>NC_141465.1:90474927-91074927 GCF_009769465.1 Tauraco erythrolophus | reverse complement strand
ATACTTGGCATAAATAAAAAACATTAAAAAAAATGTTCTTGTATCTTTATGGTAGGTATAATAGGGATAGTATGGCCAAAATAAGTTACCTTAAAAGATATACTTTTGTTTTTTACGGGTAATGGCAAAATACTTTTATTATCACTATTTCTTTGAATTTATAAATAATATAACTTCACTGTCATCTGTTCCTCTTCAGTGCTCCGTGATTTACATGCAATTCAATTTTATTTGTATGAATACTGGACTTTAAGCTTATGTATTTGAGTGCTTATACTATGTAAATTCTTGGAATATTTATCCAATAAAAATAGACTTAGGAAGACAGCAATTCCTCAATACATTCTTAGCTTTAGGCACAACTGTAGATCTATAAGTAGGTACTTAACAATGAAATGCAAGAAGCTTAGTCACAAAAGTACCAAAAAGAATAATTCAAAAAAAAGAGAACTACATTTGATTCTTATATTTTGAAAAACAAAGGGAATTTTAGGGAAAAATCAGTGACTTCATTGAAATAAGAAATGAATTTAAGAAAATCGTAAAAATCTATAAGGAGGTAAGTTACAGTAATAATATTTTACCCATACAAATTATTTTTAAGTCAAAAGTATATGCTAGCAAACTGGTTTTAATAAAGCTTGTTCTTCTAAACATGAGTATGAACTTAAAATATAAACTTCAAAGCAATAAAAATGAACTGTCACCATCTAAGTTGCTTTTATCTAGCTGGTTAGAAAGAGTATTAATTGTCTTGCTTTTGCTTAATTACACCCTTCAATCTGACGATCAATCTCAGGCAGTTGAGAATTATTCTGTTTTCACACGTAAGGAGGGATAGGACAACTAAGATCCACAAAAAAATCCAGGTGCCATACTCACGCTACCAATTGTTACACGATTTAATAGGTGCTTAAATCCCTTAGTATATAAGCTCATGTTGACACAATTCCCCAAATGCGTAGGATTCCTTTGGTGGACATACAGATGGAAGCCAAAATCTCAGTGTTGCTGTTGTTTTTTTTGAAGAGTCCATGCCTAAACACAAACAGTCTTTGCTTGGGTTCACTACATTCACACAAGTGGGTCTTGAAGCAAGGAAAAGCTGAAATTAGGCTATTTACTTCTGCATCCATATTCACATTCTGTGGTACAGCTAATAACCAGTTAGGCAGGTCACTTCCAAGGTGGGAAACCTGTTTTCACACATCCAGCTTCTGTCGTTCCCACAGGACAAGAGAACTTAAGCCAGGTTTCCCACATGGCATCAGTGAACGTGAGCAATCAAACATGAAATCTGCAATGGTGAAGGTTTCTCTGTTTTTTTAGGCCAGTTGACCGATACACCACTACCAGGAGGAAGACCTCCAAGTAGACTCTCTAAATGTTTGTGTCACCTTGCTGAGAAAAGATTTGAAGGACTGAATTCAGCCACACTCGCTGTTGGGCTGTACAGCCTCTTCCCTAGCAGTATCGTGGGATATGCCATGCCGATAATGAAGACCTTCTCTTCTCCGCTGGTATATTTGTCCTGTTTTGAAAGTAGGGCTCCTAAGTAGCTTAGATACTTCTAAAATGTTCTTCTGTGGCTTTTACTTTATGTTTTAAACTGTTCTGTCCACAACCATAAAGCTACATTCAAAACAAACATTTTCTTAACAGCTTTAAGTTTTATTTTTTACTATCAAGCTGAAACAATTACAACGAGAATAATGCCTGTAACAGTATATACAATCAAGAAAATGTTTTCTTGAGTGTTCTGCTTCCTACTAATATAAACTTGGAACTCAGTGTACAATTTACAAGTAAGGGCCAATAGCTGAATACTTTTAAATACAGTGACATGTAATGGCTGCAGTAAATATAGATTCAGAGGCTGCGTTTATGCTAGCAAATTAAACTTGCCTGGGAACGTTCCTGCACAATAAAGCCAACTAGTACATATCTGTATTTGCAAACTCTTCTTCTGTCCAAAACAGGGTAGTGACACCAGCCTGCCAGCTGGGAAGGGTCTCTGGGATACGCAGCCTCCTTCTCTCCCAAACTGCACCCTGGAATTATTTTTTAGGACGCTATTTGGCACAGGCTTAAGGTGTGCCAGGGGCCATTTGAACAGTTTTACAGTATAGCCCATCGTGTTCCAGTACCTGGGAACATTCCTGGCACTGTTTAGTTTACTAATGCAAATGTAGATTTAACTGGTTTATACAACAGTAATTGTCTTGAAACATATATTCACATTGGACACTTTTATAGGTACAAGCTCTCAATCTTGCCATCTTTACATGGGCAACATTTCTGTTGACTTCTAGAAATGAAATCTTTTTTAAAAAAGTTTCCTTAATTAGTGAGGAATTCAGCCTTGGCCTATAATTAGAAAAGAAAAAGGAAGTAAAATTATAACACAAGAGGAGCTTGCTAAAATACTCCCTAAAATAATTTTCTAATGGCATTAAAGTGTTACTCACTAATACGGGGCCTGCTTACTTAATTTAGCAGCCTGGACTAGAGATTCAGGTTTTTGTGCTCTCGTGCTTTTGTGCTGGGTATTTGAAGCTGAAAATGTAAACATGAATGCATTTTCTATAAGAGACTTCTAGAAAAATGTTAGAGAAGGCAGGGCACATTCTTTGCTGGGTTTTGTGTTAAATTCTTTACAGTCAATATCAGTCCCACAAACCAGTCTGCGGAAGTTAGAGTCTTCTTGCAACAGGTTGACTGCTGTTGAATTTATAAGGCTATTTGTAACTTTTATTGATAAGAACACCATAAAAAAAGCACTATGCAAAAGGACAGATGTATTTATTCGCATTTTTCCCCCCAGATAATAGGAACTAACATAGTACTGAGTTGTTTGGAAGTCACATAAATGCAATGTCTTGCACTTCTTTTTATAGCTGTAGCTTATTTTGAATAGTTGGAGAGATATAAAATGACAGAGGAAAGATTATTCTTTAGAATTTTCACTTTGCCATTTACAAATCAGTGACGTTTGCATCTGTCTTAACATATTAGTGAAACGGCCTGTAAAGGAAGACTGTTTTACAGATTGAGCTGAAAAACAACATTGAACAGAAAAGTATTGCTAGTTTTATTCAGAACCAGCAGATACTATGAATGATATACTTGACGCTTCATAAATAATAGCACACCAAAAAAATCAAGAAGAAAATTACTTTTTGGCTCAGTCTTGCAGTCAATTGATATTTTTCCCAAATAAGAATTTTAGGGTCAGTTTTGATAGTCTAACCCTACAAAAGAGAATAAAATCTTCCTCTCTTCCACTTGAACAGCTTTCAGATAGCAAATACTAATTGGAGGTCTGTTAGAAAGATTTATTCGGGAAATAGTTGACTTACTTGCTAGAGCTTGTTTTCTCACGGACGAGGTTTTTAGTACGCATCTCAGAAACATTTTTTAATGACAAACTCGGTAATTATTTATGGAAAAAAACCCACCCTAAACTTACACTCTTTAATTCATCTCAGTACTCAATTTGCCTTTGATATAAATCCTGGCCATCTCCAGTTCATCTTCTCAGGTTTTCGTGGAGTCTATAATAATGCAGAATGTAACATTGTTATTGCTTGCTGCTGAATTATAGTACCAAAACTTGGTTAATTAAAAAGACTAGTAAAACAAGGTCTTTGAATCTGTGAGAAGTCTGATCTCGCTTTAAGGCTCAGTTGCTTCTCTGATAACCACCGATTATCTGTTTCACAGAAGCAATTCCAATAAGGCAAAGGTGCCCTCTGTAGGGAAGAGGCTGTAAATGATGATGGGTAGCGGGAGTTGTTCAACACTCACAGAAAGCAACAGAAACGAATAATTTCTGAGCAGTCTGGCTCCGAGAGAGACTGAATATTTACGTGTAAACAAAGCAGCACGAAAGCAACAAAAAACCCCTATCTCAAAATCAAGCTGAAAATAATACTCTTAACTGCGGGTAACAAGTAACAGTTTTGTAAAAAACTGGCCCAATGCTAAATGTGTCATGCAGTGAAAACTGAGCTGCAGAAATCTCCTGAATAAAATAAAACAGGAATTTCAGTCAAAGGAACTTTGTGGAAAGAAGAGACTTCAGAAAGTAACACGCTTAAAAAGTCCCTGTAGCAGGTACTCCTAAAAAGTTTACCGCAAATCAGATTCGTTAACAGTCCCAGGGGGTTAGTATATTGCTTGCTAAGAAATTGCTTTTGTTAGCATGCCCACAGACACATCTTAGCTGGTGTGCAAAATCTCTGGTGGCTATTTGCAATTATTTGGGGAATTCTTTCCTCAGTTTATAATGGCAGCTAATGCCAGCCCAGAGAGAGGCAGCGAATCCGACACTGGTCGTAGTTCATTGCTCTTTTTTAATTATTTTCTAGGCCTCACTTCTATACTCTATTAGGATGACCTGCAGTTCTTGTTATCTTGATTTTCTATCTGACATTCTCCCTTGCTTCTTTTCTTTTTTTTCACATTTAAATTTCTTTTTTTTCTGTATTTATATATACGTATACTTTTGGACTAACAATGACTTTGCTAACACATAGAAACCTGCATTACTGCATAATGAACTGCAACATGGAATGGGAAAAACCCTTCAGAATTATGATTTAGCCTCCTTTTGTCTTTACCAGAAAGTCAGAAAAGAAGCAGAAACTAATTCTAGTAGCTGATTTGATATATATGTTGCGATTGCTACAAAAACCTAGACTGAACCATAGTTTATAAAGGGAAGATCAGTGTTGTAAATATGGGGTCAAATCTGTTTCTGAATACGAGTGTAAAGAGAAGGGTGGGTGTTGGTCACCTATGGAAAAGTTAAGGATGATAAGTTTTAAAACCTATGGGTTGCTAAAGGTGTTTCAGGATTTTTTCTGATCTATATCATTAAAAAGGTTCCATTTTCCTTGTTCAAAACATGAGTCTTTAAAAAGCAGAAGGAGAGAATGTAAACCTATGACATTGCCTTTTGTAATCACAGGTTAAAGAGAGCTTGTTCCTTTCTTCACCCACTGTTGGAAATACTGGTATGAGAGACATGTCCCATGTTTTGGACCATGTAAATGTCAAATTAATGCTATCTTTTAATTAATATCTGAAACATTAAGCTCTTTTCCTTCCATCTATCAGATAGCATTGAACCTCCCGGTCTCAATTTTAAGAGAAGTAATTTCACTACACTACTTTCTGATCTTCAGGGCATACTTCCAAGTCTATTTACATAAATAAATGTTTGGGGAATGACTGAGATTATGGAGCTTTGTGGACTTTTGACGTGCCCTCTTCACGTCCCATTGCTTACCTTGTGAATCAGATCTGACACATAGCAGAGTATTCGCTCTACCTTCTCTCGCAGCCAAAATTAATGCAACTCAGAGGACAAAAGTGAGGATCCTAAGTCAATGGGGAAATGGTTGTAGGTGCTTCCATACTATGTGACTGTCCTTCACAGGTCAAATACTCATGACAATTTTTTTCCCTGACGTAAAGCATGTTTACACTGTAAGAGCTCTGGAACAGACATTGTCTTGCTCTGCTTAACTGTTACATCTTTTAAAAAGTCCATGGTCGTATTTGACTGCCTGTCCTCAAATGTGGAAGTAACCTCAGGGTGGGTTTCTCAAATCTTTCTTGGCGCTATCCAATCATTCAGCTAAACACAGGACAAGCATACAAGGCTATTTTTTCCTTTTGCTAGACATCTTGCCTGTGTCTAAACATGCAAGTTGAATCCTTCTAGTTCATTGTATTGATCCTTCCTGGTCTTTTTATTCAACTGTATTTGCAGTTGCAAAGGTGTTATTGTGCTTTTTTGAAGATGTGTAATAGATTTAATTCTGGAAAAGCAATACTTTTCAAGCATTATATTATTTTGGGTTTGGGTTTTTTTTCCGTAAGTTTTCTTCTTTTAGATTTTTCCTTCCCACTAGAGACTGCCAGTTCCTCAAGTTTACTCTATGACAGCTGCTTCCAGACAGTACTCACATAACCTTCTTTAAATGCTTTGTTTATGTGTCAGAGATAGGAGTCTGGTCTTCTTATATAGTCAATGAAAAGAAACATGCATTTTCAGTGCAAAGATTCAGAATACCTAAACTGTAAGCCCTAAGCTGATGTGAAAAAAGTCCTAGGTGACCTGAGACAGGCCTCTAGCACACGCGGACTGTAAAATATGTCGAATTTTCCTTTTAGTCTAGGTACCAAATTTATTTGCTTACAATTCAATTTTCTCAGTTTCATCAGTCACCATTTTCTTTGTAACCATTTTGCTCTTTGCTGTGCTTTTAGTTGCTCTGATCATATTAGTATTTTAAGTTCGTCCTCATTGACCGAACTTTTTGTATCTGTTTGTAAACAGTCATGATCAACCTTGACTAAAAAAAAATATGGTAAATCTCAATATATGATTCGTTATTTTCTGGTATCTGTGTCTTCTTTTTTTTCTTTTTCTCCTTTTTTTTCCTTAAGATTATTAGAGCATTCTGTATGAAATTTGACTTATTTCCTATTACTGTAATTGACTTGACCCTTTCTTTCCAGTTTAAGATCATACAAACTGTAAAAAGCAAAGTGACATTGTGCAAAGTCTAAAATATCTGGGTTTTTTTAAATCTTCCATTCGTATAGTTTTATTAATTTTACTCAGCTATCTGCAGCCTTGATACCGCTGCCCCCAGCACTTTTCCTGAATGGCTGCCAACTGTCTTTGGGCTCTGTTGTCTAGCATTATATTGCTTGGCCCTGGTCCTGAAAAATTTATACACTTGAGTAATTTTACGCATGAGAGCAGGCCTATTGACTATTGATGCGTAACGTTTTTCAGGAATACAAGCATTTTCAGGGCTTGGATAATTGTTTTGATTTTACTGGTCAATCATTGCGAAGTATTTATAATGGGATTTTTTTCCCCAGTTCTAGAATTTTTTTTCTTCTCAGTGTCTGTAAACTGTCACAAGTTTTGTACAGTCACATGGATTTGGAATAGGTTACTGGCTTTAATGATTAAATCTCCTCTTCATTTTGTATTCGTGATGATGACACCCACAAACATATTAGTGTCTGGCTGAGTTGAATGTATTAGAGCTTCTTAAGTATACAGAGGTTTTGGTTTTTTAATTTTACACGGCAGATGAGTAAATCCACAGTAGTTGATTCCCATAGCCCATTCCCATCCCATAACCTATTCCTATGATAATGAATTAGGTATCAGATCAAACTTTGGAGACTTTTATCACAACATCCAGAAGTAGCCATATAAGTATATACGTACGTGTGATATATTTATTCATTTAAAGGAATTCCAGCTTTTTGTTAATTTACTACATGCTTATAATGCCTTCTGATCACATCATTATGGGAATAGTCTTCTTGCTCGACTCTCTAGCTACAAAGGATAAAGAGTACATAGTCCAACAAATATTACAGAGCAATTACTATATAGATATTTCTCTGTCTCTATGCCCATCTTTTTGTTACTTCCATCCCTTTACTTGGCCCCTTTTCCTTGTAACCAGTAGCCGAAACTCCCCGTCCTTTAATTTAAACAAAACACATCAAAATGTACAAGGGCCTGAATCCCTAGCTGCTATGAGTCTCCAGGCTTCTCCTGAGTCAACAAAGCAAAGTCACTTTTTACTGGCTGAGAAACTGGTCAAATAGATATGAAAGCCAGATTACTACTCTCTGCCTGATGTTCAATATTGATTTCAACTTCTTTTCCTTTTGCATTCCTTAAATACCGTGTGTTCACTTCACATCCCTAATAGAGTGCTCCTGCTTAAATTGTAATCTTCTTTAAAACCTTAATACTTATTTTGGGCCACTGTTCTTACACTTTGAAAGATGTCCTGTCAATCTCAACCTTATGCAGATCTCAGCAATATATAGTATTCCCTTTGGAATTTTCCCCCAGTATTGTCCATTTCCTACCAAAGGCTCAATAGTTTGAGAATAAGCAGTCTACATATCCAGACAAAACAGGAACAAAGCTTTAGGTGATAAAGCCTGCTCAATGTAAGCTTTCTTCTAACAGTTTATGGCACCTCTGATATTTCTATCAGCTTTATTTTGCTTAGATATTTAAGACATATACATATCACAAAAATCTACTAATTTCACAGATATTTATATTGCCTCTTGTGGAACCTAAAAAATGGGAAGATTTTTTTTTTCACGTTTACATCTAACTTCACTTGCAGTGTCACAATGTGACTAAATGTTGATGTTTAACACATTTATCCATAAGCTTGTTTTAAAGTATGTGACTAAATTTAATAATTTTCATGCTGAGTAAGAGCCTTCAAGCAACATATTTTAATACCAGAGCCATTTCAGATTCTCAAATGTATTGTTTCAGAGTATTCTTAACACTCTATTTTGACTTGTAGTCACCAATCTTTTGTAGTGATATTGAGCACACACAAAAATTATTGAAGTCAAAATGATGAATATCGGGTAATACACACAGAAATCCTATTTCAGGTTATAAGGATAGTGTCTTGGCATGTTGATTTATTAGCTACAAACCATGGATCTGAACAGGTCCTTATCTACCTTTTTGATGTATTATCAGAAAACAATAGAAATAAGATAGTTATTGAACTTTTATTTTGTGATACAATTGCATCTTTGTTTTGTATCTTTTAAATACTGTAGGCATGGTTTGAAATTGAAATTATAAAAATTAAATAGAACTGTATTGAGGGTAACTTTATGGAGATTAAGAAGAGTCTTCTCCTTTGAAAAACTGGTAAAGTTTGCTGACTGAGTCTAGACTGTTCTTCTTCTGGTCCTCCTGCTCAGATTTCTAGGGTCAGGGTCCACTATTGCAAGAGAAGGACTGTTAGCCTTCTGTAAACAAACATTGTTCTTATAGATACAGCTCCTATAAAAGTGAGGGAGCGGGTAAGTGAAGAGTTAATAGAAAATACCTATTACAAAAAGTATATGTGGAACTGTGGTCTTGGTGAGGACAAAAAGGAACTGAGAGTTTTAAGAAAGCTGATTCATGGGTGCTTGTCCTGGTTTCAGCTGGGACAGAGTTAGCTCTTCTCTTTAGCAGCCAGAAGAGCTCTGTGTTTTTTGTTTTAGTCTGAGACTTGCTGTGAGCAGAACGCTGACAGCGCGCTGATGTTTGTAGTTGGCACTGAGGGCTCAAGGACTTTTCAGCTGCTGTGTTCTTGCCAGCGTGCAGGAGCACAACAGGATAGGGGGGAGCATGGCCGGGACAGAGGGTCCACAACTCTCCTTATGATTTGTACTTAGACTTAGGATTAAGGGCCAAACTGGCCGGTTAGTATTCCATATCACGCAGCGTCATGCCCAGTATAAAAGTGAGGGACAGCTGGAAAGAAGGGCCTTTGCTCTTCCGGGGCTCTCACTCTTGGACTCTGAGAGAGCTCTCTCTTTCTTGCTCTATTTTCGGGCCTCTTGCTCGTCCAGGATTGCAGTATCGGGATTTATCTGTTTCGGGATCATTAGCTCAGGATGAGACGGGCGTTGGTCAATGGGTGGTGAGCAATTACAATGTACATCACTCGTTTGTATGTATTTATCATTGTACATATATGTATATATTTATATATTAGTACCAGTAGTATTAAATTTATCTCAACTCACAAGTCTCTTTCCCTTTTCCTCTTTAATTCCTGTCCTCATCCCAAGGGGGTGGGGGAAGGTGAGCAAGCGGCTGTGTGGAGTTTAATTGCTGGAGCGACCTAAACCACAACAGTACTTCATAAAGTATCTCTGTAATCCTTTGCATGTTCATTCATTTCTTCACAGTTATTTTCCTTTACATACCAGAATGTAATACAGGTGTAGTTTAAAGATCTAGAAGTTCAGCTGTGAACTTTCAGGATTAAGGTGTCAGGTTAGGAGATTAAAATAACTCTTTTAATCAGAAATATCTAGTTAGTTGGGGTTTGTTCTTTCTCTGATGTTTTTGCCTACCAATGTGTTGTTACATTTTTCCATAAGAATTTCAGGAAAGTTTGGTTTGGTTTAGTTAATTTTTTTGGATCAAGACCTTTTTTACCAAGGTTTTATTTTGTGGATAATATTGGCCTTTTTTTTGGAAGTACTGTTGACTCATCCTGAGGACCAAGAGCACAGTTTAAGGGAAAAATAGTTGACCTATTCTTTTATTTATCTAACAGAATTTGTCTGCTTTTATAAGTTGTGTATACTTACCAATGTGTTGTATCGCACAGGAAATGATTTTTGCTATGATGAAGAGCAGCACAAGTTGTCTCCAGTTGTTGAAGTCAGTGAGGTCACCCTTTCACGGTATCCTACTCATGTTTCCTTATTTCTATTATTCAGAAAGGCTTTTCCTCTCTGCCTTCCTAGATTTCATTAAGCACGTTTATCAGTTTCATCAGGGAGGTGAGTCAAATACTTCGAGTATTTCTACTGTGATTTTATATCCTGCTGCTTTGTCGGTTTTTGGCTTCTTGCTTGTAACTTGCCCTGAAATCCTGTTCAGTATGGGATTAGTTGTGTGGTTTCAA
Source organism: Tauraco erythrolophus (assembly GCF_009769465.1). Taxonomy (NCBI): domain Eukaryota; kingdom Metazoa; phylum Chordata; class Aves; order Musophagiformes; family Musophagidae; genus Tauraco; species Tauraco erythrolophus. The sequence goes on along the minus strand of NC_141465.1, from coordinate 91,064,425 downwards.
ATATTATATGCAAAACTGTGGTTGAGAAAGGAGATGCTGTTATTGATTCCTTTTAAAGAATCTCTTCGCCCTTTGTGTTTCAGCAATGAGAATTTTCCTCTTCTTTTGATTGTCCCATTTTAAACATTGCTTGCTCAAAAATACTATATGATTTTACGGTTTATCAGAGCATGCTGTGTATTTCTTAGCTCTCTAAACGTTCTTTTCTCATTCGGGCACCGTATTTCCATTCTTGCTGTGAGTATACTGATACCCAGTTGTGACAGCTGAACCGAGTCACATTACATCTGTGCGCTTCCCTTTCTTCTTTCATTTCAGTTTCCTTTGCCTGATACACTAGTGTAAATCTATTCTTAGGGCCAGGTTGGAATTCCTCATACTACTCTTTTGTTTCCAGTTTTGTAACGTTCATCTTTGTCACTTCCTAACCAGAGGGTATCTTTCTTTGTTTTATTTTTAGTTTGGCAGAACAATGGTTGTAGTCCTCGCTGACACCTGCTGCCTGGCATGCTGTTGCATCTCAGACACAAGACCTGTCTTCAGATGATGCAATGTAGTCAAATTTTTCTTTTCCTGTCTGAAAAATTTTACTTTTTTCTGTGAAAATTTTGGAGAACTGTGTATCAGACACCAAATGTTATTCAGTGAGTCATTATTTTGGTTGCTGATTCCTCATCTCTTTTCCCTTTGCACTCTTTTCCATGTTTCTTGCAATGTAATTCAATATTGAAGTCATCCATCACAAAGAAATGAGCTGTATTCTGGTATTCTGTCAGTAACAGCTCAGAGGCAGCTGCGGAATCTTCTTTGCCTTCAATGCTGTCTTCCTTTGCTGGAATGTAACACTACTCAACTTAACTTTGTTTAGGATTATGGTTTGGAATCTGATGTATGTGGCACACTGCTCTACAGGTTTCCAAGTGCTTAGTGGCTTTTTTTTTCTGTCTCTTATAATAATTACTGCTCCTTTTTGCTTTCTCATCCTCCCTGCTCTCTTAATTTGTGAAATGTTTCTTCTTTTGTTCGATAACACTTTATGTGTCTACTGTAAAATGAATTTCTTACAGTGATCTTGGTGTCCAGACTAATAGAATAGAGTGGCTTATATCGAATTTGCTTAGCTCCAGTCCCATCTAGAAGAGACTGGCCACATCCTCACTAAATGGTACCTGATCATGGGTCTCCTCTGAGCCTTATGTACTTTCCTCTGTAGCCCTAAGATGCACTATTTTATTTCGGGGATGATGCATTTCAGTTCAAAAAGGCATTAAGTAACGTGAGAGCTGTGCTGTAAATCATGCATTATCTGAATCTAAAGATGTGTTGAGTGCCCTACAGCACAGCATGGAAGTATGTAGCAGTCTTGGAGAGTGCAAAACTTTCTAGGAGAGTGACAGAAGACACCAAACCAGATACAGTCTTATCCCTAATATCTATTGAAAGCACTACTGCAGCAATCCCCAGAACTACATTGGGATTTTTGTTTTGGAAGGTTGTGGTCAATTAGCCATAGCTAACAGTCAGACATCCACCCAGCTGCCTGGTTATTCCCACCATCCACTGGGATGGAAGGAGGGAGAAAATAGTAAGAATAGGAATGGGAAAGCTCCTGGGTCAAGATAAAGGCAGGGCGATCACTTAACAATTGCCATCATGTGAAAAACAGACTTGACTTGGGACAATTAACTTATTTTATTGCCAATTAAAATAAAAATGTAGCCATTAATTTGGGTAGTGGGAAACAACAAGATAAACATTAAGACACCACCTTTCCCAGGCTTCACTCTTTCGCTCTTGACTTCCCAAGAGACAAGGAAGAATGATCAGTACATAATCGTTGCTTTCTGTTGTTCCTTCCTCCTCACACTTTCCCCTGTTCTGGCATGGGCTCCTCACAGGCTGTGGTTCCTTCATGAACATCTGTCTGCTCCAATGTGGTCTCTTCCACAGTCTGCAGTGTGAATATCTGCTCTGGCATCATGGAGCGCCTCCTCCTCCTCTGACCTTGGTGTTCCCCCTGGTGTTTCTCACTCTTCTTTTTCCTCCCCCTCTGCCTGTCCAGTGTTTTCTGCCCTTTCTTAGATATGTTTTCACGGATGTGTCACCAACTTGGCTGATGGCTTCAGCTTTGGCACATTTGGCACAGGGCTCATGGGAGATTCCCACTCTTCTAGAACAGAAATTAAATCCAAGAAGAATACTCTAGGACAACTTAAATGGCGCTACACACCTGTGCTTAGGCAATGGAATTGATCCCAACTTCTATGCAAATACAGGGAGGTCTTCGAGGACCTCCAGAAGTAAAACTTTCCCACTCTGCTTACCTAAATTAAAACTGATATGCATAATTAATTGAGTAGCACATGACTGCTTAGAAAGTAAAATCTTTTTATGATATATCTCTTTTCTGGAAGTGCAGAAAATCACACTTCCGATATACAGCAGCTTTAATCAGACAGAAAGGAATATGTAATCACATTAGGACATTGTTTGAACTTATACTTGCCAAAACTATTGCTAGATGTTCCAGAAATCGTCTATATACTATTACTTTTTCTCATTTCTTTTTATAGTATATCAGATGATGAGTGATATCTGGCCTCTAAAGCAAACTGCAGCTCTCAGTCTCCAGCTTCTGTTCTCTTGTTCCAGGTAGAAGTATGGGAGCAGGAGAGAGTATCTTCTTCAGGAAGAAGGTTTTTCTGTATCTGCTATATGCACCAATGTTGAACTTCCAACTTCAGCGAGCCGAACGTCTATGTTTTCTAGAACCACAACAGAAAGCGTAATCCAGTCTCCAAATTAAGATACCTAAATGGAGACATCTGCCTGGCACGTATGACATGACCGTGTCCCTCTAGAGAGGCAGAAGGATGGCGAGTCTGATACTCTGTTGCAGCTAAAATAACCCTATATACCTGTGTTTCCACAGCTGAATCCTGCTTCTCTTTTGACTATAATGGAAATTCAGATGCCTAGGACATAATTTTATTGTTCAATTTACAGATCTATTACCATATTTTGTGCCCTAAGTTAAGACATTTCCTTGCAGATATGACACAAGATCTGTGGGAAAAACATGACCTCCCAGTGCAGAACCTGAAGGCCAGGAGAGATAAACCACAGCATTTAAAATGACACTATCCATTAGTGGTCAAGCTACTGCTGTGGTCCCTTCTTACATATATAGTTACCTATGGATAGATGCCTATATTTAAGTGTCTTCACCTCAGACTGCATTCTGCCACTGCAGACAGGAAGAGGTCTGTTAGAAAATCTTTTGAAACTGCTTTCAAGTGATGTTTCCATGCCATCTCCAAATTGTCAAGGCAGCAGGTCAGCCACCATTCCCAGGTGTCTCTGTTGATTCAGTAAAGGCAGTATCAACAGTAATTGCTACTCAGAACTATGAATAGGCTTTTGCTGAAGAAACTCTATAGCTGCTTCGCATTAATATGGAACTTAAAATGAAAAATTTAGAATGCTTAGCTAAAACCTGCAATGACTTTTTACCTTTATTATTATAATTTTTAAATAGCAACAAGTACACTATACAGTGCATGAAGAGCCTAAGTGTTTTCTCATACAGCAACTTTTAGAGTATAATTGATTCTAAAGAAACAAGCAATCTGGAAGAATATGTAATACAGCTTTTAAGCACTTGATTATATAAAAAATCCATTTCACATTATATGACCTCATTTTGAAACCTAATAGCTAAAGAAAGTATGTTATGAATTTCCAATACAAGAGAAATTGTAGTTTACAATCCATAGTGTGTGAGATGTGTACTTGCATTTTAATGATAGTATTATGTATTTGTACAATTGTAAATGCAAAGGTCTTATCATTGGTTTGGTCTTGTATTTTAGTGACTAGAATAGTATAACCTTCGCAGCTGTAAATTAGGTACTCTTCTGCCTCCAATGCAAGTTAATATATGGCTGGTTTATACTGGGCTTCAGCATGGGAAAATCATTTCGAAAATTTTTGCTTTGCCTTTACACTATGAAGGAACATTTTACAGAAATTTGTTCTTTTTTTTTAGTCTTATTTAGACAAATGTCAAGTATGGAAATTATCTAGAAATTTTCATTAATCAGTGTATATACATTGGTTCTTTAAATTTACAGTTCTTACAGACTTTCTTTGAAAGTCTTTTTTACCCACCAGTTCTCCACTTGCCCTCTGTCTCTGTTTTCTCATACCTTACTATTTTTCTCTTGTTTGTCCTCTAATATATTTCCTTTTTTGAAGGTGGAAACCTCTATATTATTTGTTCATATGCAACTGGTCTATCCTCGTCTTATATTTCTTTCCCTTCCACTAGATCAATGGGACCTTTCCTCTGCTGTCAGCTAGCCAAGTACTTCATGCAGGTCCAGCAAATCTCACTATCCTAAATGAACACGCTTACCATAGTGTTTGCAGTTTCTGTGTTCTTGGACTTGGCTTCAGCCAGTCCAGGATCAACTACAAATCTCTAAATCCCAGTCAAGTCTTAGTAATGCAAAAGCAGAAGGCAACAAAATAAAGACATTCACCTAGTAAAAATTGTCAAGCATCCTGACACAGTACAATGGCTAGATTTATAGCATATTTCTCTTGTGAGCCTGAGATATGCTGTTTGGATACAGGTATGCTCTCTGGTTTACATAAACAAAATTTGGGGCATGTTGTGGGGCAAAGGGTTGGACCCACACTAGTCGTGGGTGGTGAAAGCCTCCCAGTACGTACTTAGAAGCAGTGTAAAGGAGATATGACATACCCAGCTAATTCGATGTCTTCCCTTGGTGGGAAAATGTGGCTGGTGTTAGGCAGGCAGCATGACAAGAGAGAAGTCCAGGATCTCATAGCACAAGGGCAGGTGGAATCTTTAGGCAGCTACAGCTTTGACTCAGAGCATATACCACCTTAGGGATAAACTAAACCTGCCCTGGGGATGCGTGGGGCCAGGTTGCAGTGCACCCTGTGTTCAGTCTTCTCCCTCCTGGAGCAGAATAAAGATAAAACCAAGAAATCTGGTGAAAAACAGGGTGGGGAAAGCAAGCTAATAGGGATAGACGATGTGAAGCTAATTGGAAAAGAAAGTTGTTTGTTCCATTTGAACTAACTTGATCAAAGACGAATTCATGTGAGTTTTGGGTAAGGTTTATAGCAGTTCGTTTTTCTTTTTCTTTTCTTTTTTTTTTTTTTTTCAAAGCCTCCTTTTCTTATCTGGAGTATTAACTTTCCATTTCCGCCACTGAAGCAGATGTTTTGCTTGTCGCAGACATTAAGGCACTCTTAATATGCAGTTACTGAATTCTTTTCTAAAAGAGCATTTTAAATTTGACAATGTTTCTTACATTTTTAAAGCAGTGACCTTATTTTGAAAAGATTTTTTTCCAATACATATGTCACTACTGGAAAAATATTAATCTGCAAAACTTAGTATAAAACGTCTCCATTTGTTAAACATCTACTGTACAGACATCAGCTGTCATAAAATCCAGTCATGCATCCTTCAGAGTCCTGGCATTCTGAAAAGGGTTTGTTTCAAGCAGGAAATATATTTTCATTGTGGTTTTATTAAAATAAATATTTAAACAAAATCCAACAGTTAAAGATGTCTTTGAAAATCCTACCCTAAAGAACTAGAAACTAAATATTACTATGCCAACAGAAAGATTAACTCAGTAAACTCAGTTAAGATTCATTCTCCTTGTGTTCAGACCCATCACCTATTGTATGTTATAGTGACCACTTCTAACATTAAGTGTTTCTTAAACAGTTATCTAAAAATAGCAGAATGAAAGTTTAATATTGACAAGTAATTAGAGACCTGAATATCTTCTTTCATTCTTCTTCATTTTAATTTGTAAATGCATAGATTTGATTCATCTGTATATTTTTGCTTTCACAAGTTTAAACTGCCACTACACTTGATCTTTTAAATGGTCTTTTTGTGGCAGTTTAGGAAAATTTACAGAAAAAAGAGGAACTGTGCTTTCCAAAGGGACAACCGAAACAGTAGATTTTTAAAAAATGTTCATCAGCTAATCAGAGACTTTTCTAATGATAATGTCTGTTACAAAACACAATGGAGATTCAAAAGTCAACACAGAAAAGAACTGGGTATTATAATATGCCAATCATTGTATCTAGACATATTTTTAAGGTAAGTATGACAAGCAATTGCTTGGATTCTTCAGTCGTTGATGCCGTCTTCAAGTCTGTCCGCTTGAAATTTTCTAGTTAGTTTCTAGCTTCTTTTCTTCCCATCACAGAAGCTGGTGTTTATTTGAATTATTTTCTGTGCGATGTTTCAAAATGCTATGCTCCTCTGATTTATACGGTAATGAGGTTGCCCTGTCTCTGACCTTGGAGAGCTAGCTTGGGCTTCCTATATGATATATTTTTGGAGGAGATCTCCACCCCTGATTAGGGCTAATGGGTGCTGAAAAGCTATGTTTAAGAGTTGCTTTAAGTTAGCTCTTTGGGGAATCTGGCCTTCAGTTCCCAGAGATTGCAGCTATTTTGAGGAAAAGGGAAGCAGATAAAGAAGGAAAGGAATGATTTTATGAACACTCAATAGCTAATATGAAGTCACGTTTTTGCTTTAAACAACGATTCGGCTTCTTGTCTTATATAATGAATACAGCATACATTCCCCATAATTATAGCACTTACTTTTTCCTGTCCAAACATTTTGAAACAGCTGAAGACTCAAGAAATATTCAGTCTAGAAACCCTGTAACAAAGGGTAAGTGTATGACTTCAGTCAAAGGAGCTAATCCCTCTGTGCAGTCCTCCAATTATTTTTCTTCGCCAATAAGTATTGGTACCTTATTTTACCCAGAATGAATGCTATTCAATGAGCACTCATCAAGTTCTGATCTTAATTAGACTCTAACAAAGCCAAACAAACAAATCACTGTGCTTGGATAAAGGCATGTGGGATGGAGTCTGTGAAAAGAAAAGCCTATACATTTAAATTGTTTTACTTTCTTGACTGCAATAGGTGCTACAAAGCAACAGATATAATTTATTATAGCCTTTGATGGTCAAACACTCTGAGTTGAATTATGACCACAAGATTTCATGCGATTCTGTACCATTGCCTATCTTTGTGGGTATCTAAAGCTGTTTTCTCATTTTGCCTTTTTTTCCCGTTTTTTTTTAAACATAGAGTTATATTTTATTTCAGCTATCAGATGACAGCTACTGTGTAAAAGTACTTGAGTTCCCTTACATGGTTTGTATCATCACCAGAAATCCTTGATAAAAATGCAGCCTTATTATATGTGTAGTTTATTCTGTCCATATATTTCAGAATGTATATCCTAATTTGATATTCCAATATATATAATCAGTCAGCACTTTCCTTTCATGTTTTTTGACAGAAACACCGGCAGCATACCAGGCAATTAGTCTGAAGAATGATTCCAAAAACAGCCTTACTTCTACCCTCACTCCTCATATGCTTTGCTGATATGGGATATTTGCGGGGTTTTTTAGCCTCTTTCTCTGTGGATTCTTTTTCTCTTCCTTTTCCTTCTAATTTTTGAACAAAAAGGTCATTCACTTATATACCTGTTCTTTGCTCCTTGGCTCTTGCCTTGAAATAAACTCAGCTCTGGAAATAAAAAGCTTTTTTTTTTTTTTTTGAGAGAAACTGCTTATTTTTAGTGTTAAGAACTTTATTAATTATTAGCCATATAATGGAAAGACTTTAGAAACGCTAATGTATTAAACTTCATTATAGTTCTGAGGCACACATAACAAACTCCTTATTATAGCTTTGCTATCCTTATGGTGTCTGTCCACAGGACAGTGGAACGAAAGAGCCAGTTAAGAATATGTCTCCTCATCATAATTTCTGTAAACATGTAAAACTGTACCTTCAAGGTATACTCTTCCTTTTGCACAATTATTTCCTAGCTGGTAACTTTTCAAAACTTCCAAAAGTGAGTTTTAACACAATCTTTTCATTTTCCTCTGACCCTCCAATATAAAAAACATTTTAATATTCTAACTATTCTACATGCAATGACATGCGTTCAACAATAACTAAAAAAAAAAGGGCTTCTTAAAACATAGTCCAGATTTGTGAAGAGCTTCATGGTTCACTGAACATTTTATTTAATATGGAGATTGTATTCAGAGTTGTTTGATTTGCAGAAATAACAAGCCCAAATGCTTCAGTTTCTAATGGTAATTAGTTTTCAGCCTAGACAGTCTGTTTAGTTATATATTTACTACCTTGTAAAGAACTATCACAACAAGCCCTAAAGCATTATTTGAAAATTAATAAGCTAAAGAAAGAGGAAATTCTTCACTTTTGCATAGCAACACTCTCTATATTCTACTTTTTGATTGCAAAATCCAGCTTTTCAATTATAGGTGTACTAAATTGTGATGCTTGAAAAACTATAAAAGGCAATTATCAATGTTTCTTAATACCTTAAATGACTAATGCAAGTACGCTTTGCTATGAGGGAAACAAAGGCTAGTATTGTGAACAGAATTCCTTTGGTTCTTGAGTCTGACTAGAATAAACTTTGATTCATATATTTTTGGTGTTATTTGCAATTAACATTAGTTTCTCTGGTGGTTAAAGTAATGCACTACAGATTCCATTGCAATTTACATATTAGAAAATAAAGGCACATTATTTCTCCATGTTTTAAAGTTCACTTGGCTTTTGTGACATCAGGCAAGGAAGCAGACAGAAGGTTAGAGCACAGTAGCTTGCAGCAATTCATATATCCCCACCTTATTCTTATACAAGAAAAACATATGAAAGAGTAATTTCTTCTCCCAGGTATATCTTCTGTTCTATCCCTTGCTGCTTTCAAAGTTAATGGAAGAAAAGTCTCCTTTGCCAGATACTGTGTTGGGTTTTTTTTTTGACTGGACTCTTCTTCAATGGCTCAATAATGGGTGAGCTCCCAGTGGCTATGGAGGCTGAGAATGCCTCCATTATACACGCTCAGCATGCCTTACCATTGATTTCTGCCTCTGAACATGGATAGAGGACATGCTTGAGCTGGCAGAAGGAATCACATCATGACATAGACACCTCAGAAGAAGTATGCATTATGGAAAGCTTCTTAACAAAGAAAGTTCCTTAGTGATCATTAGCATTAGAGGTTCTCTCAACTCTCACAAATGGCAATGGAAAGGAAAGAAGGGAACATTTTCAAATCTCGGAGAGACTGGCCCTCTGCTTTTGTGCTTCTGTGTCAAAAGAGCTTTAAATGCCTTTTCATTCCAAATCAGTATAATTGCTTTTGTTCAAAATCAGGTCCAGGCTTCTCAGCAGTGGAACCACAGAAAAATATAACATTGCCATTAGTGAGAGTTGAGAGAACCTCTAATGCTAATGATCACTAAGGAACTTTCTTTGTTAAGAATCTTTCCATAATTCATGCTTCTTCTGAGGTGTCTATGTCATGATATGATTCCTTCCGCCAGCTCAAGCATGTCCTCTATCCATGTTCAGAGGCAGAAATCAATGGTAAGGCATGCTGAGTGTGTATAAAATGTGTACTGTTTCAAGGTCAAGGAACTAAGTCACTTACTTTGCTGCTCCTTGTCTGTCAGTGGCAAAATTAAGTTTGGTGGGAATAGCAAAAGACTTTTGGAGGTGGAAAATATACGAGGTGCAGTGGAAGGGGGTTAGTGGAAAGCCAGGCTGCTGGACAATGTGCAGCCTCACCGTGGGAGGGGAGCTCTGCCTTCATCCTCAGTGTCACATGGAGCTGACTCAGCATGGAGATGAGTGGGTAGGGAGTGAAATAGTGGCCTCCTCAGACTTTCAAACATGTGCAACAGTCACTTGAACTCCCTCATCTGCAAGGCCATGGTTGCATATCGTAACTAAATCACTTTAACAGTTATGGCTTTAAAATGGATCTTAGCCCCCAACAAACCTCATGCCTCTTCCATCTTTCCTTTCCTTGACTTTCCTTGCCTTGCCTTGCCTTATCTTGCTTGCCCTTGCCTGCCCTTTCCTCTTCTGCCTGCCTGCTCTCTGCTTTCTTTCCTTTTCAATAGGGTTAATTTTCTTCCTGTTCAACTCCCTGAAAGAGATCACCAACGTGTCAGGTAAATACTAAAAAAAACAAACCCTGAAAAAAACTCCAAAAATCAGAAAGCAAGAAAAGAGTATGTCTCATTGCCACCCTCAACTTTGGTAGAATTTAACAATTAAATCAGCTTAGTTATATTGTAAAACTACACACTAAAATGGCTCTTTTTTTATTCTTCCTGAAAACTTTAAGCCAGAAAGGCCACTTCAGAGCAACAAGAGCAAAAAAATAACATTGAAAAGGTACTGAATCTGAAACCTCAGGAGTGTGGTTGTGCAGAGAAATGAGATGCAACTAGCCATATTGCAACTCTGTAATCTTTTTCTAAGGACACTCTTAGTTTGAAATCATTCCCACCCAATTTGAACGTTACTGCTTCCTACTAGCAAAAACTGTTCTGAGTCAAACTGCCAGGGAAATGACAGAACCACCCCGAACATTTTCTGAGAAGGAACTCATTTTCTGCAGTGCTATTTGATCTGGGTATTTCCCTGACAGAATTTACCAGGATGACAAAAGTGGTCATTCATTTCTCCAAGTCTCTTCCAGTAAAAATGTTTATTCACTGTAGACAATGTTTATTGTGTCAGAGAAACAGGAAATACAGACTTCATATCTCAAGACTGCATATTTTAAGTGTGCTTTCTGAAAGTCTGTGATTTCTGCAAAACATAGGAAAATCTCTGTAAAAATACAGAGAAAACTCACTGCTTAGATTCCAGGGGAACTATACTAAATCATTCAGAATTTGATACAGAATTATATCCTTGTGTTACATACATGATGGCATTTGTCATTTACTTAATGCATTTAACAACAACTTCCATGGAAATATACAAACAAAAAGTAATTAGTCTTTTAAGAAGACTAAAGTTTTGTTGGTTTCCATGGTATATTCATGGACATGAATATGTGATGGCTTACTTTCAATATAAACAAAAAGATGTGGTTTTGTTAAAATACTAATAAGAACAATTAACCTTGTAGTACATCAATGCATATGTAAAATGTAGGATGTTCATAAACAAGATAATAAGTATGTTTAAACATCTAGCTTTCTTGTAAGACTTCAGCAAAGTCAGGCTGGGATTGTAATGTACTTGAGAAATTAAAATGTGCCCAATGATGTTGTAATAAGAATAAACAAGAACAATAGTTATGTTAGGTATTGTTTGAGGCATAAACATTGTTTATATGTTTTGTTTGCAAAAAAAAATTGTTTACAAAATCAAACAAACCAGATAGTGCAAGAATTAGAAATAGCATATTTAAGAGCTAAGTTAGAAAATAAATTGTTTTCTGGAGGAAAAAAAATCTCTATTTTCTGTAATTCAACTTGAATAACTCAGCCAAATGGATTATGAGTCTGATAAAAAACTGTTGAGGTTTTCTTGTTAGACGCATGTGAGGTTAGTAATAAAAACATTAAAGTAATATCTTGTTGCTTTTACCAGGTAGGCACATAATATTTTCTGTAATAGCTTTAATAAGTTCCATATGACTAGTTGGAAAGATGAACTTAATTAAATAACACATTATTGGTTTATCTTCTGCTAACAGTCAACACTTTGGTTAAAACTTTAAAATAGATTGGAAGAATGATGCAGAAGGTTGCATCCTTGTTATAAAATATCACAAACCTGATTAAAATTTTAAATATCATCTGCTATTATATTCTATTGCATTTTTCCTTTTTAAAGTAAAACTTTTACTCTCCCCATTTACATCTGAGCAGACCAGTGGCTACAATAGTTTTAACCTCCTGTATTCCTTTGTCTGAAAATAAATTATGTCTGCCCTTTCTGTCAGTAGATCAAGGTTAGAGAATCAAATATGGTATATAACTGCTTTGCAGTACCTTTCACTACAGAAATGTTTATTAAAGGAAGTAAGCATCTACTTGTCTTGAAACGTGTTGCTATAGCTATATGACAAGATGAAAGCCTACTTTTTCAAAATACAGTTTGTTTTAAGATTCAGAAGTCTTCAGGTCCTTGCATCCAAAATCATTAACACTTGTTAGTTTTTCCTTAAGTTTTAGCAAGCACAACTTTCAGAACACACACAAGTATATTCTATAGCTAAAATGACCAAATTTTGCAGAACTGTGTCAGCATGGAGAACTGAATTACTTACAATTAAATTGGAAGTGGGAACTCTTACAAATGCCTCCCTGAATTGAGAGAAGCTAAAGAAAAAAAAAAATGTTTTCTAAAACCTTGTTTCCTTTCTTCTATTACTCGCCAGGAAAATACTAGCAAAAACTGTGGGAAACCCAGTGACATTCTTGCTTTTCTTTCTATTTGCCTATTCAGACTATAAGTTAGTGCTACAGTTATTTCTTAGTGCTACAGTAACTTCTCAGGAACATTAAAGTCACAAAAAAGTTATCCAGAAATTAGAAAAACACTGGAGTTGCTTCAATTTGTGGAATATTTTACAATTGAAAGACAAAATATACTTTTCAAAATCTAAGACCCTAATCATTTACTACTATAAAACAAAGTGGAATACAGTATACCCAGTCCTGCCATGAAGACAGTCTTTACCATCATTCTCTCTGGAACAACAGAAATTAGGGAACAGACAAGCTAAACAGGGCTGCCACCTCCCTATCAAAACCTGTCAAGCCAAAATACTATTACTTTTGGGATGTCATTGTCTTACTAAACTACTTGGCATTAATTGACACCTTCTGTAGCATAAGAGACTTAATTGCGAAGTTAGCACAACTCCATAGTTTGAAGAAGCAGAGCCCAAGTGTCAAAGCTGGCAGTTTTAAAAATTAGTTAGCCTAGTAGAAGACAAAATGCAGAGGGTGAAAAGTTCTTCGTATGAGGAATGACTATACACAAGCTTGATTGAAAGTCTGTCCTGGTCTCTGTTGTCACCAACAAACATGGCCCATATTTTGCTGCTGCTGTGTTGGACAATATATTGAGGAGACTGCAGAGAAGAGGCTCATGGTTATGGCTGACAGTTTCTGAGGATCATCTGAATCCTGCATTAAATCTCACATGTTGAAATAGTTCTTATTTCAAAGAATGGGACAAAGTTTTCTGCCAGAGCAGAGAAGAAAGAAGACATGCTATTGAAGTGCATGACAAGCTGTTTGTCCAAGAGATTGTTCTTCGAGATATTCACAGCCTGGTTGGGACCTTGCTTTTCTCTCCATACTGTGAAGCTGCAACTGTACTCATATGATTTTTATTATGAAGATGTTTCACGCTTCATTGATAGTGAGAATTCAATTTATCCCAAGAGGTTCAGGAGAGTTTGAAAGAAACTTGGTGAATCGTTTCAAAGCTATAGGTTTTTCTGATTTACCAAACTGACACTTCATTCTTTTTTTTTTTTTGGCTCAACCCTTATGTTCAAGAACGTTGGGTGACCTCAAATTCTGGAGCTATTTTAATCTCTAAATCACCTCACAATATGTCAAATGAAAGCTGATGTTCTATGCAACTTTAAACAATCATACATAACAGTTAAATTCATTTTTTTTAAACTTTGTGTAATTTATTCCTTTGAGATTTCAGAGAAAAACTGTATCATGACACATTTAGAGGCTCGGCAGCATAATTTACTGGAACTAAAGATGTATATGAAAATACAATGATTTTATTGCAAATAATTTAGTAAGAAAAGACTAGACAATAAATAAAGTAGGCACATGCCTGTGAGCTCACATTATAAGAGATATAAACAAATAGATTTCTAAGAGCTATTTATAAACCAACATTTATTAGCAGTTCAGATAGAATTGTGGTTAAGTGTAAAACAGTCCCCATAGAGGAATGTGGGATTGTTTTGGGGGGAACCTTTTTTGTTAGGCATGACTGTGGAAAGCAACTTGTTCTTGAGACTGCCACCTTCATTAATAGTATATTATATATGGTCTTTATAGAAAGTTAGTAAAGTACAAGAGATAATGAGATTAACAAAAATATATAACAGATGTTTTGTATAACGTCTAATGCAACGTGTAAGTAACTTCAATAAGGCTTTTTAAAACCATAGTCCTCTAAAAAGGTCCATTGAAAGTACAGGACCTTTAGCTAGCAAATTAAAGCCAGCACATTAAATGATAGGCTTATTTTCTGTAATTACTTTTCACAGACCTTTTAGAAATAGTTTGTGGAAGAAACCCCAGGGTTCTGTGCACCACGGATTGCAAACCACTGAATTAAACAGCCGGGACTGGTGGAGGAGTTAGCTAGTGGGATAAATAGGAACAAAGGAGTAATAGTCTCTAAGCACACAGAGCACCCAGAGCCAGGGATTTATATAGCTCACAGTTGGTTAGGCCAGTGATGTGAGTAAAGAGCACTGGGTTCATTTAGAATGGTCAAGGCCACTCGTATTTGTTACCAAAGTTTACAGTGGAGATGAATGTAATCAAGGAAAAAATTACACTGAGTTATACTCTAGAAGATAAGTTTGTGATGAAAGAAAAGGACACAAAAAAAGTGTTTAGCTGAAGCTGATGGGTGTTGATGTTACCCTGTGAAAAAAAGAGGTCACAGGCACCCAAAACTAAAAGAGAAAAAACAATGGAAGTTGTGTCTGAAGCTAACATTTGAGAGCCTGAGATCTAAGGGCTTCTTTCTGAGGATCCGCAGCTGTAAAGCTGAAGGATGTTTTAGGAATTCTGGATAAGATGAGCTACGCAATTTGAAAGCTCAGGTATCTAGTAGGGTTGCATTTCACATGTTTGTATTGCAACCATTTAGTGTAACCAAAAGTCTGACCTAGATCTCACTAAATAAGTATTTCCTTCTTTAGTTCAGCTTTACTGTTCTGTGAGGCAAGATGCATGAGAGTGAGAATACAGAGTCTGCGGAGGCAGCAAACACAATCATCATCCTGCCTGTGCTGTGCTGAGGGACTCTAGATTCTGACATGTTTCCAACCAAATCTCTAGAGGCAATTTGGTGTCGATACTACTGGTGATGATTTTAAGGACGGACTCGCAAACAGTGGTACCCTGTACTGTGATGCAGACAATGGAGAGACCACGCAGTGCCAATCATACTACAAATCATCACAGTATTTGCAGTCTAGGTCTGCTAATGGCAAGTTCTGTATGCCAACAAAGTCCTCGGACCTCCCATGTAGTAACCATCTAACCCTACACGTACCTAGTGCCTGACAGGTTTCATCCCTCTGCTCCGTTTCGGCTAAACAGATCTCTTTTGTGCATGGTGACTGCCTCAGCTAAAAGGGAGCGTCACGCCCTCCCTCCCTACAAAGCTGCATGCAAGGAAAAGAGGACCTCACATGGAGTCCCAAAATGAGAAGCCTCTTCTATGCCCTGAGTAAAGCACAAAGTAACTCTTTGAAAGGCGGCATTTAAAATTTATTCTCTCTTCGTGCTGACCATGTCTGCTCTGTTTTTTGGCTTCTGAGGATGTTGAACATTTAATTTTCCCCACGTCTGTTGTCTGTAATTTTGAGACTGATGATTCCAATGACCAGCAAAGATGTCTAGAAGATAAGCACCGACTTTACAGTTTCTGATCAAGTTTAACAGTCAGGTTTTTCTGCTTAAAAATTGTAATTCAGAAATACCTGTTCATGCCTATAAAGATGATAACATTTTAAAAGAAGATTCTATAGCAATAATAAGACCAGAAAATACTGCTAAAATGAGGCAATCCATAGTATGTAGCATAAAAGACAGTGATATAATAATGGTAGGACTATGAGAAGCACAAAGAGATTGAACAGTTAAATCTTGAGGGGATATTTAATAACTAGAAATCTGATAAAGCACTATTTACCCTAATTACATATATAGTTAAACTTTATGTACATGTTTCAGTTACAATATCTTGAGCTAGTGAAAGAGAATCTGCTGCCAGACCATAACAGATTGTTCCCACAGGACATCTGCTTCGTGCTTAATTTCTTTAAAAAAGTAGGCAATACTTTGTAGCTATAAAAGTATGAAAGCATAACGTTTTATTTGATATTGTGTCAAAATTAAATAGTTATGCCACATTTTTTCTTTTATTCCCAACAATATTTAACACCGACACTGTTCTGATGCATCAGTAAATTATCGCACAGCCTTCTAAAACTATTGCAGCATTCAGAGTAGGAAAAACACAAAAATATTTTTGGGCTAGACACAGAGCACTTCTTTGGGATTAAACATCTCACTGAAGTGGGATTTATGCTCTTCCATCAAAGAAAACCTGTATGTCAGAACCCAGCATTCACAAGGGACTTTTTAAGCAACTTCAATTCCAGGCAGATCCATGTCCTTTGTCCATTGAATGGGTAAATTACTGAGCTGTGATGGGTTGACCCTGGCTGGATGCCAGATGCCCACCAAGCCACTCTATCATTCCCCTCCTCAGCTGGGCAGGGGAGAGAAAATACAACAAAAGGCTCATGGGTCGAGATAAGGACAAGGAGAGATCATTCCCTAATTACCATCACTGGCGAAACAGACTCAACTTGGGGAAACTAGCTTAGTTTATTACCAATCAAATCAAGAAGATAATGAGAAGAAAAAACAAATCTTAAAACCACCTTCCCCTCACCCCTCCCTTCTTCTCAGGCGTAACTTTACTCCCAATTTTCTCTACCTCCTCCCCCTAAGCGGCACAGGGAGATGGGGAATGGGGGATGCGGTCAATTCATCACAAGTTATTTCTGCTGCTCCTTCCTCCTCAGGAGGAAGACCTCTCACACTCTTCCCCTGCTCCAGTGTGGGATCTCTCCCACAGGAATCAGTTCTCAATGAACTTCTGCAACATGAGTCCTTCTCGTAGGCTACGGTTCTTCATGAGCTGCTCCAATGTGGGTCTCTTCCACAGGGTGCAGTCCTTCAGGAACAGACTGCTCCAGCATGGGTCCCCATGGGGTCACAAGTCCTGCCAGCAAACTTGCTCCAGCGTGGACTCTTCTTTCCGCAGGTCCTGCCTGAAGCCTGCTCCAGCACAGGCTTCCCACAGGGTTACAGCCTCCTTTAGGTGCATCCACTTGCACTGGCATGGTGTCCTCCATGGGCTGCAGGTGGATATCTGCTCCACCATTAACCTCCACGGGCTGCAGGGGGACAGCCTGCCTCACCATGGTCTTGATCATGAGTTGCTCTGGCACCTCCTTCCGCTCCTTCTTCACTGACCTTGGCCCCTGCAGAGTTGTTTCTCTCACATATTCTCACTCCTCTCTCCAGCTGCAGTCGTGCAGCTATTTTTTCCCCCTTCTTAAGTATATATTATCACAGAGGTGCTACCACTGTCGCTGATGGGCTCGGCCCTGGCCAGCAGTGGGTCCATTTTAGAGCCGGCTGGCGTTGACTCTGTCGGACATAGGGGAAGCTGCTAGCAGCTTCTCACAGAAGCCACTTCTCTAACTCCCCCGCTGGCTAAACCTTGCCATGCGAACCCAACACAAGGGCACCTGGGTTATTCAGTGGGAGATATTTGTACAAAGACTGGCCACATTTGATCTTCAGGTGTCTTGTCTGTATGTTCCAGGGAGGACACTAATGCTAAGAGTCCTTGGATCAAATGTGGCACCACTGGCAGTATAGACATTTACACTTGAGCTGGTCACCTTGCATTGTCTGTCTGGACAAGGATTATAAGCACCTGAATACAAGAGCCTTTTTCAGGCTTTAGTTTATCTCATCCCAATGTAAACATCTCAAATAGGTAAGATTAATGTCTTCCTAAAAATATCTGTTTCCTTTCATTGACTATAAGGGGAACTTAGACACCTTGCTCAGGTGCAGATGTTTGCTTTATACATATATAAAGGTAAATGGAGTTAATTCTAGCTGAATTTGTAATCCCTAATTTAAACTCTGTTACTCAAAGACAAAAACTGGGCCCAACAACCCAAGCCATACAGTTATCAAGGGAGGCCTAGTAAGCAACAGGACTATCATATTCTTATAAGTTAGATGAAACTGATGGTGCTCCACTGTTTGTCTAATAATCACTGTTTATTTAATTGTACTTGTAAGGCAAGGAGATAATCTGGGATCATCATGAAAAAAGATGAACTCGCTCCCAAGAACTCACTCCCAAGAACAGTGCCATGCTCATCAGGCTTTAAGTTAGCTTGGAGAAAGCTCTCTCAGTCTCCATGGAGAAGCTAGCAGGATGATCTGTAAGTCAGTGGTGAGTATAGTTCACTGGAAAGAGAAGCATAACCTGGTGCCTTGCAAGGGGGATAAATCAGTAAAAGATTTAGGAATTGGGGCTTGTTGTCAAAATGTCCATCTAGCGATCTGGGGGCTTGATTTCTAGACTGGTTTTCTAGAACCTCCTTTCACTTCCCAACTATGTCTGCACTTTTTTCTTATAGCTAGTTTTCTGAAGGCTTCTGCTTCATGGTGGGTGACAGAGCAGACTGTGAGCAGAACATCGAAGGTAAGCAATATGATTCCTGTTCTTATAAAAATGAGAGAGACATGTATCATCAAGGCTGATGGCACATAGAGCAAGAGGGCAGATCTAGGAAGAGGGGGATATGATATCAATAAAAGATCCCTTTATGGAGAGGCAGGTCATTTATTTGTTTTCTTTTTCTTTAAATGAGAAACACATGGGGAATTTCAAGCAAAATAGATGCAGTCAAAATGATGCATTCAAAAGAGAGAAATTATCACAGTCTAGGAATTATGTGTTTCAGGCTATTGACATTCCTGCTGGGTGCTGGAGGAATAAGAAAATGTCATCATTACTATTTCCTTGCACAGGTGCAGGATTGGCTAGTGAGGCAGTAGTGATTTACAATGCTGTCAAGGACATCTTCAGCTTCTAATCAAAGAAAAAGTCAATTTTTTCTGTACTCAAGTCCATATTTCATTTTTTATAATCTTTTTCCACTTCTGTACAGAATACTCAGCCAAACTCCCACCTGAGCCCTTCAGGAGTTGTAACTAGACTGGATAAAGTGCCCATCCTCAGTGACTGGGGGTACTACTACCTAAGTAAATCACAACAGTTACAGAAATGAGAGCAGGTCTCTATGCTGACAACACGACCACCACCCTATCACTGAGTCTTTCAGACATCTCATCTCCATGTATCAGACAAAACCTGAAAAGTTCCCAAATCTTTAGGTTTTCTTTACACAGGTTGAAAATGTAACCTTCAGTGACTCAGTCAATAAAAAAGTGACTTGTTAAACGGTAGAGTTTAAGACCGTAAGTTGATAACCTTAGCATTAACCATTTCATTAATTCTACTATTTAGTTTGGTTATAGAAACCTGGTGTTTGAATAAATCATATTTACAGAAAGTTATGTTGTCTTATTTTTTAGGTGCTAAGAAGTGAAAACCTAACCACTTCTCTTGCTATTTTGTTCTTTTAGTTAATCATTCCCAGTGATAAATATGAGTTGTGCTCTCAAACTAACACCAAATCTGAGCATAGTATTCTAGCAGAAGAATAATCTTTCTGGACCTAGACATCACCTTACCTGTTTGTACCTCAAAAAACTGAAGCAGTTCTTTTTGCCAAGTTATCATACAGGGAACAATGATATTATGACACCTTTCATTGTTTCCTGAGCTACTGATTTCCAGAATATAGTGTTCTACTGTTTAGATGTGACCTAGATGCATAATTTTGCATTTAACTTGAATGGGTTCAGCTTGCCAAGCATCCGAATTTTTCTTTGTAACTTTCTGGTATTCATAATTATGTACCACTCTGCCAATCTCAATGTCAGCAATGTAATGTATCAACAATGTTTTGATATTTACTAAGGCATATAGAAATGTTGAATAACATCTTCTAATGCCTAGTTTTTACCATCCATATTTGAAACAATTGTTTGATAAAGGGCTTTTACTGAAAAAAACCCCACAACAAACCATGTTTGAGGGTGGAGTGTTAATCAGTTCTTCATGTATTGACTGTCTCCTTATTAATCTTGCAAAGTATGTGGATTTAGGATATTTTGACCAAGCATTTTTGACACAGAGCTCCTTGGGGTCAAAGAAGATGCTAAATGTTTCCATATGGGGAAACATGAGAAAACGATTACACATCCTCCTCCTTATAATTAATGAAACAGTAGAAGTTTTCACCCCATGATTACACTGAATACAAATTCAGGGTAATATAACTGATTTGCATGTATCTGTGCATCTGTAAGAGCGAGAGTCAGAAAACAAGCCAGATAATAGTACCAAGAGGAATGAAAACAGTGGAAAACACTGTAGTCATGAGAGAAACAAAACAGGGAGAGCTTTTTGAGTGATGTGCTGTCTAGAAAGCTGGCATAGAACTGTAAGAAAGCAAATGCTCTCCTGTTGTTTAATTGTACTGTGTTTGGAGTAATGGAATCTCTGTGTATATTCTTTTTAAATCAGAATGGTTTCAGTAAGAAAAATATTTAACTCCTATGACATCAAGGAGGCCAGAGTTTCTCAGATGAGGGCTGAGATCACCTCAGCCTATTGTTACATAGAAGCAGGACAAGCATGTGTCAGAGGGACTCGTTTCAATCCAGAACGTCAACAAAATTCTCAGAAAGTGTGAAGTCAGTCTGATGGATAACAGCTCTCCAAAAAGTATTTTTCTCGAAGGCTTGTAATTCTGAAACCCTTTTGAGAATAAAGTCACTGTGATTAAGAAATTATTTTGCCTAAGCTTGTGTTTTTACATTTCTAGCATGTCATCCTCAAAGGTGTGAAACTGGAAGTACAGGTTTTGTAGGGTTTTCATCACAAGTTTCAACAGTTTTACGACCTCCATGTAGTGATAAACCAATACTTTTGCTATATTAATGTTCCCTTCTTAGTTTCCTTATATAAATTTTTACATTTCACAACTGTTCTGTTTAATTATTTGTAGTCGACTACCTCTTTTTTTCCTCCCTTCTGGCCAAAACTAGCCAAAGTTATTCTGTCTTTGCTGTAGAAGCAAAAGATTTTAATTTTCTAATAAATTAGATTATTAAATTGTTAAAAGTTATTACATAATTCTTAGTTTTATTTTTTTTTTCTGTTTCATATTTACAATCTGAATTTATTCCTGTTTTCCTTAGCTCTGTTTTTTTCCCATGGTGGGGCTTATTTTCTTGGTATTTTCAATTGAAAATATAGTCAGTTGTAGCAAAAATAATCATGTTTTAAGAGCCTGTACCATGACTAATTCATCCTTCTTAAATGGAGTTGAAACTAAAGTGTACGTGTAAAATTATATTAATACTTTCCCATATCTACAAGAAATGCAGCCATTGGTACACTTTAATGTTTCCCGATTTTGCAGTTATATCACATTGGTATCTCAGTTATCCTGTAACAAGACTGTGTATCATATCCCTCTGTCATATCCACCTCTTCTACCATACTAAATTGTTGAATTATGATTATTAGTAACTTTGAACTGCTGGATTTCATTGATTTTCACAGAATCACATGGTAGTTGAGGTCAGAAGGTGTCTCTGGAGATCATCTAGTCCAATCACTCTGCTGAAAGTAGCATCACCAAGACCAGGTTTCCAAGGACTATGCTCACTTGGGTTTTAAATATCTATGGGGATGAAGACTCCTCAGCCTTTCTGGGCAACTTGTTCCAGTGTTTGAATTTCTTTTATACAAGTTTCCCAAACTGAAATTCTCTACAACAATCCTTCCACCCCACCAACGCACAGATTACAGAAAAGGCCAGAAGGCAGATAGTTCTGTGCCTCTCAGTCACAGATTTCAGACAAGAGAGCCATGCCTCTTGCGTTCAATATCTTTTGATTCTGGGGTGCCGATAACTCCATCATAGCATTTTCCTCTTTTATCTATTCTGTCCCTCTCAAGCAGGTTTTAATGGGTGATTTTAGTATTTCAATGATATGACTCATTCCATCAGATGTCACTTGTTTCAGTTGTGTAAAATTTCTTCTTTTCAACGTGAATTTCCAGTTCTTCTTGCTCTTTACTTCTAACTGGCATGTAAGCAACTGAAAAAAAACCCTATATTTTCATCATGCTTTTGGTTTTCATTTTAATTTGTTCGTGACATGCTGATATGAATTACACTTGCTTCACTGATGCCTCTCCATTCCACTTTTATGCTTTTTCTGTCACCCAAACAGAAGACGAGAAGTTCAGTCTCCTACCTTTGAGGAGCTGCGTACCATCTGAAAAACATTGTCTTTTCTGTGCCTTTGATGTAGTCTGAGGTTTAAAAAAATCTCCTTCAGTTCCTCACTAGCTACCCATCTTCCAATATCTTCTGTTTTTTTCCTTTCCATGATCGCAGAATATTGACTGCAAAGACCACTTTGGTTTCTCCTTCTTTACCTCTCTTCTTGGACCTCAGTGTAGTTTGCATTCTTCTATCTATGGGATAATTGACTCCAGTGTATACCATGATCAGTAGAGACTTGCCAGACAACCTCGTAATTCAGCCCAATCTTGCAGTTACAGTGGATCTTGTGACTGCACTGTGTACATATGTAAACAGTGCAGGTATTTACATAAGACCAGTGAGAGGCAGGTAAAATATTTCCTCTTCCATAGAATTTTACAATGCAAAGATATCAAAACCATAGTTTAGAGCACCTGTTTTATAAATGATAATATAGAATAAACAAAAGCTTGTTTTAGTTATACAAAATCTAATGGAAAACCTTACTTGACTCTTTTACAGGGTTAGAATAGAGCAAAATTCTTTTAACCTAAAATCTGCTGTGTGAAAACACAAAAATGACAAATAGGATCTTTTTACATTGACACAGGCACAGTTTTTCTATTTGGGTTTTAAATTTTGCTGTTCGATTTGTTTACTATGTTTTAGGGAGTATTTGTTAATCTGGTCTAATTTATCTCAAAGTTTCCTACTATGTTACCACTAGACAGAGCTCCATTGATTCCCTGGCCACAAGGCTGTTAAAATCTGCTCAAAGTGGATATTAAATGAAACATTGTTAGTATTTTACTTACTAGTGTTCCCAATGTTTAAAAATGTAGGTGAATGAAAAATCCTAGTAGATCACACCTCAGATGAAGTTGGGAAAAGACCCACTGGCAGCATAATTAATGTCAGAGCCAACACATGATTAGTCAGTTTTTGAAAAGGATAAAATTAAAGAATAAAATATGGAAAATTATTTCTATAAAAAGAGAAGGAATGAACAAACAAAACTGATTTAAAACCAGCCAGACTTGTGTTAGGATAGGTCTAATGTATGAAATGATATTTAGATACATGAATATATAAAACTATTATTCATTTTAGAAAACACATCCAAAGTTAATATTACAATTGATAGTACTAAATTACTGCAAATGATGACAAAAGGCAAAAACTCCTCCAACCAACCAACCAACAAACAAAACCCAAAACCCCCAAACTCCTAAGTACTATGCCAGGAGAAATAAAATAATATGTTTTGTTATTTTTGAAGTCTGTGCAAAGTTCCAGAAATTCACACAACTCTGAATTGCCTGCATACAGTAGGAGAGCTAACACAGTATGCAGGGAGCAACTAGTGTCTGAAAGATTTCTGTAAGATTAGGACCACTGAATTATAATATCCTGCTGTAATTTCAGACAGTGTAATCCTCCTCTATAATAGCTGGAATACTTTAGATTTATAGTCCACTCAAACCTGTTTGCCTGGCCTAAGCACTAAAGCAAAGCTTGGAACACACAGTTCCCAGGACTTCGATATGACGGAGTATTTCTACGGCAAGTTATATAGGAGCTTACACGTGTTTTTTTTTTGAATATTTGTTCAACTTGAGCCTAAGTGTTGCAGTAGATACCTAAGTGCTGCCTAAGACCACAACTCTCACACCTAATGGTGGCTCTTTTTCTTTATTCTGAGTTTCCTCTGGTGTGTAGACAATGGTTTAAGATACATTGCTTCAGCTTCTAAATCCAGTTTTGGCTTCAAACTTTCCATTGATTTCCAAAGAATAAGACTGAAAACTCTTCTCTAGGAGTTTTTCTCCTGAAGAAATTCCCTAAGGATTTAGTCTTATTCTTTGTTGAGTGAGACATTTCCAGGTAAATAAAGAAAGTAGAATTTTAATGTAAACCACATAGGAATTCTTGGAGATAGAGCCCAGAACTCCTTTCTCCTCTGACATGCTAGTCAGTCTGTGCTGGGTAGGTAAGAAGACAAAATGTCTCTTCTGGAGCACAAAACTGTGACTCAGACTGTATTTTACAGCAAAGAAACTGCCTCTTGTTTCACTTTGGGTTTTGTTCTGTGTTTCAGAGGAGGGCCACAAAGATGATCTGAGGGCTGGAGCACCTTTCCTATGAAGACAGGCTGAGAGAGTTGGGGCTGTTCAGCCTGGAGAAGAGAAGGCTCCGGGATCATCTTTTTGCAGCCTTCCAGTATGTAAAGGGGGTCTACAGGAAAGCTGGAGAGGGGCTTTTTATAAGGACATGTAGTGATAAGACAAGGGGTAATGGCTTTAAACTGAAAGAGGGCAGATTTAGATTAGATATAAGGAAGAAATTCTTCACTCAGAGGGTGGTGAGGCACTGGAACAGATTGTCTAGAGAAGTTGTGTGTGCCCCATCCCTGGAAGTGTTCAAGGCCAGGTTGGATGAGGCTTTGAGCAACCTGGTGTAGTGGAGAGTTTCTCTGCCCATGGCAGGGGGGTTGGAACTAGATGATCTTCGAGGTCCCTTCCAACCCAAACCATTCTATGATTCCATGATTCTATAGTAATGCCTTTGAATTTCTTCATAACATATCAGAAAGAGCTCTGGATGTTTTAGGAATGAAGCAGAAGTGGATGATAACTCATGTATTCTCTGAGACTTCTGTTCATATGAAGAACCTGGCAGTCAGTAATATAATGGGAGATGTGACAGTAAACTAATGACCGTGTGCTGTCTTGTGTGGCTATGCAATATTGGCAGAAGACTTTGGTGTAGTACGACTTTAAAAGCATAAATTGCGACATACTGTGGCAATGTTTTTAATGGAGAATAATATTTTCCTAAGAAATTACTACACTGTAGAAAGATGGAAAAATTAATCAGTTTCTTCCCCACTTCAAAAAGACAGGAAAGTTTGGATGCATGTGATTTTATTTCAGTGTGAACAGTCACTCCAGGATTCCTTGTACTTACAGTCAGAAATTCTCCACATTTAGGGTAGTATTCATCTGACCTACTTTGAACAGATACATTTAATCAGAGTAATCCTGCTGTCAATGACCCCCCAAAAAAAAGAACTCATGAAAGCATGAAAGTGATCATGTCAGTGCCCTGGCAATAGCAAAAAGCCATTGTAATAATCATCAAAAGCCATCCTCGTTACAATCAGGAGAGAAGGAGCAATCAATGCTGAGATAACAGAGCTACTTAATTACATTTTACATTAATAACATTGTTCTCAAAATGAAAAAGTCAGGTTTTGATGCCTGTATGTGTAAGTGGTGGAATGACTTAAAGGAAAAACAAAGAAATATTCTCGAGGTCTTCTCATTTACTCGAGGCTATAGTTCAGAAGTCATCGTTAGTCAGAAAATATATAGAAAATGCATTTTTATTTTAGGGTAAAACCCATTGTATGACAGTTGGTTGCAGAACACTAATTCCAAAACATGTTTTCTCTTCTGCCTACAATCAGACTCTTCTGTCATTTACCCGAGATGAGCAGAGTGGGAAATTAAACTCTGGTTAACTTTTACTCCCTCTGGATTAGATAATGCAGAGTGTTTTGCCATGCCATGCATCAAATATTTGAGTCTTTCAGTGGAGACTACAGATACTTATTATTATATATACACATTTTCAAAGCTTTCTTATGGCCATTCCTGCCATAAGAAAGTTCCTGTCTTGTGATATTACTGCAACCATGGGAAGATTGTAGCCAATCCAATTTGGAAAAACTTTGCAAAGTCTGCGTATCTACATCAAAGTAGGACTATGTTTATTATTTTTCTTTTAAAACATTACCCAAATGCTCTAAATCCAGACTAAGTTATCACAATGCTAGACAATACACAAACATTCCCTGCCCCAAGGAACTTACACGACAGGAACACAAACACAGGAAAAATAGCGATAAGGATTAGATAAGGATTACTTCTTTCTTTTTGGCCATTCAACTATGTGGTTGAAGAACTCATAAACTACGGGTTTTAAATTAAATTTATGTTCCAAGTTGCTTACACTGTCATTTTTCTTCTTGTCTATTACGCATTTGTTGTAAATGCTATGATGACATTCCTAGAATTGCCAGGGAATTATCTCTGAAGCAATATTTTATGACCCCCTTCTTCAGTCCTCAAAAACATACGCAAGAGATGTAATCAAACTCATAAAAATACTTTAATTGTGTCTTCATTTAAATGACCTTTGAGATCTTCAAAATGAGGTTCAGGTGTTTGCATACTATTGGATCTGCTTACAACATACACCAGGAAAAGCTTGTCAGGTGTAAGTTGTGGGCTTTGTTTATTTTAAAGTACTTCTCACAGAAGTAGATTTGTGCTTAACAAAGAAGAAATTACTCAGTGTTAGAAAGAGAAGACCCAAGTAATTGGGAGCTATAGAAAGTATTTTTCTTGTTTAAAAAGGACACCCAGCTGTAAATAAAGCATTTCTTTTCTGAAAGGAAATGTGAACAAAGAAGTCATTTTAAAAGAGAAAATTTCCTAGAATCACAAAAAAAAGAAATAATGAAAAAGCTATATTAAATACAATGAGTTTTTTTTAGTCAATGACTGTTTATTTTGTTTCCTTGATCCTTTTCATCTTCACAGAAGTACTTGGGCTGAATAATTGACTGGATTTCTCTTGGAAAAAAAAAATCCCCCAAAACAACAAAACACAAGAGAAGAACTTCCATAAGACTTTGTTAATTCAGATAAATACTTTCCAGTGGCATATTTCTGTAGTCTCATAACTCTTTTCCTGGGAGTTATGTGGGGCAATGTAGGCCTAACACAGTCAGTATAGCTGAAAAATATGTGTCAGACTTTATGAACTTTACACAATACCTCTGTTTACTTTTCTTGGTCATATGTGAGAGGGAATTGTCCTCTACATATTAAAGGCCCAACACACGTTGAGACCTAGACTTTACATGTCTACGTTGCTCATCCAAGCATCCTGTAATACAGAAGTTGCAAGATTGTCATTGCTCTGAGACTAACCGCAGGCATCCTACACATCCCAAAAGCCAGTGTTTTATATGATACCAGACCTTCTGGAAGGATCCGTCCAAAATTAATGGTGTAACATTGCTGCAAGGGCTGATTGAAGAGAGTGGAGGACTCTGCATGGTCAGTGTCACCAACCTTATTCACAGAACAGAAGCAGACCTAGGTACATGCTGATGGGTGAATAAGCCTTATCTTTCTCCTCAGCCAGTTTTCAGAATTCAGATGCTGACCTTCACTGAAGCATTTTTGGCAAAAAATATTGCCTCAATCCCAAGCCTGATCCTACACTTCCAGTGTAAGATATATGGCCACTTTCCTAAACAAAACAAGTCTAAGACAAAAACTTGGAAGTTTCTGCTCTGTGTCTTCACTGTTGAACTCACTCTCTGGATCTATTCTGGACTGCTCCGACTAGCTCTACTCAAAATAACACCCAAGCAGGGATCAGCTTAACCTCAGGGATGGCTGTAAAAAGATGGTCCAGGATAAGTCTATTCCATATGGGCTCTCTCCAGCCAAAGCTGTTCTTCAGCTTTATCCTGGGAAACTTTGCACCCTGAGCAACCTTGAAGTCACTTCATGTCACATCCCACAGTATGCAGCAGTTTCTTCAGTTTCCTGTTGTAAGAATGCCAACCTCTTTACTGAGCTGTCGCAAAGCCCTTGCAGTGTTTAAAGCAGTTTAAGTTGTCAAGACATACAAAACACCTGGATTAGTGCCAGATCAATAGAACTACCACTCCCGGCCCAGAGGAACTCCAGAACAGAGTGCTCCATGTTGTCGACACAACACGTTTGCTCATCCTAAGTACTATAGATGCAAGATTCTTCACTGTGCCCGCAGGGATAGGTATTGGTCCTTTGTCTTCTTTTATTTAGCAGTATTGATCTAATCAGACTGTCTTGTAAACTAAGCACTTGAGTTTTGAATATTGTTGACAAAGAATACTCTGAACTGCTGAAAAAGTGTAGGAAAAAGGCCCAAGTTCATATGACTTTGCTCTATGCAGGAAACACAGTAAGGCAGAATCACTGAAGCGCTGAAAAACAGTAAGAGTGACGTTGCCTTAACCAACGTGTGCAGAATAGGAGACAGCATGTACTAGTAAGCAGAAAGAGCACTCAGAAGAAGGTCTACATCATTACTGCATACCTGCTTTCATTGTGCATTCTGTGTACTTATGTTTTCCTTTCCTTCTAATTTGAAAGAAAAGAGGGCAAACTACTTGGTAGTATCATCATTAGTATATAATCACTTTGTCTCTAAACTGGAAAGACATGGTTTTGATGGATGGACCACTCAGTGGATAAGGAACTGGCTGGATGCTTGCACTCAAAGAGTTGTCGTCAACGGTTCAATGTCCAAGTGGAGGCCAGTGACGAGTGGTGTTCCTCAGGGGTCGGTACTGGGACCAGTGCTATTTAATATCTTTGTTGGTGACATGGACAGTGGGATTGAGTGCACCCTCAGCAAGTCTGCAGATGACACCAAGTTGTGTGGTGTTGTGGTCACGCTGGAGGGAAGGGATGCTATCCAGAGGGACCTTGACAGGCTGGAGAGGTGGGTCTGTGAGAACCTAATGAAGTTCAACAAGGCCAAGTGCAAGGTCCTGCAGGTGGGTCAGGACAATCCCAAGCACAAGTACAGGCTGGGTGGAGAATGGATTGAGAGCAGCTCTGAGGAAAAGGACTTGGGAGTGCTGGTGGATGAGAAGCTCAACATGAGCCAGCCATATCCTGGGCTGCATGCAAAGAGGTGTGGCCAGCAGGTCAAGGGAGGTGATTCTGCCCCTCTACTCTGCTCTCGTGAGACCCCACCTGGAATACTGCGTTCAGCTCTGGAGTCCCCAACACAAGAAGGGCATTGAGCTGCTGGAGCGGGTCCTGAGGAGGGCCACGAAGATGTTCAGAGGGCTGGAGTACCTCTGCTATGAAGACAGGCTGAGAGAGTTGGGGCTGTTCAGCCTGGAGAAGAGAAGACTCCGGGGTGATCTTGTCGCAGCCTTCCAGTACTTAAAGGGGGCCTACAGGAAAGCTGGAGAGGGACTTTTTACAAGGGTGTGTAGTGATAGGACAAGGGGAAATGGCTTTAAACTGAAAGAGGGCAGATTTAGATTAGATATAAGGAAGAAAGTTTTCACTCAGAGGGTGGTGAGGCACTGGAACAGATTGTCCAGAGAAGATGTGGGTACCCCATCCCTGGAAGTGTTCAAGGCCAGGTTGGATGAGGCTTTGGGCAACCTTGTGTAGTGGAGGGTTTCCCTGCCCATGGCAGGGGGGTTGGAACTAGATGATCTTTGAGGTCCCTTCCAACCCAAACCATTCTATGATGCTATGATTCTATGATTCTATGATTCTATGATTCTATGATTCTATGATAAAGGCACTCCATAGTATCTTTATGCTGTTATAGAGTAATGAGTGTACCATCTCTGAAAACGATGTTACCACTGCAACAAAATGCAACACTGCTGCTATGAAAACTCTGTAAGCATGATAGCTGACTCTGAAATTTTGTGTTCATTATGGAAATCTCTCTCTGTATCTTAATTCATATACCAAACTTCGGTAGTTGATACATCCATCAGGCATTTCTCAGTGCTTTTCAAACCTTCAGAGTAGTAGTGTAGCTACATTCCTGAATTAAGATTTTGAAGTCATTAGGATGGGAACATGTAAGGAAAAAACACATTTAAAACTATAATGAGAGTAAAGGAGTGTTTTAAGTCAATTATAAATAAGCATAATATATCAGAAATAACAAAACTTCATACATAGCAAAAATACAGATTGTAACAACTCAGCAATTAGGGGATTACTGCTAAAACAAAAGATCACTTTTAGTTCTTGTTGTCAAAAGATAATAATATTGAAATTGTGATTAAAAAGTGGGGAATTTCCAGACTGTCACTGCAGGTGGCCTATTGAAAGTCGTTCGTCAACAGCAGCATTCAGTATTCTGCAACCACTTGAAACAAAAAACAGCTCTCCAGATGGGAGAGAATAATTCTGACACCACAGGTGCTGGACTGTAAATTCGTAGTTTGTGTGAGTAAAGTAGTACCTTCCTTACCCGAGAGACAATCCTGATTCTACAGGTATAACTTCTATATTGTTAATGCCACTCATAGACATACCTAAGTAAGCTTTTAATTGACTAGCTGGTGTATAATTAGTGCATTGTCATAGAACAGAGCTCAGCACTGGCTGTAAAACCTGACCAGGTTTCTAGCCCATAGCCACAGACTGCAGTGTAATCATTCTCTGAGAGCTGCAAGACAAACAAGGGAGGAACTGTAAATTC
This sequence comes from Tauraco erythrolophus, assembly GCF_009769465.1. Lineage (NCBI taxonomy): Eukaryota > Metazoa > Chordata > Aves > Musophagiformes > Musophagidae > Tauraco > Tauraco erythrolophus. The sequence goes on along the minus strand of NC_141465.1, from coordinate 91,033,934 downwards.
TGTTTCACAGGCAGACATTTTAAAATGCACATAACCGTCTAAAGATGCAATTAGGTAATGCAACAAGGCAGTTCAGAGGATTTTCGTAGGCATCTACATACCTAACTTTCATTTTGTAAAATTTCTTAGAATTGTAATGTATACCCATTTGCATCATGATAGTTTTAGAAATTTGGTGTATAGAGTTCAAAGATGCACCTCTACTGGTAAATTAAGCAGTACCTGGAAATGTTTCGATGTCTGTTAGAGCAGTTTCTGACAAGATTTTTGCTAATTCATCTAGCACCCTACAAGCAACTTGTGATTTAAGTTTAGGGGTTAGGTAAGTCCATGGACCATTCCTAATGGACGGTTTGAAAACAACTACCCTGCTTGGGAGAAAAAAAAACATTTTATTAGCATAGATATGAGTGTTCCATGCCAGAGGGCCTCAGTTCCCAGGAACATGCCTGGCCACCTTTAATTTACTTAGATGGCCATAATCTAGATGGACTTGTGCAAAGGGTCACTTGAAGTCTGTAGCAGAGCCAGAGATTCTGCCATATCTTAGAGTGCCTAACTCAAAAATATAAATCATAAAATAAAATCACAGTAAAACTTGTTTCCAAAAGTACAGTAATTTTTTATACTAGAAAATATTCTCCTACCATTAGAATAAGAAAGACAATGTAGGCAGTACAAGCACTACAGAAGACATACAAAGAAAAATCCTGTGATTAATCGAGAAACTTTGCTTAAAGAAGTTTCAAAATAACATTTCTACAGGAGTACTCATCACAGACAAGGATGGTAGAATGAAGCTAGACAATGTTGGAATCAATTTATTTAAGTGCCTGCAGTTATCATTTCAAGGCAAATGAAGCAATAATAAATACAGAGTATTTGAAAGAAAGATAATCTGTATCCACTGCATTTTAATAAACAGTAATCACGAAAATCAATGCAGGCACATTGGACCCGTTTTTCTATTAGTTTTCCTATTACTGTTCTCCCCTTTTCTTGTTTCACCTCCTTTTTCTATGTAATATTTGATGGAATGATCTGTAGTTCCTATTATTTTTGTCTCTGAAATTTTGTCTTTATTTTTCTTTCAAAACTGAGTTTTAAGCTTAAAAAATAATTTCCTCGCTTGTAGTATCAGTGCTACCAGTCCTAACACCCAACAAACAGTATATAGCTGCATTTATTTTCTTTTTGCAATCAATAGGTCAGAACTGCTTCTTGTTAATTTTAATCAGCATTAGGGTGACTGAGAAGGATGACACTTCCAACCATGAAGTCTGGGAATGAGAAAGCTGGTCAGAAATAACTGTCAGATAAGTTTATTTTAAAAGTATAGTCTGTCTCCACCTAATTTTTAAAACTTGGCTACGTAAGTACAAGGTCAAACTTTACAGATATTTACAAAAAAATCATGATTATTTCTCTAGGCAATTAAAAATGTTTCAGCAAAATTAACATTTACTGGAAAGTACAATTTATTTTCCCTCCTGCAAACATAATTGTGTATCAGATTAACCACTGAAATTTAAGCATAATAAAAATATTCAGAGAAATTATTAAAAAATAAAAATCTGAGTCTAATTTAGTGCACATTTGTTATGTAGGAATGAGGAAGAAAAATTTGGCTGCTGGGTAGAAAATAAAAGTAGGGTAGAATTATTTATGGTAATTTTCAATCAAATAGGATCCTGGTTTTAAAGAGTGAGGCAGGTGTCTCCAAAAGCAATTTGTTGCATCCTAAAGTAGATGTCTAGGTGAGAAGGATTGAATCGTCTTCTGGACATGTCTGTCTCTCTCTTTTTACTACAGAGCATGCAGTTCTTGACATTTAACTCTTATACAGCTGAAGTCACGTGGGTGAGTCTCATTTTACTAGAACAAAAGTAGGATATTAGAATGATGAATAATAGGAAGGATGCCAGATCACCCTCTCAGCCACTGTTGTGCAAAAGGGAATTGCTGGAATTGCACAGAGTGCCTCCCTTTGTGTCAGGTAAGTGCAATCATCCTAAGGCAAGTGTGAACCTGAAGTTTCTTTCAGGAAATACAAGTGGATCAGCTCAGAGCTTGCAGTGGGGTCATATGTAGAAAGACAGAAGTAATGTAGATTTGGCCTTGAATCCACCCAACATAACAGTGCAGGTGAAACCATTTTCTATAGTAGCTTAACAAACCAATTTTGATATTATTTACTATGTTACCAAGCATTAGGTAAAAATGGGAACCACATATGCTAGACATTCTACAAGCACATGGATCTTCTCCAAAGGGCTTTCAGTCTTAGTAATAGACAGATGAAATAAAGGATTATGACCCACAAATGGAGGCAGTAATCATGTTAATTCCTGAACTAACTTGATGGATTTGTTTGAAGGAGATTAACTGAAAGAAAAGAGTAGAAAAGTACAATAAGACCAGAATGGGAAAAAAAGTTAATTGACACCTATAGGATGCTGACGCAACAAAGCCACTAAGAATGGATGGTTGGACAGAAATGGTGACTTGGTGTGCAAAAGCAGCTTACACATATAATGATATTCTATGAGCCACTAGCTTTTGCTGGGTTATCTGTTTGATTATTTTTTCTTTTTATTTCCTCTATGTTATCCGAACATAGAAAAAAGGAATCACAAAATGGATTTGTGCACCCCCAAAGTAAGTGTGAGATGGTTTTCTCACAAACATCTAGTTTTGAAAGGAGATCTAGAGAAGGATGACACAAATAAGCCCCACTGTACAGAGTTGTCAGCACAAAAGTTTGAATTTCATATGTCTTTGTAGCTGCATCAACTTCAACTTCCATATGTTAGTTAGTACTCTCTGTTGATATTTCAACAAATGACCTGTATCACAGCTGTGGTAGGCAGATTCTTACGTATAAATTAACACTGTTAATGTCAAGTAGTCAAGGTTCAGTGCTGACCATCATTTCAAATTATGTCATGTAAAGTCTTCAAATATCATGTCCCTATGTTGCCTGTTTTTACTGACAACCGAGCATCCTAAGCATTGTAGCATTTTGTCAGTTCAGCAGATCCGAAGCCATCCATCACTGCTGCTATTTCTGTCATACGCATTTAACTTCAGCATCAGCCAACAGTCTGCAGTCTTGGTTACTGATCAGTATCATCACAACTGTCAGATGGGGAGTAAATTTTTTTCCCCTCCAAAAGTTGGTTAATGTAATGTTTGATGTAGTTTCCTTAACAAGTTTTTTACACCGTGTTTGAGTGTGGGAATGTTTCCAGCACGAACTTTCATAATTAATTTAGATTTTTAACATCTTTGTTAGCACTTGAAGCATCAATATTCGGTGTTCCAAGGATGTTTCTTTCCTTCCTAAGAGTGGCAACCCAAAACCCATGAGCTTCCTGAAATCAAGGGAACGAGTTCAAAAGATCCTATAGTCTTAAACACAACTGATTTCAAAGACATGTAAAAAAAAAAACATGGAAATTTCACTGAAGTATTGGTGTGACAGTTTGTATTGTTTTCAAAGTTAAGATTCTTTTTCCATTTTACTGTGAAGATGAATGAAAATGTTTTAGGAAAGTACCTAAACAAAGTTTAAATTCCATTGATCTCAGATTGTCATTTAACAACCTTCTGGAAAAGGGTATAAATAGTCTTATTAACAAGCAGTTTGAACTACTGCTTATCTTATTTTTTTTTTAGAGGTATCTTTTTACAAAAGTCTGGTCTTCAAACCTTTTTTAAAAAAAATCAGATGAAATTTTAAGAGGGAAGACTGGCTCAGACCGCAGATCAACCAGATTTATTTAAAGAGATGACTCAAAATTAAAGTTCTGAAGCCCAAAATTCAAGGATTCCTGTGCTGTGGAAAGGTACTAGCAGTGGTAAGCAAACACCGAGAAGTATTATGCAGCGCTGCACAAAGCCAAAAACTGCCAAGTACTAGGGTGGTGCTCACACAATAGTGTGCTCATGATCTGCAGACACAAAGCTCAAACATCCGAATCCTAATATAGTAAAAAATAAAAATACTATTTTAATTTCTTGTGATTTAAATAAGCCTAATGATTTCTTAGATTTTTCTTATCCCTGACAATGTATTTTTTTCTAACTTCTTTTTTTTAAATTTTTTTAATTGTTGCATTTTTGTAAGTGAAAATTTATTCAAAAAATCCAGTCATTTAAAACCTAGCACAGTTGTCCATAACTGGAATTCTAACTGGAATGATTGTCAAAGTTTCAAATTAAACAGTGCTGTCTCCCATACCTGAAGGACCTGTGCATAGGTATGTGTGTGCATGTATGTATGCGCATAGACATGAAATTAAATCAATCTTTGAAATGGAAAGCAAAAAAAGAAAAAAGTACACATCATGAATACCAAAGATCTGATTTCTTAACCAAGGCTAAGGCAAAAAATAATAATAAAGATGTTCTTCATTACAACCTTGGAGAAGTTGAGGACTGCTGTTACTTCTCAGTAGAATGATTGGACTGTGATATTTGCCACAAAAAAATTAGTAATACAAGTTGAAAATGATAGAAACTGGGGAAATAAAATGAAATAGCTCCAAATCCTTGTTTTTTATCTCTCTGGATTTCTTTTTCTAATATGATAAAATATGAAATCATTTTCAAAGTAAAATAATAGGAAAAAAATTCCCTGAATCCTTTCTTCATAGTTACTTCTAATGCTACAATAATTAACTTTAAAATAATGGTACATTAGTTAAACACCATATTGCACTGGAATTTCCATGGATACACATATAATGTGGATATTAATAATAAGTTAGTTCATCATGATTAATCTTTTAACAATTAATCTGAAGTGAATGAATGAATGACCGATTAGTCATTTATTAGCAAAGGAAGATGTGCAATTATGTCCTTTCTGTATTAAACAGTTTTTGTCAAAAGATTTTTTTTGCCTATAGTAGCAAAAAAGATGATAGGTAAAGGTTAATGTTATGAATACCTTTTCAATTTCAAATCATGTAGCTCTGAGATGGCACATATGAGAAAACTATGAGAGAGCATGGCTATTTATATAAAATATCATGGAATCAACAGAAGCTGAAAAACATACTTTTACACATTAAACTGAACAATTCCATTTACTTCTTCCTCCCCACCCCCAAAGAATAGTTGTGAAGTGGTTGGATTCTGGAAACCTGACAAACAGCTCATAGTAAGCAGTGCATGCTTGGTGGTTCTGAAATTAGCCACCCAAATCCTGAATCGTTTTATGGTAGTTAGAAAATGCAAGTTATCTAACTAATTGTTCTAATGGCCTAATATATGCAGGGCCATACAAGGACATAGGTGACTAAAGTTGGATTTAAAATGTAGACTTTCACATTCCAAATCGTGATATTGAAATCCATGTTCATCTACTGCTTAGCATAGAGGATCCACCCAGAGCTCAGGGCAGTTGATTGAGGAAAATTTACAGTTTTACATGAAGAATAGACCGTAAGCTTCACGTCAGTCAGTTAATGCTAGTCTACTTATTAGAAGAAGCTGAATGCTAATATAATTGACCTCAGTGAATTACCTTAGGTGCGGGAACACTTCAGTAGAGAGGAAGCATTTCTACACCGTTGCCTTCAGTGCTTTTCTGCTCTGGGAGTACCTAGCCGACTTGACAGTATAGTTTGAGCAGAAATATCTCCAGTGTTCTTCTCTTCACCTCTTCCAATGTCAATTGTGTCTCACTGAGAACAGAGCTCTTAAATTTACAAGACTCTTATATTTTTTTCTCCATTTTGTATGTATATAGATAAAATAATTTTTGAAATCAGCATTTGTGTCTTTACTTCTGATGACTGATAATACACAGAAAAAATCTTCTGTGAATTAACTTCAACTAGAGAAATTTCAAGTTCAATATGAAAAAATATTTCCTGGCGATCGCAAACATTTGAAGACCAGCTTTTATAAATGTTTCAGCTTTGCGTGCTTTCTGATACCACTAAGAAAGATAGTACTCCTGTGCAGGAGACTATAATATACATTTTATGACCAAATTTATTGTCTTCAGCTTTTACAGAAGACAATCATCATCTTATTTATGAACGAATTATTAATATTTCCAGTAATATATTTTGATCTTATTGAAGTAAATCAAGTGTTATGGTAAATTTTCGAACTCTAGCATAAGTCCTCAGTGAACACAAGAACATATTGACATTGACCTCAATGCTCAGAATACCACCATACAGTCCATAAAAAGTTTTTTTAACAAAATCAACATATGTATCAATAATTTCTTTCTCATTTGTTGTTGCTGTAGGGTCTGTCCCATCTGGTCCATATTTAGATGGATGATTATGTATGTCACTCTACGGTACTGGAAAAAAATAATAGTTTCATTAGGTGTTTACTTCCCAAAGACGAATCACAGTTCTGAGCAATGGCTAGGGAATAGAGACATGGTAGATGAAACGTACATGGTAGTTTATTTTCTGAAGTGTTTAATATGCTCAGTTTCATCTCAACGAAAGCTAGAAAAATAGTAACCATACAACAAGAAAAAAAAGACCATAAAAGGAAGAGGAGTCTGATGTATTTGGTGTGTATATTGGAATAGTATTGAATTTGCTTCAACAGCATTAATCCACTTTTGACAGATGAAGTATCATGTCGTCAACACAAGTGCAATTACTATTAATAATATCTTACATTCCTAGGGAAACTTCCATGCAAATGTCTCACATGAACATCATTATTGCCAATTTATAAAATGACAAACAAGCCAAATTTTCAAAAGAATTTCCTGTTTACCTGGTGATTATTTGTATGACTCTAGCAGCACAAAGCACTGTATTTCCATATTTCCTTATATGGAAATCAGTCCTGAAAAGATTGCAGAATAAGCTTGATTGCATATCAGATTCTGTCTGGTTTCCAGCTGAAGTTTCTATGGGAAATGCATAGTATATAGCTCAGGAACAAAGCCAGCTGCTGCTTCACCACTGGGAGAATCTCGAACGTGCTAAGGATAACCAGAAAGATTGGAGAATGCTAAGCAAATGCTAGGTTCAACTATTAAGACTAGTTATCTTCAAGTGTCTCTGTGAAGGTGTTGAGTACTGCCCCCCCCTCACTGATAAGAACAGAAACACAGGTCTGTCCTGAGCTTTTCCACACGCTGCTCACACCTGGTCGTATCTAAGACAGCATTGATCCAGAAGTGGCACAGTAGAGCTCAAAACTGCTTTTTCTTCTGTGTAGGCATATCTTATGATACGCTTGATTGCAAGCACTAAGGCAGAATTTAAGGCAAGTCTCTAGTGCCTCTGTGCAGTGTCCAGCACTATGTGTCCTTCTCCAAGTAGCTTTTTTGAATTTCCTGGGGAAACTGACAGTTAGCTCTTCAATAAAATATGAGCTGACAAACTCGTTGGTATATGGGAGGAAAAAGGTCTTCAGGATAGACAACAGTCTTACACAGACTCTTATTACTTCAGTCAAACTTCTGGAGCACTGATTGAACAGAAAGAGCAGCAAGACAGCTGTCTTGAATTTTCTGTTCTTCTCTGTCAATGCTCCTATTTTATGGTGTACAGATGTCCAGTCAAGTTTACCCTAGCAATTTTGAAGTTTTTTGTCTGCTGATACCTGAATTCTGTGAAAAACCTAGAAGAGTTTTCACTGTAATCATAGCAAAACTGAGAATTTAGAATTTTCAAAGCCAAGAAGAAGGGTTATATTAGGAATACTTAACCAAAATCCAAGATAAACTTTTCATGTGAGTGGGATGTCCTAGTTCTATCTGTGTTACTATAGCAACCAGCTAATTATTCCATCTCCTCCTCCCCTGCCCTTGTGTGCAAGGAAACTTTCTTTTTTTTTTTTTTTACAAATAGGATCTATTCACCATCCAAGAACTATGGAGAGGTGACATAGTTATTTGGTGGTGCTAACTTCTTATTCTGAACCTTTTTCTGAAAATTAAAGTTTCATTTAAATCTTCATCATAAAGAAAATCAGAGTGTTTGTAGATAAAATAGTCAAATCAGTCTCTTTTTGGAGCACATGCCTAGATTGCTTTTTAAGACATTGCCTGAACTGGTAATGGTAATGACAGCGATGTAGCTCCTGATTCTGCACAGAACTTTGTTTTGCATCGTATTTTCAAAATCGTCAGGATTTTAAGTGTTAATATAATCAGAAAAGGCACTACTGATTTCCAGCTTTCTTTTTTTAAAGCTTGAGAGTTTTCTCATTTATTTCCTCACTTTCTCGGGGGAAAACCCCACATCACACATCTTACTCCCTGGTGTGGATTTAGTGGAGAAAAGACAAGATGTCAGTGGATTAGTGGATTCATTCCTCCCTGGCAATTAGCTGACGTTTTGTTTATCTGCAGAGCAGCTCTGCCTGGCGCAGTATGGCAGGCTACCTGTTATGGTTGCAGAATCTACATGGCACAACATTTGGCCCTGCTGCTTTGCACTCTTCAAAACTCTCTTGAGAAAGAGCACAGATGTTCTTAATGAGATATGTTCGGCATCCTGTGTATACACAAGGAAGCAGAAAACTATGCAGTTTCCTGCTATCAATCAACAAGCAGCCTTGATAAAGCTATTGCGGAGAGATTGGCTTGCTCAGGCCTGCTTAATGTCATGGAAGTGCAAGCCATTTTATCACTGACTCATTGTGAGCCTCCCGTTAGAAGTATTTTGGGACAAGATTGATATTTTTTATTTATTTTCTATTAGAAGCTAAACTTTGTGAATATGATCAGATTTCTTCTTGATCGACTGCTTGGTGGCCAGTTTTAATTTGCTTTTCTTAAATATCAGACACTGTAAAATATGGTGAATAAAGTGAAGAATTACACCTACTTAGACTAAATTAGAATTTAGCTTAAAATGTAATAGTGTTCATGAAGAATTTCAGAATTATCTGACAGAAAGAAGGGACTGTTGTTCTAGTTCTTTAATTGGAAGCCCATATGCTTGACTGAGGGGTAGATGAAGAAAAAGAAAGGGAGTCTTGACTGAGAAATTCTCCTTTCTCTCCGCTTCCAGGCTCCCACTGGGGGAAAGAGGAGAGGGAAAGGGAATAGATGTCCTGTGTCTTATTTACATATAACACTGGTGTTTGTTGGACAACATCCCTCCTCCTGGGATATCAATGTGCAGTGAGAAACAAATGTTCAATTGATTGTTTAACAGCCTTGTCTCTGCTCAGATGCCACTACCAAAACGTGAAGTGAGAGCAGAAATAGTTGCAGAACAGGCAAAATCATCTTCTAGTTGTTGTAAATGTCTAGTATTTCTATATACTTTTTTTTTTCAAATTAAAATATTCAATCTTTCTATCTCTATCGGATGCCACAAAGTAATAAGATGCCCTCATTTACCAGGTTGACCTATCTGTTCCATGCAGGGCTCTAATTATATGTCAGGGAGGGAGAAGAAAATGCCCTCCTTAGAAATTTACCTCAGATTTTTTGATTTTACTTCACAGATCTTTCTTATAATGTGTTCCTGTGGTTTTGCTGGGTGAGATGATACTTACTTTAAGAATATCATGCTAAGTTAGTGACATTTCCTTGAAGTTGTCTGCCTCCCTGCACAGATAATGAAACATTTCATCAGCTTCCCCACAGGAAACTGGTCTTAACTTTTAACCTCTTTTTTTTTTTTTTTCCCCCTACAAGGACAAAGCAAAAAAGAAAACATCTCTAAAGTGTTTATTTGATCTAAACATTAGCTTGCTGTTCTGAAAAGTTTCACAGCTTTTGGCTTGACAGAATCCAGATTTGAAAGTGAAAACATTCAGGGAAGGACAAGACAATAACTGTCTCATGCTTCATTTGCATATGGGTAAAAGCTGATTTCAGTTCTGATGTCAAATCGTTTCCATGTTGAGTGTATTGCTAACTCTGTAGATAGCTTTGGGTATGGCTTTCAGCTAGTTCTTAAATGAAACATTTTCAAAGATATAACAGAGGTATTTCTGTATCATTTGCAACTTTCTGATGTGAATAGAACTTCATAAACAAATGGAACAATTTAACAGATAAGAATCTAGTATCAGTCATGTTACCTACCTGTACTATAAAACGTATCTTTGGTACATGATGACATATTTGATGACATATGAATTCTATCAGAAAGAGTTTTCCAAACAAGCGAACATGTTTAGAAATCTTTGTCATTGGTCAACAAGAAGCCACTAGTTCAATGAAGAAATTAGTGATGAGATTGTATTGATATTAGTCAGGCTAGATTACCACAGTGGTTTCTTATTACCTTAAAATCTATTGATCCAAGGATTTATGCAATCATAGGTGATTCAGAAAACTTGAGATATTCTACTCATTCCTAGATCATCCCAAGTACTATTAAAATGGCTTAAATTAAAAATCCTTTAGGCTGATTTACTTTATATTTGCCCTGAACTGAAGTTATTCCATAAAAGTCAAGGAAAGTAACTGAAAAGACTTAAAGTTGTCTTGATGGATTTCTCCCCCTCTTCCTCCCTTGATGCATTGTATTTGTTTTTCTCCAGCTGTAGTATTTTCACTGTTGAATTGATAGAAAGTTTCTAGTGGACCTGTAATTCTGCATGTTGGCTCTTTTAGTGTTCTGGGATAGAGAGAAAAGAGTTGTGTAGTTTGAGAGCATTAAGACTTAGGTGTTCTGTGACCATCTTGGTTATAATAATTGCAAGTTTATAACATCATTCTTGTAATTCATCTGGCTTTTACCACTATAGTTAGCGGCAACATCCTTATTAAAAATCAAGGTATTCATTTAGTTACTGACACGTAGGTACTAACTGTATAGGATACATTTTTCTTTCTATGTTCTCGTTTCTGATTTTGAAGGCTTATTTTGTTTTCTGTTTTAATAACTTTTGCAATGTCTTATTCAGTCTGATTTTTTATTTCTTGATTTTTAATTCTTGACTTCTTAGGAAGTTTTTATAACTGTCTGTGCTTTCCTTCACGTTTTGCTCTCTGCATTTTCTCGATATTTCTCTTAACATAGATATTTATGTCAGTAGGTCAAGCTCATACTTGTCCAAATTTGTTCCTCTTCTCAAAGTAGCACCAAGTCTCCTCTCTGTTTTCATCCCTTAACTTTTCAGATCAGTTGGTTTTACCAACATTTTACTGAACTTTAGTCAGGAAATATCTCCTGTTGAAATCCATAACTTGTTTTACCAGTGTGTTTTTGTTTATCTTTCAACTTAACAGACAGAATGGATTTGTGATTACTCCGTACAAGCTATAGACCAGCTATTCTACCAAATACTAATTTGTTTCAAATTTGCATGTAAAATAGAATGACCTCTTGTTAATTCTGTTGCTACTTGGTGAATAAATTTGCTAGCTATCACATTGAGGAATAGCTGAGATCTGCTGATATCAATAGCATTTATGCTCGAGTCCGTGTATAGGAAATACATTTTTCCTCTAATATGGCTATTAAAAATATTTATTTCTGCAGCAGCATTACAAAGGTCGCACAATCAAATTTATCTCTACAAGTCTATAGCAAAAACCCAACAATACCTGATAGAATGTTGTTGCAACTTTTGCTTAAGTAAACTTGCAATAAATATGTAGCTTACTCAGACGATAAAATATTGATATTGAAACATTAACTCAAATATTTATCAAATATTAAGTCATCTCAGAAGCTATGACACCTAATCCCATCCATTTCAGTATTTATCCATGAATGCAAGATGTTATTTTATATGTTTTTGAACTTCAGGCCATGGAAAACAGAAAAATGTCCTAAGCTAAGGTTTCAAAGTATTCCACAGCCTGGATAACATTTTAAGACAGACACTGCCTCTTGTCCTGTTAATAAATGTGTAACTTCTTTGTGACAAATACAGCAGTTGTTTATTTAACATATGATTCAATATAAATAGGAAACCACCTGAAAGATCCCAATGGAGTCCAGTGCAGATTCATCAAAATGTGATGGGAACGTATTTAGTGTGTTGTCAGCATTTTTAAATGACATTTAAGTTTTCCTGTGACAAATTTAGAAAACTACTGAGTCCACAGAACAGACTTTGATAACCATTGCCTTGTGCTTTACTTACAGCTTCAAAAAAAATACTTTATGTTAGCATGGATTACACAAAGAATTTACTATTTTATTTTTTTATTGAATAAAATGCACCTTGTTTTTCCAAATTAATACATACCTATTAACATAAATGCCAATACCGCATAAATGCCAAAACCAGAAACGGTCCTGGTTTCATAGAAGTTTAAATGTTTCAGTTATTCGATTAATTTAAGCCAGTTGTTTACAGACAAACTACAACCCTATAAAAGGTTCTGCAGCCTCTTTCCTTTCTCTTTCTATCCACAGAAAACAAACCTTATGCTTAACAATTGAGTTTATTTTTTATTGCTGTGCCCAAGGCAAAATCTCAGATTTGGGTTCACAATCTCAGAAGACAGACAGATGTAATATATTTGTCACTGCCTTGACAGGGTGAGAATATTGTTTAAATACAGGTGTAAGAGATGAGCCTTTGTGAAAGGGATGTAATCGTCGTTGTGACGAAAATGTTTTTCAGACACTCAGTCCTGAGTTCTGATTAGAAGACATAAGCATTTGTTCTAATTGGCCTAACCGTAGTCACAACTTTTGCTCTGATGTTTCCATTTTCCTTATATTACTCAACCCAAAGTTATGTGGGTATTGTACCCTATTTACTGACTTTATTATTTCTAAATAATTGCAGTATTTTTCTCAAACATAAAAATGCACTTTAAAAGGCTGGAAATGGAATGGATAAAATTATTAACTACAGTAAATAGCAGTAATAAAAATATAGCTGTAGGCTGAAAAAAATAGAGTCTTTTTGAAGATCAAACATAGTGTCATGTTAGTAAGTATCAGGTGAGGTGTCCAGGGCTTCAGTCTAGAAATACATCTGTAATTGTCTTTTGTCTTTATTTTCTAATTCATATTTAGGGGCTTTAAAGATCTGTTGTAACAGGACTCTTGTTACATTTAATAAGTGCCATGTTGATTGGCGTACTCTAAGTAGACTTTTCAGTTTGCCTGTGGGGAAATTTAATATAAAAACATTCAACATTCTTTTATTAGTGTTTTTTACTATTCCCAGTCCCATCAGACCTTTGGTGCAAGCAGTGTATTATTGAAAAGCTTATCTGTAAGAAGTGAGCCAAGGGGAAATTCAGGCTTTATTAATATTGACATCATGTTCCTGCACAATGGCTGTCTAAAGAAACTTTTCAATTGGATTTCAACTGCTTTGATGCAGTATAAATGGAAACAACTGAATGCATGATTTAACATAGAACAGTGAAAAATGTTGCAGCCTATATGCTGTAACATAAGGCATGTGTTCAAAGATACTACGTGGCTGTATTCTGCAATGTTTCCAGTCAACTTTTATTTATAAAACCAGAAAAAAAATATTTGTTTTTTGCTTTAAAATAGACTCCATTTAAAATGAACTTGCATTTTTGCATTGTTAACAACAAAGTCCTATGGAGAGAGATTAGGTCTGGGAACTTGGTGAAAGGGTTCTGATCCTGTCTCCCTTAAAAAACACTGTGCAGCTTTGGGCCAATTGTTTAATGGACCAGATGTCCTGGCAAGGCAAAAATTGCATAGGATTTGGAGTTGGGGAGCCACATTTTCTTGACTAGGCTATGCTAATGGAACTCTAGCTTGCAGCAAAAATCCATGAAAAGGACAAATTTCCTGATAATATAATAAATTTAAGAGAACTAGGGATATATATTCTTTTTAATGTTTTCATAAAGCTAAAATGTATATACTATTAAAAATTATAGGTATAATACCTACTATACAGACTTGATTCTACCACTGTTTTGTTTGAAAAGAGCAAAAGAGAGGGAGAGAGTTGACAGCACCTGATCAGGAAAAAAGAGACCTAACGCGGTTACTTTCTCATGCTAAGGAAGAAAGGATGAAAGACAGAAGCTGAATTTCCTACACTGGAACAATGCATGGGTATTGTGACCTACAACCCTCTAGCTGGAGGTATGTCACCATTCAATAATGAATTTAAGATTTACTGAGCCAGAGATAGAGGATGTAATAAAGTTTGACTCTACAGGCAGCTCAGTAAAACACTTATTCAAAAGAAGTACTTGGCTTTCTCAAAGTTGTAGCTACATCCCTATGTCTATTAGTTATTATCCAATAACTAGTGTCCTTCATAGGTATTCGTTTTTACTTCAGACTTGGGCCATTTCAGGGTCTGAAGTGTTGTGTTTTGTTTTGTTTGTTTGTTTGTTTTTCCATTTCATGAGAACGGCGGTGCTTGAAAATCTGTATTCGAAATAAGAGTTTCTCATTGTGCGCTACGTATGGTCTTTTTGTGTTTTAGGCTGCTACCTTCTGACAACCTGTTTTATGTAGCAACAGAGTAATCACAAATGCTGTGTGTCTCAAACGTTTCTCAAGTTTTCCCTGTACAAAATGTGCTCTGTAGTCATTGAGGGCTTCAGCTATGAAGATGAGGTAGATGGTGGTGTTGGGTGTTGCAGACCTGCAAGTAGGTTTTGACAGTGGAACCGCATTATAAAATGTTTTCATTACGGTGCAAACAGGCCCTTGAGGAAGGGCTGTTATTAGGTGTGGAATATATTAAAAGGAAATATTATTCTGCATGATTCACAGAAGTGAGTTTAGATGCTATTCCCTGCTCTCCTACTTTATTTCTGCTGCTTTTTCATTGCAATAGCTTTTTCAGTGGTCTCATAAGATAACCTCTGAGGTGTGGTTGTCTCAGAACAGTCACATGCTTTGAGAAAAAAATGAGTACTTTATGTTCTGAATTTCAAAATATTTAAGAGATTATGCCATTAGGCCTCGGGGAAGTTGAGAAGACCCAGCATGATAAACAATCTTTTTCTGTCTTTAAACATTTTTAGTTTAGTAGTCTCACAAGTTTCTAAGACAGTGTAATTTAAGCTAATGGAGAGTTTAAGAGGAGCAGCAACAAAATGAATAGGGCATCAAGAAATTGCAATAAAAAATATTAGATCAATTCATTCTCAAGAAGTCATAGAGCTATGATGACAACTGTAATTTACATAACCTATACAGTAAGCTAGATATAGGACGTGTCATGGAGCAAATGCAAAGAAAGAATATGAAGGAGATAGATGCAGTTCTGATGTTAGCTCTGCTTCCCAGAAGTATTACAGTATTCTAGATGCATTACATAAATTAATGTCATCTGAGAATGGAGCTCTTAGCCTACAAGATAGAAAAAAAAAAGGAGAAATAAAAATCAAAAGAAAGATTGATCTCTTTTATCTTTTTCTAATCTTGATTTTGTTTTCACCTTGGTAATAAGAATGACAGAGAAATAGTCATCTTCAGTCCAGAGTTTCATACAGAGGATCAGGAAATCCTGAATACTGCTCCAACTCTGAGGTCTGTTGGGCTTAAAGCTGTCCATGAGGATTTTTTTCTAATGAGAGTATCTTAGGGCATATGCAATTAAACTTTTCACAGCTTTGGTTTCTTGATCAAAAAAAATTAGATGCCACTTGTGAGAGTAGGTGTAGGCGTTCATCTCTTCTTGGATCTTATTTCAGGCTTGCTAAGGTAACCATCTAAAATAATTTGAATGAATCATTTTTTGCAAGTCTCTCTCTCCATTGTTTGTACAGGGAGCCTAGGTAACCGGCTTAGACTACATGACTACATGTAGACAGTTGAAGAGATATGCCATGATAGATGCCTAATTTTCAGATGGCCAAAGATATATGAGAGGAGTATCTGCCTAAATGTTTACCTAATCAGGAAGCTGGTGAGGAGAGGAACCTCTTTTGCTGAAAAATAAAGACGGGTTACATTCAAACGCAGAAGCTTATTGACACAAGAGTCTAAGCAGAGGATAATACTGTAAACAGTAACTGTGGAGACATGCATCTGAAACAATACCCTGTAACGTCTAGCGATTGTACAAACACATTTGATTGCTGGACAGCAAAAATACAAACCGAATGGGGGAGAGAAAAAAATCGTACAAATGTCTTTCATAAAGAGCAACTGTATGTAAGCATGAAACTTGGCAGGTCTGATCCTATTATCACACAGATTGTTTTTAAAGACAAAGAACACTTTGAAATTAGGTACCATTTTGTTAAGCCTCCTAAGGCATTCCCTTCTTTTTCAGAAGTAATTTAATTTACAAACTCAAGACATAATATACAATATAATATCTTCTCTTTTTTTTTTTTTTCAAAACACTGTCTCAGATCCACATCTTCTTTCCCTGAGGACAGAGTCCCAATAGCTAAGCTATCTGGTCTTACTGACTCTCTCATGCTATCTCAGTGCACTATTTTAGACACTAAGACACTTTAACAGGAGTGATAAAGGGACACTGTTCTGGAAGATGAGGCTTGAATCCCTTTTACAGGAGCCAGCTCAGGTTGTCACAGTTGTGCTGAACTTGACTTAAGGGGAGTAATAAAGCAGTCTCTACTGCTAAATAAAAGTCAACCTGGGAATGACCCAAGGACGAGGTTGAAGTGATCAGTTGTACTCCTGTTGCTGAAGGATGACTCCCCTAGCCCGCACTTTTTTGGAAAAAGCCAAAATGAAACCCTCTGAAACAAACCCAGGGAATAAACTAGCAATTAAACAGTGCGAATGAACGGGGACCAGTGTTTCAGCACTCTCTCCAGTCTTCTTCTAATTTGGCAGTATAGACATACCAAATAGCCTCTCATTAACACTAGAAAGCTTTACGCAGTGCATCTCTCTCCCTTCTACCTCTAATTTTGGGAACACAGTGCTGAAACAAACATTCTGACCGGTGCAAGACCAGCTTAAATTACCAGAGTTTGTTTCGTCCCTCTGCCAAATGAAAGCTACTTTAGTTTTTTTTAGATCTAAGCTGGTTTTGGTGGCAGTATAACCATATTGGCATTTGTGTCTGAGCTAATAAATCCAGCCAGGTCCACACTGTCTCTGAGCAGATTCAGCCAGAGTTGTGGCAGTTCACAGCATGGCTAGTTCATAAAGCAGCGACCTGAAAACCGAATGTGATCGTGTGAAGAAATGTTTGTGCCTTCTGGCCTTACATCACATTATTACTTTATTATTTTAGAGGCTGCATTTTTTGCTTGCAAAGAAACAAAACAAAAGAGCCCCACCCTGAAATGAGAACACTTGGCTTCTGAGAATAAATATAATTACTGCCATGTATTTTAGACAACAATAAATTATAAATAGAACATTAGTATCTCACAGGAGAAGTCTGTCTTTTACAGTAGTGACTATGATTATATACCACTCTGAGTATTTAGAAACACAATTCATGTGGTGTGGAAGAAAAAATGTATCTATACTTAATAGAGTTGGCTGCACAGTACATTAAGGAGCTCTGTGATTTCACTCTTGAGCTTTCGATAATCTCCAGATAAACTTATTTTATACAGTGGCAGAGTATATTGCCATGAGGGATCTCTAAAAACTTTACAATACAGTTATTATATAAATAGTAGCTATGAGAAATCAGTCAAGTTTCTGGAGTGACACATGAGATTCAGCAGGCTCATGGTCCACAGAATTTAAATTAAGGCAATTCAAAATCTGGCCTTTGTGCTCGTTCCACAAAAGGATGACAGGGATTTTTATTTGTCTTGGGACTTTCCCCAGCTTTGCCTTGTGTCCAGTCAAAAAATAATTTCTTCAGGTAAAATCTTCCTTCATCAGATCAAAATTGAAAGTGGAGTGTTGGCATATGGGGGAACAAGCAAGAAAAGGAACAAGGGCAGCTGAAGGGCAGTTTAAGTTTGGAACTGGCAGCAACAAACTTACAGGGATGAAAAATAAAAGTGCCTGAACTTGCTTCCAAAGCTCAGCATAAACAGTTTCCACCTTGTCAGTGTTTGAGTAAAACTTCTTCCACCGGCTGGCTCTTGCTATAACGTTAAGAAGTGAGTAGGTGTCAGCGTGGACTGCGCAGAGAGCAGGGACACCCTTCAGCAAAAGCGCTGTCATTCTCCTCAGCATATTTTTGTTGGGTGGTACTTCTTTCTGAAAGGTACTGCAGACCTGCTCTTCTTGCTATGGCTTCAAAAATGTTGGCGGGTTCCTGAAATTCCTTCTTTTCCACTGATTGTCTTATCTGACTTCAGGGAAAAAGATAGAGGTCTCTTGCAGACCAAGAAAATATGGATTCCTTAAAAGGTAAATACATGCAATTACATGAATCCTGTCATATGGTGTGAGAGGGAAAATACAGAGCAAATTGGAGATAATACTAAAGAAGAAAACAACAAATAAAGACAAATAGAGTTTTGTTATTTATTTAGCAAAGCATTGGTTTTGCCGTCTTTCAGTCTCCTCTTCTGTGAAATAAGAATAGTAAGTTAAATTAATATGATTAAAAAAATGAAAGCAGAGAACCAAGACTTTCGCAGAGTAATATTTGAGTAGCAAACTGCTGTACTACGCAAAGGGAAATGGAAACTTCTTTTCAGGAGGAGATTTTTCTGCGTTCACAGACTTCTGCAAAGCAAAAAAATTCATACACACACTCATAAAAGCTTATCACTGCAAACTTAAGGCATCACTTATGATGAATAAATACCAAAACATATAATATGTCCAGTTCTGTTATGGAGTGCAGTGTGTCTCTCACAATAGAAAATACAATTTCATCAAAAGAGAAATTTTAATGACAATCTGAAAATCTTACAATTTTATAGTTCTACTTTCCCAAAAAGTTTAAACTATCATGTTTTCTCAACCCTAAACCCCAACAAAATCCCCTTAATTGGAACTTAGGACTTGTGAAAAACAAATGTGTAAGATTGTTAAGCCACACACAGAAAGCTATTAATGAAGGTGTTAAAGTTCCCAGCAAATTAGCCTAAGGATATTTTATTATATATGAAAGCATTCTGCTAACTTCTAATGATATCTTGGAAGAATGTTTTTTAAACCCCTGAAAGCTAAACAGCAGCTGAAAAACTAGAAAGCCTAAAAACCATAACAGATCATCATAAAGCAGACCTGGATGAAACAGGTTAGCTCATAAATCAGAGCTATAGAATCGAGTGCAGGATAACTAAAACAGCGGAAGCAGCACTGTTTGCAAAGGAACTCTAACTCCAAACAATGCATCTCACCAACAGAAAACAAACACATTAAAAGAAAGGAAATTAGTGAAGTCATTACACAAACCCAGCTGGGAACCCAGCTGTTTAAAGATGAAGAAGGCTCTCTAATTCTTGATCTGTGGGAGTGTCTAATTAGAAAACAAACTAAAAAGTTGTTCTCCAAGACTGTATTAAAATGAAAAGAAAAAGAAAGCTTCCCCTCAGAATCAGATTCCTCTGCTGTGACAGAGCAGGTTTCTGGAAGGCTAAATAATCAAGCAAAAGAGAAATGTTACTGCTGCAGAGTTGTGGAGTCAATTATGCTTAAATTAGGGCTGAGATGTACACAAGCATAATACTATGAAGTATATATGAACAGCTTTTGTTTTATGACTTATCTGTTATGCTTTTACCCCACTGTTGAAAACATTAAATAGATACATTGCAAGTCTACATCGTTAATCATCTTCCTTGAACAAACCAATCAGGCAAGTACTGCACTGTTAAGAATATAATGGCAAATTGTACTTAGGACCACAGACCATGAACTTTCTGCCCAGGGCCACTGTATTTGCAGGAGATGCAGCAAATTATGTTTGCTTAATTATAGAACTGGAATCCTAACTTTGCAATTCTTTATTTTCATGGTACTACTGCTTTGATATTGGTAACTTCAATGCACAAAGGAAGGGTATTGCAAGCATAGGGATCAGATTGACAGAGACAGACATGACAGGATAAAGGAAACTGAATTTGAAATAGTACAGGTAAAGATACACTGACCAGGGAATGAGCATGACATTAATTCTGACCATATGCATCTAGCCATTTTAAAACTTTTGAGAAGATAAGTGGGAAGATAAAAAGCTTTTATGAGACAGAGGACCTATGTAATCATTCCTCTATTTGGGGATATTTGTCATTAGAATCAGTGGAAAAACTGAACGAATTGGAGACCCTTTTCCCAACTGACTTCAAAACATACTTCAAATGGATATTGTCCCCACAATGCTCTGAAATGAAATTTGTTTGAACTTTTTTTTTTTTGCTAAATGTTTCGTCACACTGTATGCTCCTTACATCTTCAAATTCCCTTCACTGTTGTTGTTACTCATTATTATACCTAATCTACTACAAAGGCATAATTTATGTTAGTGTAATGGTCATGTTTACACTGCAGTTGTAAAACAATTTCCCAATATGATTCAGTTCCAGAGTGCCAGCCACTGAAATGCCAGTACAATCACCAAGAATCCAGTAGCGGACAAGGTGAGGTTTAAAGTCTCAGATGATTTAGTGCAAGGGAAGGATCTTGAGGCCTCAAGAATGGTATTTAAAAAAAATTACATGAAGCATGACTGTGCAGTGAAATTTTTTTAATGTGCACTGACTTTTTAAGAATGCTATGTGTAAGCTGAATATTAAGCCAGTGCTTGGAAGATATTGGAGTTAATCTTTCAGAGAGTACTTCTTTTTACATCATATGAATAAAACTTTAATTTGGTGCAATATCGGAAGCATGTGGATTGACTTCCACAAAAACGTATTATCCATCACTAAACAGCTAGTCTACAGGTTAAATTAATTGTAGGTATTTTATTAAAAGTGCCTCACCAGTATGTAATGGTTTCATCACTCCATTGGTTCAACCATTCATTAAGTTAAAATCTGTCCTCCTCCTGAACTTTCAGCCTACCCTCTCTCCTGGATTGAATCCACATCACAAAGCTTAAAGTTTGGAGAAAGTCTTTTAACATCCAAAGACCTAGCAGCTTTCTCCGTTCCTTTTCCACCAGTTATGTAATGTTTAAGCTGTCTAGCTTGCTTTTTCAATCCCCTCCATCTGATGCTTAATTGTCTTATATGTCAGGAAGAGAGATAATGCAAGCATTCTTCCCAGCAGTTAGATGCCTGCTACTATGCAGTGGCCGTTTTCCAAATTTCAGGACCATGCTGTAGGAGGTAATTAAGAATGAGAAAGAACTTTGGAACAATTCAGGCAAAGCCTTTCCTGAGATGTCCCATCACAGTACAGTCTGCCTGAAGGTCCTCCAGAAACAGTTCAGCCTCACTCTGGGCCTTTCCTTTCCAAATCTCTCCTGAACAATTCTGTAAAATGCACACTTAAAAATATTTGGAGATTACAATGTAGAGAATAACTGCTTGGGGATTTTAAAAAGTGTTGGTCATTAACTAACATTAAGTAACATCACATACATTAACCAGCAAACTTGGTGGGCAGCTGACTGGAGACCTATCTTAGAATCATAGAATTTTTTAGGTTGGAAAAGACCTTTAAGACCATCGAGTCCAATCATTAACCTAGAACTGCCAAGTCCACCACTAAACCACGTCCCTAAGCATCACATCTGCACATCTTTTAAATACTTCAAGGGATGGTAACACAACCACTTCCCTGGGCAGCCTGTTCCAATGCTTGACAACCCTTTCGGTGAAGAAATTTTTTCCTAATATCCAATCTAAACCTCCCTTGGTTCCACTTGAGTCCATTTCCCCTTGTCTTACAGCTTGTTACTTAGGAGAAGAGACCAACACCCACCTGGCTACAACCTCCTTTCAGGTAGTTGGAGAGAGTGATTAAGGCCTCCATTGAGCCTCCTTTTCTCCAGGCTAAACAACCTGAGTTCCCTCAGCTGCTCCTCATAAGAATTGTGCTCTAAACGCTTCACCAGCTTTGTTGCCCTTCTTTGGACACACTTCAGCACCTCAGTGTCTTTCTTGCAGTGGGGGTCCCAAAACTGAACACAGTATTCGAGATGCAGCCTCAGTAGTGCTGAGTACAGGGGCATGATCTTGACATTGTCCTAGACGTATGTTTCTGTTTTTTCAATTCATCCACTGGAAAGAATTTAATGCTTAAGAGAAAAAGAAAACAAACAAGAAAACCACTGCTCAGGGTGGAGTATTTGATATTTTATTTAGATAAGGATTGGCTCTTGTGAGCTTTCAAAGAACTTTCAAACAGCACAGGAGAAAGGGACCTGGGGGTCCTGGTGGACAGCAGGATGACCATGAACCAGCAATGTGCCCTTGTGGCCAAGAAGGCCAATGGCATCCTGGGGTGTATTAGAAGGGGTGTGGTTAGCAGGTCGAGAGAGGTTCTCCTCCTCCTCTATTCTGCCCTGGTGAGGCTGCATCTGGAATATTGTGTCCAGTTCTGGGCCCTCAGTTCAAGAAGGACAAGGAACTGCTTGAGAGAGTCCAGCGCAGGGCCACAAAGATGATTAAGGGAGTGGAGCATCTCCCTTATGAGGAAAGGCTGAGGGAGCTGGGTCTCTTTAGCTTGGAGAAGAGGAGACTGAGGGGGGACCTCCTTAATGTTTATAAATATGTAAAGGGTGACTGTCGTGAGGATGGAGCCAGGCTCTTGGTGGCATCCAATGATAGGACAAGGGGAAATGGATATAAGCTGGAACATAGGAGGCTCCGCTTAAACATGAGGAAGAACTTCCTCACAGTAAGGGTAACAGAACACTGGAACAGGCTTCCCAGAGAGGTTGTGGAGTCTCCTTCTCTGGAGATGTTCAAAACCCGCCTGGACGCTTTATTGTGTGATCTGATCTAGGTGGTCCTGCTCTGGCGGGGGGATGGGACTAGATGATCCTTTGAGGTCCCTTCCAATCCCTAGCATTCTGTGATTCTGTGATTCTGTGAACTTTTTAAGAAAACTGACTCTGCCAGGAGGGAAATGAAAGAAGTAATCCAAAAATATTTTTAAAAATTAAATGGATTGGTAAAAAGTTAAATTTCTTAATAGTGATGTAGTTGAAGTGACATAAGTGCACTTGAAATTTGTGAGATGTACAGGTTTCTGAACAATTCTACACAAGGAAGTGATCTTGTTTGCAACCTAACATGGTTCCTAAATTTTACCTTTAACTTGTTATTCTGTTTTCTCTGCCATTTATAATTTCTTCATTTTTAAATATCTTGGTCTTTTAGATTAGATTTTAGGAAGAAATCCTTCAGTATGAGGGTGGTAAGACTTTGGAATAAATTGCCCAGAGAAGTTGTGGATGCCCCCTCCCTGGAGGTGTTCAAGGCCAAGTTGGACAGAGCCTTGAGTAGCCTGATCTAGTTGAGAGGCATCCCTGCCCATGTCAGGGAGGTCGGATTAGATGATCTCTAGGGTCTCTTCCAGCCTATGCCATTCTATGATTCTATGATTCTGTTTTTTTTCCTTGTACCTGTTTTAATTTGCCTTGCATTTGTTTGTCATGTCTTATTAAGAATGAAATCTCTCCAGGGCAGAGAACTTGTCTCATATATTTTTTATAGAATTCTCCCTAAATATATGGCATTATGTAAATGATTTTAATTTAAAAATAATAATACTTTCCTATCAAGAATGATTTTGAGGTTTGTACTCAATTTTTATTTATTATGCTCCTTATGTTGTTGCCAAGTTGGGTACTTTTTCATGCATATTCAAATACTTACCTTTCTTTATCGAGTGCCTAAATTAATTTCGTTTACTTAAGCAGCTGGTTTTCCTATGAGAATTCCTAGTTTCAGGGGGCGAAATCATAGGCCCACCGGAGGTAATTAGAATCTTGCCTTTTACTTCACCAGGAAAAAGATTTCACCCACAACCTCAGAAGGTAGTTGTCCCCGTGCCTTGAAATGCTATTAAGCTGATTGCAAGGCAATCTCTGATTCCAGTTGCCATCAGATGTGGAAGAATCTATAAACTACTTTCCTTCTTCATTAATTTGATTGTGTCAAACCCGTTCCATTCTGCCTGGTATCACTTTCTTCAACTTCTTTCATTTTTCTTTAAGGTTTCCTCTTTTCTCTTCAGTTCTGCTCATTTCTTTGGCAAGAAGAATGTTTTTGCCTCACATTCTCCCTTTGGCAAATGTACCTCCCCTGTTGCTCTGAGCTATGCTTTTCTCATGCCTTCTTCACCCTCTGTTTTCTCTGGGATTCTTCCCCACACCCCTCT
Source organism: Tauraco erythrolophus (assembly GCF_009769465.1). NCBI lineage: Eukaryota > Metazoa > Chordata > Aves > Musophagiformes > Musophagidae > Tauraco > Tauraco erythrolophus. Next base: position 91,009,872 of record NC_141465.1, on the reverse strand, counting down.
TTTAGTGATCTCGATCTTCTCACTCCCAAGCCTTTTACCTTTTTAAATCTTAGTTCTTCCAAACCTACCCTCCTCACCCCCACGTTGTGTAATAATAGAATTCTATTGCCTTACATTCATTAGTGAAAAAAAAAAAAAATCCGTTCCTGAATAAGCTGAATATTATTATTATCCTTACTTTCCAAACAGGAAAGCAAAACAGAAGGCAGAATGATTAGACAAAGCAAGAGGAAGAAACAGTGTTTAGATCTGGGATTAGAACACATAAAACAATCTGTAACTTGTCCCATGGCTGAGATTTTCTCATACTATTGGGATGCCCCTCCCATGGCCATGCAATTATATTGCCTGCTAGGCTGAAGCAGGCAACAGCCACATTGTCATTTTACAGCAGCTTGGGCCGTTTCCACTGTTAGCAGCTCACGGAAGGGCCCCTATGAAATTAGGGATCAAATACAAATTACGCCCAATAGGCTGAGATTAGTTTTAGGAATCACAGTGTCCAGAAACTCAAGAAGGCTCAAGCCTCACAGACATCTGACTATGTCTCTGACATACAGACGTAATGCTCAGTATGCACTCTCAATTTCTGTGCAGACTGTATTGTATCTTTATTTGGGGAAAACATACAAACAAACAAACAAAAATAAATAAAGAAAAACTGAAGCTGTCTTCCTAAGCAATTACTTAAGAAGTGTGATTACTTGTAAGAATATTTTCACCACATTTTGTTAACAATTGAAAGAAAGAAAATCTTGAGAATTAGGTTTTGAATTTTGATGCATTTTTATTGGCAGTAGGTTCACTTTATGGTAGCATAAATATAGGATGCTACTTCAAGGGAAAAAAAGATGAATTTCAATAAAACTGAAGAGTAACCATCGAGGGCGTTTGTTTCTTTTAAACATTATACACAGTTGTAAAGTTGGCAAAGATGTGTGCCAGAAAGCTACATATCTGATACTACTAACTGTTTGTTTCACCCTTTATTCAGTAACAGCTGGTAAAATGGTATTTAAGAACAGTTTTGATTTAATCTAATGAGAAACTACGTTGCAATGTACTGTACTGCCTGCAGAAAATAATTGGACAAACATTGATTTTTATGTTGCTGTAATAGTTTCATTTTCGATAAATAGGAATTTATATGCATAGTTATTTGCTACCGTTCCTCTCTCCATATACAGGCTAGAGATTTGCTTGCAAACAAAACAAAACAAACAAAACAAACCAGTCTTGAGATGAAGCTTAGCTGTTCAAGAGCTGCCAGAACTGGAAAAGATCCCCCTTAAGTGTTCAGTTTTATATTCTACTGATGTTAGACCAGGCTGGTGTCAAAGGGAACTGGACAGTGGAATCTACGGAGAGGCAGAAGGAAATTAAAGCACACCAATACCAACAAAAAGGGAGGATCAACAGAAGACAGCGCATGGAGGGTAGCATAAACTGGACTTTACTATTCAGTTTCATATATACACCACCTAATCTTTGAATTATTCAATATCTGATTTGTGTGTTTTATGAATCAAATAGTTCTTAAATACACTGAGACACGATAGGAGACAAAATACAGTATCCACGGGGACTCTGACTCTGACTGAAAACAGTTATTTTTCTCCATTGATAAGAATAAAACTAGAATTTTGTTTAATTTACTTCAGTGTAAATCAAGGTCGGAATCAGGCCTAAAAGTATATATTTACTGACAAGCAAAAGAAGCAAGCAATAAGCTGGACACCCAATCATTCACACTAACTGTTACCTACTGTACCATTTTGCACTACTAGCTCTATGAAAGGCAAAGACTGGGCATCATCTGAGAATAATTCACTCAGTGGATGTTTCCTGAATGTCCAAGACACACGTTATTCCTTCTCCCTCAGAAGACCTTCAGCATTGTCCCAAGAGGCTTTTCATACTTAAGTGTCCTCACTATGCTCAGGCACACAAGAATTCCCTTCAGCTTTATATTATAAACCCATTAATACTGTAGATGGAAACACAAGCCCCCACATCAGTTCAGATCCTTCGAACTGAAAACACACAAACAAAAATAGAAATGCAGTATAAGAGCCACAGGGAATGTTTCCAGGAAAAAAGTATGACTGACCCATAGGGGAGTATCAGAGAAGCTGGCCCAGAGCAATGTGGTGGCAAATCAGTCCATGCCACTTGAGCTGGTTTTCAGGAGTCAGTCCCTAGAAGTAGCAGTATAGACATTACTATGGATGCCATCATGAAATCAGAGTTTTCCTTTGAAGTCTAAATGGAAGTGCAACTACACAATGAAGCAGTCATGAGAAGACTAGGAGTTTGGGTGTGTCACCTTGTCTTTATCTAAAAAATTAATCCAAGTCAAACATGTTTGGTCTAAAATGGTTTTATTTCTTCCCAGTTTCATTATTTCTCCATCTCTCGCAATCTGTGTTCCAGGTCCAGTTTGCCATCTGTACAACAATGTACACAGAAGAACAAGAATCATAATGAGGTACCAATGAAAGCCTAAAAATTGTAGTGCTCATAGTGTTACTTCTGGTTACAGAGTCTCAAAATCATGTGTTGGCTGCTCTCCGATAGATTTTTCTATTTAATATCTTTCAAAATACAAATTACTTTCAATTTTAAATCCCAATATTAATACTAAAGTCCTGTTCAGTCTAACTTTACATCTTAAGAGCAACACCTGGATCTCAAAGCCTAGAGAAACTGATGGACATACCATTAAAATATTTCACTAAACCTTGTTCATCTCTAAATCTTGCTATTGGTCTTCCTTTTACTTAAGGCTTGATCTTTCCTTTTCTCATAATTTTATCACAACTTTCTACTTTTCTCCTCTTTGAATTGGAATTCTATTGTCTCTCTTCTTTCATGTGTTTTTGAAGAACATTCTTTTTGTTGCTACTATTTCTTCTGTCTATTGAACACTACTTCAATTATGATTTTCTGCAGTGGAAATGAGTGTGACTTCTATTTCTGTACTTTCTCTTTTGAACTCAGTTTTCTTCTGGTGAACTACAACGCTGTGTGTTGTCTGTACTTTATCTTGCCTCCACTGCACAGAGCAAACTGACTTTCTGATGTGGGAGCACGTAATTTCATAAATGAAGGTAACTCATTTGAACTTGTTTTGAAATTACAGAAATCACTTTGTTCCTTTTAATGCAGCCTAAGGAAGCCATAAACTGGATTGGAATTCCTGCAGGCTTTTCTCTGCTCAATTTAGTCAGATTTCCTATGGCTTTCCCTACCTTGCCTGTTATCTACAGCTCAGGAACATACACTAGTTCAACACCCTGAGTACCTGGAACCAAGAGGAACATAAGAAACCCTACATTTATTTCATATATTCTTCTATGCGTGATTTAAATCCATTCATGCTTTAGGGTTTCGTGGAAGTGATTTTGCAGAGACTGGCTGAATAATGCACATCACCAGCTCTTTCTAAACAGTTTTACATATTTCCAAGCAGGCATTTTTCCACATATTAAGAATGGGTCCTGTCATGTAGTCATCCTTTGGATGGTTACAACTTCAACTTAAATTTATTGGGACTTTTTAGTGTGACTCTAATACAGGATGAAAAGCACTCATGACATCTGATATCTATTAATTTGGGAATTCACAATTTAAGACCTTCAGCGTTATGAGTGACTTACTTATTTGCAAATACATTTCAAAGTGTGTTTACTTGTGCTTATAATGACATTATGCTGAGAATATTTCCCCCTCAAAGGAATTTATCATATTTTGTTTGCTATTACCAACATGTTTTTTGAGCTGTTAGTCTGAAACAAATATTTAGACAAGTGAAGGAAGTAGTATTATTATTTCTCCCATTGCACATTAGTAAAATGTAAAGTACTGTGCACCTAGATTGTTATCTGTTTCTGATGAAGCTTGTGATTATATTTTCTGGGTTTAGTTTGAAAGCTAAGACATCTGTTTATCTGGTGCATACAGAATAACTCTCATGTCTCTTCATCTCTAAAATTTTCAAAGGCTTTCATTCTGTTTTAAATCCTTTGAAGAAGCAGTAATCAAAGACAAAAATTATCAGAGGTACATTTTTGTTTTCCAAACAATGAAAATAACAACGCTCATCCTACTCCGATTTCAGGCACTTGCAATGAAACTTCAAACCTGGAGATTTGCCACACAAATCAAAAGTAATATGGGTAGCAGCAAACTCCAAAGTGTTGGCTGGATTACAGTTAATATGGGTACACCCCCCAAGACTTCAATTCGTCATATAAATTTAAACCAGGCATTTAAATAATGAAAACCAATAAGGCAATGCAAAGACTTCAAAAAACATATCCCATCACAGCATGACAATTCATCAAAGTTTTTTTCTTCTCCTTTTTTATTCAGATAAAGAAATCAAGGAGAAAAATGGTGAAATGCCTTTGTAGCACAAAAGCATTCTGAAAACAGAACATTGAACAAACAAGGTTTTGCCATTCAAAACTGATTTTCAATTTCAAAAATTAGGTTGAAGTAATATTTTGCAAGAAGGAATCAATATATTCTTGAAAAGAAATTGGCATGGAAGTTGAACTGTTTTAAGTAAGATTTTTTTTTTTCTGCCAACTCTATTCAAACTACAGTTTTAATTAGCACTTGAGGAGAAAATTATCAGAGGTCTTTCTTGAAGAACTGAAAAGTTTGCTATGCATTTTTCACTCATTTACTACTTCTACATACATCTCTAGTATGACCATGCCATTTGGAATAGTCCTTGGGCAGAAAAGTGAGATTATTTAGTCAAGATAAAAAATAATAATAGATAAAATAATAGTTTTTTCAAAAATTCTAATTCATTTGTGACAGATTTGGATACCATGAGGATCCATCCCACACAAACTTGAAGTTCAAACATGATCATTAAAGATTTATTTATTATTAGAGATTGCCATGATGAAGATGATAGTTGAGAACAAATTCTGCAGTCAGTGACAGGATTCCCGCTACTCAGCTTTAGATCTCTGTGTTGTAGTCACCTACTTAGCTAATCACTCTTTGCCGTCAATGCAGAGAAATACATGTTTCTAGTCTATTATTCACCTGACCTATTGTAGATTTCTGTTTAAGATGAAATTAGTTACAGCATCTGTAAAGGGAGCTTGAATGATTAGCTCATTGGTAGCTCGCATCTACATTATGGATATTCACTTTGGGTCAAAAGCATTTCATTGTAGGTCTGTATATTTCCTTCTGCTCTCTCTCAGTTTGTGATAAGTCCTTGGTGGTTTCATATATGAACTGTAGATTGAATAAATGGCAGGAAGAAAGAGAGAGAGAGAAAAGAGAGAAAGAGAGAGCAAAAGACAGGAATGGGGGAAGGAAGGAAGGAAGGAAGGAAGGAAGGAAGGAAGGAAGGAAGGAAGGAAGGGAGGGAGGGAGGGAGGGAGGGAGGGAGGAAGGAAGGAAGGAAGGGAGGGAGGGAGGGAGGGAGGAAGGAAGGGAGGGAGGGAGGAAGGAAGGAAGGAAGGAAGGAAGGAAGGAAGGAAGGAAGGAAGGAAGGAAGGAAGGAAGGAAGGAAGGAAGGAAGGAAGGAAGGAAGGAAGGAAGGAAGGAAGGAAGGAAGGAAGGAAGGAAGGAAGGAAGGAAGGAAGGAAGGAGAAAAAAAGCTTCAGGAGCTTTGGACCGAGCATAGCCTTCACCCTGAAGACACATTTCACATCACATTCATCAGTATTCCTACAGCTGCTCAGACAGCGGAATTGGGCTGAGAACATATTGGAAGAAAACAAAGGAAGTAATACAGTATCATTTCAGCACTCAGGGTTCACTCTGGAGTGCACAGGAGATGTCACACAGGGTCACAGTCCTACAAGTTCAGTGTTCTTTATGAACTCTGCACTAGTAGCCATAATGACATGTTATGGGACTCTCACGGGTTACTGTGCTGAGGCTCTGTAACTCTGTCATGCCTCTCATCACTTTGGGTAACAGTTGTACAAAGTGCATGCAAATTCTATCTTCACAGCTACATTGATCAGGAGGAGATAACTGAAGGTAATGCATGCCATGCTGGAAGGAAGAGAAAAACTTTCAAATTTGCCAAGATTTTTGACCTGGGAGCTCTGCTTGGTTTGGTACTGATGGGTAGTACATACATACCTAGCATGGAGAAGGAAAAAACCAGTCATCTACCCCTCATAAGTAGATAGGAAACCGTGCTCCATTATTTTTTTTACAACATTGATTTGATTAGAAATATCTCCTTCATCTTTAGATATTCTTGTTAAACAAGCATTGTTTGATTAGATCAATGATGATCAAAATAATCTCAGGCAGAAGCAATTTTCAGTTCATTTAATAACTATAAAACCTGAGTCCTTTGTCTCCAAAAAAAAAAAGAAAAAGAGAGAGAGAAAGAGAAAGAAAAAGAGAGAAAGCCATGGGATTTTTCTAGTCTTAACCATTTAAAATACGCTGCTTGTTCCCCCTTTTTTTTAAAATGCTCAGTGCTATCATGATACATCTTTGACATTTCAATGCAGTTTTCATCAGTTTGATTAGTCTTGCAAGAACTGTAACAAGTGCTGAAAGCGGCAACTTTCCTCCATATCATCCCAGGACCACATTCTTGTGGCCCATAAAGTGCTGCGCTGGATCTCAGTCCTGTTGAGTCAGGGCTGCATTCAAAGCCCTGTGAGTGACTGAGGCTGTGATTTACTGGTGCCTTTGAGATGATCTAAGCCCAGGCTACTACTGAAAGTGGTAATTCCCTCAACCCACCCTCTGCCTGTATATTCCACTCCCCCACCCCCCATTAGCAGTTACGCAAAAGGAACTGATCCAACTAAAAAGTTTTAACATTTGGGAGGCTGGGTGTTGGATCAGTTCCCGGACTTAGCTTACAAGGCAACCATATGATCTCACGTGCTGGCACAAGGGAAAAGGTGGGAACAGACAGCTGGGGTGGGGAGGATGGAAGGATCATCTCCTTTAGCAGCGTTTCAACTTAAGTTAGATTAAAGTGTTCATGAAAATACAGCCTAATTTAATTCATATTTCCAAGGTCCTCGGTGTTTCCAAGATAGATGAGCGACTGTCACACTCTCTGACTCTCACTTCTACCTCCCTCCCCTCCATCTGGGAACAACCTCAAGATGCTATCATCACAGCAGCAAAAGAGCCCTCAAAAGCATATTTGCCTGTCAACTGGGTAGTTGACTTCAATTAGAAGTGTGAGGAGTTTTGTCCTCTAGGTCACAGGTAGATTTTTACAGAGAGATTGGGTTGACTAACAAATATATTTGTATCCTGTGCCTTTACCTGGATGATTAGATTTTTGGGAAATAACAGTAGGGTCAGCTATGCATATCTTATGACCTTGCTCTAAATGGAAAATATAGAATTGAAGTAAAAAACAAAGTAATTACTATGAGGAAACTTGAAATCTTCAGGTTACAGATAAAAAACCTGAGAAATGTTAAAGGTGAGGGAAATCAAAGTTAAAGAAGGAAAGACAGCGGAGAAAAGCAAATACATGTTATTTTCAATATACTGGTGTATATTGAACATAGTGTATATGTAGTGAAAATGGTGTCATGAAACATCTGAAATATATTGGTAGCCCTTCTGTCTCAAATGGACAGATATTCTTTTAAAACTCATAAATAATTTTGTCTTAATAAAATTCGTTTCAGTTGTTTTACCTCAAAAATATTGAAACTTTTGTACGTATTTGAATATTGAAAACCTGTATGCTATAAACCAATAAGCTAGTAAGCATTCCAGAGAGAGCAAAACAACTGATGTCTTTGTTGAATGCAAATCTAAAATAGTAGCTGGCTTGATTTTTTTTTCCACAGAAAATAACCAGTTTGCCTTTTTCAGCAGGTTTTACTCCCTCCTCTGCCCTGGTCATTTGCTACCCGCTCCACCTGGAAGAATATCTCACTGCTGAGCTGTAATGTATGTGAACAAATCATTGACCCAAACACCAAGTCAGGTGTATTTGATCACTCTTTAAGGAACAGAATGCCTGGGACTGTGAGCTCAGAAAAGACAATTATTTTTTAAATAATTAAAATATGTGATTGTGTGTAAAAGACAGAGTTAACAAGTAACATCTAAAATAGATTTTGGACCCTACATTTGAAAGTATTTTTAAGTGTAATTTATCCCATCTACTATCTTCTTTGCCATTAGTAGATGAGCCCTCTCAGAAGGGAAAGTGATTTGTTTAACTAGCCCCCAGTGTCGATCTTTCAGTGTTAATAAAAAGCCCCATTGCAGATGATGGCTGTCAGCAGTGAGCTTTCCTGAAATGCTGCTGAACACCAACTGCATGCTACTGAACAAGGCACTTTCAACAATGGACTTGCACATATATGGCATTAAATCCTGTTCTGAAACAGGCACATGAAAATGGAGGAAAGAATTCAAGTGCCTAATGTGGCTGGTGTTACTTTAAATGCCTTAGGCTACATGTACATCAGGATGTAGAGAAAACCAAGAGAAGCACTCTCACAGTGCTCCAGACCTGGTGTCCACACCACACACATCTCACATTTTTTCGCTTTAGGCTGTCTCTAATCTGGTCCCAGGGGATGAGTGTTCACTAGGTGTGCTCACGTGGAGATCATCTTCCAGTTTTGTTTCATCCCCAAAAAGCCTGGTTCACATGCTCTAGAACCACTTTGTCATGGGAACCACAGTACAGAAAAGGGGACCAGGAGATTTGCTTCAGAAATGCGCTCCTAATCAAACACTCCCAGGGTATCTGAAGCAGTTAGGCAGGCAGGTAAGTCAGAGACTGTGGAAGACCTGTGCCTTTCTGGAGGAACATTTACAGGGTAGGCAAGACACTCTAGCATGTCCACAATAACAGCAAACACCTCTGCCACTCCCTAAAGGCAAAAGTAATTGAATGAATATATTTGACGGCAAAATTAAAGCAAATCTGAGCCCTATGAGTATGCTGCCCGAAACAATCCTCTTAATGTTCCTGTCTGTGAAAGCAGAACTCTGTGACAGTAAATGAGTATTTATATATATTTACACAGAATCTTTTTCTTTTATCTTTCCTGTTTGTATAGGCCTATGAACCTCTGAGAATTATCTATATTTATCTGCCTGAGTCCTCCCATTTGGTTTTGTATCTCTTCAGTTCTATCTTTTCTTTATTTCCAGAAGTCCACATGGCAGCTTTCCAATTGTATTTATCCACTCCAACTAATTGAGTCACATAAATGCAAGTAATTCAAAGCATTATTGTGAGAGATTTCTGTTTGCCTCTTTAATTAAGCAGTTGTTCACAGGTGCATACAGTTACAACAAAATTAATTGATAGCTTTATATTGCAGTTCTTGAGTTTGCTGCTATTTGATGTTTGCAAACAGTGCCATTAGACACAGTATGTCTTATCTTGTTCATAGGGAACATTTCTCATTTTCCTTCAGAAAAGGTTAGGACAGATTGACCTATATATTGGAAAATCTATCCAAGCAGTAAAGGTAATTTTCCTAAAAAGGGAACAGAGCAAATGTTTATGGAATAGTTGATCACCAATGGGAAGAGCTGCAACCCTACTTTATTTTTCTGCATCCATAGCAAGTACCTTGAATGTCAAAAATCATTGCTAGGGGAAGCTAATAGCTTCTTGCGGAAATTGCGGGCATTTCTTTTATTGTTGTCAGGGACTTCATTACCTTAACCATACCGGATTGTTATAGAATTGTTAATAAAATTTCTTTCCAATGATCCCCATTTTTGTTGAAACTAAAACTTTAGAAATAGTACACACAAATGGATTTTAGCAACGACATAGGAAAACTTCAGAAGTGTAAACACGTAGGTCTGTTTTCATCTTATATGACTCTGCGTACCTAACTTCAGGCTGCCGGTAGTCTAAATGGAAAAAGATAGGCATAATCCAGGGGGCGATTCAACCGATATAAAGGTGGAATTTCCACCTGGAAGTGACCACTGCTTTCTCTGTATCTATGCATTAAGTATCAAGTTATGTGGATTGAATTTAGGCTCCAGGAATGTTTTTATAACATGTTATTCCTGAAATATCTTTATTTTCTATTTTCTGTCAAGATCTTAGTTTAAGACCAAAATACATGTTCAAGTTGTTAGGCAAATACCCTTGTTCAGTGCGAATAAGTAAGTAGATCAGAGTCTGGCTCTCTGTTTAAACTTTTCTTGGCAGGATTCTCATTCCTTGCAACAAAAGTAAGAGGAAGTAATAAAATAGTAATAAATAAGTAGATAATAATTTACCATTAACTGAAATGGGAGCAATAAAAGGTGTATGCTTTCTTCTACATTTAGACAGCCCCAAGCTTCTTCCATATGCTTTTCCTATAGATTATACCAGTGACAGCAATAATATAAGCACTGTCCTGAAATTATTTAGTATATTAATCATTTCCTACACAGCTAATTCTACTTAGTAGAGTCAAATGCAAATTTCTGCCATCTCGAAATAGCGTAGAAAGGTCACACTTAAATGAAAACAAACTGTGTCCTGTGACTGAAAAAAGACTTAGAGATTAAAGAACAAACCCAACCGATTTCTGAAATTTAACAAGATCAAGTGTCAGATTCTGCACCTGAGATGGTTATGTATCCTGGTTATACATACAAATTGAGAGATGAGAGGCTGAAGAACAGCCCCACAGAAAGAGATGGAGGGGTTTGGGTTGATGACAAGCTGAAAAAGAGTCACCAGTGTGCTCTGGCAGCCAAAAGGGCCTACCATGTCCTGGGGTGCATCAGCCAGCCGGTCAAGGGAGGTGATTGTCCTGCTTTACACTGCACTGTTGCACCCCACCTTGAGTACTGGGCACAGTTTTGGGTGCCTCAGTGTAAGAAGGATGCCAAACTATTATAGTGTGTCCAGAGGAGGATGGCTAAGATGGTGAAACACCTCAAGGGCAAGATTTATGAGGAGTGGCTGAGGTCACTTGGTTTGTTCACCTTAGAGAAGAGAAGGCTGAGGGGTGACCTCATCACAGCCTACAGCTTCCTCAAGGGAAGCAGTGGAGGGGGAGGTGCTCATCATCTCTCTCTGATGACCAGTGACAGGACACAAGGAAATGGAATGAAGCTGCATTAGGAGAAGTTCAGATTGGACATTAGGAAAAGGTTCTTCACTGAAAGGGTTGCTGGTCACTGGAACAGGCTTTCCAGGGAAGTCATCACAGCACCAAGCCTGTCAGAGTTCAAGTAGCATCTGAACGATGCTCTTAGTTTTCTGGTTTAGTTTTAGGTAGTCCTGCGAGGAGCAGGGAATTGGACTTAATGGTCCTTATGAATCCCTTCCAACTTGAGATATTCTATGATTCTATGAATTGCTGCCTTCCAGTGTGATGGTTTATCTGAGAGTTAAGCCAGAGAGTTCTCGGATGACTTTTATGACTTTATTTGAATAGCTGATGTATTGTTGTGCTTGGACCAGAAGACAATAACTGGCAGCCCAATTGAACTTATTTTACTCCATATTGCAACCAAACAGGATCGTGTGAATGATGAGCAGCCATGTTTCAGGAACAGCAGGCAGCAACTTTCAGCTGAGGGATAAAGGATATTGTGAGCTTCACAAGAGCATGCAATTCCCAAATATTTCATCATGAGGCTGTTGAGAGGAAGTGTCAATCTTTTAGCTTCATTAGAAAAAACATAATAGAGGGATACTGTGTCCAGTTTTGCTGTCACACTTTACAGTTGCACTAGCAATCTTAGAGAAGATCCGAAGGGAGCTACAAAAGAGGTAAGTTGAACAGGTAAACTCGAGCTCAAGTTATTTTATTTCCCTAAAAGAGTAATACTCTACAAGACCATAATGAGTCTGTACTTTATTTGGAGAGAAGACTTCTGCAAGTAGAGAGGATTCTTAATACAGCAGGAAAGGAAAGGAAAGGAAAGGAAAGAGAGACAGAAAAAAGATCCAATAGCAGAAACCTGAATGTATGCAAATTCAGTTTTAAAGTGAAGTGTACTTTTCTAAGTGCCCTGGGAGAACTTCAACAGGATCTTTATATTTCCATTATTACTTTAGTTCTTTGTATTAGTTTTGGGTTACCTTACTAAAATATATTCTGCAGCTTACCTAGAAATTATGAAATTACTCCCTGAATGATTGAATGAAAATTTGTGTTCTCTCTCTTGATCTTTTACATCCATTGCTGCAGCATGTATGGACTTCTGACAGAGCTGGACAATAAAACTGAGGAGGTAATCTTTATTCAAGAGAAAATCTGCTCTGATTTGTTTCCATAATTATCTACTGGAATAGAACATTATGAATATTTTCTCATCTGTTATTATGCTTAGATTTGTTCTTTCAGTGGGCAAAGATAATTTCCTGTGTGCAAATACAGAAGCACATTCCATAGTTTTCTTCAGACTCTTTAGAAAGTTTACTTAAATCCATTACAAATCATAAAGATTTACAAATCACCATGTGGCGAGTGATCAGCCTGAGCTGATTTATAGATCTGCTTTTGCTGATGAGGAGGAAGTTGTAGTTCTCAAATGAAGCATTGCAAAAATGCATGATAGAGTTCTGTATTTGCTCTACCTCTGTGAATTTGCATCAGTTTTACTCAGATTAGGCACAAAAATGTTTTTCTTTTTAATTGCCAGCAGTGAAAACCTTGTACTGGCATCTGAAAGTCACTGCCAACAGTAAAGTTTTCTCAGGCCAAATTACTACAATTGAGTAGACAACTTGTCTCCAGTAGGGTTGTGCAGGTGCAAATAAGGGCAGCATTTGGCATTCCAGTGGGAAACTTGGAGATAGAATAGATTTGCTGATGACATGCAAGACTGACTAGAATCCAGCTTACTCCCCCAGAGCTGTTGGGTAAAAAAAAAAGAAAAAGTTACAAATGAAAGTCAAAACATACACTTGTTTCTGAAGCAGACATATATGACTCACAGGACACCTATCAGTTGAGAAGGAAGCTGCCTTTCTTTTGAGTCAACTCAAACATGTGTCCATTTGACATGATCTAGCATTTGTAATCCAACAAAATACAAAAGCATATGCAGCCAGGTACAACAAAACATTTGGAAATTTACAGCTCTGGTGAGTCACAATTAGGAGCTTGCTTGCATATAAATAACTGCTTCCTGACCTGTGTAGGCACCTGTGCAGCTTTTGGGTCGGGATTGACAGAGACACTTAGCATGGGACTTAGCTGGCTGAGCATGCCAAGCCACCGTGAATGCCAGTTTAGGTGCCTATCTCCTTTGAATGCCTAATCAGCCTCAAGATCTTTGCCCTTTGGCCTTTCCTGTTCCAAACTTCTCCATACCTGAGAATGGATGGTAGTCTTTCAGCAACAATTTTCCATTTGTTACTGCTCCAGTTGCTACCATTGCAGCTGAGCTTGTTCCGTGTTTTGAGAGAAAAAAAACAACTGCAGCATCTCATGGGCCACAACATTGGGAAATGGATGATGGCTGTCGGGTTTCGGTGGCAAAAACTGAGTAACAGGAATTTTTTTCCAGATGGAGCTGGGATTAAAAAAAACGACGATTGAATTACTGTCTTGTGTAAAGCCCAGTGCTACATTCAGTATTGGCCATGCAAAATGGGCTCATCACTTGTAGAATGAGGTACTGCAAGAAAGAAATTATGGTCAGCTTCCCCAGGGAGGTACAGAATCAAGTGCAGGGGTGAAAAGATTTATTTTTAATCAAGTGGATAATCCTCTTCACTGTGCAATGGGAATTACCTCAGGTATAAACATTAACCATTGTAACTATTAGGTATGTGGGGATATTAGATTAATTATTGTGTAGATGTGAAATAAACTGCCGCAGTTTTTGCAGTGTGTAAAAAGGACGACGAGCAGAGAGTTTAAATTGGGTATTTAGCTCAATACACAGCAAGATATTTTGATTTAGTGATCACATGATTTAGTGATGATAGTTACAAATTCAAGGTATATACTATTGAATCATTTTGAATAATACTTACTTGTTCCATGTAGTAATATTTAACACAGTCATTGGAAATTCCACAGCAGGCAAAGAGAGCTGATCTAACACCTCATACTGATTTTCATTAAGGTTTGGCTACCTAACTCCTCTGGATTAATATGAGAATAAAAATACCGTTGTTGTATTTTTATTAGTGATAATTATATAAAACTGCTGTTTAACATTTTTATTTCAATAAAGTTCATTATTTTTTTTCCAGTCAAAATCAGTGAATGCAAGTACTTAACTGGAAAAAAATATTCATTTTATGAAAACTGATTGTATATGAACATAGAGATAAATATATAATTATGAAGTCATTCTTTATCAGATGCGATACATTTCTTTCACTATTTATTTAATTTTTCTTACTTTACAAAATAATAATTCTTTGCCTTATAATTTATGTTTTCCTTGTGGCTATACTTAAGGTTCTGTTGGCAACCCCAGTCGCCAACTAAGCCCCACACAGCCACTTGCTTACTCTTTCCAGTGGGATGGAGAAAAGAATTGGAAGGGTAAAAGTGAGAAAACTCGTGTGTTGAGATAAACACAGTTTAATAGGTAAAGCAAAAGCTGCACATAGAAGCAAAGTAAAACAAGGCATTCATTCACTACTTCCTATGGGTAGGCAGGTGTTCAGCCATCTCCAGGAAAGCAGGACTCCATCATGCAGAATGGTTACTCAGGAAGACAAATGCCATCACTCCGAACGTCCCCTCCTTCCTTCTTCTTCCCCCAGCTTTTTTATTGCTGAGCATGACGTCATATGGTGTGGAATATCCCTTTGGTCAGTTGGGATCAGCTGTCCCAGCTGTGTCCCCTCCCAACTCCTTGTGCACCCCCAGCCTACTCACTGGTGGGGCGGTGTCAGAAGCAGAAGAGGCCGTGACTCTGTGTAAGCACTGCTCAGTAGTAGTGAAAACACCCCTGTGTTATCAATAGTGTTTCCAGCACAAATCCAGAACATAGCTCCATGCTAGCTACTATGAAGAAAATTGACTCTATCCCAGCTAAAACCAGAACAGGTTCTCATTGATCTCATTTAAAATACTGTCAGAGACCCAAGACTCTTTGAGCTGATATTGAGGTAACTTTTATAATGATATAATAATTTTAATAGTTTTTAAAAGAATTTACTACGCTAGTGATAAAAGACTTTCACAAACATTTTTGAACCTGAACACAGAAACCCTGTGAAATTTTTAGGCCATGTTCAATGAAAATTTCTAATATAATAATTTAATTTGACTTAGAACACCAGCACTTCACAAGGGCAACAGTTTTAAAACACAACCTATATTAACATTGCAAATTCTCCACGATACGTATTGCAGTAATATCTCTGTATTGCAAGTTAACAAGATAAGATTATACATAATACTTCACTGAATTTAGTTGAAGTATTCTGGAACAAAATCCTGTTTTTACAACATGGCTGTATCAACTGGTTTCCATGGGAGTCCCACAAAATGTAAAGAGATCAGGACAACACATTTTGTACACAGCTTTAGTATTTTTTAGAATTGTATAAATGTTATTTTGTGTCTCTAGATAGCTTTAGATTAAGGTTAATATTGTTGAAATATCTACATCTGCTTTTCTTCTCACTGTGATGTTTATCACCTAATAAAAATGCTAAAGTTACCAGGGAAAGATGTTTAATTTGTTCTTGCTGCTCAGTTGCATGTTGCATCCTATTTTGTAGTAAATGGCACAATGTCCCAAGTGGGCTGCCATACTGTCAGATACATTATTTATACATAACATTACTGGTTAATCAATGAACAAAAATGCAGGAGCCTTTTTTTCCCTTTTTCTGTGACATCTTTAAAGCTACAGTAGAGAAGAACAATTTTGCAATGTATTATACTGTTACTCACTTTGAAAATAGCTTCAGGAGTTTCCTGGCACAGTTTGAACCATGCATCTGATTAAATTGAATGTGATTGTTAGACAAATGCAGTAACGATTTGTGCAATGCAGAAGAGTAATTTAGTTAACTATGTAAGCTATTCTTACTTTCCAGCAAATGTTTCTAACATTTTTTTTTTTCAAATCTGACATGAAAACTGAATAGCCCATCATGATTTTTCAAGTGTGTTTACAGGAAAGCCAGAATTTAGAAGTCACTTGAATGTTCAGCAGTTTTATGAGTTCACCCTGCACCAAATGGAAAATGAAATTTATAAGTGAATGAAGAATGAAATACGAAAATATTTGTGTGAAAACAAGAGAAATTCAGCTGTACTGTGTCAGAACTACAAGGGATTTTTGTTCTTCAGCTTATTCTGTCGTATTTTGTTCATAGACATTTCAGATCAATACAAAATATTCAGCTCTGTTCCAGTGATTGAATATGAATACATTATGTGCATACAAAAATAGTGATAATCTATGTTGATACAATAGTTCATTTTGCATTAGTGTCCTAGATGGGACAATGTTAAGAAGCAATTTAAATGAAATTCATTTAAATGTCAGCTCTCATGCTTGCGATTTTTCTATAATTGGTTATTTAATTAAAATAATTCTCATAGTCATTAATTTAGACTAAAACTTGCTGTGCACTGACATGTTTTAATTACATGGTATTAACAAAATTGATATGCTTTAAAAAAGCATGGTTAAATTTTAAACAAGAATAAATTAGAAATCTCATAGATCATCCTACTTAGAGTATTTATGAGAAAAAATCAGTCATTTAAAATGTTTATTATAAACAAAGTCCCAACATTATTGTGCATGCATCATATTTGGTTCCTGCTTCGGTGTGAGGAGACTTTTATGTTAACACAGCACCTCCATCTTCGAATTCCTTTAACCAACACACAATAAATAAGGTAATGAACCAAATTAAATATTAATAGAAATCCACATAAACCAGAGAAGACAGACATAGAACTGACGTTTGAATTATACTATACCTTTGATATCATTAGGACAACGTATTAATGAAGTTTTAAAGGGTTGAATCTTTATCTACTGTTCATGAAGACAAAAAGGCTTATATGAGCCTCCTTGTAAGATGCAGATAAGGAATGAAAAAAATTAAATATTCCAGTAAAACTACCTGAACAGGATAGAAGAACTAAAGTCTTAGGCACTGATCCTACAAGGTAATCCATAAGCAAGGATCCACACGCCCTTATGAAGTACCCGAAGTACCCCGAAGTCAAAGGAACTGCTTTCATAAATAAAGTAGGTAATTTGTTTTCAGGACTAGGCTTATATTCAAGACTCTGAGAATCAGAATTTTATTTCATTGTCTATTAATTAGACTAGATCTGTATTACTTTGACCTTTTTAATATTCTATTTAATATTCTATGATTTAATTGGATGATCAGTCTACCTCAGCGCATGATTGCCAATCATAGCATAATATACTTCTACTTTTTTTCACCTCGATGTGTGCAGGATCAGACTCTTATTAACGTGAAATAATGATTTTATTGTGAATGGCAGGGGCCAAAAAGCACGTATACAGACATCTAGAACTTTATTAATTCCATGACAAGGTAACTTATCGGTGCTGCTTTTTCTGGCAACCAACATATGAAGGATAATATACCTCTCCCAGGCTCTTCTCTTTTGATCCTCAAATTCAGCACTGCACAGCCCAGAGTTTAAAATGCTGCTCAAGACTGAGGCCTTATCAGGTGTCACACTACTCACCAAGCTGACTTACAAAAAACTGCAGTAACAAAATGCTGCAGAAAGGCAACACTTGCATGTGGACTGTGTCCCATCTCTTACAGTCTGAGGACTGGATTCATCTAAGTGCAGATGTCTAGGTGCGAGCTAATGGTTGTAGGCTCTTTATAGTCGGCGGAGAGCAATAGAGCAGAACATCTCATTCTAAAGGAGACACTGTATTTGATTAGATGAATTGTACCTAAAAGTGGCTATAGCTCTCCATTTGCTATAAAGAAAGACTAGGACTAGGTCAGAGATTTAAGGTTCAGCTAGCTCAATTCCACCCATTCTGTCTGGATAGATTTGTGTGCTTTATCTCTAATCTTTTTGTTTGGTTCTGACTTATATGTTGTATTTGATGCCTTGTTTTTATTTTCTCTTATTATGAGTATCCACTGTCTGCAGTACGGTAATTTCTATGCATTTCACAGTCTTTAAATTCTTTATTCTACATACTTGTGTGAAGAAGGGAAGACCTGCTATCTCTGCGAGATACAGGAAAAGTACTAGTCTATGAAGACAGCAGAGTAAGTCTGCAGCAGACTTAGGAGCAAAGCCCAGCCCGGTTAACCTCCATTTAAGCTCTTAACGCTAGCTGAGTGACCCATACTTCATATTTTCTCTAGTATGACTTCCTTTCTGCTTTGCTGCTGTACTGGTATGGTTTTTCATGCAGGAGTAGCACAGTTGTCCTACCTCGTGAGCTGGTGGGGATTATGACTTTTCAGTTGGAGCATCCTGTCCTACAGCTGTTGCAATGAGGCTCTCTATAGGATACTCCCCTATAGCTGTGATGGTAGCATGTGTTAGCTAAACCTGACTAGCACAATTAACACCATCAGTGAAAAATAGGAGACTAATTTATGGTATGCCAGTAATCTAAATGTTGGTGTGCATCGTGATGATCCTTAGTCAGTTGTATTCCAACTTCCAACATGTGAAAATGCTACCTTGACTTCACTGCTGTTCTCTGCATGAAGCAGATCGGCTAGCAAGGTCATACTTGTACCTCCAATTATCAGATTTTCATTTTGCACTGTCAACATACTCTCCAAACTGTAGAATCATAGAATCATAGAATCATAGAATGGTTAGGGCTGGAAGGGACCTTCAAAGGTCATCTAGTCCAACCCCCCTGCAAGGAACAGGGATATCTCCAACTAGATCAGGTTGCTCAGGGCCTCGTCCAACCTGGCCTTGAACGTCTCCAGGGATGGAGCATCCACCACCTCTCTGGGCAACCTGTTCCAGTGTTCTACAACTCTCATGGTAAAAAATTTTTTCCTAATATCCAATCTGAATCTACCTCCCTCTATTTTAAAACCATTACCCCTTGTCCTATCACAACAGGCCCTCCTGAACAGCCTCTCCCCATCTTTCCTGTAGGCCCCCTTGAGGTACTGGAAGACCGCTATAAGGTCACCCCGGAGCCTCCTCTTCTCCAGGCTGAACAGCCCCAACTCTTTCAGCCTGTCCTCATAGGAAAGGTGCTCCAGCCCTCTTATCATCTTCGTGGCCCTCCTCTGGACCCTCTCCAACTGGTCCATGTCCTTCTTATGTTGGGGGCTCCAGAACTGGACGCAAATAAATAACTGTAAATAACCCGTACTTACGTTGTAGAAAATGTGAAAGTAGAAAACATTAAGTAGAATAGATTCAGTAACATATTATCATTATCAATGAAGTTCATGGGTTATAGGATCCAGGTATGTACTTATTAACTCATTTCCACAGTAAATGAAGCTTGTGACAGAAAATTTTACTGATGCCGGAGCTGGACCTGGTTTACCCTCAGACTTTTTTTCCAGGACTGCTACAATGTAAAAGTATCTTCAAGTGTATGTAAATACAATTTATTGATAACCTCCTTGGAAAGTTTCCATCAGAGAAATCTTCAAGACTGACAACAGTACACTTTCGATTTAAAATCTATATTCAACTTTAGCAGCGAAGCTTGCAATTCAAGCTTTATAAGAACTCTTCTGACAGTTTTCTTGCTTACTTGATTGCTTGATATATTGCTTCAACTGAGAATATTCAGAATTCACCTTGAAGAGTACAGGGTGGTCACTCGCCATAGGAATTATGGTTCTTTAAACAAAGCATCTCTTTCTAGGTCTCGTAAGTACTTAACTTTTCCCTGTTCCAGTCTCATTAGACTTTCAGACTGATCAGGAGGAATCACATCAGCTGGTACCCTCATCCCAGCAACGAATGTTTTCAAGCTTCCTGAAGCTCACTGTTACTAGTAATTGGTCTTCAGTCCAAAAGCCAATGTAGAAGGTTAATTCCTATAAATCTGTCTGGACATTTAAAAGAAAAAAAAAAAAAAGAAGAAGGGAAACAATATCTTAATTCTTTTTAGGATAGAGTGTTAAAATTCAAAATCTTTCTCCTGATATAGTAAACAGTCCATGCCTTTACAACAGAAGGACACAATGTAATCTGCAGCACTTACAAAACAGTCTAACTTGTAGCATCACAGCTGTGCATCAGGCCTACATCTGCCCTTAGTAATTTGTTCCTAACTGTTACAAAAAAAAAAAGCTGGTTTGCTGAGAGTTGTCACAAAAAGAAAAAGAAGAGGCATGACTACTAAGTATTTGAAAATATGTTCAGTTGCTTAGAAAAGAAAAGAATAAATCTGTTATTTAAATTAGTATCTCTTTTTCTTCTTTACAGAAGATTAAGGATGGGATTTAACTTTAGATTAAGCATCTCTATAAGAGGTGGGTTTAAGCTCTTCTAACGGTCAGTGGAAACTTAGCCAATGCAGTCCAGCAAGAGTAGAGAGCTATTCAGCTCTCCTTGCAGTTCATGCCTACATTTTGGCAGCAGTTCAGGGTGTCCTAAGGTACATATCCCCATGGCTATTCCAGTAGGAGTGAATTTCTTACGGGTCTAGTGTCACAAATGCCAGGCTTGTATGGAATCTCAGATGGTACCAGACACCTGTATTTAGGCTACCAAATCCCATATATATGCCTTATACATGAAGACTCACCTATATTAGCTTAAATTTAGTTACCCATGACTGGAATCAGATCCTATCTCAAAAGAATAGATTTTTATTTAGTTTAAGCATAGGTGAAGATTTTGACACAGAGAGTGAAGGGAATTTGGTATGCTGTTAACAATAGGACAATTAACAAAAAAACTTCATTGATAATGAACTTAAAGCTACAAAAACTTTGAGGTTTTTTTCTTCTTTTTTTTTTTCCTTTCTCTTTGTGTCTTATCACACTGTCTCTATTGATATCCGAGTCCAAAATAGGATACATCATTTTCCAGATTGTAGCTTATAGAGGTGCTAAACACATTGGTGTATTTTAGGAAATGCATAAATGTAAAGATAAATATGTGATATCACATATCTGTAGTTCCATCACAATTTGTTGATGTGTTGCCAACAAATCTGTTTCAATTTCAGGTTCAGAACTGATGTTTTCTCTTGGAAGCTGGTCACCGCTATACAAATGTGTTAGCCCCACTTCAAGCTTCGTGCTGAAAAGAATTCAGAAATAGCCCTGGGAACATTTAGTATTTCCTTGAAAAAGCTGTGGATTGTCATTAACTGACAAACAGTCCGCTGCCAAGTTCTTGCAAGAATTGTATTTGTTGTCTGATGCCAAACAGCCTCTTTAAATGCTAATGAACAAAGTATGGCATGCATTCTGTTCTTGATGGATTATGCCTATACCTTCTGTGGTCAACAGAAGGGGAATTCCCGGCCCATATGATTTCCATTCTGGCACGCTACTCTTTTCTCTGCTTACAAGGCAGTAAGCACTCAAACAGATTAGTCAATCTTATTTTTAAATTAAGTATAGCCTCTGCACCCTAACTCACATGTATAAAATCTGCAGGAACTACGCCAGGCTGCCTACGCACTCTATGTGTTTTGTTTTCTTTAGAGGATTAAGCTCCTGACTTTAATATCAGCGATGCTCACTGTATACTGATATGCCTTTTAAATTCAGACATGAATGTTTCATAAACAGCTGATTTACATGTTTGTCTTTACCTCTTTGGAGACAGATTTAAGGAGTTACATTTTTAAATTGTCTTCTTTAGTGGTTTTCATAATTTCCTGCTACTGAAAGAGCTGGCTTGATACAGAAATACACTGAAGAACGATATCTTGCTACCATATGTATGTGTATTTTTACAGGCAGTAGGTGGTCAAGATTTGTATATATCAATACCTTTGATTACACCTTCAAGCCCAGCTTTCCAAGAAGCATAAATTATGCAGAAAATGGTAAGTTCAGGAGTTTTACACTGAAAAATTTTTGTGTGATGTAATATTTTAATTTGGTTTCGTTGTCATATAATAACTGCTGCTAATCATATGATCCTCTCCTACTAGTTTATGATCTGCAGAAAAGGAAGGAGAAGAACTTCTAGGCCAACAGCAAGCTACAAGGTATAGGGACAATACAATCCATCTTTAGTTAAGACGCACAACTAGAATACATAAAATATGCTATTAATAGAAATAAAGGATCATGAAAGGTGATAGGAAAAAATTACAAGAACATTTTATCAAAACATAGGGAGGGAATTTTTCATTTAGGTGAGCTGCAATTAATTTGTCTGAAACCTCCAGTTGAGATTGAGCCTGCAGCGGACCCCCGCATGTATCCCACCAACTTAAATGGAGAAATCACACTCCTGTTTCTGATTTTCCGGCAACTTTGCAAATTACTTTGGTGGCTAACACAAAATAAAAATTTAATTAGTTCATTGAGGGAAGTTGAGCTTTCAGTAAAACATGAAATTGAGGATGGAAAAAAAGCATCTTGCCATCTACCTACCTATACAGGTGGAAGGACTGTTTTTCTCTTTTACACTGACCCATCTCTGGAGATTGTACTTCTGCGTGGGGAAAGCGTGTTTCTAAGTCAGTGAGAAGTTTGGTCAAAGCTTGTCCCTCTTTGTGGAGAAAAAAAGAAATCCTCAATGTCTCTTGAATGAAATGCCTATAGGGAAAAGGATCAAAAAAAAAAAAAAAAAAGAAAAAAAGAAGAGTAACAAGAGTCTCCTGTGTCTCTAATCTGCTGGAAGTTCTGGACATGCTTATCTAAATGTCCTGGTTAAATCGAGATATGCTGTTTTCTTCCATTCAGTTCTAGCCAACGAAATGCATAACCATACTTACAGGTATTAATATTACAATTAAACAATTTTTTTATAGTCTCACTCTCATTTGAAATGAGTGATTTCTTCTAGTCTTCTAGCTATTTATAGTTAGACCTTTATAAGCTCAAACTAATTAATAAACGAGATCAATTTCAAGAAGTTTTTTCTTGTTCAAAACCACTTAATCATTCATTTTAGTAACATTTTAAAGGCCATGTCTAAAATAGATTTGCACCCATGTCCCCAGTGTGAATTTTTCACTCTTTGGCAGCATGCAATAGGTAGTGTATAATGACCTTTTCTCTGTTTGGAACAGGGATTAGAATAATATATTTGACCCTTTTTACTCACCTGGGAGTGATGCTAGTCTCCATGTTCAATAAAGTAAAATATGTCTCTAGTGTCCCAAGGTTAAGGCCATGACTTTAAACTATTTAACACATGCGATCAGACTGATTCACCTCAGTCAGACTCGGCAGAGGGGTTGTTTTTACTTTTTCATTTTTTTATTAGACTGAATTATATATACTTCATCACAACAATTTCTTATCCACAGTACAATTAAGGGAAATATTTTGCATTACTAACAAAGCAAGTTAACCTGGTCACATTGTGCATTATAACAAAATTTACGGCTGCATAAATAGCAGTGTAAACTTACAGAAAGACTAGTAATTATAGTGCCATTGATGGTCTTTGTTGCTTTAATTCTGAAGCAGCCAGAATGATTAAACTGAATCTTAATCGACTTCTCCATTAAAAATGCTGGCAGAGAAGCTCCCTTAACCTTTCTCATTGATTGAACACAACAATCACCATTCAATTATAATGCAAAAGGACATTTGTTATAATGTACGAAAGATGCATGAGCCATTTCCTTTTACTCAAGACAATCAATGAGATGACTCCTACCTCAAGGAAGGTAAGGTGAAGCTAGTGTACCTGGAAGAGCATTAAAGTCAAAGCTGAACTCAGATAACTGCAAACACTACAGTTTTCAGGAGATATAAGAGTATTTCAGTGAAAATAAACCAAGCAAAATTCCTCACTTTACAAAGAATAAATATCCTGTTTAAAAGATGGATAAGAATATAGAACTAGAAGTAAATTCACCAAAATTAACAGTAAATTCCTATTTTATAAAACTAAGAAAAAGTCTCTCATATAAAGAGTCTAAGTACATTGTAACCAGAACTAAAAATCACATCTCAATTGTTAGTTTTAATGATTATTTTTTTATATCTTTACTTTGAATTTAAGAGGAATATTTGCTATATTTAAGTCGTAACAATTCATAATGAATAGAGCATGGTAATGCCAAATGCTGAATATGAACACTGCAATTGCTAAGAAACAGTACCACTTCTGGACTTGGAAAACCAAAAGGAAATATTTCTGAATCACAGAAAGCACTGGCTTTTCACAAAATCGATTGCCTTAATTATATCTTTTTTTCTTCAAGTAAACTGCAGGAAAAAGTACAGAAGGTAGTTAACACATCACACATATTTGGGAAGATTGTTCTTTAAGAACTAAGTCCTACAAGCTTTCTAGTGAGATCTACTTTTTAAAGCTGCCATAATCTATCCTGAAAAAGTAATTTGCTTCATTCCAAAAAGAGTATACTTTTAGAACCAGTGTGGAAGTTTTTATGCCGCTCTTGCTCTTGGTTTCTACAACTGAGGGACTGGAAAGTCACGGCGGAGAGAAGGATCAGCCAGGTTTGATTGTTCTATTTATGCTTCTTGCAGATGTGGGGCTTGCCTCTGCCTCAGTTTGCACCAAGTCTGATCAGCCCCTGAGCTGCTGTGACTTGGGAGAGAGAGCTCTGCTCCCAAGGCAAAGTGGGCAGGAGCTGGAGACTCCATAGTATGTTTCAGCTTTGGTCCCCTAATTGTTTGTGCTGAGTTTCCATCGCCAGAGTTCGAGTTGCACAAATCCATTCAAATTTTCTCTTTTAGCCGCTTGACCATTTTGCAGCAGTTCATTGCATTCTCCAGTAGGTCTTCAGGTTCAGCATGTATGATGGACAGGGTGAGTACTCATTCAAAGTTATCTATATACTGCTGGTTGTTTTCAGTGTAGCTGTTCTGTCTCTGTTAAAACATTGAGATACAGTTCAACATCCATTTTCTGAAAGATGATAGTGCTGCCATCAGATTTTAAAAGCCCCGTAACACAGTACTCATTTTCTGAATCCTTGCAGGCATTTCCCAGTAGAAATCACCATCTGCTGCTGCTATCTGCCTGGGTAATTATTTCTTCTCCTGCTTAGCTTCTTTCTTGTATTACTCCAACTTCTTCTTTCATCTAAAACACATCCTTTTTATGCTGTTAGTTCAATTGACAAATATCTGTAATGTTTACCAGAATCAAGAATAGCCAAAAGGATAGGAGGGCTGAGAAAACTATCCTATACAAACTAAAATCCTGAAGAATTACCCCAAAGCTTCTGACAGTCACTCTCGTAATCTAAAACCACTAATAGACAAACCAAAATAACAACAGGAAGTGAAGGCCAGGGAAATATACTGTAATGGTTATCTGCTACTGGATCACTCAGAGAATGTTGTTTTTAGTGTATCTTTTTCAAACTGTAAACCTTACAGGACCGATCCCATATCGTACTATTTCTTGCAGGTTGATAAGCAGTTTTCTGACATCACTTCAATAAATTATTAATAAAGATCAGGAAACCAATATTTTATGCTTGAATACAATCATTCTGCTTAGAGGAAATACACTCTCCAAATGTTCTCTGATGCTGTGATGACAACAGTTATTACATAAATAGCTATGTAAAATATGAATGTGTTCTTGATAATTCACATAGGAAGAAACTTGAATTTTGAAATTTTCTAAATTTCTGTCACCTATAAAATTTTATTTTAAAGAACATAGTTTTCTCAATGGTGTTGATTATGTTGGTAAATTCAAAGTATAATTAAGAATAAGATTGAATCTCTTTTTCTGAACGGTGGAAAGTCTGAATACTGATTCCCAGCACGAAATACTGTAAATCAGTACAATGTATTGTAATTACGTTGTAACTCTACAATACGAGGTATTCTAAAACTTCGTAATTGAGAGTGAAATGCATAAATGGTACTGAAAACAGAGCCCAAAATTTTGATCTTTACCAGTATAAGGTGGTTTCCTCAATCTCCCCTGCCCTGCTCAGCCTTACATACTCTTGCACGGTAGGTGAGAAAGTAAGAAAAGTGAGATCTCAACTCCACTTCTCCACTGTGGAATATTTAATCTCTTTGGAAAGGTGAGCAGCAGGTTCAAATACTGTTGTTCACTCTGAGGGAGACTAGAACTCTGTGTCCTTTAGGGCTGCAGGAATTGGCACTGGTTTCTGATTTGCCACTTTCGAGACTAACAACCGTGACCTCTTTCCCTATCTCAATTTCTCTGTTCCTTTTCTTCCCGACTTCTTCCTCTCTCTCTTTTAATTTGATCATAATCAAACAGGGAATTGATTCACCATTTCTCACATTTGCTAATCCACGGCAAAGGTGAGGGAACAACAGGACTGACACAAAGAGGTACAAATGCATTCAATATATCAGCCCCTAGCAGAATAGCCCTCTGTTTTGACAGAGGCATGTCAGCTTTAAAGCAATCCTGCTGACAGCTGCTTGTTTCGTACCTGCTGCTTTTACCCATTCAGTTGTACAGAACCAGCTGTTTGCGTGCCATGCTTTGCTGGGAAAGACATTTCCAGCTTTAGAGCAGAAATAAGGATCTCTCTTACTTTTCAAATATTGATTACTGATTTTATTTGCAAGACAATCACTAGCAAGCTTACTGCTAGCCAGCAGGCAACAGTGCAAGGAGATGGGCAAACACCCTGGTTGTTCATCTTCACAAGTGGCCACAGAGCCCAGAGCTGCCAGCATTGCCTCTGCCTCTTGGGAAGCAAAGGAGGGATGAAGGCCCATGAACAGGGAGCCTGGATTTGTGGGCATTGGTACAGGCAGGGCTTGGAAATTAAGCTATTAGTACAAGACTGCATTTTTTTTTGCTTCCTCTGCCATAGGCAACAGTCTACTTCACTTGTATTGGAGGGCAGCCCTGTTCCGATGGAATTAGACTTCCCAAAGGACATGTAACTCTGGAGGAAAAATAAATACATTATTTTAGGGATGAGATGACAAATCAGAAATAAATATACAGTGTAAATTTTATATAGGCCAAAATTGTCACATTCTTGCACGAACCCTGTAGAATTCTAGTTTCCTTCTGTTGTCCAGGACAAGCATCTGTTAGTTTCATCGGTGCAGCCCAACGTTCCTGACAGACATGTGTATGGCTTTATTAATTTTTAAGTGGAGTCAGACGCACTAGAGAGAACTTGGCTGATGTGTCCCACACGAGCACAATTTCTTGACACTGCAAAGGGAAAAGAAAAAGCTAAACATTGTTTTCATAGCTGGAACGTAATCTAAAACACACAACATGAAAGGTATCTCGTTAGAACTATTTCCAGGTTTAAGGTGAGATGGTTTGTAAATATAGCCTGTCCTAAACTGTAAAAACTGTTACTAAGAAAGTGAATTATTCTTAGTAAATCTGTCATAATTTATATGCATTCAACGGCTTCACCTCACCCTCAGTGTTATGCAAGCCTTTTTTGGGGGCAAGTAGATTTCTCTTGTCCATTATAAAAAAAGGTAAACACACTGAAAAGTGTTGCCACAGTGAACTAGTGTTAATATAGAGGTGACTAAATTCAAATGCTCAAGCAGTTCAACAGTTCTCACATACAGACAAATTTTATGATATTAATGTGGATACATTTGGACCAAAAATCCTGACCTGGAAGTCTTTTTAGAACAGTCTCTTTTAAGCTACTTTGATGCTCTATATTCTATTTGGACCATAAAAAAAATTGAGCTATATGTACTTATTGTATGTTGGCACTTCTGTTTTCTTTACTGGTGGGCTGTAAATATTCATGTGGAAAAGAAGAAAACAGCCAAGCCACTGTGAAGCTCACACATGTTTCAACTACCTAATATAACTTCTGGAAAATTTTATTGTACCCACGTCTCCTCTCCCCAGCCTACTTTTGGACCCAGCAATAAAGCAAAAATAAAATGTAACCCTTAATATAATGATTGTGTATTTAATTTCTATAACACACCATTAAAGTGCACTTGAGAGCTTCCAGTTTGTTACATTTAGTACTAGACTACGACTACTAGTAAACTGCTGAAAATATCTGAATGAGAGCTGAAGATGTGACCAGAAGGGAAATGATATGACATAATTTTTAAAATTAAAGAAAATGAATGGAAGTTTTATAGTTTTGCTATAAACTAAGACGGATTTCATATGCAAATAATATTTATTTCAATTGCTGCAGGTCAATTCATTAATTTCATACTCTTGCCTGCATATCACAAGAAACAAGGAAGAAGACTATAATTCCTGAATTTTCCTGTTATTCATTTGGACAGGGACTTATCTCTTCTGAGCTTCCTGGCTGTCACCAACTAACACCTAGAAGCAAACTAATTATTAACCAGTGAAAAAAAGAAGTAGAAGTATACAAGCACTTTACAAAGTTTAAGAAAACAGTGCAATAAAATGAATTATGAACAATGTGAAACTAAAACAAGCAGACATTGCCTGCACTTCGAGTATTTTGCCACTCAGCCACGTGAGTGACTGAAATATAGTGCAGAAATAGCCAAGTTAGCTTTAAACAAGCGTATAGCACAGGATTTAATGAAGACTAAGAAGGAGGATAAATTCAACTTTAAGATTTCTGGTTTATTGTGGTTAACTGCTATTGGTACTCGGGGTAGTTTGTGTGAGGCAGCTGGAACTTCTCTACACTGTGCTTGTCTCACCTCTGTTAGCTGATGTGAAACCACCAAGAGAAGATCACTGTGTTACGCCATTTAATCTGCTTATATGTGTAGGTGGATAACATGAGAGGGACTAGGGCCTCCAAAGAAGAACAGAAAGTAGTGATCCATAGCAACTCAAAAAGAAAAGAGGAGAAGGAACAGGAGATGAGATCCTCAGTTATGACCGTGCTGATTTTAAACTGAAATCTACTGTCAAAGAACACTGGTAAGGAATACTGAAGAAAATAATGTCAGGTATGAAAAGTGCCTCTATGGGAAGGCCACATTGAAAAGAAAGCTGCAATTGTCATCTGCAGATAGGAATAGCTGTAAGAAGAATGTGAGTGAGTTTGAAAGTCATCTAGAGCTACTTAGAAAATTTAAGTGGGAAATGAAAATCTTCCAAACAGAAACGTAAAGCTGGGGAAAAAAAAAAAAAAAAAAAAAGAAGAACATAAGTGAATGCTGAAGGAGGTTACATTTCAGAGGGGGAATTTCTGAATTTCTTATCTGGATAATGAGACAGAAAATAGTTTGGAGAACTGTTTGAGATGAAGTTGTTAGCCTTCAATGGGGCATCCCTTCTGTATAGAGCTGACAATGCAAACTAGTTATACTGTTGCAATGCACTGTAATCTAACCAGTGAGAGATCATTATTTGTTTATTGACTAGAAAGAGACAAAGAAAGCATATATATATTCTTATAACTCCTTAACTATCGCTCTGAAACATTGAAATGATTTTATCATGCTTACAGGCAGAAAACGTTTCTTCACTTGAGATAAAGTAGGATGAAAATTGGTTGAGATAAAGTACAGTGCAATAAAATAAAATGTATTAAATCCATGTACAAGCTCCTTTATTATAGTATGTATTAAATCATTATTGAAGAGCTGTTCAAGAGAAGTGCATTAGAAATACCTGCACTGAACTTATTAAAATATACATTTACCTGTAACTCACAAAATTATATGATACAACCATCCTGAGACTTTGTGGTTGGCTTAGTAGACTTTTAAGTCCTGCTGCAGCCTCCAAACTCCTTTTATAGAAGTTTCTTTTTTCTTTAATAAGGCAGTTATTTTCACTGACCACTAATTATTTTTCATAAGTGCAGGGATATGTGTGTCAAAGTGTGTGACATTCTATGGAGAAAATGTCTTGGTGGTCACTGAGAAATGTTACGCCAGACAAGAGACACATAAGATCAGTTAAAGTTTTTTGACAAATTAAAAGGAATCTGTGTTGCGGTATCATCTTTATTTCTCATTGCTAGGGGAAAAAAAAATATTAGACTGTTTATAAATGCGAAATATTTGATAATATGTATATTGATAAATGATATCATAGCTTAATTAGTTCATTCATGAGACTACTAATACACTGTATTCAGAACGCCCCCAAAAGTTAGCTTATAACACAAAGCTTATTTCTGGGTACTGTTTATGAACTGTGCTCATGCAACACTGAAGTTCTTTTGGGAACTGTATGGCCATTAGCATCAAGAAGCAGTTCTTTTGCAGAAATGTTACGTGGCAGAAGATAGATTACATATTTCTATGTAGTGGTGATACAGGAACATTGTCAATTTACGAATGATGCAAACATTTGTTCAAAGAAGTGTCCTTTCTAACTTATACTGAGATAGAAAGCTACAGTTACACTGCATTTCTGATTAAATATATCTCAACATGATATACAGTCCATTAAAAGTAAAACAGAAAGGAAGTTTATGGAAGCGGATAAACTTTGGTAATCGCAAGTGGCTTAATCAGATAGTCATCAGAGTCAGGTTGGTAATGTTGTAACACTGAATAGAACAGTTCTTGCATTTCTGTCATACCAGATGACACTTTAAAAGTACCAAAAAAAGGAAAGTTTCATTTTTTTCTTAGCACTTACTTCCTCAAATGAGCAACTCAAGCAATGTCATAAATTATACAGTCAATTTTGCTCATGCTCCCTCATACTGAAGAATACTGTATTCGCATTTTCTCTTAAAGGTTTCCAGGTCCTCAGGTCCTGGTGCTCTACAGCCACCATCTCTGTTACTAAAGGTCTCTGACTTGTGCATGTCCTTATTTCTAATTTTATGGGGAAAATATGAGTTTTTGAATTATCATAAGTTAAGGGTTTTTTCTAAATTCTTCTTGTTCTAAAAGGAATGTGTTTCTGGAACTTTAGGTTGTATCAATGGAAACAAGATATTTGACTTGAACTGTCCTAGAGATAAGAAAGGTTACTTACAGACTAACCAGCTTGTCAATCTGAGGAAGAACAGAAAAATGTAAAGAGACCTTTGATACTGCATGGTTAATACTTAAACAGTAAAATACTGAAGATCAATAATACTGCACACTCAATGCCAGCCGTCCCTGTATACATGTGCATTGATTGTAGTACAATCTTCAGTCATATAACAATTGAACTTTATATAGTTCTTATTCTGTTATTTGCTTAATTTCTTCCTTCTGCTATTTTAACTAACTTCTAAGTATAGATAAAATGCATCACTGCAAACCACTCCTCTAACTGAACATATTGTAGTACATCTGTCGTGATAGTACTCTTAGGAACTTCCTGGTTAAATTCTGAAAAATTGCTCAAACATCTATGGACTACTTCCGCTTAACACTGAGAATTTTCTTTAAAAAAAAATTGATCAAGAATTTTTTTTGCTTCTACGTTTGAGCCAAACTTTAGCTTTAGCCTCAGTCAAATTCCAACATATTTTTCCTATCATTAAAATTTGACCCTTACAAGATTGCACTTGTCCTTCTCTTCGAGTTTTATCAGTAATATTCCTCTGTCTTTCTATCCTGAGATCTCACCTAGCTGTCTGTGTTTCCTAGAAACATTTTGAAAAAGTTAACTGAAGTCTTCAGAAAGGCAGTTTAAAATATGTGATCCTGAATCTGTAGACTTTGTACAGGCTATTTCATCCTGAAATTTTGTATTTTAAAAGTACCATTATTTTACACAAAAAGTATACCAAGTTTCAGTATTGTGCCATCAATCCATCAAAAACCAGGCAATGCTAATGTTTAGATTCATATGCATTTTGATAAAAGTATCTTATACATTTACCCTCTACTATGTTTAGTTGCAGACTTGTTTCTCGGATTCAGTATTGCTAATTTCCTCCTTTTTTCCCTAGACATATTTTCATTACTGCAGCCATCTGGCAAAACTTCCTTTTATATAAATGTACATAACCTCCATGAAAAAATTGATATTAACCAAGGACCTTATCTCTACTTTTAAAATAAATGCCTGCTTTACTCAAAGAAGTCCAAAATAGTAACAAGTGACTTTGGCAGGAAAAAAACCCCAACAAATAGTTTTTGTAGATGGTTGGAAAATGAATACAATCACTGGGAATAAGCAGATTTTATGCCATGCAACTTCTAGAATGGAAAGCATACACAGAGCATGAGCTGTAACATATAGAACCAGATAACTTCTTGATCTGGTATATTGAATCAAGAAGAGGTTAAGCTAGGTTATATCTGAAAGAGATTAAATTAGGACCTATAACATTAAATCAAGTTATGTGATATCATGTATTAATGATCAATCATAGCTTAAATAAGTCTTTTTTTTTAACATTGGATATGTTGCTTTCAATTATACCAAGACCAGATGACAATGCATCATACAAAAAAAAAAAGGAGAAAATTTATAAAATCCTTAATAATTAACAGGAAAATAATAATAATAACTGATATTGCTTCAGGTAATCATGGTACATTTTGAAGATATTCTGACCAAAAGAAAGTCTAGATATTTATTTTTTGTAGGATTTTTTTTCACTTAATCATTATTATATTTGACCAATCCTAAAAAAAAAAAAAAAAAAAGAAATTTTCCAGATCTTAGAAAACCTCAGTATATATTCAAATACACACACACTTGGAGAATCTCAGTTTTAGGGATCCTTTACAGAACTCCAGAAGGTTAAGTGAGGCAGTCTTTCCCTTTGCAGCCTTTGACAAGATTTCACACAAAGGAGTGCTAAGACACTGGTTTGCAGGGACCAGGAGATCAGCAATTCCTCTCTGGTATGCAAAACAGACACCTAAACGTTGGGACCACTAAAAGATAACTACTCTGCAATGTCAAGAGGCAATGACACGAGATAAAATGCTAGAACAGCAGTGAATTTAAAGGCAAGGACCTCACATATGCCAAATCATAATGACATCTTTCATCCATCCCTAACAAAAATATTATGCAAATGTACAATTTATTAATCTCATCGATAATTTCTTTCATTTCAGTTAAATCAACAGCACCCGATATCACCCTCGGCAGATGACTATTTGATTCCAATTTCTTTCCACGTTCTTCTTTCTACTTCCACAAGGAGACTGTAAGGCAGTAGCTAGGCTACTAGAGTACAAGCTACTATTAGACTCCTGAGTTAGGGTAGATGAATCTCTGTGAAACCACTATCGTGATTAGAGTTGGCAAGCACATTGATCATGGTATTTAGATCCTTACCAGGAAATACAACCCACAACTAAGTGCTACTGAAACTGTAAATGACAGATTCAGCATAAATTCAGTAACACTTAAAATTTCTCTCTGAATTGCTATTAATCAGTATAAACATAACAAAAACGAAAACAGAAGCAAACTTTCCTGAACATTTTTCCTTTCTGTGTGGTGCCAGTCCCCAAATATTCTTCAACCATGTCAGCTGAATTTTACCACATTGCCTCACTAAAATCATATAGAAGATTTCTTAGACATATAATTACTCTACATGCCTACATCTACCAGAATCGAAACCACATTACTTATCTTCAAAAAACCCAGAAGGTAACCTCTGAACTACATGTGAAAACTCATTTGTCTCACCCTCCTTTAAAACTTTGTAGGAGTTCATCACTTTTCTGGTGATCTTTATTCATTAGTTAAAGGAATTGAAGGTGCTGTTAGCTGACATCACACCATGAGTTCAATAACTGAATGAGAAAATATTTGCTCTGCAAGTAAAACATTGGGAAGGACTCACTAAATTCGATATTATTAACATGAAAGACAAGACACTTAAAGGTTACTTTTCTTTCCTATTTCGGCTACCCAATACTTGGCCTTCCCTCTGATGCACTCTGCTCAGTGTTTTAACAACTAACTTCTAGTTTATACGGAGTTTATTGGAGAAAGGAGATTTTCACTCTTTCAGTTCTGAATGTCTCATCACTCAGTGTGAATAAGGATAAACAATCTGCATTCCATCATGTTAACACTTTAGACTTGGTTATATATAGATTATAACCCAGATATATCTTAAACTGCATCTTTACTGTCTGAACCTTTCCAAATGCAATGAAAACACATTCAGTCTCACATTTCAAGATCACCTTGTTTTAATAGTAAAGGTTTGTTGTTTTTTTTTAATATGAGGAAAGATTTCAAGAGTCTCTCAAACTATCTAAACTGACACACTGGGATTGATGTATTGATAGGCCCTGGTTCATAATCGAAGCTGGCTAGCTGAAATGAAGGTTCTTAATCTCAACACATATTTTTAATAATCTTAGATACTGCAATTATCAAAATGTCATTAAAAAAAAATTTCTACTCCTTTTTTTTCCAATTCAAATGTTTGGTGTTTTCTATTTTTTGAAGCCGATGAATAACCTGCAATAACAGGATTATCGTCTTCTTCCTGAAGATGGTTGTTATTCTGTGCATCCGTGTATATTTGTGGCAGAGATTTTCTTTCCTTATTCCAAAACACATAGAGATTAGAAGGTATTTTTAATTAAAATGATTACTCCTGCGGTTATGTTATTGAGCAATATTTTTGGATAAATATATTCACTGTTAGAAGTGTAATTCTACTTTTCATCTTCATGCTAAGTAATATTTATACAGTTCATCCTTAACTTGTGTCAAATTGGATTTGATCCCAACTGCTAGAAGGTGTTGTTTTAAAACAAGGCTAAGCAAGCACAAAAGTTTACATGAAGATACAGATTCGATTAGCATTAAGACAAAACAAGTTCAGCCAGGTTGGCTTGTGCAGTTATTCCAGTCTGACTTCAGTGACTTTCCACTGCATTGACCTTTTGAAGAGGGGCTGTATTCTGTTACAACCTACAGTGCTTTAGAAAGTAAGAAATACTTAGGGTGATATGATACAGTGCAGGTCACAACGGTTGGTAACACGCATTCAGTAATCTCTTACAGACATTTGCATTAGAGACAATTCATAACCATTGCAAAAGTGTTTATGAGAGATAAAGAAAAATGTTAACACCGACCACCTTGAGAGTCTTTCTTCTGCAACATCAGTCCCTAGAAATACTCAGAATACCCAATTTAGTATCTTCCTTTTTTAAAAAGACAGTATGCTGAAGCAGAGATATAGAAATTCATATATAAATCTCCACTGGATCAAAGATAATGCAGTGAGTCTTACTTAGAGTATTTACCTGGCATTTTCATAATAGTCTGAAATCTCTGTTTCAATCATGAGAAAATAGGCTTCATGTAGAACACTACCAATTCTTCTATTAATACATCGACATACAGAAAAATTATGCAAACACAGGAAACTGGGAAAACAAAATATGAGTAACTTGGTGGATACTGAAAAAAACTTAATGTGCTGGCCAAAAATAATGAAGACATTCCCAAAATACACCACTGAAAAAAACCCCCACACAATTCAAAACCAAGAACCTTCAGTTATCTGTCGGTGCAGAAAGTCACCTTTGCCAGCTTCTCATCTCTTTGAGGTTAATCACTATGAATGTCAAGAGTCTAATTCTACCAGATACTGCAATGGAGCATCAAACAGGACATGTTCTCTCAGTATGGTTCAAAAGCACTTTTGTGCCAAGAAAGAGCCAGTCTGACGTAAAACACTGACTGTTGTTTTTCTCAGAGCCCCAGTGAAAACTACAGAGAATTATGCCATTGTGCTCTTTGATAAGTTCAAAATGGCAGAATAAAAGATGAATTTCCAGGGTCTCACCTAGAGGTAAAAAGACATAGAAAAGATGAATCCATGCTTTTTTATTCATGCCTCATTTACTACCTCTTCTTTCCATCTGCCCTTTCAAAAGTCTGTGGCAAACAATGCTTTCCTAGCTCGTTGCTTTGACCTTACCATTGATTTTGTTTGCCTGTTGAATTTTGTTTATTTAGATGTGTTGCAGGAGGCCTAGAAGTCCTAAGAAAATATCAGAACTGCACTGTTAGTGCTAAAAAAATACAAATGAGGGACTTGAGTGGATTTTATCTTTCTAACTTAAGTCATTTAAGATCTAAATGTGTATGTCTGACTTGGTTACCTGTCACTCGTTATCAAAGGAAAGAAACTATGCAGAGACATGATTCTCATTGTCTATCTACCCTCTTTAAGACATTAGTTTAGAATAAGAAATTTTATTGTCTAAATTTGCTTATTTCTCATTGTTGACTGTAAATCAGAGTACATCTCTGTATTTTAAGTGTTTTTTCTTGTCTCAAAGAGCTCATAATGTATGCACCACTACCTCCAAAAAACAAATGGGATAATACAAAGGGAAAAAATGAAGCAATGTAAGGTGACATTCTAGACTTAAAACCTGTTGTGTTGCACATTGCCTGCTAGTGAAATATTTTAATTTTTCTGCTAGTAACATTTCCTCCAGAGCTGGTAGCTTGTTCAGGAAGTTATGTAATAACATTTTTTTCCAATGACTAAGAAGGTAGGGTGATGGTTTTATAGGTTCTTTTTGCTGGAATTTGATATCGTAACAGATTACTGTCCATATGTCTTTGTGAATAGTCATTATTGCGTAATTTACTCCATAGGTGTCCAGTAGATGATATCTACCCATTTTGGTAGTTGTTTCTTTCTGATTCTATAGATTTGAGACTTTCAAAGATTTCTGTTCTTCCACTTTTTTTCCTAAGCAAAGCCTACTCCCATCCTGCTCACTAACATTTTCATATTTAATATTTGACATTTAGAGCATACTGCTTCCATTACCGGTCTACAACTGCCTTAGCCTCTGATTGAAGGGGACCATTTCTGGTCTCAGTCATGCCATTTTTAGGAGAATGTATAGATTTTTAATACTTGCTCTTCCCCCTGCAAGTTGATTTTAATGTGTTAACATTACCAATATCTAAGTTTCTTTTCTTTTGCGAGATTCTTACCTACCGATGCTTGCCTCTTCATTATCCTCTGCTTTTCTTCCCGCACTGTGTTTGTTCTGTTTTGCTGCTTGCTAGAAAATCCACTTGTATTTCTTTGTCAGCTTTCTTCAGATTCATGTAAAGTCCTTTGAACTTTCATTATCAAGAGAAACACAAATTTTTGCTCTAGGGTTGACTTGAAAGTTTGCTCAGGTAGATTGCATGATCCAGTAGATTGTATAAATCAGACTTTTTTGCTTTAAGTTATCTCTTTAAAAGCCTTTTTTTCTTCTTTATCGTTATCATGACTTGATTATGTTGTTGCCTGTACAAGTTTCTGAAAAAAAACCCAACAAAACAAAACGGATCTCATGTAAATAGTTCAGATGGGGCCTGCTGAATTATGTAGACCCTTGTGACACTTCTTATGTGTATCAGCCTTTACTTGCACATTTAGAGCCGTGCGTTGCATCACATCAACTTTGGTTGCTCCTGGTTGAAGGTGGTACACATAGGCTCCATCAACTCTCACTGCCATGACTTGCTGCGTGTGCACAGATCTTTGCATATCTAGAAGCAGAGAGCAACTAAAACTTGATACCCTCACAGAACCCTTTGTTGAAATCCTTGTGTCTCCTGTCTTCTCCTAAGTCTTTGATAAGCTACGGTCTCTCCATCAAATCAGAGGAAAAATATGAATTGTTTTCTGAGACGAAATGGTGAACATCAATAAAAAATCCGTAGTAAGCTCTATATTGTTGGATCTATGGTTCGGTAATAAAAAGTCTCATTCTGTCTCAGAACGGTACAGCACAAGACAGTGCTAGTAGCAACAATCTGTACATTGCCTCTTTGACTCAGGATGGGTAAGAAACAAATTTAGATCAATACCCACAATTTGGCATCAATATCCCAATTTTTGTCAAAACATCAGCAGTAAGAATCTTACTGTGTGGAGCATTGAAAATATGCTCTCCAAATACACTATTGACAAAAAAAGCAGGACATAATAAGAAATT
This sequence comes from Tauraco erythrolophus, assembly GCF_009769465.1. NCBI lineage: Eukaryota > Metazoa > Chordata > Aves > Musophagiformes > Musophagidae > Tauraco > Tauraco erythrolophus. Next base: position 90,972,050 of record NC_141465.1, on the reverse strand, counting down.
AAATGAAGCTGAATAAACACTTGCATTGAATGTTAGACATCAAGTATGCAGTAGTTGAAAACAATAAGCAAAAGAAATAAAAATGTAGTTTGGCAACCGTCTCAGCATGTTTTACGGTTGCATCGTTAATGTGTGCCTTGTGTGCTGCAATGGAAAACATGGAGAAAGACACTGGGCCTCATCACAGTGAAAATGGGAGGGGAGTTGATACCCAACTTGCATCATCATTAGATTGTCTAGTTTCCATATGGACATTTTGTTTGTTTAGAGGGACAACAAACTCATCACGCCCATTGCGATAGGAAATTTCTAAATTTTGTGTGTTCCAGTCCCAGTTGTTTTAAAAAAGAAATCATTACAGACTCTTGAGAATAAAAGAAAAAGGTCAGGGACTTTTGGACACCCAGAGGAAGAGATTAGATGACCTAAGAACAGAGTAACATCAGAGAACTAATATTTCTTCTAGAACACTATGTGAACTTCAGCTACTCTTTAAGTTTCACAGTTATCCAGTAGCATATGCTGAGAATGCTGGTTATTTTGAGTACGCAGACAAACTGTATTTTTAAATAATTTCCTGAGGTACATGTGCTGAGATAAATACCTTTTGTTACTGTGGAAATGTAAATTAAAATGAAGAAATAAAATTCTATAAAGGCTTGAGCAATTGCAAATTGCAGTCATTAATTGAACTCCTTTCCTTTGTGTTTCCTTGTTCTAAGCTTTCTTATGATTATCATTATTTAAATTTCATGTTGTGCAGTGCTAAAGGGCATCACTTTGCAACACTTGTAACTGTAAATATCAGCTGTTGTACTTTTTAAGACACCTTTGAACCTGAAAGATTTCCCACATCATAGTAAAAACCTACAGGTGTGTGAAATGTTATAAGAATGGGAAAAAAACAGAGTTGTAACAAGGGTGGGTGTATCATCATATCACCATTCTGAGGTTATCATATATTTGTTGTAACAGCCACTTCTAAAGTTAGGATTTCTTTACCTTGATTTCTTCTATATGGGAGTGTTCTCTGTCTAAAAACCAAAAGAAAGACGTCAACAGTGTACAGTCAGATGTTAAAGAGCTGAAGCTTGCATATTATAGGTCTGATTCATTTGTGCTGTTCCAACCCATGCTCCAGGGTCCCAACAAGAGAAGCAACCACAATTGACCTTGTGAGAGCAAAAGTATTTAAATTGCAATCCTTTGACAGGCAGGTGTGCATCTATGGGGTAGCTATACAAACAATGACTCAAATTTCCCAGTTTGGTGGTTGTATTAGGATCACTTAGTAAGATTGCTTCGGCTCCTGATGTCTCCTTTCAGGCTTGAATCTTTTGAGAAAAACAGATTTTTTTTTTTTTCATGGAAGTATTTCTGCATTCATCTGTTACATTAGTCTATCTACAGTATAGACACACACTCCAGTTCCCTAATAATTTTCTCTGTCACTCAGAAAAACGAAACACAGTGACTGACAGAGCACCTTCCCTAGTCTGTGCCTGTGTGAACTGGACCAGCACAGTGGATTTGGAAACTCTTATTTAAAATTTAATGTTTGTAGAAAAATGCCTCGAAGTAGATGGAGGAAGACACTGGAGACCAGGACTGGATGAACTGCTAAATTAAATAAAGCTTCTGAGTTTAGAAAATGAAAATCAACTGCTTGTTGCAAGAACAGTCCCCAAGCCAACAATTCTGTGCTTGTCTGCATCTTTTATTCCCCACCTGTTGCTCCTAAGCCATTTTAAAACTTTTTATTAATTATATAATTCTTCTAATCTTGAATATATTTTTCAATTCCCAAAGTTTATTGTATACTCATTGAGGTGCATACTCCTTACATTGTCACGATTTACACTGATGATGGGACTGATCTCATCCATCCTAGGCATTTACAGGTTCATTGCTTAAGTCTAAACTGGTCAGCTTACTGTCCATTGAGCATAAAGGAAGCCAGAGTTACTAACTTAAACCAGTGCTATATGTACTCCTAACAATATCCATGTTTGCTCCTGAGAACTCTATTAGTAAATGTACTTATTCAGGCCAAGTGGTACAAGAGATTCACTTTCATAAGGTTCACTTTCGTTTTGTTCAGGGGTGGACTCATTTGAAGCAGCTTGTCTCCATCCACAAGGTGCTTGGTAAACAGGTGACTCCTATCCCTGTGTGTTACTCCTATGAACCCAAAACATTGTTTTGATTTTTTTGTTTCATCTGTTTCAAAGAGTTTGAAAAGATGTGAAACCCGTGTTGCAGGTTACCATGATGGCATGTTTATAACACGAAACTAAGGGTACATTTCGTAACCTGAGGTCTGGCTGAAGGGCGTGAAGTAGTGTTTGAGGAAGAGTTTTCGAACTGTATGTGGCAGAGAAAGCCAAGGCTAGCTCAGTCTTGCCTAATCTATCTTTCGGGAATGATTACTGGCACAAACTATCACCAAAACCAAGCCTGTTTTGTTTTGGAGGGTACTAAATAGTTGACAAAAAAAACCCAAATCAAGCAGTTTAGGAGTGAAGTAATGTGATTAACTAAGGAACTGAGACCCAGGAATGAACTAGGAAGCTATTTGATTGTGTACATGTACCTTGAGAAAAGAATTTTTAAATGTCTAAGGTAGAGCTAAATGAATCCCATTCTTGATTTCTTACCTACTTTCACAGGATGAACAGACATGAAGTTCCTTTTGTCTGGAATAGCCTTCAACAATAGGAGCACCACAAAGGGATTTCAATGTTGCAGTTTTATGATGTTAGTTTGTGGGGATTCATTCCACCTTTAGCATTATGATGCGCATTAGTATATTGTGAAAAACATTGGAGGGATGCAAATATTCTCATGGGAAACATCATCTAGAAAACTTAAGATAAATAAGTTGAGATAGTATTTCAGGGGTTGTGAGGACCAAATTTGTCTTCTATGTCCAAAAAATTTACTATCTTAAATTATTCTTTTTTTTTCATGCCATTCTGTCTTTTGAAAGCCAAACAGAAAACCTTAGAATTCTTAGGTAACTTCGAAAGTCATAGAACTTGAACTATTTAGTGCGTTAAAAAATTATATTGTTCCTAAGTCATCTGAGTGTTTTTAACATTTTATTGGTCTTTGTCCCAGAAATTACACACAAAACCCCTAAACATTAAAAAACTCTTGGCAAAAAAGAGCTGCTTCTCTAAAACCACATCAGCATTGTTAACATTTCTTTTTTTCATTTGCATCCAGTCTTTCCTATATCTTGTCCAGGCATATAGAAAGACATATGCCCTGTACAGAAAGGAAAAATTCAGACTGTATCTTAACATCTTGAGCTGCTATTTTGTTTCATTGCCATTTGAATAGCTGTTATTTATTTTCTGGTGCCCTATTTCTGACAAATATTTGCTTGATGAGAGCCTCTGGAGTATAGATTTATAGTTCTCACTTGATGAAAATAATCTTCTTTTACTGAATGAAATTGTGATTCCTTTATTTTTCTATATGTATCCTCTCAAAAGAGGCTCACATGGCTTGGCATATAAACGCTAACCATAAATTTATTGCTATTTCTATATACATATTTTTCTTAGATTGCATGCTCCTTGAGATGAAATTCTGCAATCTTATACAGAAGTTAGCAGCTAGAATGATCCTAATTAGTCCTCTTAGCCACAAATGTACCATATGTATATTGTAATAATAATAATAGTAAGCGTATCCAGTGTTTTGAAGCAAAACAAACTGTATAAAGAATCGAATTTGACCTGGTCTGACCTCATCACAGCTGACTCTGTTTTGAGCAGAAGATTGGACCAAATGACCTCCTGAGTTCCTCTGCAACATGAATTATCCTATGATCTTATGAACCTCAACTGCTGGATTTCATTGTTGCTTTGTCTCTTCTGGAGACAAAATTACTAGAAAAATATAATTTCAGCTTTAAATTTTTGTATACATAGATGTGTATAAGAGATATGTGTGTATACAAAATACAAATAATGTTCTTAAAGGCTGCTAAAATGAAATCTTACCTTTTTCAGATTTATTCAGTGTTTCCAGCCCCATGGAAATAAATTTACTATGTCTTAGTAAGGGAAACCAAAATGAAACTCACTGAAAAGGTTGTTTCAAGAAGCCAGTTAATGCATTCACCAGAAAGAATTATACACCCCTATTGTGGTTTAACCCCAGCCAGCAACTAAGCCCCACACAGCTGCTCACTCACTCCCTGCCTGGTTGGGACAAGGGAGAGAACTGGAGGAGTAAAATTGAGAAAACTTGTGTGTTGATATAAAGACAGCTTAACAGGTAAAGCAAAAGCGGCGCACACAAGCAAAACAATACAAGGAATTCCTTCACTACTTCCCATTGGCAGACAGGTGTTCAGCCATCTCCAGGAAAGCAGGGCTCCATCACACGGAATGGGTGCTTGGGAAGACAAATGCCGTCACTCCAAACATTCCCTCCTTCCTTCTTCTTCCCCCCACTTTTTTATTGCTGAGCATGACATCAAATGATGTGGAATATTCCTTTGGTCAGTTGGGGTCAGCTGTCCCAGCTGTGTCCCCTTCCAACTCCTTGTGCAACCCCTCGCTGGTGGGGCGGTGTGAGAAGCAGAAAAGGCCGTGACTCTGTGCAAGCACTGCTCAGCCATAGCTAAAACATCCCTGTGTTATCAACACTGTTTCCAGAACAAATCCAAAACATAGCCCCATACCAGCTACTGTGAAGAATTAACTCTATCCCAGCCAAAACCAGCACAACCCCTCACCACAACATTCTTAACCTATGATTACTGTTGATGCTTTTTAGAGGGATTCAGTTCTTCTAGGTCATATATTTTTCAGTAGTAGCAAAGGCTGCAAGTTGAACTCTCAGTTTAGAGTCACGCTCTTGCTGTGGTATCAGCGAATACATTCAAACTCCCTCTTTTCTTTCCCATTCTTTTCTTTCCTATGTCAAAACTAGATCATATTTTGTGTACATTTTCTGGTAGGGTTGAAGAGAACAATTTTATGTTTGAAATACAAAATCAATCTTAATGTTAAAATTGAGCTATATGGGCTTTTTTAATATTTGAGAGCAATCACACTCTCTGAGGAATCTGTGTACAAACTCAGATCTGAAAGAAAATGGTGGTGTTTTTACAGTATGTGAGCACAACCATCTGATTTATAGTTCAATCTGTTAATGCACTCTGTTATTAGGCCACCTGGCAGTTTTATGCATTGTGAATTTAAAGAGGAGCTCAATGTAACATAAGCTTTACAAGCTGGGGAAATATTCTTGAAATGAAACATGAATGAGAACCATTTAAACAATAAAATAATGTGTGTAGACTATATATTTTTTCATTTTAGCAAATGCACAGCCTAGGTTTTATTTGCTGAAGTTAGATGGGGTTCTGAGAGACTCCAATGATGAAACTTTAAACTAGCTTCTTTTTATAATACTGGCAGTCCTATAGTTTTTGATGTTCACATCAGTAAAACCAAAACCGTATCTCTCTATTACATCGGGAAACTGCAATTTGGAGAAATTTTCACAGTTTCATTAAGGTAATATCTAATTATTTTATGGGTTGAAGTTCATTCATCAACAAGCTATATATACACTTATAAGTCTGTACCAAAAATTGATAGACACAGGTTTACCAGCCCGCAAAGGGTCATGAGCTATGGCCTTGAAGAAAACAAAGACTGCTTTAATAACCAGAGTTAGTTATAAGTATTCATATGTATATATATATGTAAATCTGTAAGTAATGTAGACACACATACAAATATTAATTTTATCTTTTTGGTTTGGTTTTAGGTCTTCAAAGTTCATGTTTTCAAGCTTTCTATTCAACCATGATGCTAGAAACTTCCATTTTCTACTTAAAATGAAATCTGAGCACATTCACACGACCTCAGGGCTAGAGTTTTAAGTACAAGAAGAGTTGGCAGAGCTGCAGATATAAAATAAGCATTCTATTCTTCTATATAATAATAGGATAACCCCTCCTCACCTGACATAGAACCCTGGAGGCACCTAAATTTTTCTAGTTGCTTATGGGGACATCTACATTCTGAGCTGTCTTTCAATCAAATGTTTGCTAATTTGTCCAATACCCACGAAAGACTATTTTCATTGGAGTTAAGAATCAAAATGAAATATTATCTGTCATTTGTTGCTTTTTTTAACAATGTTAAAATCAAGATTTTTCCATGCGTGGAAACACACAGTGAATAAAATGGGCAGAGTGACTTTTAATCTTGCTTGAGTAGTCACTTAAGGCTCTTCAGAACTCCTGCTTTTTCCTTTGTCCACAACTACAGGAACAAATTGAGAAGGGGTGGAGAAATTGCTGTGCCTTCTCAGGATTTTACTGGTTGTGAACTGGGAAGGCTAATTTGCACTGTGAAAAAGCATAACAAAAGAGATTCAAGGGAATGATTATAAACTTCTGAGTTACAGTTCTTTCCCCATGGCAATGTAGATAAGCACCTCCCTTTATTCAAAGCAAGAAGTGAAGTTAAGCACTTTATACAGGAAATCTTGCAAGTATGTTTATTAATATAAATTTCTTAGCACCTACAAGCATGCTCCAAAAGGCATAGCATAAAAAGGAGTGATTCAACAGGAAATTAGTGCATTTATAAAAGACCTGTGTTTATCTCTGCACAACCTTGCTGTAGTATTTAGAGCATATCAAGGCTTTGTAACTAACTCTGAAGTACAGAACCTCAAACTCTTGCCTAGGTAGCAGTTTAATATCATCTGGAAGATCCAAGTCCCTTATTTGTAATCAGATAGAGGAAGGCTTGAATTCAAGTCGTTCACATCTTTGATGAATGTTCTAATCACAGAATCACAGAATGGTTGAGGTTGGAAGGTATCTCTGGAGGTCAGGTCACTTGGTCCAACTGTCCTGCTCAAACAGGGCCACCTAGAGCCAGTTGCCCAGGACTGTGTTCAGATGGTTTTTGATCATCTCCAAAGATGGAGACTCCACAACCTCTCTGGACAATCTATACTAGGGCTCAGTCACCCTGAAAGTAAAAAAGTGTTTCCTGATGTTCAGATGGAGCCTCCTGTGTTTCAGTTTGTGCCCTGTTGTCTGTTGTCCTGTCATTGAGCATCACTGAAAAGAGCCCGATTCTGTCAGATCCTCCCCGAGCCTTCTCTTCTCCAAATCTCTCAACCTTTCATCATAGATGAGATGCTTCCTCTGTATGGACCTTTGCTAGACTTTCTCCAGTGTGTCTATGTATCTCTCATAGTGAGGAGCCCAGATATGGACACAATACTCCAGGTGTGGCCTCACGAGTGCTGAGTAGAGGGGAAAGATCACCTCCCTCGACCTGAGGGCAACCCAGGATATCATTAGATTTCTTTGCTTCAAGGGCACACTGCTAGTTCATGTTGAACCTGATGTCCGCCAGGACCCCCAAGGCCTTTTCTGCCAAGTTGCTTTCCGGCTGCGTGGCCCCCAGCATATAATGACTCACAGGGTTATTCCTCTCCAGACACAGAACTTTGCTTTTTTTCTTGTTGAACTTCGTAAGGTTTCGGTCAGCCCATTTCACCACCCTGTCAAGGTGCTTCTGAATGGCAGCACGATCCTCTTGTGTAACAGCCATTCCTCTCAGTTTTGTGTTGTCTGCAAATTTGCTGAGGGTGTGCTCTGCTCCATCATCCAGACCATTAATGAGGATGACATTGAACAAGATTGGACCCGGTATTGACCACGGGCATACGTTGCTAGTTAATGGCCTCCAACTAGACTTTATGCCTCTGATCAGCACCCTCTGGGTCCAGTTGTTCAGCCACTTTTCAACTAACCTCACTGCTCATCCAGCCTGTACATCAACAGCTTGTCTATGAGTATCTTATGGGAGACAGTGTCAAAGGCCTTATGGAAATCCAAGTATCACTGAAACTTAAGGTATAAGGCTAAGATACTACTACTAATTCTCTAAATTTTTCGTAGTATGGGGAGAGGCAGACATCACCAGACAGGAGTTCAACCCTTCTACAAAAAGAATAATTTTTGGCAGTACCTACAGCACCTCCACCGACTACAGATGGAGTACGGGATTACTCAATGTGACATAGGGAGTAAACAAAGGGTAAAAGTTTCGCTTATGTGAGTCCTTAAGTGAGACAGAAATTTTACTTTATGCCATGATCAGGTAACTAAGGTGAGAGACAGTCTCTCTTTTCTCACATTTCTTTTTATCTAATGCAAGAAAGCATATTTGCTAACTGGGCTCAGACATGGTTCTAAACTGCTTGTAGACCATCCAGTATATGAGAATTAGACATTTCTGTCTAAACTTTAGACACCAAATATGAGCTTTAGCTTCAGATGGTGAACATATGAATTTATCTGTCTAAATGTAGGTGTCATTATTTGAGGGATTTGTCTGAATTTTTCTTGTAGGCAATGGAGAGCTACTCAAGATCTAGAGCTCTCTCAAATATGGCCTAATTTTGTTACCAAACCAGTAATAACTAGTATAATTTGGAATGACTTAACTTCTCCATCCAGTGTCTATCTGACACTCCTGGAGGGTGTATGATTTCCATAGGTTTTGTGCCTTATATAACAGCCCGTGACTGTCTCAGATACTCTGAGGCATCTTAAATAGTACTAGACACTTATGTTTTGCCAACTTTTGTTTTTGGTCACTTTTTAGATCCCATTAATTGTTTTGGCAAACACCTAGCTGACACATTATCATCTATCTCTGCACACCTAAATGTAGGTGCATAGTCTGGAGCTGAATTCGATTTCCAGTGAAAGACTTCTACATTAGTAAATATTTGTAAAATACATACTTTGAGAAGAAATATAAAAGTTCATCACCACTGCTCACAAACTGTTTAGTGCTCTTTGAAGGACAATACTACACTATATGATTGCAAATAGCCAATGGTGAAAAATCAGGTTCTTAATAGATAAGTTTCACAAGTATTTGTCAGCTGGATCCAAAGTGCCAGGGCATGGAATCTCTCACAGTTTGACCCTATTGTAGAATAGGTAGTCTGAGGCTGTCAGATCTTCACAGGCAGTGCCTCCAAAGTTATTCAGGGTTATAAAATCATTATAGTTATTAAAGTTATTCAGGGATCTTTAAAATTTCAAGGTTTAATTCTATTTAATTAATGTATTCTGACTAGGGAAAAAATTCACACCTTTACCTTTTATCTTCTTCACGTATGTTAGGTAGCAACGATGTACACATAAGTCACTCCTAAACATGGGTCTAATATCAGCAAACGAGGAATAATCCATTCATCTGATGCCATATGGCTTACACATATTACTAAGTGTATACAGAAATCAGTTAATGAATATGTGCCAGGAAGTCTTATTAATGGCTGAAGTATAGCTGACATATTTTGTTACTGTTTTTTGACGTCAGAGAAACTGTTTCTGTTTCAGTCTCCTTTTTAATTAATAAACAGAATTTTATATTGTATGAATTCAAGGAGCTTTCCCAGCTTGTAGGGCAGTAGGAGACTCGTTTGTTTGAGTGTTAGTTCTGAGAATTGTTTACACAGATGAAATACTTGACTGCATCATTTCTATCCTATTTCTGTTTCTATTCTGCCTTTTGATAATCATGATGATTACATGAAAATTATATTCTTATTTCTTTAAAATAAGAAATATTGAAAAATCTTTTAATAATCTTGGCAAATGTCATTAATGGGAGTCTTTTTTATAGTCTCCAGAATTAGTCTAAGCTATAGAAACTTTCAACCTAGCACTGGCCTTACAAGATCAAGGTTGAAGTACGTAGGTAAACATGACAAAGTGGACACTGAATTGCCAGCGTAATACTGAAAGAAGGAATGCAAAGATACAGCACCTCCTCTGTAAAAACAGAACCTTTCAGTCTCTGCAGTCATCAGCCAGTCACCTTTCACAAGCAGAAAATTCACTCAACAACGCTCTTTAAAATCTTCTTTCCTTGTAACAAAGCTGAGCTTAGAAGTTTGAAATCAATGCCTTGTAAAAAGAAACCAAGTGGGTGGCATTTTCCAACCATGAGACATGTCATTACCATTGACCTCACTACTCTTCTTAAATAGCCAGAGAAGGGCAACAAAATTGTCAATTAGATTTGCAGTGAGCAGGAGTCAGCCTTACTTAACTTGTGCTTGCCTGCATAATCATGCATATCTCTCCTCTATATCAGGAGCTGTTCAAGCCTATAATAACTAGGGTTCAACAAGTCTGAACCACCTTCCTTTGCTGATGATATGGAAGTTGTTGATTTGCTACAGATTATTCAGGATTTCTGTAGCCTTGACAGAATGTCATATTTTAAATTCCACCTCTAAGAGTTTGTGCTGCAGCTACCAAATAGGAAATAGTGACAGGAAGTAGAGTATTAAGCAAAATATGATTGTGTTTTGACTTTTTTAAAGACCATAGTAAGTTTCTTTGTTATCCTGCACATCATAAAGCAACACATGAAATTTGGTATTACCTGCAGTCTCATCATAGGACAGGTTAAGGGATGGCCAGGGTCCTGAAGATGAGAGCTAAGCACCATTTGCAGAGCTGTATGCAGACAATGCTATGAAACGTGACAGCATTACGACTTCCTTAGCCACACAATCCTACTGTCATAAAAGCACTGTATTTGCTCAAAGGTTTTTAAGTGTTTGAGCAGGTTAGATTTAAAGCTGATGAATATGCTCTATCAACTGTCATAGCTGTGCAACATTTCTTCAGTATGCAGAGCCCACTCTAGAAAAAGTGCTTTTTCAAAATCTGTAATTCCTCCTGCAACGTTGGTGTCTAGTTTTACCCCAGAGGAGAAGACCTCTTTCAACATTAGATCCTTCTAAGCTTTCTTTTGCATAATAGTATCCTGCCTCTCCACCTAATCGTGGCACTGAATTTTCCTGTTTTACAAATGCATCCTATGACTGAGTTGCTCTAAACAAAAACCCACTCGCTCACATGTGGTTTCACATCCCAAGTCACTCTGGATACCAAGACTAGAAAGATTTGATGTGCTGAATACAAGTGTACAGTAGTCATGTTAAGCATCAACGTTATGCTTCTTAACGATTTGTACAATCATAACGATCTCACCTACTTTTTCAAGTAGTGTAGGACATGAGGCCTTTCATGTAGATCAAATATACGGTTCATTAGCAATTCCTTATAGCTGCCAGATGAGGTGCCCATGAGGGACCTATTACATTCTACTTTATTTCCGTGATGTGGTTAAAGGTATGGCTAGTCTTGAACAGGATTTGGACCCCTTTCTCATGTACTTTATCTCTCTTTACCATCCATCCTGAAGGTTTTCTACCCTATCCATTATTCAAGTGGTTGATTCCTTTTCTATTGCACACTGATCTTCATTGAATAGCTCCATGTTAAACATGTTGCTTCCTGCTTTCTTTTATGATACACCTTATAGATGAGAGGATTTTGACATGAACATGCACAAAGACACCTCAGAGATCTCTCCTCCTGTCCTCCACAATACGTATACGGTGGATGTGCCATATCTGCTGCTTTTTGTGCCAATTCCTATGGCCTCGTTGTTAGGTTGTGCTCCTCATTTGCTTGCTGCCCTGTCTTTTTACACTGAAAGGTTCAAAAGACACTGATCTAGAGTAAAAATTGAATTCTGGAGCCCTCTTCCACTAAACTACTAGTTTAGGAGGTTTCACACACACAAAAAAATCCCACCCTACAGGACAAACTTGCTCTAGCACTACTGTTTTCAGTTAACACATTTCAAGTGTATCTATCTCCTTCTGGTTTGTCCCCTGATATCTTTTTAATGCTATAAGGTCTTCTTTGCTACAGACACTAACATTTTTCAAGTGTTATTCCATGCAATTCATCACATTTACTTAAAATACATTTAGTAAAACATAAAACATAACAAAATTAGTCTCAGTTATTTAAAAGTGTACAGCTGTAAACTACTACATCACTGGAAGGAATCTCAATTAAGCAGAACTGCCATCCCCATTAAGCAGTAGTCATTGCCATTAAGTATCATTGGACTTAAATTGTTCCCAGGGAGACGTCCTGATTAAGCGGACTTCCTAGTTTAAGTGTATCTCAATTAAATAGAATGTGCTGCATCAGCATTTCATTTTGTGAATGCACTGAGAAGGCATTTGATTAGGATTTTGAAATGGTTTGTGTGATTGCTATCATTATTGAAAATTTAGATGGGAATGCAAAAACAACTTTTGGGAATTAGTATTTATGGAAATTAGGCACCTACCTCTTAGGCCTTTTAACAACGACCACAAAGTTTTTGGTGTGGTTTGTACACACTAGATTGGTTCTGTGTGGACATTATTAGTTGTACTTAAGAAGATTTTTAAAAAGTAAATCTAGGAGTGACTATGTGCCTAGTCTTGAAATCAGTTCGGGCTTAAAAAATTTGATTTGCTTTTTAAAATTGCCACGTGACTCCAAAGAGTTGGTTTTCTGCACGTGAATTTTAACGTTTTAATGTTTGGTTAGGACTTCTCAGTGTTTTCTTATGTCTGTGCATCTGATTTCACTCATTTTTATACATCAGATGAAAGCTTTCTGTATTTTAAATCTGATCTGAAAAAAAGTTAAGTCATAAACCAGGAAGTTTAATTGTGGGACTCCATTTGCTTCCATTCAGTCTATATTTCCAGAATAGGACTAGATTTCTTTTCAGTATTTTTTTAATAGATACTTCTTAAAAATATCTGGGTTCTTATTGAAATAATTTTTTTGCCCAAACAAATATGGAATACAGCATAACACAAAGAGAAAATTAGGGTAACAGAATTATTCTTTCGGGGAAGAAAAATGATGATGTGGATATTTCAGTGGTATAAATTACTCATTCTGTAACCTCTGTTTCATGAGACTTTATTCTGATGTACTTGTTTTATGACAATAGATGTGAAAAGAAACCCATTTTTGAATGATATGGTTAATATGAGAAAGAAATGAGGGACTACTTAGTGTCGCAAGTATTTCTTCGTATATTCTCTAGCCAAGAGTGGAAGAACACCATGCAACTTAACACTGTTTCCCTATGAGTTTGCATAAGCCTAACCATCCTTTGAAAGCTATTGACAGTTTATTCTGGTGAGATAATCAGAATAAAAGGATAAATACATTGCAGATGTTTTATTTTTCCCCTCCGCATTTAAGCATTGCTCTGATCTTTTCACGTACAACCATGCTACATCTGCACAAATGAAGTCTGTGTCACCTTGGAAAATGGGAGTCCACTTATCCACTAATGCAAAAAGGTATTTATCTGCTTAATTCCCATTAACATTAATGGTAGTTACATGCCTAATACTGCTCAATATTGGTGAGAAATACACCTTAAATTTTCGGCTGCTTGAAATAGCAACCTCTGCAACCACACATAAGAGATTATAAATAAAGAAACAATAGAAACAAAGCAAGCTGCTAAGAGGTACCAGCAGTGTATAGATAGAAGCAGACAATTTTCCCCTCAGCAAGCCTTTCTACTTAAATCATTTTAGTAAATAAATATTTAACAAGTGACAGAACTTAATTGATGTTTATATTTACACGGCAGTTAATTTATATTCTGCTAAAGCTGAATCCTCCATCCACAGTAATGCTTTATATCCCTCCATGGTGGCAGACACCCAAACAGCACAGTTGTGTTTTTGAAGAAAACCATAACAACAAAAAAATGCACTACTCCAAATACTATATAAGTCATTACATTTTTTTTTTCCTCTCTTCAGCTGTCAGATGTATTGCATTATATTATCAGATTGATAGATCTAGTGTTATTTCAACATTTACCATTTTACAACAACAAATAGAAAACATATAAGGAAGCTTCGGTAACAAATCTTTCTTAATATGTATGTGAAGTAGACAGTTATTCTAAGAGAAAATATAACTGATGACAGATTTCATTTCAATCTGCTGGTGCTTATTAAGATGTCTACAAAGAAAAAAGCCATATCTGAATACATCTCTTTCTGCAAACAAAGGAAAGTTTTAATTGCTTTAATCAGCATTTGCTTTGTCTTTGCCGTGACATAGAAAAGCAAGTCAGGTATAATCAACAAATGTCTTCTAAAGGAAATTTGTAAGCAGAGACTTGAGATTATTTCTATTATTCATATTTAGAACATGGCTAAAGTCTACACTACAGGTGCAACATCATTCCAAAATTCTTAAATTCTCGTTATAAACCAGGTTTCTGCTTGATTTTATTTTATATCATTTTAGCATGTGGAGAAATAAGTCAACATAAATCTGATCAAATATCTCTCTCACAAAATGCTACAACAAGTCGTGTAGAAACTATAGCAGATTTTAGAAATCAGAGCACAGCCCAAGGAAACAAGCTGCATGTTGAGTAAGATGTACAGCTAAAAAGATAATAATTCAACACAATCCATGTCACCCAACAGAGTTTGGAGAAAGTGATAGGCAAAATCCGTCATTTCTTTTAGCTCATAGGCTCTTGATTTTTTATCTTGATGATGTGTGTAGCTCACTCCTTCTCATCAGAAAGAAAGGCCAAAAAAGACCATTTCTGCTAGTAAAAAAGAAGAAAAAGGCATAAAACAAACTGCAACACTCAAATTTCTCTTGAGGAGGAAATGAGAGTTAGTGCTTGCATGCAAAAATTCTTAGCATCTTCTAGATCAAGTCCCACAAGTGAATCTGTTTTACAAGTCTCTGAACTTGTTAGGTAAAGGCTTGGTCCCACTGACCATTCATCTATTTGGAGTAAGCATGATTTCACCCTGTTTCTGCATTTATTTACTCTGGTAAATGCTAACTCTTATCTAGCATAGAGAAAGATAGGAGAGAGATGAGACTCATGCCTTTGTCCCTTTCTGCAATTAAAATAGGATTGCTCAGTGTTAAGCACCACATGAGTGGTTTTTAACTGTGGTCCTGTGGAGCATTCCTAGATGTTTCAAGTATTGTCAGTATCTGTAAGCCTCTGTCAGGAGGTTATGCCTCCTACTGCACACAGATTGCATTTGCAGAGATACAAGTTTTAAATGCATACTGATTTTAGATGCCTCTGGACACTGAATTCTTTGAATAGACCTCAGTCTGTGCAGTGACTGTTACACTATCGTCTTATACTATGATTAGATCAGTAGCAGGCTAGGTGAACATTTGGTTTCTGTATAACCAGTATAACTGTCTTTCTTTAATTTAAATACATACACCAAAATGGTTTTATTGGAATGTCTTCAATGTAGGACAGGAGGCTTCACCAGCTCTTATTCCCAGCATATCAGTGAGCTTAATGTCTTGGCTTCGCTCAGGCTGCCAAATAAAGAAATGGGATTGGGAAGAGACACTGACCTTCATTTAGCTCTTCTACGTCTTTCTCTGGATGCAATAATTTTCTCATCCTTAGTTGGGAAAATAGACTAATCTTACTTTCAAGCTGCAGCAAGGGCCATGAAATACTAGCTTATCTCTTCAGAGACACTGAGGATGATTGTTTACCTGCCACGTGACATCCTCCAACACAGAGCCAAAATGCCCTGGTTGAGCATATTGTTTCTATGGCCTAATCTTAGCATCTAACTGAGGTCTGTGATCTTCCCGGGCTCACTGCATGTTCAGCAAACATGAGGTGAAATACACTTCTTCAGAGGAGACTTTGAAGAAAGAGGCTAATGTAGGTGCTATGAATCATCCTCCTGAGAGGACTGTGGATCCCATCTCTCTCTCCATGACCTACACGGAATTTAGGAAGTCCAAGCTGGGCATGGCTTTTTGGTGCTCCCTCAGGGAACAGCTTGGTCCGCAGAAAAAGCATCCAGCTATTATAATACAAGTCATTGGTAAACACAGCTAAACAACAGAAATAATTCATGTGGAAAATCAATGACAAAACTCACACTGACTACAATAGGGCCAGTATTTCATCCTACGTGATTTCAAACTAGCCACAAAATGGACAGTGCTGTGCTACTGTCACTGGAGCTATCATTTCATCCCTAATTCAGACAGTAAACCTTTCACACGCTAGGTATGAGATGGACAGATTCATACAGAAATAACCCTTCAAGGATAAACACCCTTTTTAAATCACTGAAGAATCTGAGTGGGACCTTAATCACTAGCACAGACTGGCAGGTCATTTTTTTGACACTTGCACACAATTTTGAAAATCAGCCAGAACTGACAGGTGCAAAGTTTCCGCACTCCTGTTACACACAATAATTCAGTAGTGAATGGTTACATGTGGCCTTATTTTTTTACATATATATCTCTATATCTATCTATCTCCAGAGATGTTTTCGCAGTAACTGGTGCCCAATAATGGAGGAAGACAGTACACAACTGTGCTCAAATAAAGCAGTAAAATAAAATTTAACGTATCTAGATTTTTTATTAAGATTAGTATGTTTTCTCATTAAGCTTTCCTGTAGTACTACATGTTTTAGCATCATTGGTAGATCTAAAAAACGAAGAAAAATATAAATGTAACAAAAGTCTCACTATTTTCACTATAAAGCCACCCCTCAGAAGACTTAATCCTGAAAATCCTTGCAAGCAGGATGGATTTATGAAATTCAGCCAATTTTCTCCAATAAATGAAGGGAAGCTCGTGAATGTTTGTTGGATCACAGTCTAAATCAGCAGTGTACACTGTAGAGGTCATCCAGAAAGGAGCAGTTCTGAGCAAAGGTCTTCCACGCAAATTATCTGGTTCTCCAACTTTCACCTCTTCACACTTACTCCTGTCCCCTGCAGAGTTAAGGAGAGATCCTGAATGACACTCCTGTCCCTACTCAATAAAGTACTGGAATGATGTATTTTTATTTATTGACATTTTAACTTTTACATAATACTATAATTGCATGATTAACATTTTACATGATTAATGAGAGAAACAAAAAATATTGGTGAATGTTTGATTTTTTAGTACAAACTACTGACCAAATTCCCTACACACATCCAAAACCACTTGTTAATGAACAGAATTAACAGTCAGCAAAGCAATTCAACTGAAAATTCCCCTCACTGACATCAATATTTTTCACAAACACTAAGTCTGTGGCTGCATCCAAAAGAAAGTCTATGCAAAATCCCTTGCAAAAGCCTGACAAAGGGATCATGGGAAAAGGAAGGAAGTTGGAAGATGCTTCTGAACTCACTGTAGAGCTGTTGAACACAAGTTCCCTTGCGGAAAATGTCATTCTATTAAAACCAGCTTCTCTCTGCCTTTGAGCACTTCTCTTAGGACAACAGCTGACACAGTTTATCCTCCAACAGTCTGCCTCAGTTTTTCAACCATTGAAATGGGTGAAATGAAAATGCTTTATGATGATATTGAGAGTAGTTTTGAAAGGTAAATCAGGTCCATTCATTTCAAATAACATTTAGTGGTTACTGTTTCATACAGAGTGCATTGTTATCAGACCTTGGGGCCTGAGTTTCAAGCCTCCGTTCCCAGACATGACACTGAGAGTATGTTTATATGTTTTAATAAAACAAGATTTTTGTTGCATGGATGCCCTGTAGCATGTGCAGTATGAATATTAAATTATGAAAGTGACTACCTTAATCTTTTAATAAGTTGGCAAAATAGAGAAAATAATAGAAAAAGCTTTCACAATTGTCATAAACACGCCATAAACTCTATTCTATTTAAGAGAAATACATATTAGCTTTAACTGGATTAAAAATATTTACTATATACCTAATCATGGGGGTTTTAATATTTTTTTTGTTCTAATCTG
Organism: Tauraco erythrolophus; assembly: GCF_009769465.1. Classification (NCBI taxonomy): domain Eukaryota; kingdom Metazoa; phylum Chordata; class Aves; order Musophagiformes; family Musophagidae; genus Tauraco; species Tauraco erythrolophus. Next base: position 90,954,326 of record NC_141465.1, on the reverse strand, counting down.
ACAACTAATATAATCACTATCCAAGCAAATGTTGTAGTTCCTCTGAGAGAATAAGTCTTACAAAAGGTGGACAGGTTCTATTAAGCCTCATGCGTCATTCAGCTGAATATTTGATCTTTTTTTATCAGAATATTAAAGACACTTGCATATTTATGTATGAGGTCCAGAAATGCAATTGCTGAATTGATGTTAAATGTCTAAAATTCCATAAAAGAAGATGAAATATTTTCATTAGATTAGACTTTGTAGCAATAAACATTGATAATAAAGGAAAAATCAGTCATTTTCCTAATTCCATATTTTAAGATAAAACTGAGGGATTAAAATAAGATCAATAAGTATGTTATCATTCTATTATTATGCAGTGTATCTCAGTTACACTGAACTACAATAAATAAATAAATGTCTGGAAAAATAATCAACTTAGTTGAAATAACTGTCATACAATACTTTGTATAAAAATAAAAAACCATTCAGGATAGAAATCTCCAAATTCTTCTTACACTAAATACCTAACAAATATCAGTTGAAAATGCAAACTATTCATTAAATAAACCAAAATATACAAAGAAAACGAAAGAATGGTGAAATTTCATACCACACTTAATTTTATTTATTTAATCTTGTCTCAGACGCCCATAATATTTGTATTATACAATTACCACAGTACAAAGCACTGAAAACACTGAAACAAAATTTGAAAAGCTCAGATATCTAGCCAATACAACATCAATCAAACCTCTTATCAAAAGAAATCAATTGCTGACAGGTACAAAGAATAGGAAAAAAGGGAATAGCAGGAATGAGTTACACACTGGAGAGGGCAAAGGGTGGTCAAGAATAAGCCATCCCAAATCATGACGACTCTTTTTACAGCATTGTAGGTGTTCACAGTACTTTACATGCAAAACCCTGCGTAACTCTATAGCAGCAGATTTGAAGCATAAATACTGTCAACTCTCCAAGAGCAGAGAGAGAGGAGGAGGCAGGATAACCAAATAAACTTAAGCATGGATAAAACCAAACACACATACAGGAAACGCTAGCGCATTCTGTTTAGTATATTTACCTTTGAAGAATGAGACAGTAAGCATGGAATGAGGCCAGAAAAGGATTGCCTTTTTTTTTTTTTTTAAAGCATGACACACATAATCCATAACCCAGATAATCTTCTCACAGACATTTGAGAATTGACCATGAAATGAATAAACCTTGCAGAACACCAGAAGTGAATAGCTCGCTCTTCTCTGAAGATGCAAATGGGAAGCAAGTTCTGTAGGAACTGCAGCTTCCAGGTCAAGGAGGCCGGTTCAGGGTCACACTGTGACACTGCTAGGCTTGGTAAGGGACAGAGACCGCTATCACACCTCCCAACTTTTAGCAGCGTCTCCAGAACAGAATTTGTGATGTTGTATTAGGTACCTGAGATACTCATGTAATAGAATGGGAGAGAGAGGAGTATCCGAATGACACAGAACAGCTAAAGATGATCAAATGAGAAACACTCATGACAAAAGTCAGTTGAAGACCCATGCCTTCGTGAGTTTACGATATCTCACTAGGGACTTTGGAAAGGCGTTTTGGCACCTAAGAATCCACACTGCAAAAGTGATTTTGAAGAAAAGGCTCTCTTTTTTTCTTTTTTTTTTTTTTTCCCCAAAGAATTAATAATGTTTTACCTTCCTATTAAAAGAAAAAGGTACCTCTGCATAGCTATTAACGTAGCACATTCTCAAACCTATTTTTCACAGCAGAGAACTGCAGCCAGTTTGGGTTTATATATACTGGTAAATAAAAAAAGGGCCAACGACCAGCCTCTGGCTTTGAGGCCACAAGGCTCTGACTGGCAGATTTTATACTCTTTAAGACTAGTGTCCTCTAGAGCAGATTTACCCTGCAGGCAGCATAAGTATGATATGAACTAAGAGTTAAGCAGTGCGGACAGCAAGGATTCAGTGCTGAAGCCTGCTCTGCTGATATCTTCTTTTTAGGAGAACAGATCTACTCTGAGGAAGGAGGATTGTTCACTCTCCCTAAGTAATTAAGCAAGAAAAAACCAAGGTTTGTGAAAAGGAATAGCAAAATGTATTATACTAGCTGACTGAAATTGGGAAAAAAGATAAGTTTTTGAGACACAAAATTTTTTACATTTCCTTTGTAGAAGCTTCAGTCTTGAAAGTTAAACACATGTTGGAAGAAATTGCCCTCATTTTAACCTGATTAGAAGATACTCTTTACTGCGCCAAGGAGGATTTGAGATTCGTTGGGCCAGAAAGGAAAAGCAAGCCAGGAGTATGGCTTTCTAGCCTGGTCAGTAGGGATGCTTAGTGATTCTAGGATCTGTCCACCAAAATAGCTGGCATTTCAGCATATAAGCCGATGATCACTGAATGCAAACCTCAGCAAAAGGACTGCAAGTAGGGGCACGAAACACAGGGGTCTCCCACTGAAACAGGTGCCCTAAACATTCATACTCAGCAGAGGTGTTAGCAAATGCAGCAGTCCTAGTGACTAAATCTTCTCCCAGGAGGATGTGAAGGAACAGGGATGGCCTGTATGGATGCTCTAGCCAGTAGACATGGGGAAAAAAGAACACCACCCTTCTTCAGGGAGAGCAAGCTTTGCCTTGTATGTTGTGGGAAGCTTGGTAGTTCTGGGACAAAATCAGTATGAAAACCCACTGACTGGAGCCCCAAGAAAGCTTAAATGGAGAAAGGCTCCATTTCTGAAATGAAATGGAATATTAGGCAGGAACTCGGGCATCATCGTGTGCCTCCTGCTGTTCTTGGAAAGTGATAAATCGAGGTGCCCAGTGAGCAACAAATATTTCCAAGAGTGCTGTTTTGTTCTCATTTTGTTCTAAGTCTTAATTTAGGTGCCGAAGTCTATTTGTAGGACTAGTACTGCCCTAAAAGTATAGTCACCCAGAGTGAAATGTGTCTATGCATCTGCAGTGGCACACACGTATCTATAATCTCTTCTATCAACTTAGACATAATCATTGAGCAAATCACATTAATATTGTCTCCTATCATTACCCAGTTTAGGTGTTATGACTACTCATCACCACTGAGAGGACAGAAAAGTGAAGATTTGGCAGCCTTGGATGGCAGGCAGGCTTTCTTGAATTTAGATACTGTAGTCACAGTGACTAAGTACCCTGCATAATGCCTGGCTCAAGTTATCATTTACAAAATAGGGAATTGATATCAAGCTCTGCAGAGAGGTGTATGATGCTAAGGCAGACAAAAAGAACTAAATGCATGCCAAATATTATTATCATTTCATGAATGGCAGGTAAGTACTGACCATTATCTACCTGTTTCTCAGAGCCTTTCCTTCACAACCCCAGGGAGACCATAGTTTCTGATGGGTTTCATCTAGCTTTCACTCTGTTTTGGGTCAAGTTTCATGCTCTGAATCAGAAACCTGAGAATGTTACCAGAACCAATATCTTTGTATGATGCCATTCCTCTAGCACATGCAACAAATAAGACAGTTTCCTCATCAGTGAATAATTAAAATTGTGCAATAAGAAAGTATTGTCCATCTCAGCAGTGAGCAATTAAGTTTAGTCATGAGAGTGCATAACAATTGCACCAGTGTTAAACAGAGGAAGAGATGGGAAAAAACTGTAATCTGTGTGTACTCAAATAAGTTTGACTCTAGACACTGAATTCCGAATTAATTCCTAAAAGTTTCTCTCCATTTTTACTTTGGCATCCTGTCTAAATGCACCATCACACAAGTAAACAAATAAACTGTGAAGCAATTAAATTACTCCACAGAAAACCAGTAAAATTAAAAAAAACAAACTAGTATGGGAATAAAACTTTGTTCTAGCTCTTTCTTGGAACCGATCTGAATAAGTATCATGTTAGAAACAGTATCTACAACAATGCTACGTACATGAAGACTGCTTAGATTGCACTGTCTAAGATGTGGCTACAGTTGTGGTAAAAATGATGTTCTAAGCACCCAGGAGTTTCACGCACAGGGTATGACCATATTCTTGGCAAGTTCCTACACAAGGTGAGGACTGAGATGAATACACGTCTTAATGCTCACCGAGTCCTTCGTACAGATAATCTTGTACTGAGTACTTCTCTTCATTAAAACAATACACATTATTCCTGATTTTTTGACCTTCTGAGTAATACAAGTGTGTCATGAAAAGATGCAACCTTGCCTTTGTATTTGTACATTATTTTTGTTAGAAGATTCTCATTTTGTTTAGTATAGAGCACCAGGCATGATGTTCAGCCACACGATCCTTGACTTCTTTAATCCTGAAAAGGGCTTGTTCTGTGATTCTACTTTGTACCACAAGATTGTTCAATTGTTAAATGGTGTAATGTTATTTTGCCCATCCAGTAAATCGCTTGGGGTTTGCAGAAGAAACAAGCGTATTTATTTTAACTGTTGGATGTTAGTCTCTGTACGAAGTCACAGTAATTATATCTTTCACTATACACCTACCCAAGCACACAATATATATGTATATAAATAAAATGGAATGTAAATTTGGCTTTTAAGTCTTGACTCTGGCATGTTGTATTACTTTATGTCAGCCCTGTGTAACACGATACAGATCTGCATTCTGGTATCACTAGTTCGGTCAGAATCAGTGTTTGTTTTACCATCTTGCAAAAGCAATAACTCTTACAGCTGTCCAGACAGATACAAATCTCACTTGAAATATTCAGAATGAATCCTAAGATGGTTTGCTGGCACCCAGAGGGGAAACTGCAGCGCTCTTTCTCCATTCTTCTACCAAGGCCTGAACACCGAGAAAATCAACATTTACAATTGAGTGAGTTTCCAAACTGCCTAACTTTTCAGTTGTGTGTTTTTTATATGTTAAATATGGTTCAGAAGATTAAAGTCTTCGTTTTAGGCAAAGAAAGGAAATAATGTTTCCTGTCCCATTTGCCAAGCTAAGTGAACAACTGTTCCAGCACAATTAGAATTGTTAATTGATTTGAAAACATAGGGCTTTGAAGGTGGAAAACTGCTGACATTATTTCAATGGGGAAATGCACTCCTGAGAGAGAGCACTGCAGTACAATTTCTCTCCTTGTTTTGTTGAATATACATCTATAAAAACACTGTGAATCATGCAGTAAAAACCGCTGTGCTGATATCATAAATCTCTGATAATAAAAATTTCATTGTTGAAACAATAAAATAGACTTTTATTATAACACAGAGTATCCACCTAAACATTGTCCTTTTAGCTTCTTTGAGTTAAATGTATGCACAGTTTTACAGTCTATAAACAGATCTGGAATAAAAGTTAATAAATGTCAAAATTTGCATTTCAAAAAATTCTTGCTGCATTTTAGGGAAGATCAATCTATGAACCTTTCAACATTATGTCAAATGAAATGCTAATTGTACCTTTAGGAATTTCAGAGACAGTGACAAGAAACTAAATGCTCTGTTCCTTTGCATCAGCAAGTCGAGGATAATTGTATATCTACTCTTGTGAACTTCTAAGAAAAAAAGAAAAATGCTAAGAAAAAAGGGTTTTCTATTCTTTGACTCAGGAGGGTAAACTCCTTCAGCCACCCTTCATCAATCTACCTTCAAATAAAGTGTGTTAATATGTTGACAATGGACAAATCACACAGAGCTACATTTATTCATTTTATAATAGGTTTGTCAAATGAGCTTCAGCGAGAGACTTGAGAGTGAGAAACATTTTCATCCAGGAACAACTGACTTACTCTGTTCAAGTTGCTAGAATGGTTTGCAGTGTAATTTTTTGGGAACAACTATCTTCCTCCTTCCTCCTCAAATATTAGTAAAGTACTACCTCTTTGAAGGATAAAACCACTAAAATATATAAAGAAGAGTCGTAAGAGGTTTTTTATATCCTCTCTAGACAAATCCGTAACGCACCCCTTGTTTTGTTTAGCAATCAATCTTAGCAGTTTATCTCTAAGCAATACAAATTATATGCCATAGCAGTAAGTGCAAGAACACACTCGTGCAATAAGGAAAGCTAGCTGGAAAGTAATACCTAATTCAGGTTTGCAACGTTTTCCCTGGTATCATCCTACCCTCACTATATTGAATATATTTCCTACAGCTACACTGAGACTGTTGAAACATTCACTCACTGTGCAGAGATTGAGAGATAGAATAAAGTCAGGGAAGTGTTTATGTTCATGTTAACCTATTCAGTCAGGTTTATCCTGCTCAGGCCTGGACTAGGCATCTTCTAACTCTCTAAATATCACAGGGAGCAGACAGCCTGCGGTCTCCGAAACAGAGACCACTCTAACCCTGCCTTTCTGGCTGATGGTCTACAGGCCTACATTTGTATATTTTAGGTCATTCAGTATAAAACCATTCTAAACTGTACTTAATTTGGAAGTTATATAACTCAGATATACTTCAGAGCTAGAATTTGTATTGGAGAATCTACTTTCATTTATGTTGCTACATATCTGAAAAGAAAGCTACGGATCCTCTAATTCAACATTTAAGACTGATCCTGCTGTTATTAAAGTAGAAGGTAATTTTGTCCTTGGTCTGAACAGGAACTAGATTGGGTCTTTGCATTCACAGATCCACCAGAATATGTAAGAACTGTCATAGTTTTAATTTATGCTAAGTAAATGCAAAATCATATGCTCAGAGTGACGTACTTAAGTAATTTTAGCCCTTTATACCCTCTCAGTGCTAGAACACAAACTACTCTCTGATTTAAATGTTCTGGAATATTTAAAATTGTTATCCATCAATTTTCTTTCAAAAATAGAATCACAGAATCATAGAATGGTTTGAATTAGAAGGGACCTTAAAGATCATCCAGTTCCAACCCCCCTGCACAGGCAGGGACACCTTCCACTAGATCAGGTTGCTCAAGGCCTCATCCAGCCTGCCCTTGAACACCTCCAGGGATGGGAATGTTAATCTCTGTGTCATTTTCATGCTACATAATACCTAGATAATCAGAAAATGTGGTAGACACGGGCTTTGCCTATCCGGTACCTCTTTTATAGCAACTGTTTCCAAACGTATGATTGCACTGTTTTTCAGTAAAACTGATTCCTAACCTTCCATTCCAACAAAATGTTTTTTAGTTTCATATTCAACATACAGTAAAAAGGTATATTGGAAAAAGAAGCAATACACGTTAGAAAGATAAAGATAAAAGAAAAACCTCATCATCATCTGCATAATTCATACATACTCTATGCAATGAATAACTATCCCTTGTAGTAAACAACAGTGTACTACAACATTTTGGGATAAGTGCATTTCAGTATGCCAGACCAACTTTTACCTATAATTTCAGCATAAATTGAATGGATACATTCAATTCACTGGGGCCCTTTCTCCATCAATATATCTTTCACAACTATAAAGTTTATAATCAAGTGGATTTTTATTTTCATTTCACTTCATGTCTACATGAAAAAGAACAGATATGAAACAGACAGAACTTTCTTAAGCACAATGTTCATCTTTTTTTTTTTTTTAAGAGTCAAAACTGCAGGCTAATAAAGACCATTTAAAATAAAAGGGACCATTACTCCTCGGTTTTATATGAGCTTACATGCTTTCATTGTGCAAAGTGTGTTATTAATTTAACATGCCAGATTCATAGGTTTCTGCAATATCAGGTTTGATGTATTCATTATCGGCACTCAGTACATTAATTCACGCTGAAGTCCGGTAAATCAAAATTATACCATCTGGCTTCCTGTTCTTAATGATGAATTTGATGTAGGGGTGATTAAGATTGTTAGGCTTTTGAATTTTAATGTAAAAATTAGGGGATTAAAAAGGCATTTAGAAATGACCAATAGTTAGAATAAACTTACTGACAGGATCTAATTTGTGTACTTGCTAGTAAAGCTCCATTTTAATTAGCAGCCACAGTCTTTCAGCACAAGCTCAAAGAGACAGAAGTTTAGTGATTAAGAAGATGAAGCTGTTAAATTGATAAATTGACCTTGAAATACTTGTAACTGTGGGGGATGGCCTAGTAGCTCTATGGTTGGTATGTTGTGCTACCACATGGGGGAAAGAGTTTTGGGATTGACCCTAGTTATTCTGCCTTTTTAGCTGATTGATCAGCTGGGGATGGGAAAAATCACAAAGGTGACCTACTCAATGTCTAAATTCAATTGCTCAATTTGTAAGCAAACAAATTCCATTATTATTTAGCACTTGGTGGCACATAGCCTGAAATACTATCTCAGTTCTTCAACATCTTACTACTCCCTTTGCTATCGAGAGGTGCTAAAACAAGGCAGAAAACATAATGGAGTTGAAACGACACCATAAGGTGAATGATGACCTTTCAGCTTCCATTGAGAGCAGAACAGCCAGGGACAAATTTGGCTCTCACTTTTCAAATGTTCTTGACAATGGCCGAGCAGTCAAATCTTTGACAAGATGATTCCATTGTACTGATGATATTTTATTAATCTAAAACAAAGGCATTGCATATTGCTGCATAGAAATTTTAATGGGACAGATAAGAGATGTAAGAGCTAGAGCATGCAAAGGGAAGCTAGCTCTGCTTAGGGTGTTTGAACTTGTTGGAGCTGCCTGACATCACATGGAATCATATTAGGGCCAACAAGCTAAGGCAACTCAAATTCATATAGATAATAAAATTGAAATTAAAAAAAGGCTATTGCTCCCATGTTTTGGCAAAGTTCCAGTTATTTGTACCATCTCAGAGAAATATAATATGTTAGATCTCACCTCCCCTTTAAAATTCCTTAAGATAGTCACTAATATTGGTACGCTGTGGCACGTATAACTTACAAGAGAAAACGAGTACATTTGTACATATCAACAGTTTGAAGGATTCTTATTCCTTGGCAAGTCAGGGAATATTTTAAGTCTTATATTTTAGAGGAAATCGAATCTTGACTAACCACTGCAATTTATGTCATTTTAAATAAGATATATTTGAATAAGTATATTTTTCATGCCCTAAAAAGACTGATGTCTTCTTTTATAAGCTCATCCTGTGACACACTTGAGTAGGTAGGTATATTGATTTTTTTCTTTTTCTGATGGCAATGAAGTGTAAATGGAAAATATCAGACTTGGCAATCACTTAAACCATGTGAAAATTTCAGAGTGAAGGCTATTAGAGTCACTTTGTGATCTCCCTAGATGACCAAGGAAAAAAACATTTCTACATTTCTTCAGATCCTTTGTGTGACAGCTAAGGAGAATAACATTTTTTCTAATATGCCAGTTTTAGTCTCTAGTTGAGAATAACCTCAGTGCTTTCTTATGTCACTAGCTGAGAGAAGATGAAAGACCCAGCCTTGTGTAAATGGCTTTGTCTAACCATCAGTCTTTAGCTCTGCATGGCAGCTGTACTATTGACATTAGCTTGTGCACTGGGTGAAATTGAAGTGAGTTAAATGTGACCTTGGCTTAGTTGTTGAAGTAGAAATGAACTCTACTGGGAGTGAAAAAAAATAAGACCAGTTTCTCTAACTTCATTTTTTCTTTAATGAGTTTAACAGCACTCTTAGGATTTGATACATTTTATAAAAAAGCTTTTATTTCCTTTTCTATTATACAGTGAGTAATCACCATTAGTAAGGTTAGCTTGCCCTTTTAGTATAAAATCCTGATTTTAGGTGTTTATATCCCAATTACTATAAAAAGAGGATTTGTCTCTCTCAAAAAAAAAAAAAATCCTCTGCCTTTTTTCTATGTTGTCCACTGTACCATTTCACAAAAACCTGTTAACCACATTTATTAATTATGGTTAAAACATGAAAAATATTGCACTGTTCAATGTGTCTAATGACTTTGCTTTGTCTGTTCAGTTACATTAAATTCACTGAACTAACTGCTGGTAAATCACATGTTCATGTGAGAGACATGCAGGTAAGTGAGGATGGTTTGAAGTCAATCCAGGATATTCATCTTGTTTATGTTGTGCATTTCTTTCATATGTACATGACAACATGAGATATCTGGAGATGGACAGAAGAACCAGGAAAAACTAGTCTTGTTCTCATCCAGATCTTCATCCGATTGTGCACAGGGGTTCAAAGTGGGGGTGTACGGAGCTATGTACACCAGATACTCCCACCAGTGAAACAGAAGAGTAAATTTCACATTCATTCCTGGGGTAATAAACTAGATATATTTTGTAGAAAAGGACTTCAGAGGAGGCTGCATAGATGACTAGGGAACAGAAAGATGAGCTATTCTGGGGCTCTGTCACCCCAAGACCCTTACAGGAGAAAGGAGGCCAGAAACTTTCAGAGGAAGAACCAACCACTAAGCAACAAATCTTTGTTTACCTTCTGGGACACACATTTCCTGACTGCTGCTGAGGTATTTCAGCTCTGCTGCTCAAACTGAAGGCAGAACAATCAGATCTTGGACAACCTAGTCCTAGGTGCAGCAGTCACAAAACTGAGCATTCCTCTGGATAAAGGACAACTTGTTCTTGAGGGGAGAACTACAGCAAAAGTACAATGATAACAGCTTGGAGAGATTAAGCACGGAGTTGGATGCAGCCATTTATGAAAAGACTGCTTGTTTCTTTTGAGCATTGGGGCAAGCATTTTTTTTTCCCAAAAGGTGAACTTCAGTGAACTTATATTCACTGAATTGAGCAGTATGATATGATAAACTACCTGAGGTATTGGTTAAAGTAATCAGAACGCTAGCTAAAAACAAGTGAAAACTACCTGGGATATGTCATGTCAGCTTTATTTTTTATGGAGAAATATGCAGAAGTCTGTTTATTTCAATGAAATCTCTCCCAAGATGGAATTTAGTCCTTATCAGAATTTCCTTATTTGATATTTGTAATCCATTATTTGTGGGTTTTGTGCCCAATAAAACACTGTTTTCCTGGCCCCATTTCTACATCAGTCAATTTCCACTCAATTACATTTCCCAAGCCTTCTTATGTGGCCCTAGTTTCACTTTCTTACAATTTACTGCTTATAAGCAATGGGTCAAAGGTTTACGTGATATATTCCACTACCCCTAGATTTTCTATATTGCTGTTTGAAAATTGAAAATCTTTCTTTTCATCTTCAGTGTCTTTCTCTTACATTTTTCTGTATTATTTCATAACCATATATCTGTCCTTGGTCTTAGCCTTTCCAACTGCTCTTTATTTTAGTGTCCACCTCATTCATTTTGACTTATTTTCCAGTTTTGTGCAGTCATCAAATTTCAGGCTGTTACTGCACATTCTGTGTTTCAGGTTACTTTTATATAAGGTGAATAAAATCTGTCTTAATAGTGATACTTTGGCCTTATACTTGTCTGATACTTCCCTCGTTCACAACTGTTAGAACTTATAACTACCCTTTATAATATACATGTCAATTCTTAGGACATTAACGTAACATACTGCCAGCACCATACATCACCAGACCTGCAGCAAACTTCTACTGGGTTCTCTGAAAAAACTTTGCTAGGAACTCAAGAAAGAATCTTTCTGTAGCTTTCGTCTGTTTTAATCCATTTGAATTTCTTTAAACCCTTTTTTGCAAACTAAGCAAAATATCTCGATTCCGTAGTTGTCACAGTTTCTTTTTGTTGAATTTAATTAAGTTCATAAGACTTCTGGATTAGAGGCTTATATCACAGGAAATGCCTTTGATAAAATCAGGGATGAGTGAAACTTTCAGTGAGTTGGTATTTTCAGAGGTTTAACAAATCGTATACTGGGCCATGTACACACATTTATGTTTGTAAGAAAAGCTGTCAAGCAACAGAAGTTGTGGATTGGAAATCGCACCAATTTCAAGTATCCTGCAGGTGCTTATGGCAGGGCTGAGACATTCTGGACTACAGAGAAAATGACTGGCAATGTGAGATTCAGCTCTAAAAAAGTACATGGCCAGAAGCAGAGACACAGATCCTCCTTGGAATATTAAAATCATCTCCAGCAGATGAAACTAAGAATATATGGCTATGTGTATTAGTGACTATTTTCTCAGTATTGCCAAATGGTTATACATTTCCATAGCACACCGAAGGGTATGGCAAATGAATCAGTTCATCATGGAACAGAGTCATATAACAGCCCAGGTTTGAAGAGGCCTTGAAAGATCATCTGATCCAACCTTTCATGGGAAATGAAGCCTAGATGAGATTATCTAGCACCCTGTCTAATTGCATCTTGAAAACCTCCAGGGATGGAGACTCCTCCATGTCCCTGGAGAGGTTGTTCAGTGACTGCTGGTTCTCACCATAAAAAAAATTCTTTCTTGTATCTGGATGAAACAAACCTCTTCCAGTGCAACTTGTACCTGTTGCCCTTTGTCTTCTCCATGTGACTCCTTGTGAAGAGAGAGCCTCCATCCTCTTTGTAGCTGTTAAGTATCAGAATACTGTGAAAAGGTTGCCCTGAGTCTTCTCTTCACCACAGAGAAAAGACCTAACTCCAGTCTTTCCTCATAGGGCAGGTTGTCCAGCCTTTTGATCATCTTCAGGGCCTTCCTTTGGACCCTCTCCAGTCTGTCCACCTCTTTCTTGAATTGTGGGCACCCAGTCCTGTCAGAGACACAGAATCACAAACATATGGTGGTTCTTCTTTAGAGGGGAAGGAGTAAAGCTTGCAATTTAGTCTCCTTCCTTTTATTTTTTTTTCGTATTTTTAGATTTGGTTTCATTGTTAATTCTGTTTGACATCTTACAGATTTTTTTTCTCTCAGAGGACATGATCCAATGCTTTCAATCTCTTCTCATTGTTAGACCGTATAGCAAAGTCTCCAGTGTTTACATAGGCTACTAGTGATCAGCTGTCATTTTATAGAGCTCATTAACAGAGAAAGAGCACAGAACTTAAGAAACATAGAACTTAAAAGTGTTAGTAGATAAATAACCATTCGTATGGTTTTAAAATAGAAATGTACTTCTGAGTGATTGTGAAATTCATACACGTGGCCTTGTACAGCTTTAGAAAATCCATGTAATTAATTGATGTCTTTACCTTTTAAAGTATTCGGTTCACCTTTCATTTTACAAGTCAAGCTTTCTAGATTTTAGCTAGATCACTTCTTAAATATGTGCTACTTTGCCCTTTTCAATTCCAAAGAGATTATAAATAAACTTGCTAAAGGTTTACCTATCTCTTTTGGGACGCTTCATCAAATGTGTACCTTCTGGTCCTTTAGTTTTGTCAGTCTTTAAATGTTCTAATTTCTAGGTCACCTCTTCTGGCACGATCTTGAGTTTCTTCAGTATGCCTTCCACCTCTGCTGTTAAATTTATGTCTGTTTCTGGCATCTGTTCCCAATCCTCCTTTGTGAACACTGAGGCTCAGAATTCATTAAAATTTTTAGCAATGCCTACCTAGGCTGTCAATAAATTACTTTCACTATCTTTTTGAGATCTTATTGTTTCTTTTTCTGATGTCTTGCTCTTATTAGTCAATTTATCCTAACTTAATCCTGGTTTCTCCTTTCTTTTGCAACATAACTCAGAAGTCACTCTGTTAAAAATGATTATAGGAACTGTGCAAGAAAGCAAAGCAACCAATTTTTCTTAGAAGTCTTGCTCCTCTTTTTCTTCCATGTTGTTGCCTACTTTGTGTTCGTTTTGCAATTTTCCGTGTTCTCAACCTACTGGAAATAGACAAATTTCCTTTAGCCAGCTCACTTCTCTAATGCTACCCAAAGATGTTATACCTTCCAAAGATATAGTAGATAGAATTCTAATGTACATTGTACTTGGTCAATTATTTTAATTCATGCAAATGAGACGTAAAGAACCAGAGAAAAAGCTCTTGAAACACTTGCCTTGCCTGAGTATCAACATTTATCAGACACATATCAAGCCTGTTTTACCAATGAAGCTGTTCAAGGCCAGTATCTTTTTTCTCCTCCCAGCATCTGCTGATATTTTTGAGATAAAATATCTAAATTATAAATCAATTCAACAATTTGCAGTGTTGTGGGTGGAACCTTAGTTCCACTGAAAACTGAATACAGTTATTGCCAACTAGTAACAGCTACAAATCAACTGAACTATGCTTTATCTATACAAGACTTTTGGGCAGGCTGAGGGAGTTGGAGTTGTTCAGCCTGGAGAAGAGAAGGCTCCGGGGAGATCTTCAAGCAGCCCTCTGGTACATAAAGGGGGCCTACAAGAAAGCTGGAGAGGGACTTTTTGCAAGGACATGTACTAATAGGACAAGGGACAGTGGCTTTAAACTGAAAGAGGGTAGATTTAGATTAGATATAAGGAAGAAATTTTTTACAATGAGGGTGATGAAACACTGGAACAGGTTGCCCAGAGGAGTTGTGGATGCCCCATCCCTGGAGGTGCTCAAGACCAGGTTGGATGAGGCTTTGAACAACCTGGTGCAGTGGAAGCTGTCTCTGTCCATTGGATGGGGGTTGGGACTTGATGATCTTTGAGGTCCCTTCTAACCCAAACCATTTTATGATTCTATGTTGTGAACTAAATGTTAAAGATAATGTTTGTATAATATCAACAAAATCAGTACGATTTTATGCGTGGACTCTTTTAGGTCTTTTAAAAAAAGCTACAGATCAATTAAGATTGCACCAATGTATTTGTATAACTCTTCTTAAAATTTCTGTGTACTTTAAGATCAAATTTTCAAACAGTACCTAAAAAGCTCTAGGTATTTGCACCTTTCATTTTGCAGCAATATATAACTCTAGATACATTCATACGCCACAGTCATTAACCTGTTTGAGACTGACAAATTCAGTGCTATAGCTATTATTACTATTGATGTTATCTTTGCTATGCTTCTTGAATTTGCAAGCACACATTTTGGAAAAACCCGTGAGTGCCTTGTTATTTTCAAATATTTTCATATTTTACCTATTTTTATCTCTCCAAGTATTGTGAGTTTTTCTCTTCTCCCCTGCCCCCCACCTCTCTAGGCATTTTGTTGTCTATTTTGTTGTTTGATATTATTGTCACCTTGTGCACCCATCTGCTTCTTCAGACTATTTCTTTCCTCAGTTTTGACAGTGCCTGTTTAATGTTTCTCACACATCTGATTTCTCTCCTATATACTGGCTTAAGCCCTCCCTCATGTTTCTGTGTATCCTCTTAGCATCTGGTAGATCATTGCCTGTTTGAGGAGCTGCCTATTCAGAAATCAACTTTCTGCTGCAGTGTTGTGAAACTGCACATAGGCTGGGGTGAAGCTACAGTAGACAACAATTATTATTCAGTGACTGATGCAAAAATCCTGTACATAATGAAAGAGCCTATTGTTATGCATATACTCATGTGAATAGTGTAAGGGTTTCCAGAGAAACCTTTAGTTTAAATCTTTCAGTTAAAATCTCGTTCTTAATGTTAAATCAGTATAACTTTTGCATTTAATAAAAAATTGATTAAGATTTGACAATACCATTTTTATAATAATTATCCCATCTATTTGTTCACAGTACTCCTGGAATGCTTTTATTTACATATTTTAAGAACTTCAGCCACCTAGAACTAATTAATAAATACATAAGATCTTATGAATTTTATCCAGACCAACATGTCTGCCCTGTGGTCTTTTTCCTCTCAATATCTTTTCCTCCACAAACAGAAATACCTATTTCCTGAACTCACAGATGGTCTTTGCTCTTTCCCCATCATTACACCATACACAACCATTTGGTTACATGGTGCTACCAGGATAACTTTAATGCGACTCTTATTGGTGGAGCACTAGTGTAATACCATATCGATTCACATTTACTCCTAATACACAGTGCATTTTTGTGTTTATGCTTAGCTTCAAGAGTTTACTTATATCTTTCAGGAAAACATTTGACACACTAGTATAGAAATGAACCCCGCTCAAACACCAAATGGAAGACCTCCTCAGAGTAGAATTTGGAGGAAGGGAGTAGGACAACGTTTCATCCACACTACGGACAGTCTGCCCCTGCTCTATGCATCAGTAACCATGCAGAGTTTGCATTTCAATTTACTTGCAGACCCACTGCTTGCCTTGTGGCTTCCGTGGCTCAGCTTCCCTTGCCTCAGACCTACTCCTTCTTCCTCATTCCTTGCTCCTGGGAAGAACATTGATGCCTATCATTGCTTTGTGGTGCACAGGGAGAGCTGGAAGCACCCTCTGTTAGTCATTGCTTGCCTACATTAAAATCACTGACAGCTTAGAAGACTTGTTTGTCTTTGTTTAAATAACTGTTTATCTATCATCACAAATGCTACCTTTGGTCCAATAATGGCAGGCACAACAGATCTAAATTCCATCTGCGTGACCATCTTGGCAGGTCTATACACCTCCTGCCCTGTGAGGACTGGAGTAAGTACAAAAATTGATTCATTCAATGTTTGGTTTCCCTTTTCTAGTCTTGCACACCATCAAGTTTAGGACATTCAGATGACTAGTCTTCAAATTTATTCTTAGTTTATATATTTCATTCACTTTTTTCTTCTTTAATAGGATGAGATGAAACATCCATCTTCAGGTGTCTTTTTGTGTTCTGCTATCATACCAGTGTTTTGTTTGTTACCCTATTATTCTTGCTGTTCCATGACTTTACCTAAGCAATTTATCTCTGCTGTAGAACTCCGTCAGCTGCCTTTTTAAAATCTAAGTATTGAGTATTCTATGCATTGAATTTCTCTTATGTATCATGGCAGTACTGTCTTTAAAAAATTCCATAAGTTACTTAAGCGTGACCTCTCTAGCCCAAGTCCACATTGATTACCTGCGTTTCAAGAAGTCTTTTGTTAAAAACCTGAAGGTGGTTTTGAATATTTTGATTAAAGAAATTAGTTAAATCCTAATTTCTTAGGTTGCCTCTTGGTGCTTTTTAATAATTAATACTTTTATAACTCTTTACTTCTATATCTAAGAATTATTAGAAAACCTTTAGCAAATCTCTTTGGATAGAAAAAAATGTGATTTCAGTGAGATCACAGTGACAAATTTAGTTGGACAGAATATCTAAAAATATTTTAGTAGTGTTACGTAAATAGCAAATGGTGTTGGAAATAATTTGATGCAAACCTAGCAAGAATCCTCCCATCTGGCTCACTATTCATGCTCGAGTTGATGCCTCTATGTAGTGAAAACTATGAATTAACACCAGGAATTTTCTTGCTCCCCTGTGCTTCTAAGCTACTTCCCATGGAAAGAAGTTATAGGAAATATGTTTTATTAGCAGCACCCATATTTGTTAGAATGGAAATTGTTTGCCAGTATGTAAAGTCTTACAGTATTCCCTGAAATTGGCAAATTCTCCTTGCCCAATTTTGAAAAATTGATACCTGCACTGTAGACTTTATCTTCAGTGCTCATGTGCTCTATCTACGCCTTTGGAGGCTGTAGAGTTCCACAGACACCTCACTGTTTTGGCTGGTGATGATGAAAATGTGCAGTCTACTGATGTGGTACACACTTGGTCTGCTATGGACGCTTTAAAAAATCTCAGCTATATTTATTCCATTACTACTCATTTAAAATCAGCTGAATGCTGCTGGAGGCAATGAAGTTACACGGGGGTAACTGACACAAGTGAAAGTAACCAAGCCCATCATCAGCTATTCCACTGAATATTCTATTGAACTATTGCGAATGACATCCAGAGCTGAACCGAAGATAACTGCATTTTATAGTGATTTAATATCATTATGTTTCTGAGTGGGGCATGCTCCTTATGCCCAAATGCCAGAACTATTACTGAGAAAGGCTCCTTGATGTGGAAGGAAAGATGAGGTGATAGGAGGGAGCAAGGAGAACAATATAACACAATTGTAAGGAGAGACAGAAGAGCACACTGTGGTAAAATTGGAGCCAAGAGGTGTCATGATGAAGAGAAGAGAAACAATAATAATTTGCATTTCGTGCAGCACCTTTTGGTCAAGAATATCAAAACATTTTGCAGCACAGCTTAGATCTATCTGCTGCTATAAATAAGTGCTAGTAACCTGCCTTATGAGTGGCATGTGGAAAACTTTATGTGGCTTCCCTAAAGAGCAAGACCACAAGAAAGCTGGACACACTGTTCTGACTCCTAACACTTAGCCAATAAAACACACTTCTCTGAAGGACATGGAAACGTAACGTAACAAAAAATGGAAGAAACAAAATGATGTGACGGGGCAGGAATACAGCCTTCACCCTAGACTTGCATGAATGTCTGTGTTTGTTCTGCCTCTGTTGCTCTTACAGCACAGCCGTAACTCCAGCACTAACGGGATTTAACTTCTAACGCTCAATTTGATATTTCACTCTGGAACTCTGACTAGAGGAAAAGACAATGAAGACAATTATTCCTAACCTGCATTCTTACTTTTCTAGCACAGTAACTATCCATGAGCAAGTCATTTAATCTTAGCAGTCAGGTTCTTGAATTCTAACTCAAAATAATGGTTATCAACATGACTAAGGGAGAGTAAGTGCATCGTACAGAGCTCCAGAAAAGCGTTTGTGTTCACTGAGAATCCAAGTCAGAACTTGCTTCAGAAAATCAGTGTTACTGTCCTTTCTTTCAAGGGAGTGAGGACAGTGCATCATTTTCTTTCTGGAGACAACTGGTAGCAAGTACCATTTCATCTTACTGTCCAGGGGCTAGAGGATTCACCAGAGAGGCAACAGTCTTAACTCAGCCACCACTTCAGTTTGAGGACGTTCAGAATAATGGTCCCAGGATTATTATTTTGCCTTATAAGCATAACTGGCAATCAATTTCAAACAAATTAAGAAAAATACATTCTTCTCACCTTCTCCCTAAAGGATTTCTTTCTGCCACACAAACAGTTCATCTGTTGGCCTAAGTAGTAGATTAAAGCCTGACTGGACAAGGAAAGGAACAAGAAGCTGGAGGAGTGACAAAATGTCCTGAGGTGGGTCTGCTACTTGTGGAAGCATTTATTTTATCATTGGCCAAAACACCTCAGGACTCCTCTTCTTTCCTCTTCCACCGGATTCTTTTCCCTGTCTCATGACTCCTTCAAGAGTTTTTTTCTTCCACAGTTGCATGAAATGCTGAGTCTGCTGGCTTTGTCTGAGGGAAAAGAAATTCTGACGGGGACTGGGAACAGCACCTGTGAATAGGTGTAAGAGTATGAGCCTGTTACACAAAAACAAAAGGGTAGCTTGATTAACATTTAACAAGCTTAGTTCAAAGTTATACCACCCACTTTCCCAGAAAGAGCCCTAACCAGGAGGTCTGACACCACTGTGGGTGGGAATGTTCTCTGTCTTCCAGTTTAAGTTCTACTTTGGTGTTGCAAATGGTTCAGTAACTGAAACAGAGAGACTTACATCAAAAAAGTATGTTTGTGAATACTTTCATTAATGGCAGCATGCCACTTAAACATACATTAAGTTATAAGTTACTCGTGATTAGAAATGTCTGCAGTGTCAGAGTCAGAATATTGACCTGATCAATGCACTTCATTAAAATACGTGCATACGGAGGATTCATCTATTCCTTGTGAACCAGCAAATCTCAGGACCTTACTGCTCCTGGGTGTAAGATGTTCATAGTTTATTGTAAACTAACATCATTTTCCATGATGTCAAGGAGATTCTGTCCCGGGATTATAGTGTATTTTGGACTCATGTATGGTCCCTGGTGTTTTTTTTTCTGGCTCTGTGCACAGGAAAACATTCACTGAAATGTCTAAAATCTACCTTAGACCCAAATTTATGTCAGCAGGCAAGAGTATTATGTTGGGGGCAAGACTGCCAGATGTATTTTTGCGTTTTATGTGGGTAGGGCATTTTAGCCCATCCAGAACTCTGACTCAAAAAGTCATTGCTGGTAAAGGTAATGGGGAACAAAACAAACGTATTGGGGAATGAAGCCTGAAGGAAGAACAAGAGACTTAGAAAATGTCAGTATCAGCATCTGGATACTTTTAGATGCAGTTCAAGGCATTCATCTCTTTAATCTGATTTACCTCAAACTGGACATATACCTTTTATCTGTAAAGCTTTTTATAAGAGAAAACAGTAGAATCTGTAAGAAACAGACTAATATGATATCTTGAAAAATATGCTGCCATAACAACTGAGGAGAACTGAAAGCAACACTTGCTTCTGCAGCGATTTACAGATAAAAGAAGGGTTATTTGGTGTCAATGTGAACTGCTAAATTTTTCTTCCAAAAATAAAAACCAACAGTAAGAGTCTGGATCTGAACTTATTTACATAAAAGTAAATATATTGACTTTATTTGATGGAATTGCTCTGAATGCAACTGAGATTAAAATCTAGCTTAATGTTCTTTTCCTATGATCAGACCTCATTTAACTGTAGGAGCTAAACAGGACCTTAAAAAGACTAGAAATTAAACAGTGCAGCAAACTTTAATAGTGAAAGAATAGAGCAATCTGACTGGCATATCTGTCTCTGCTGCTCTAGCTTTGACAAGTATTACAGAATCAACAAACTTGAGCCTTAGTTCCAGTGAGGATAGTATGTATGAAATCTGACTTGCCACATCTTACAGAAAATTTTCTGCATGGTGACCTTTTGCCAAAACAAATTGTATGAAGTTGCTAGCGTCTGCAGGTAGTTGGCAGTTTGCTGTCCAAAGCAAATATAAGAAACTCGATGAGCGGTGGCAGTTATGAAAAGCGTTATGTCTATACAAACTAATCAGAACACAGTTCCTGAGACACAGAGCTTTATAAATTATTTGTTTAAGGAGCGAGTTTATGGAAAGACACATTGTGTAACTCAGTCCTAAAAATGAAAGAATCTGTGCTTAAATATGATAACGTAGTTATTTTAATACATCTTGAAAAAATTATTTATTTGCACATATAAATACACATGTATACAGTAATGTCTTGTGAAACATTTTCTCTTCTTGTTGGGATGATATCACGGACAAAATCATGTCCTTGCTTCAGTCATAGTAACATTTCACAGTAAAAAGGACAAGATTTTCTGAAATTTTTGATGGGTTTTAGTGCTTTTGGGTAGTAGTAGCATTTTAATTAAAAAGAATGATGTATTGTACTGGCAGAAGTCCTAGTGAGACCTAAATGACTTATAAACCATTTACCAGTATAACGAGTGAAGATCTCCCCAATATCTCATTTTCAGCAAAAAGCTTACAATGGATTCTCAATATTTTACTTTTCCCAAAAGTTCATCCTTAATTTTTCATAAAGAAACAACAAAGTATAGCAATTGGGTATAAATCAGTATTTCCCATTATATATATTCACAACTTCAAATGCAGGCATTCAGTCTTAGTGTGTCATCCAGACTCCATTTACAATTTCAAACTTTTTTAGCTTGTGGATCTCACAGATTTTCCAAAAGCAACATGAATCCTCCTGTCAGCAATTCTGCTGGCAATAGTCTTGGGTTTTTTATTTGCCATTCCCAGAACAAAAGCTGAGAACCACCTATCACTTCATTAGTCTGTGAAGAGATAGACATTACTAGAGGATAATTCATCCAACCTATTTTAGACCCCTATCTTAGGGTGGAATGAATCACTCTCCAGAGACATCTATCCTTTTGCTTTCACTATAACTTTAGGTGAGTCTACTAACGAATATAAGTGGAGAAGAATCCCACCAGTAGCATCAAAACCATAAAAAGAAGGCAGATGATTTTTTTAAAATACCTCATAGTTTAAGTTGCTAAATTTTTATTTCATTTACACATGAAGTAATCTCATCTGACATTATTCATTGTTTACCGCAGTTTAAATTACAGCAAAATTTGATCATAACCATGTATACAGGCATGCTTATAGTAAGAGGCTCAGAAAAGATCACTTTTAAATATTTTTAGGAAAATATAATAGAAAAATGGTTAATATGACAGCTTAAAATCTTAGTCTTTCTGGAAAATTGAAGAGTTTATAAAAATAAATGTGTGTGTAAGCAACAATGAAACCCTGCAACCTCTGTGTCTCACAAGTAAGCCTTTGAGTCAATGTGATAATTCTTATAACCAAGCACATTGCATAAATATAATTTAAAAGATTGAGTCCCATATTCTTGCCATTATATTTTTAGATCAATGTTCTAAAAGTATGGTCTCTTATTAAACATGAAAAAATGGGAAACCTCCCCTATACTTTTAAGATTTGTTGATGAACAAAGCTTCCACACAACGAGATTATTTTTCTCATTTCAATTTAAAGAACACCAAATACTGAAATTTTCCAAATTCTGTATGAATGAGAAATTCTGATAAAAATATAGTTGCAGAGGCATCATAACATGCTGTTTCCAAAAAATACGTGTTTCTATGTGTTCCAATGTTTCTAAAGTCTTACAGGCTTTAGACCTGAGTCCATTGACTGACCTCAAACACATGAAGCATACAGTTCATGGGCTGCAACATTTGGACTTCCTCAGAGTCATAGACTGAAGAGAATATTTATGTTGCAAAATAAAAGATGAGAAGGAAATATTTTGAAGATTAGACACTCACCAACCACTCAATTTAATTGTTAGCTCCCCCCAGCCCACCACAGCTCTGCACAGCTTTACTAGCTCTCGCAGACAAAGCCAAGCTACCATCTGAGGACAGTTCGACAGTGGCTGTTCCTGAAAGGCAGAAGGGGCAAATCTGTATCAAGTCAAGTACCTCCATCTTATGTAGTCCTCCAGCACCATCCCAACAGGCCTTGGCCCTTGAATGATGATACACGATCCCATTTCAAACACTTCTGTTTTTTTTTTTTGGGGGGGGGATGAAAATGCCACTGTAGAGAGCCATAAAAAACACTTCACATCATTTTAGATACTTTGAACTGAGACACGTCCACACATCAGCGCTATGTAGCGTAGGCACATGTTCTGGATTTGGCTGAGATAGAGTTAATTTTCTTCACAGTAGATGGTATGGAGCTATGTTTTGGATTTGTGCTGGAAACAGGGATGTTGGTAACACAGGTATGTTCTAGTTATTGCTGAGCAGTGCTTACACAGTGTCACGGCCTCTTCTGCTTCTGACATCGCCCCACCAGTGAGTAGGCTGGGGGTGCACAAGGAGTTGGGAGGGGACACAGCTGGGACAGCTGACGCCAACTGACCAAAGGGATATTCCATACCATATGAGATCGTGCTTAGCAATAAAAAAGTGGGGGAAGAAGATGAAAGGGAATGTTTGGAGTGATGACATTTTTCTTCCCACGTAACCATTATGCATGATGGAAACTATCTCCTGCTTTCCTGGAGATGGCTGAACACCTGCCTACCAATTGGAAGCAGTGAATGAATTCCTTGTTTTGCTTTGCTTGCATGCACAGCTTTTGCTTTACCTATTAAACTGCTTTATCTCAACCTACAAGTTTTCTCAGTTTTACCCTTCCAATTCTCTCCCTCATCCCACTGGAGAGGAGTGAGTGAGCAGCTGCGTGGCCCTTAGTTGCCAGCTGGGATTAAACCACAACAGCACACCAGTCTGTTTGAGAAGGAGCTATCAGTGTGGATGTCGGGCAACCTGCACTATTTGGCAAATATTCCCTCCTGGCCTTTCTCATTCAGAAATACAAATGTGTTCCCCAGTGTCCATCCCATGATTTGAATGCTCTGTGGTGGAGAAAGGCCGGGAGTCCTGAAGGTCCGCTTTCCACCTGGAAGGCTGTCTATCCAGAAAAAAAAATCTAATATGATTTAGAAATAGATTAAGCAATTGAGAAACCAGGAAACTGAGGACAGCAGTTTTAAGCCTATTTCTGTAAATCCCAGCTGTTAGATATCTACACAGGTAAGTAGTAGCTTGCAGGATGAACCTCAATTTTCCATTTTGGGAAAAAAGAGAAAGTCATTCTGATTGTAACAGGAAGAACTATAGAACGCTTCTTGCCTTGCAAAAAAAGAGGCTTGAGAAATAGCTGCCAGCATGGCCACATTCAAACATTCAGGCAAGTTCTTGCTTTGGAAATCAAAGCCATTCCTTTCATCCACTTTGCCTTAAAATCAGTAGACATATCCACTCTACTGATACTTGTTATAGTTTATATCTTTTAGCAGCGAATTTCTCTTGGTAAAAGCATTGGTGTTGTACTAACATAACTCAACGATTATGGGTGGGTACCTCTGCAGCTTACTTGTGTAGGTCAGGGGCAAATCAACATTCATATTAGTACATCATACCTTCTTTTTTCGGTCATATATTTATACCGAAATCTACCACCAACTTAATCAGTACATCTCATATGTAGGTGGTATCTTCAAAATTGTCATATATATGATGTAAACCTCTAGTCCACATACAGAAGGTACTTTTCAGAGCACTTTCGGTTTATCTCTCCCTTGAGGTAGATAGCCTTTAAAAGGCCTACGTAATTTTAAAACAAAAGACCCCATTTTTTCTATTGAACTTCTAACAGAGTATCTCAGTAAGCAGGTGACTCTTACCACACAAAGCCCAAGGATATCCAGGGCTTATATAATGCAAGAGAAATAATGGAATTGAATCCAGTGGAGAACTGAGGTATGTAATGTCAGTCTTTTATCCAAGTGTCTTGTAGCCACATCAAAATGCATTTTCGAGCTTTAAATATTCAAGACAAAAAAAAAAATCAAAACAACAAGAACAACCTGTAGGGAGAAATCAGATGCAACAGTTCTTGTTTCTGTGAAACAGAAAAGAGCTCAGATATCCTTAGCACTCTAAAGTGACACTTCAGGACTGTCTGGTGGAAAAAATAGTCCGATTTCTTTCATGTCAGAGAAAAGCTATTTCAATTGCTTTTCTGTGGGAAAATGGTGGCTCTCAGTAACCAGTTAGGTTGATCACAGCTGGTTATTTCCTATGGATATATCACGAGATACTATATTGATCCACTGTCAACTTTTCTAATTTGAAGAAAATTGTTTGACTTCAGGGGAGCACTACACATTTCTTGAACTCCACACTTTTTGGTGTGGGAGGGCTCTTATTTATTTATGTTTAACACCAGTAACCTCCATTAATCAGCTGCAGAACACAAGCAGAATTCCAGCTGGCCTTGGCAAAAGGCTCTGCTGGGAAGTAACCTCAGACAGCTTCTCTGTGGCAATTAAACACTCATTCATTAGTAGTGTGAAAATATAAAGGCTGCTGGGGGAAAACAGGCATATATCACATCCAAACTTTTCAAGGAAGGAATTTTGTGTTAATTTCACAGATTCACTTGCCCCAAATCAATTTATTCCAACTCTTCAAGAAGGTGGCTTGAACTGAAATCATGGTTCATGAAATCTAGTTTCAGTTTTCTTAATGAAAAATTTTACCAAGTAACTCTCAGGAACAAATCAGGCCCACACTTCTGATCTATACACTGTCTTCCAATTCAAAATTTCTATGAACATTTTATGAAGGGAATTAATCCAATATCATAGACACACTGGACCAGCTGCTGTTGCAAACTGCTCATGCTGTGATTCAGAATCAAGCTACAACTCAGAAAAATTTGCAATTTTTGGTGGCATTTGTGTGTACAGCTCAAACTCTTAGGGTTAGCCCTCTAAGCCTAAGCAGAAAAGCGTCATTTACAGACAGAGGAATGAAGCATAAGATATGACTAAGGTCCTGGAGTGAATCAGTGTCACTGAGTGCAATTTTATTGTCAACCATCCTTCAATCGGATATTCTTATGAAGAGCCTGATGGTAACCAAATGGGCTGCATTTCTAGTCACTTTCATGCTTTGACTCAGGAGATGCTTAACCTTGTAGGCTTGATAGAAAAGTTAAATGCAACTTCTACTAAATGTTCCACCACCAGAGACATTCATGAATCCAGATATTTTCTGGCAGGGTTCTTATATCTGTTCTACGGGAAGGAAGGGAAAGAGGAAAAGGGAAGAGAAGGGAATCCTACCAAGGTTGAACATATTTTCTATTGCATCCATTACTGATAGAGAATAGAAGGGCAACAATTAAGGCCTGGTTAAGATTTATTCTGAAAAATTTTATTCTGAAAATCTTGCAGTGGTTCAAAATACTTCAAAGTAAGCTGTGGTTACACTAGTTGGGGTATAGAGCCAACAGCCCATTAGCCAGATGAAAATTGCTGCAATATGACAGATGTTTGACTCCATTTCTGCCTGGAGGCTGGTGTAAACCAGTAACATTAGTTCTTTGCCAACTGGATAATATTCCTATACTAGATATTATCTCTTGCTCAGGTAACTCAGTGACTGTCCATTCTTTGTTAGCCACTGGAATGAAGGAAAGAATCAGCCTAGGCAAGGGATAATTAATCTTATTAAAACATACCAAAACTGGAACTCATTATGCTAAAACAAGGTTGAGCTTCTGTTCTCGGTTTAATTCCTTGAAGATAAGTGTCCAGAAGTAAGCACTTTTATCCCTCTGGCACATTTATTAAAAGTCTTAAAAGAGAATCAACAATTGAGAATCAGCAAACGTCCAAACAACTAATTTGAACCATGTAGAAGTATTCTAGGTCAGCACTAATGAATCTGACAGGGTGGAGAAAATTGTGCTAAAGTGTATTTGTTCTGTAGTAAATAAACAAACCATTCAGTAATGATTATTGGGGAATATTTCCTAAGTCAAATACACTTCACTTGAAATAGTGAAATAAAACTAATAGCATATGAACGTTTTATTTTATACGTGTGGATTTCCTGAGAAAAAACTTGTATTTGTATATTGCATCTCAGTATCTTGGTGGTCAAGTATGTTTGGTAGTTACATTGAAAGGTAGAATTCTTATTATTCACTGTAGCCACCCACTTCTCTCTGTAAAATCATTAATTATTATTTATGATAGTTTTAAAACTCTTTGTTTAGCATCTGGCTAGTACAAGAACACCTTATGTGTATCACAAACATTCAGCAATTCAATTCAAACAAAAACTTGAAAACTTTTTTTTAATGAATCCTGCTGTAACCAACTGACAGAAAAAACCACCTCCTCTCCCTCCCCAGCAGCCATATAGGCTAAATACTTCATAAGCCTTATTCTAGGTAATACTGCTCTCAAGTTACCGAAAAAACTTAACCACCCATTTGCAGTGAAAAGTAGCTTGTGTTCACTGGTACAGAACCACAGTCATTTTCAGACTACCAGGCACATGTGCAGCTACGTAACCTATACAATTATAAGGCTGTTCTTTGGAAAGTAATATTTGAAGAGTAACAAAACTCATAGTTTATTCGACCTTCATACAAAACCATTGAAGTATAATACATTTATCATATTAAAAATGCATCATTAAAATTTAAAAGCAGGTGCAGTTACTCAATAAGCTAATGGTATAGTCTGAAGACTCCACTCAAGATTGTATTGTCGAAATCCCATTGGGATAAAACAGTAAGAGAAAAACAGAGGGAAGGAACCGGAGTGACCTTGCACCAAGGTGCTAGCGCCTGAGTCTATGTTTCTGGTAGGCTGTGGTTGAGCTCCACTCTGAGGATCTTTAAAGCACTGCATTTTCAGTGCTGTGAAGAGATGAATGCTACAAGTGAGCATGAAAAAAGGCAACAGTCACTACAGAGAGATACATGTAGGTGACTGTGCATGTGTGCTAGGGCACAGCTCTTCGTGACAGTAAGCTTAAGGCAGTCTGATGAAGGAAAAAAATTAATACATATTGACAGGAAAATATTAAGAAAGGGAGCAAGTGAAAATGTCCCCTATTATTTAGAAGGACTCGTGTATACATAAATTGACTCTTTATATATATACACATAAAATTGTATGATTCCTAAAGAAAGTGAATAAATGAAGGGATTTCCAGTTTACAAAGTGAAGAAATCAATGGCTTTGTCAAAGCAGCATTTGTGGTTTCAAGTAGTTCTGTCTTCTTTAAGAGCTCCAAAACAAATTTATTTCATATAGCTTATCATTGGACTTTAAAATCTATTCTAATTTCTTAAAATGACCATTTGTTTGGTTTGACAGATATGAGTGTCATCAGATGAAATGTCAAAAAGCTCTTTGACTGTGCCTGTTTTAGTCAGGAGTTTGGCAGAGGGAGTGGATAAATAGCTCAGAGCTGGTTTTGCTTGGAGCTTTGAATTTCCCCTGTTTGAAGCTCAGGATTTTCTCCTTTGGACTGGACTTAATCTGGAAACAAATCTGTCTTGATCACATCACACCATGGTGCAATGGGACCCAAGCACAGTAAGTGGGGACATTTGGGGGATCCACACCCAAACTGCACTAAAATGACAATGCTAATGTTACCAAGGTTCTTGACCTCAGCAGAAACCACTGTTGCGTGACTTTCCTTCATAGGTAAAACTTAAGCTAATGGATTTAGGTGATTGTAGATCCTTTGGTGACTTGAACCATGGAAATTTGAGGGAGTTTCTCTGTTCACGTCATATTTTTGCAGGTAAGAGAAGTGGATCTGGGCTGGAGGGAGAGAAATGGCACAAGACTGACAGTGGTAGGATAGCTACCAGGCAACTGGATTCTTTTTAGAGGGAAAAAAATGGAGCCGAAAAACTTCATGGAGTTGAAAGCTGCATTTCAGTTCAGCCTGCATTCAAAGTATGGGTATTTAAATGCCCATGGGTTTTCAAGTTCTACTTTATTTAAGAGAGAACTGCAAGGATGTAGGCCACTTAGTGCCAGGTAACGTTAATGGTTTTATTCACAGATAAAGTTTATAAATAATGAAGTGGACAGCTCTAAAAAAAAAGAAGATATGTGTTTATCTTTTGTTTACCTTTTCAGTTGACGTCTGATAAAAACCATGAAAATTAAATTTTTTACAAAAAAGTAAGTTAAGAGGAAAAAGGGAAAAGTAAATAATTTTAAAACATTGCTTCTATCCTTCTGCTGAAGATTATTGGGCACTTTCTCAGAGGTCAACAAAGTTTTAGCTGACCCTCTAATATTGGTTTAAAAAGCTTTGCAATGTGCATAAGGCACTATGAAAAGCGAAAGGTTTGTGAAACACCAAGCTCCCACAGCTTCCAGACAAACACAGACACTGGGGCTTTGCGATGGAAGTCAGAAGCCTCAGTGGGAGATGTAAAAGCAGCTTTTGACAAAAAAATGCCATTGGACTGTCTGCCAGGTGATGGAAAATTGGGTCCCCTCACCTTCCTCTTCTGAAACAAGTGTCTTCTGAGAGGTGAAGAGTTTTTTGGGTCCTTTTTCTTCAAACACGCCTGAACAGGAATGTGCAGAAGTAGTAAATTAAGTGCAGAAATACATTATTCATGTATATGTATGTATGTATTACGGAAATTGTCTCCTTCACTGAGCAAAGCTTTGTCTTGGAATGGATACGGATATACACTTTCTGAATGTAGGCCACATTTCATCAGGTGATACTGCTTACAGCACCATCACACTGTGTAAAGAGACAAAACTGAGGCAGGCTTCACAGACTAAAATCATACTGCTGAAAGCAGTGTGGTGACTGCTGTTTAGTTGAAACGTAACCTGCGGGCCTGTGAAGAAAAATATTTGAGAGGTGCAAGTTCCTAAAACATAGTTGGCATATGTGCCCCAAACATGAAACCAACTGAGTTATATGCACCTGAAGTGTGCACAGCCTTATGGCGTATTGACATATACACATATTCGTAGTGATACATTCCCTTCGTTTCTCTAGCTCTTTCTTCATATAAAAGTATTCTTCAAATTTCGAACTAAATGATGTGACACGTTTGAATTTCCCAATAAATTTATACACCTTTAAAAGAATACAGCTAACATCTCTAGTAGCAGATAGACTCCCAGTCCAATTAGAAGTTCAGAAAATCACTAAAATATTCAATATGATATACATTTTTTGAATTTCACTGGCAAAGTACTCTGCAAATTAACCCAGGACTCATTATTATTTTGAAGGCTGAAACTGTCGTTCATTTTCTGCTGTTCAAACAAGGAAACTTAGTTTGGTATGCTCTTAAGTTTTCTATCAGCATAAAATGAAATGGTTAATGTTTCAGCATTTGTTGTTCATTATTCACTAAGGAAAATTATCTGTTTTATAATTTATCATTGATGTTCTATTTATGTACCGTGAGCAGTTGTCATGGTTTGTTTTTCATCTTTCAAAAATTAAAGATGAACTAGTTCTTTTGTTGTTATCCACAAATGAAAAAAATGCAAACTTGTTCTTCAGGTTTTAAATCCACATGTTTGCACTGACAATACGTTTCACTCTCAAGTCACCTTCATTATGAACTTTGTCTAGTTCCTGGTTTATTGGGTAATACATAAGACTATATTTGAGGGAACAATACTTAAATTACTGTTTGATCCAGAAAATTTGCATTTCATTCTTAATATGTTTTCAATAAAGTTACATATTCCATAGTTTTGAAATAGTTTTGTCATGGTTTTCCAAAGTAGAAACAAAGATTTATAGGCAGATACCTGCATTCACAACTCAGTTTTTGTAATTGCTACTTCTTTTGACTTCTGAATCTTCTCCTTACAACATTTTGTTGGGGGGGGGGGGCGGAAATCAAACCCAAAACCAAAACACCAGGTGTTCAAATTTTTAAACACAGATAAATTTTGCAGTGCATACAGATAAAGTTGATGAATAATCTTACCACAAGTTGATGTCCATATGTTTAGACCTTTCCCACTGTAGTACTATATGAATAGAAAGCTCAAGTTTGAGGATAGTCTCTCCTAAGGATGATGTTATGATGCTTATTCAGGTGTCTAAACATGCATGGCCAGAGAAATCTTAGATGTCTTAAATTATACAGATCATCCACACAAAGCTGGCAGATGTGGCACAGAAAGTGCAGAAGACCGCATCCTTTCTGAGCAGTAGCCAAAGTGAGGGATACTCTCAGGAATTGAAAAGGCACCATTTGCAGGTGGCGTTAGGAAATCAAATCTTTCCTCTCATGTTTGTCACTGAGGATACAGAGTTTTCTGTCTACCAGTTCCACTTCTACTTTCTAAGACTGTACCGCAAAGCAGTTTTGGGAAGATGTGTAAAGTTTTTACATGCTAAAAAAAAAATAAAGCTGAGTTCAGTCAAGAACAAAAAAGGACGAGATCGGTTCTGAATATGTCTTCCAGTCACCTACTTTAAACACATGCAAGTTCTAAATTACATCACACTTGTCTTATGTGTGGACATTACGAGCATTGAATTGCAATTGACCATGGCCACATTTGCCACAGCCCACCTGTCTGATCACTTGTGATGTAGCAGGTCAGAGAGGAGGGCCTGGGCTGTTCCATGCCTGAATTCCTATATGAAAAGTTTCTTGGAGATCCCTCGAAATAAGAGGCCAGCCAATTAGACTATATGGCTTACTGGTGTCTCAAATCACTTCATTCATTGCTGAGATGTGAGACCGGGCAGTGATTGACAAGCAATTGCGTCAACAAGTTGGTATTTTGAGAACAGCATTTAGAGAATAATTTAAAAGTATTTCACATTGTATTGGAGTATGGTTGATAATTGGTGATAACAACTGGTGATAACACTACCAACATGCCTCTTTTCTTTAGGCACTCAAGATGTATAGGAGCTAGGCATGTAAGTGACTTGTTTCAGGAAATACAGACAAAAGTGGACGTCTCAAGCAGAAAGTGAGTCGACCCCACTGGGAGAAACAATCTGTTAAGAACCCAAAACTCTTGGCAGGCAGCCCAGACCCATATCTTTTCTTAGACGGAATTCTTCACAATAAGCAACTGAAGGGAATGTTAATGGAAACGAAAAAGCTGGATTGTGATACTAAAGCTTTTTGTTTGAAACCCCAACTAATTGCTTATAGACATCTTAGTAGCAAGTTGGGGCATTTACCTGTGCTTCAGTAAGCAGTAAAACAACCACAAAAATAGTATATTCATTAGTCTCTGGGGTAGTAAAATATTATTATCTTCAATTTCAGTGTATATTTACAGTATCATTTGCAAAACAATCGTATAGCACACACGCACACAAGACTCATTTTGGAATGCACGGAATTCCTTCTTGAAAATCACAGTATCAACTCCCCCACGCTTAAGGAACTAGTTTAACTGGGTGTGCAGGAAAGATTTCACAATGTGGGTATTATAAAAATTACATTCAAAAGCTCAAGGACATCAAATTCCATATCACAAATGTCAAATAAGTTTTAGAATGTCACAACACAAATTCCAGAGTGAGTTCATCACAAATTCTGTGTAATATACCAATATCATTAACGATCTTTCCCATAAAAATAATTGGCAACAAATGCATCCTGGCAGGTCTCACAATCCCCATGCAACACAACACATTATTTGGATTGCAAGCATTGTGTAGGAACTGCGGCACACCCTGCGTATTTATCTGAGATTTGTACGTTTACTCACACAATAGATTTTTCTTTTCACATTTGTACAGTAATATTTACTTCAAGGGTGGATTTTCCCTGCCTTTCTAACAGTTTTGGTGGGCTACATGTTAGTACACAGTAATATTCTGAAATAAAATAATTCCTCCAAAGTGATGCAGCCACTGACTATAATGAAATATAGTTACAAAGTGTGTTCAGCCCCCGATGGGGTAAACATGGACTCTCCTGTCTTGTTTTACAGTTAAATAATGACTGGACTCCTTGCTAATGAGGGTTTGGAACTCTCAATACAGTTTGCATTCTAGAGAGTTGTAGTTTTGGTAGTTACTATAAGCTTTTTGTATTGAAAGATTTCTACTTTCTTTTTTAAAGTGCTTGTAAATTTATCAGTCCTGGCAAACTCTTCTGCAGTTTAGTTTTGATAAGTGGTGTCTACAGTGGCTTTTAAACAACAAACAAAGAAGAAAATGTCTCCATTCATTTCTATGTTGATTTAAACCTTCCTAATATATGGCTACTTTTAATAAAATTATTGGAAACATCTAATTCTACATCCAAGAGGAACAGACATACTTACTAATTCTTCTGTTTCTAAAACTTTCAAGATGAGAAGTGAGAGAGGAAGGAGCATACTTGGAATTTAAGTTGCTCTTTTGCAAATATTTGCTTACTATCTACTCAGATACTCTATTTTGTTTCACGTGAAGCTTTACAATGTTTTTGTGCTTATCCTGACAGTTACAAGTAAAGATAAATCATTGCTTCTGTTATATAAATGGGGAATTTAGGCAAAGAGAGGGATAGAGGGATTTGTTCAAGGTCACCTGAGCAGTCTAAAATAATGCTGGAAAATGAATTTTTCTAGTCCCAAGTTCACAAGTTATTAAATCATATTTCCTCTCAGTGTGGTATTATACTCTAATTTGAATTTGGGAGTTCTGTAGACTGTTTTTGCTATTTGTGTGAAGAAGACATGCAGAAGGATGGAAAGGAATGGAAGAAATGTTAAAAAATGTGTCAGGAACGTGTTTCATTTCGAGTGACAGAAAAGGCCATATTACCTGGTAATTCCTCATGGCGCAAAGTTTCTCTGTGCAACCGAAAAATGCTAATGCCCATTCTCTCAAGGATGTGTCCAATGTATATGAGTTTACCACCATGTACGAGGTTCCATTTCAGGCTGACACTCGGTTATTAGCGTTAGCCTAAGCATGCCAGTGATCCATGTTTAAGACAAGGAAGTAAATTATGGCAAACAGATAATAGTATTGATACCTAATAATGAAACCTTACTTAAACATAACAAGGCACATGAAAGCATGTGGGTGCGAATTCCCCTCCAAGAAGTGGGACAGATCAGCTCGCGTTCCCCACTTCTTCCCTCCCTTCACAGGAATGAGGAGTCACCACCAGGCTGACAGTATATGGACACAGTGATCCCAAAACCTAAATCCTTTTCCTCTTCAGAGCATCCAAAGGCTAATCAAAGTACATACAAATTTTCTTGAGATGCTTAATGATGTATTCGTAACAAATGTCCGGAAAGCTTTGGCTTTGGGAGGAGGAGAAAAGATGTGCAGCCTTGTACATTAAACATTAAATATTTGAACAAGTTTGTCTTTCCTTTGTCCTCTTACCTTTCTTATGTCATTTGTTTTCTGACAATGTGAACTGTATTTGAGGTCTTGTCAAGCCCTGACTGTGTTTTTACAGAACCATGTGGACACAGATGAGGCTTATGGATGATTCTTAAAGAGTTATGAGGGAGATTATTTCTCTTCTTTTTCTTAGAGGAGGAACTATACCCATATTGTCTTACATACTTCAAGTTTGGTTTTGTGATTTAGAGCTAACTTCTATATTTGAAGAAAAGAAAAAAAAAAGGAAAGAAAAAGAATTTAGTTCAGTCCTATGAATAACTGGGCACTTATAATTTAATAGCCCAGTTCTGATCCCAGTAAAAGAGTAATTCCCTTGAAGTCAGTGAAATGGTGCTGGATTTACCTCAGGGCAGAATTTGGCCCCCCACTAGTGATCCAGCTATTAATAGCTTTGCATTGAGAAAAATCATTGAATAAAATAATTACCTATCTCGTGAGTGGAACCATTCTTTTTTTTTTTTTTTTTAATGTCCTACATAAAATCCTTAGACCAAAATTCAAAGCTATGTAGAATAAATTAATTAATTGGGGAATTAATTGGGCCATGTTGCCTTTTTTAAAACCAAGCTGTGTTTTAGTTATATTTTGTTATGTGCCCAGAGGCTCCTGGGCATAGATGGCCTATAAATACAAATGGATAACATATTATTATTAATAATAAAGGTACCAGAAAAGAGTTTCTCTGCTTTTTCCATACAGCTTTTAGAACAATCACAGTGGAGCGGTAGTGAAGAAACCGATGGGACTGTGAGAAGATGCTATGGAGAAGATTGCTTTGCCAACAGAAAGGACTACGTTTCAACTCATTGTTTTTCCCTCCTTCTCCTCCTTCAGCCTACTCCCATCTCCTTCCCAGACTTGTCATCTTCATTGGTGCTTGGCAGCATATGGTAGCTCCCATTTCCACCCTGCTTGCATTCTCTCTGATGTGATTCCTGCAGGAACAGCTCTCAGGCAGCTCCTCCTTCCAAGTTCTTCTCTTCTCTTGGGCCTGAAAATCCTCCTGTCTATTTTCTTAACCCCAACCCCACCAAACGCACGCACACTGTGTGGAGCGAAATCCCATGGAGCTGCAAGCCCGATCTTTATCTTTCGTTCTTCCCTCTCTTTTTAAAGCTATATGTTTTATTGTTTTTCCAGCCTGTATGAAAATATACCTTACATATATTTTTGTAAATACTTAAAAAGAATCTTTTGACTTTACCAATTCTTGATGTAAAAAACCTGCCTGGCATTTTGACAGCAAATGATTAAAAGCCTTTCTCAGTATTTTACAAGCAAATATGAATTTTAACAAGATAAGTAAACTTACAGAAATGAAATATTCTATTGTTGTCTAATGCTAAACTAGCTGTCAAGTTTGAGACACTTGCAGTTAGTGTAAGGAATGATTAGAATGAAGGTATGTTAAAAAGAAATACAGGCCAGGTTTTACTTATGTGTTGCAGATATAAAATTCAGATTTATAGATTCTCTGGATGACACCAGCAATAAAGCGGTGATTTTCTTCTGGGTTTTACATTCTGCTCCACAGATTAGTATATATCATGTGCTTACATTTGTGTCTCGAACATACCAATTCTCAAGCTACTTCCAAGTTAAGGTATGGGAGGAACTTTGTATAAAAACATATATACTGGAGTAAATAACTAAGAAAAATTTTTAGATTCTTAAGAGAGGAGACAGTGAGAGCAACTGGACTTGAAGTGCCAGTGGAGAGAGGAGCTGAGAGTTCAGGAACATACATAGCTTTCTGAGGGGAATATGTGGAAAAGGATTAAAAAGAATGGGTCACTGCTTAAAAATGCAGATGAAAGGAATAAAGCCAATGATTAAATGGAGGGACCTGGATAAACAGTCAAAGGTACACCATGAAAATGTAAGAGACAGTGAGACCTCTTCACCTAAGCATAGGGAACAATGACAGAACATGGTTGAAATAGCATTGGTATTCTCCCCTCATAATCCTTCCCTTTTTATCTTCTTTTTAATCACTGTGAAGAAAACTAGCATCCGATCTGTCACTCAGGCCCATAATCCCAATGTCACTGATGAATAAAGTATCATTAACCTTCCAGCAATGTCTTCAACAAGTTTAGCAATTAATTGTTGCATAATATCTATAACATACATATTTTCCACTCACTCATGTAACCAGATATTTTTTGTTAGTGCTCATTGTGTTAACATTCATAAAGTCAAAACTCCTTTTCTTTGATCTTGATAAATGATACCCTGGCCTGTTTGTATCCCTCCAAAGTGTTGCATCTACCCAGCTCATCATTTTGGCCAACTCTTGAAATTCTTCAATGGGTCCCTCATCTCTTTTTGATGAAAGTTTAAGTATTTCTTTTAATCTCCAAAGCCTTGCACAATCTTCTGTCTTATGTAATTCTCAGAGGTCAACCAAAGGTGTCAGTTTGCACTATGTTGTTTTCAAGAAAATAGCTTATCATACTTACAAATACAGTTTTACTGTTTCCTTGTATTCCCCTATCTGTCAGTATTTCTCTGTGATCCATCTCTATCTTGTAAGCAATATTTGATGGGTCCAGAATTTTTGTGCCATTTTTATATATAGTGCTTAGTACACTGGGGTGCTCATCTGTGTCTGAAGTTCTTAATCAGTATGTTACTATAATTATATATCCATACAGTAAAATATAGTATCATACAGTACCTCAATACTAAAACTTTTAATTCCACAGTGCAACACCAAAGCAGAAAAATGAAAGCAAGAAAGGCTAAAGCTGAAGAAGGAGCTATTACTGATCAGAGCTACTCTGGAGATGGAGATTAAAGGAAGTCAGGGACAAGGGAAGGAATCAAATTGTGTACGTGGGCATCCTGGTTTTAGGTGAATGAACAGAAGGCGTTTTTAAAGATGTCCTTCATACTAAACACCCTTCAACAAAAGGATGTCATTGGCAAGGTTTAGTTCTCTGCCTCAGAGCTTAAGAGCTAATGTAACAGAATAGATGGTAGAAACGAGAACCTACTTGAAGACAGATTGTTCTCAGGATGCGTTAGCTTTTCTCTAGTGTTATTTTAGTATCGCTTCTCTAATTTTGGTGCTGTCTCTTTGGTTTATGAATAGCATTGTCTCTATGCCTGTGAAGGAAGCATGATGTGGACCAGAAGATTACCTAGGTTCATTAAAATTAAAGTTTTATTTTACAATGATTTGATTGAACCAAAGTTTGCAAGCAGATATTCAGCACTTACAACTCTAGATACGGTAGTCCTGGCTGCCCTGAATGCACCTTTATACCAGGTGATGTTTGAATCATGTTGTTTTCATGTAAGTCTCATCTTAAAGTGCCAGTCTTGAACAATCTAAGGAATTTGGTGATAGCATTGGATTTCCCAAACCGTGATGTTAATGTCCATGACAGAGCATCTCTTAATTTGCTGACTGCTTTCAATTTAGTTTAGAAACTGGATCAAATGAAAAGCTGGGAGTAAAATGCTATTCCATGGGCATGGATACAGGGATCTAAGAAGTTCAGTGTTGTTCTCTTTGTGAGCATGGAAAATCCATTTCTATATTTATGACCAAAAATATCAAAACACTTTTTACATTATACTTCTTGTTTTCCATGTGTGGTATTGGAATTCATTTTCTGAAGACTGCAAAATAAAGAGATTGGGATGCTGAATGAGCTCATGGCTTAAATATACATAAGTCTGGGGGAGTTTCACTCTCTTATATAGGCAATTAAAGTCTGAGTCAACCCCACAGACTGGATGTTCATGGATCTGTATCCAAAGTATCTCTAAAAGTTAGGCTGAGTTCACAAATCTCAGGGAAACATTTGCAAATCTTACCCTAAGAACAGCTGGAATTTGATATCTCTCTACAGCACCTCACCTCAAGGTTAAATTTCTGGCTCTAACTTAAAAGCTGCTGGTACTATCTCATATGAAAACAGGCCAACATGAAAAAAAAAGGAAAAAAAAAAAAGGTCAAATGTCTCAGTGCTCTTGTCATTATTGGAATGTGTACATCAAGCCACTAGTATATATTCCTTTCCCTGACCTCTTTCTGCATCACAAATCTACACATCTTTTGAAAACCTGTGATTTTTTTTCTGTTTGGGAAACAATAAAACCTGTGTGAAGAGGAATGTGGGGCACTGTCTTCAGACTAGGTTTAAATTCATAGTTGGCTTAATTTGAGTTTATAAAATTCCTTAGAGAAACTAAAATTTAATATGAGAAGGTGTGTATAACGTAACTATTATAAAGAAATTTGACATTACTTCGATATCCTGGAAGACAGTTTTTGAATTAAGTAGAATGCATGCAATAAAAATGTTACCAAAATGATTAACATAAGTAACTGAAAAAATCTGATTATAAGAAGGCAAAGTAGTTTAACACATGACCACATTCATAAGTATGAAATATTATAATTCTATTGTCTATTCTTTCTGTGAAAAGTTAGCTCCTTCAGGAATGTCTTAATGAATAATAAAACTGACTTGATTTTCCCACTGCAGTCAACTTTGCTGTCAGGCTATTAATGATTCATAATGACTGTATGCTTAATAGTTTTATGCCAGATAAAAGCCGTCCAACAGAAGTAAGTAGCCAGTGTCACTTCTGCAACTGCTCTCTTGGTATTTTCAGTAATATTGGTAAAAACAATCTCTAAAAATGCAGAACAGCTGAGTTACAATGGGAAAATGGTTTTAAATCACTCAATAACATCAGCGCTGAAGTCATATAAAATTCTTTATTACATTACCTCTGCTGTAGAAGAAAACACAGAGGACTAGATTGTGTGCTGTTCGTAAAAAATGGCATATTTTGCTATTCATACCATTTAATATTCTTGGATGTTTTATTTTCATAATGCAGTGATTTGGATAACACAACTAGCCAATGCTTAAACGAGACTACAATGTGTACTCTGAGAATAGCTGAGCAGAATAACACTCAAATCAGTTCTGCACAAGATGATAAACACCCAGACTGCTCTGAAGCTGTAGGAGTTTATCTACTGTATATGTAAATGTTTTTCTTTGCTTTGAGGAAAGCCTTTGCAAGAACAATGTCCTTTAACAAAGGTCTAAAAATGCATGTGAAAGCCAAACATAATAACATTGTTATTCTGCCACTTATTAACAGAACAACGGGTCTTACAACAATTAGATATGAATATTGCAAACTGAATTTAATATTAAGCTGTCTTTGAAATGCCACTTTGCAGCAGGTTTTCAAATGCTTAAAGCACAGCAGGAGGCTAACTCCATCTTCAAATATTAAATCAAAACCTTTTTTTAACCTGATAAATCTTTCTGAAAGCAAGTTCTCCTATTCAAGAGAGAATTATTAAACTATCAGGAAAGAAAACTAAACCTTGCGGCCTATTCTTGGCACATGGCATGTACCCACAATGATTAAAAACAATAATGAAAAGGATTAATAACATTTTAGAATAGTGTCTGAGAACATTCTTAACCAAACACAGGGTATAAACTGCTAATAGGTCCAGTGAATTGGAAACAGCACATACTCAGACATAGCCCCACTCCCTCAGCTAGAAATCTCACTTTAAATACAAGTCAATCAGAAATGTTGCATTTGCTGATCCCTACAGCCAGTTACATGCCATTGAAAAGATCAAAGATCTCTAGGAAGTGGTAAACGCAAGGGCACCTCGCTGAGGAACATCATAGAAGAATCACAGAGGCACATTCTGTGCTTGAATACCTGCTCCTAATAGCAGCAGAAGCTGTATGCAGTTTTGATGTATTCGGCCCATATTAGTGAACGAAACCACTTGTTAAGCTGTATAAAACAATATATCTCACAGAATTCTGTCCAATCCGCTTTTCAATGTCCCAAGCAAAAAAGCTTCCCTTGGAAGATAGCCTGGCAGAGACAATCGACAGGAAATATACCTGGTTATTTTGCCTACATTTATCTGTTTTGTTTTTTCTTTTTTCAATCTTAACTCAGTTGCACCAGCATTTCCATCAGCCAATTCTTTTCCATCCCTGACAGTTCCAGGACATTTTTAATGTGTTATGTTCTTCCTTTAAACATTGCTACCCAAATCTCCACATTTAGCTTACTAATTTCCACCCCCACCACTCAGTGTCAACAATTTCATTTCCTAATTATTTTGGCTCATTCTAAACTGTAATTCTGATAATGAGATATCCAGGAAGGAATGCAGTATCGTGGATGGGATCACACCAGAGTCCTAGTGAAAAGGAGTTCTATCTTCATACTCTGTAGTGAGGTGCTTCATTCCAAAATGGATGGCATTTTTTGGCTATCACATCATATCACAGTTCAATTTCACATTTAATGTGCTTCTTCACCTCACATAAAATCCTTTCAGTTTCTGTCTTCTGTATGGTATTGGAATTTCAGATTATTTTGCTTTTGTTAATTCACACCAGCTCAGCATGTAACTGACTTTGCTGTTTTCTATCCTAATCTCTCTGGGATGCCTTTTATTACTCTTCTGTCCTTGTCATTAATCCTTTCAATGAATTTACTGTCTCTTCCAAATTATTAATGTAAAGGTTAGATAGAAGACTGAACCTAAACCCCACCAATATTCCATAAGATATTTCCCCATATCAGAAAAAAATGACATCAATTAGTTGTCGCATACATAATTTTCACACAGCTCGTAAATCACATGATAATGGTCCCGGCTGACAATGTTTTCTATGCTGTTTTTTGTATACGAAACCAAAATTTGCATGTATTTCATCTGCTATACTCTTTTCTTTCCTTTGGACTATTTCCATAGCACCACAATATTTCTCTGTGATTACTCTGTGTGTGTGACCTCGAGCAACCTACCACTGTTGTTTCCAAATTAGCATACAGGCAGGAACATGTTTTGAAGGAGGGTAAGAGGCTCTGGATTTGCCTCTCAGACGGTAGCTGCTGCCTCCCAGGTGAGCATGGTGCCAACTGAGATGTTATGTTCCAGAGAAGTTTTTTTGTGTAGCGAGGCACGGTCTTGGTTGCACAGCTGTGCTTTTGGTGGCCACATACTAGCCAACCCTGCTGTGCAATTGCATGAGGGCTTCTCCACGTCCGCTCCAGGTTTAAGCTCACCGGCCTGATTTTAGGCTGGAGCAGAGGAGATGCTCAGCCAGCCAACAGTGATCTCATCTGGGAGAAGGGGAAATAACAGCAGCACCTTTTATAACCCTGTTCACACTGAATAAATATCAACATACAATTCAGCTCATTTTCGCATGATAGAGATCTTTTGAGTGTAGGAGTCCAAGAGCACTCAGGATCCTAGGAAAGGGGCATTATGCTCAGGATTTAGGGCTGTGCTTGTTGCTCATATACACAAATATATACATGTATGCGGTGCCTGTATCCTAATAAAGTTTGGAATTTACAAACTTCAGCAACCTTCCTCCACTCCCAGTGTCAGTACTAAGAGGAATATCTGGCTGTATAAATATTTAATCTCATTTTATTGCACTATTGCATGTTCATGAATAGGTACAGGAAGCTGTTAGAATGTAAGTATCTTCCCCTCAAGTATTCCCCTACTTTCTCTGTCGTGTGTCTCATCTTGGTATACTTTATAAACCCTTTGTATTGCCTTGGAAATTCCCTGACTTGTATAAACATATTGTATGTATTTGTTTTCACCTCTCCTTTTTATGTTCTTTTAAGTGTCATGGACCAGCTCTCAAGAGCTAAGCTAGCAGTTTTAAGTTCTTTGTCTTCTCCTATGTTGTGATCTGCTGCAGAAGTTCATTGTAATTATTTCTATTTATTTATTTGTTACTAATAACTTTATGTGAAAAATGTTGCTGTCACAGCAGTCTTCCCATCAGAAACTGGCACCGTATTTTGATATGTGATGTTACCCTCCAGTATCTTCTCTTTTCACCTCTCCACTTGAGAGGACACCCTTGATTTTATTTCACTTACAAGAATCACTCCAGTCTGTTTCAGTTGCGTCCACATTTCAGAATTAATAAATACACTTCACTTTTCCTGTCTGTTTTTTACAGATCAGAGAATCATAGAAACATAGTATGGTTTGGGTTGGAAGGAGCCTTAAAGATCACCTACTTCCAAGCTCCTTGCCATTGGCAGGGACACCTTCCACTAGATCAGGTTGCTCAAAGTCCCATCCAGCCTGGCCTTGAACACTTCCAGGGATGGGACATCCACAGCTTCTCTGGGCAACCTGTTCCGGTGCCTCATCGTCCTCAGAGTGAAGAATTTCTTCCTTAGATCTAACCTAAATCTCCCTTCTTTCAGTTTAAAGCCATTGCCCCTTGTCCTATCACTACATGCAATCATGAGTATTGGTCTCTTTTCAGTTCTCTTCTAAAACTCCTGAACTTACTCAAGTCATGTGTGTCTGAGTTGTTCTGAAAATTCCCTGGCATTATTTAGGAAACCTCTCATTTTTATTATAATGTAATTATCTGGGTATCTGGAGGTGGATGAAGTTATCCTTTCCTGCTCGAACCTTGAGTCATATTTTTTATTTTCTGAAGGGCCAACAAAAGAATTAGATGTCTCTGTTCACTTTCAGTATTTGTCTTTTAATTATTGTGGGGGCTTCTATTGCCTCACAAAGT
This sequence comes from Tauraco erythrolophus, assembly GCF_009769465.1. NCBI lineage: Eukaryota > Metazoa > Chordata > Aves > Musophagiformes > Musophagidae > Tauraco > Tauraco erythrolophus. The sequence goes on along the minus strand of NC_141465.1, from coordinate 90,911,888 downwards.
TGTCTCAATATGATTACCTTTCCAGTGACAAAACATCTATTGCAGTTACCAAGTTTAAAATGTTCTTTATGTGATCTCTTAATTTCCCTTTTTTGTTTTTTTTTTTGGCATCTATCATCTCTTATTTCTTGACTCACTACCTGTCTTAATGCCTTTTGGTCATCATCATGACTGGTTTGGCTTACTTTGTCTTTCCTACATTCTTCAACTGTCTTATATATGTCTCTGAACCATTCTTCTCTCAAAGGAAACCATGCAACAGATATGAGTGGGGTTAGCATTCATGACATTTAACTTTATCTCATCAAAAAGTTGGATGTTTAGCCTAACTCACCTGTCTTAACTTCCTCTGTTGTTAACCCAGAGACAATGACACTTCCAGCCTGTGATATAATCCATACAAGTTTCTAACCTGGGTGTAATATATCAGCTTCTTAGGAGATTTGCTCTGGACATCTCCAGCTTTTTCCATTACTCTTGAAAATGGATACTGACTTTAACGAATTGTCTCCCATACGGACAGCTGAATTTAGAAGAGGCAACTTTTGTGCTTCCCATTTTCCCTAAAATCTGACATTCAGCAAAACTTACCCTATATAGCAAGACACAAGTGTGTTCTCTCATTCGTTTGAAATATACTATCTGTCATTTGACAAAGGTTTTTTCAAAAAAGTAGATGGCTGTGGTGCTGTCTGCCAGATGAACATCAGCATTCATGAATTCACTTCTGGAGTTCTCGTTCTTTTCCTCACTTCCAACCTCCCTTGTCTGTCTCCTGGAGGCAGGGCATCTGGCAACAAAGTGGAAATATTAAACTCTGAAGAAATCACAAAACAATACACTGGGTGAACCAAAGCATGAAATAGAAATGTACACAATAAACATCTTACTTTCTTTTGTTAGGGATAAATCGCAGTTAGTGTGTTTTGCATCATTTGCGGTTATGGTATGATGTAGACTTGGAAAAATAGTGTGTTTAGGCAGCATGTGGGGTCATAGTTCCTAAGCAGCTTAGTGTTTGGTAGCTGTTAGATATCAGCTGTGATGAATTTGATACGGACATCGGTGGTGGACCTAACATGAGTTGGAGATACGAGTTCTAGCATCTTGGAATAGGGAGGTCTTACAGCACTCATCCTCTATATATTGAACAACAGTTTTAAAAGTCTGATTATCATTTATAAACAAGTAGCATTATAACACTGTTTTAAAATGAAAATAGTAATTCAGCTGTCCCTAGATGCTTTTCAATGCGTGTAACTTTAACCATTTAGGAGTTAGAGCCTACATGACTGGATTAGTCTAGATATCCTTTTATGGTGAACAGAAAAAACTATCCAAAACACAATTCACTGCAGATACCACACATGCAAAGTGAGCTAAATCATCTTCCAGAGGTGCTTTCTGCAGCAAATATAGAAAAATCCAACTTTAAAATGCTCAAAGTTAGAGGGAATAAACACCATGCTGTAAAAAAAAGGATGTCTGATCAAGGAAGGTAGACTAGTGCCTAGTATTTGTTTCACGTACACATAGAATCATAGAATCATGGAATGGTTTGGGTTGGAAGGAGACTTAAAGATCATCTAGTTCCAATCCCCCTGCCACAGACAGGGACATCTTCCACTAGATCAGATTGCTCAAAGCCTCATCCAACCTGGCCTTGAACACTTCCAGAGATGGGGCATCCACAACTTCTCTGGGCAACCTGTTCCAGTGCCTCACCACCCTCTGAGTGAAAAATTTCTTCCTTAAATCTAATCTAAATCCGCCCTCTTTCAATTTAACGCCATGGCCCCTTGTCCTATCACTACATGCCCTTGTAAAAAGTCCCTCTCCAGCTTTCCTGGAGGCCCCCTTTAAGTACTGGAAGGCTGCTATAAGATCACTCCAAAGCCTTCTCTTCTCCAGGCTGAACAGCCCTAACTCTCTCAGCCTGTCTTCATAGGAGAGATACTCCAGCCCTCAGATCATCTTCGTGGCCCTCCTCTGTACCCGCTCCAGCAGCTCCATGTCCTTCTTGTGTTGGAGACTCCAGAGCTGAATGCAGTATTCCAGGTGGAGTCTCACAAGAGCAGAGTAGAGGGGCAGAATCACCTCCCTCGACCTGCTGGCCACGCTTCTTTGGATGCAGCCCAGGATATATGTTTTTTAAGGCTGTGAAAAGGTCATTGAAACTAGAAGACAGACAAGATTTCATGCATGTTTTCCACATATTGTGTTGGCTGCCCTGGGAATCCTTCTTCACAGTGGTTTTATTGCGGGACTGTACCAGCACCCTCTCCAGCAAGCCACCGGTCCCGACTAGGAGCAGACACTGAAACTTTGGTCCTTGAAGAATTCAAGATGAAAGAGACAAAATGCAGACAGTGGTTCAAATAAGCAAATGAAAAGGTTAAACAAACAGGCATTAGATAGCGAGATAAGCCTGTTAAAAAGCTTGTGAATATTTCAACAGTACTGCTATACCTAAACATATCCTCTATTTCAGTCCAGGTCGGTTGCCAGCAACCATGAACCACATGAAGGGAGGAATCCACCATGATCTGGTGTCACACAAGGACAGCCATTGGGAAAGAAAGCCCTCACTTGTCACGATCACACACCGTACTGAGGTTAGAGGCAGAACAGCACCAGTGATTGACACAAATTCTTCACTCCTTCCCTTTTATAATGGATGTCCTCTGGATAGACAGCTGCACCAAACACGGTGCTGCTGGTAGAAAAACGCAGGTGCTTAAGAAAGGAGCGAGGAGTAATATAGACATCTGTTTAGTTGGATCTCATGGAAGATCTATATAAGCCCCTTGGAACACACAGTCAAGCCTTGAGCAAACATTTCAGTGATGCAGCCAAGTGACATCTAGAGATTCACTACATTGGACTGAGAAATATCCTTACCTCAGCAGCATTTGTTTATAACTTAGGCATAATGTATGATGCAGTTTTTGAGCTGTGTGATTTATCCAAACATCTAAAAGAAAGACATAACATTGCCAGAAGCTTATTCTGGGGTGTCAAAGCAGATTCAGGTTTTTGCATCAATGGCTGACAATCCTGGCTCTTTCGCTGAGGAGGCTGTCAGTGCTTTTCAGAACGTGTTCTTAAAAAAAAATAATCTCTGCACTAGGGGAAATGTCTTAAAAGCAGTTACGGAGAATTTTCTGGGAGTCTTGAAAATAACATATATTGTGAAATGCTGTTCACAAGGGCATTGAAAATTAGCACTGTACTGTGTAGTGTTTCTTGCAGAAAATCACGCAATGTGATTACATACCTCTTGATAGGAGGTGTCAGCTCCTGTGTTACGGCCAAATTCTAACCTGGATAATTACCTTCTGCTTATCTAAATTCCCCTCACAATTTCAGCTGAATAAGATCTATTGTTTTACTTCACACCCTAAAACGCTGGGAAGTGCAGCATTAGTGTACTTCGAACCAGAAGTGGCTGCATTTTGGTCATTACTTCTGTGAGAATTTTTACTTTCAGAGAACATTGGGCAGGTTATTGTTGTATGGAAACTCAATGTTGAATTTTTCTAACATGAGAGACAGAAAATCTTGTAGCTAAAGACAGTCACTATTAGGTAGAAAGCTTAAAAGGTTTGATGTCTTTAAGGAAGTGAGAATTTTATATATATACATGCACATAATTCATAATTAATATAATATATTATATATTAAAACATATATTCTAGATGCATTCAGAACATAATAGTCTTTTAAAAAAAAGAATTCTTGCCTGAAGCAGACTAAAAAGCGTGAAAGAATCTTCCATGATTTTTCCCTCTCAGAATTTACAGCTTGTGTTTGCATAATTTGCAAAGTCTTTCAGAGCCCTCTGCTGCTACACAGCTAAGCCAGAGCCAAACAGCTGGAACAGGTAAGGCCTACACTTTATTGGCAGTCATGTCGGTTAAATCTTATATACTGCTGGGCTCAATCTAGAACTTTCTAAACACAACAGACATTTACATTTATTAACTTGAATGCCAAGGCTATGGATAGCCATTTGTTGCCCTCCACCTTTATTTCAAGAGAAAATATATTTCATAGAAGCTTCATTTGTGGTAGTGTCTTGAAGTAAGTATACATAAGCACAAATCCTTCGGATAAATGAGAATTGATTTCTGAATGCAGCTAGTTTAGTTTTTTATTAAAAAAAAAAAAGAGAGAGAAACAAAATCTGATAGAAAATAACAAACAAACTTATTTTTTGTAGTCACATCATGTACCCCAGGTTAGGTCTTTTTCCTTCAGTCAGCCCAGTCTCCAGACATCTGGCAACAAATTCTCATTTACACATACTTTTGTGCTTCATCCTCCTATTTTACAAAATCATGGTATTTTTTCTGTTCCAGTTCAGAAAGGCCAGAGGTTATCAGATTTAAAAAATGTAGGGTAAAAAAGGCCATCAATCATGTAGATAAAAATCCTTATGGAAAAGGACAGACTTTACATTGCAGAAGTAGCCTTTGTTTTGGCATTTCGGTGCTCTACTTCAGTTTTAGCCCCTGCTTTCACATATTTTTGAACTATTGAATGTTATATTGAATCCTCTTAACCATGTTAATACAACCATCTGTTGAGCTGATTTTAATATTAAACACACATTTATGTATAAGAACAAGCAGGATATAGCACCAAAAATGTTCTAGAGAGTACAGTTTTCTACTCAACAACTCAAGTAAATGAAAAAATAAATAAAAATGTATAAAAATCCACTTAAGTTTTTCTTTAAGGAAAGTAGACTTAGATCCAGGCACCAAAATTTTTGAAAATTGAAGTAGTACTCTATTTGCTAGAAGCAACCAATTATAAACCACCTAAATTTACTGCATTTAACACAATAGGAACAAACCTCAGAATTATGAGCTTAACCTGTAAAACGACTCCTTCAAAGTTCAAAATACATGAACTTTCATTCTCACGTAAGTTGTGGACACCACTGTTCTAGGACAGAATTTATGTTATGTTAACTTCATTTAGCCTGACTTCATTACCCAAATCAAATTAAGTCAAATCTCCAAAGATAAATTTAAAACTTTACACATATTCCTCACTTGACTTTGTTACACATTTGAGTTTGTTAGTAATTAAATGCTGACAGGAACATCCAATTTAAATGCAAAGGACCAGAGTGTAAGTAGCTACTGAATATGCAAGAAGAGGCAAACAAAGGGGAAAAAAAGAACAATATTTAGGTACATTTTTAGATATTAATTTAGTAACGAATGAGCTAATCTATGAAGGTCATTGCCCTTTGGCTTTTGCATAAATTAATAAATCTGTAATAATGTTTTGTGATCTTGTATCACAGCACAAGACCTCCCATTTCTTCCCAGAAAAGCCAACTGTAAATGTTAGGTTTAGTTTCCTGAATGCACCTTCCTGAGACAACATGTCAATGCAGCCATGGAAAGGAACTTCTTATTGATAGGTACCTTATGCTTAAAGGCTTATGGAGAAGAAAGCTGAATGCCTTTCCAAAATATGTGCCTGCTGAGATTGTTCACCGTCTGAATCTGGGTATATCCAGATTTTCCAGTATAGAAGCTCTTTAGTGCGTTCTCTGCTCCATACTCTCCATTTTTTTACAAAAGAGTGATCTTTCTCAAATCCTTTTAAAAATAACAAGAGTAACCCTGCCTGCTAGTCTCCATGTCCCTAACTGGTCATTGGTTATGTTCCAGACCCTGACTTTTCCTTCACACACCTGACTGTGTGTAAGGAGACAAAGTTAATGATATTGCTACAAGGCCAAGTCAGGCGAATAATTTTATCTACATTCAGTTTGCCAGCTGTAACATATTTCTTTACCTTACTGGGAATATTATAAGGATAAATTAATTTTAAATCTGTGAGATGCTGAGAATGCACAGCGATGAGTTCCAAAGAAAAACCAATTAAATAATGAAGCTGAGTGCATGAACCACTGCTGACCAGTGTTTCTCATACCACTCCACTACTGCCCCAGGACAGAAAATAAAACTGGACAACAGTTAAAGAATTGTATGTACTATATACCCTTTGTTGAGACTTAGAGCAAAGTTCTTCGGCTCCAGTAAGTGTTCTCATTCCCACAGCCTCCATAAGGTCAAAGTGGTTTTGCACAATTCTTAATGACAGAGTTTCCTAACCAAAGCAACCTACTTTCATATCTAACAATGATGGGTGGGTTGTGATTTAGTAGTTACGGGTTTCAGCAGCATCTAAGTAAAACACTGTTTGTTGTTTATAGTTATTTTTCTGTTAAATGGAAAATTATACTCTCCCAAAAAACCAAAGTTATTGGCATTATTCCAACATGGTACTGACTGACAAATGCCAATTTACTTGTCATCATGTTCAACATGCCAGTATTAACATTTTCCTAACTGATTTAGAATTTTTCTCACAAACTAAGTTGTAACAGCACCTCCTCAGGGCTATGAACACGTATTTACTACATGACAGGATGAAAAAATAAAAGAAAATCCACATTTATTCATTTTCATATATATAATTTACGTTGGGTAAACTGGAAAATCCTTTCAAGAATCAACTAACATGAAAAGTATATTTGATAAACATGAATCCTTTTTATAATTTATATTTTGTTTTTCCAGGTTTCTGCAATATGTTCTGACTTATATCAGACTATGTTATGATTTAATAAGATTTTTTTAAAACCGGTCACACAAACCTATACTGTGACATCCTCTAAAAAAACCCCAAGAATGCTTTTAAATAAATAACTGAAAATGTGCAGAATTTTAGCTAAAACCACAGAGAATTGAAAGTGGATATACTCTATTTCTGGGTTTCAACAGTGGAAAACAGGGACTGTATGTGCATTCATTTATTAAGCTTTCTAATATGTCATCCACACACTCAGTGCATCAGATCCAGCAGGTAGTTAAAGGCCTAACGTCCAACTTATTTCAATTTAAGAACAACAGAAATTCAGAATCTTTTTTCTTTTTTTTTTTTTTTTTTTTTTTTTTAGTATAGAGCAATTACACAAGAGTTTTTAAAACTTTGGAAACCATAAAACCAAAGGAAGAAGAAAAGGACTTGCAAAAAGTGCATACATTTGCATATTATCATTCTTGTAAGTGCTTCATAATTTGTGGAAGCAGAAATCTTGATATTTGATTCATACTGGGAAGGGAATGAACACTTTCTTGTGTTTAGCTGCCTTTGGGAGCTGCAGTAACACACTCAGGTCCCTGGGCTTTACTTCAGATTAGTGGAACACTTTGAATCAGGCACTGTCAAAACCACTTGATTGGCTGCTCATTGTAACCTCATACGCAGCAGTGCGCAGCCAGCCAATCACCATGCAAAATATTAACAAGGTCATAGTACTGTAACGCACTCCTATAACTCAGAGATTACAAAAGACATTAAAATTCTGATGCCCCATTCATAAGGAAAAGATTGTAATGAGAACAGAGAATGGCACAACATTAATTCATTGTGTGACAAAGAATATAATGAGAATGGGAAATAGTACAAACATAACTCATTCTTGTTACAGCTTTAAGATTGTAATGTCATGGTTCATATCACATACTTAGGAAGAAAGGTATGGCAGAAGAAGAGTTGTGATATTAAACATAGTTAATCTGAATGCAGTACACATTATTATATATGCAATATAATAAAAAAATTGAAATATTACTTAGAAATGGTTTGTTAAAATTATTATAATTTTTGTTAACATTTTTATAATACTGTTGATAACGAAGCGTTGCAATGCGTGTGTATACTTATTAACAGAGCTCTCCTCAAAATTTTTACTCATGTATATCTTTAGAAATCAGTTACAATTAAAAATAAAAATACTGACGACAGTATCTATGTCTCTCATGACACACATTATGAATCTGTCAAGACAGAGACAGTCATGTTTAGTCATTTGTCTGATACAGTGAAATAAAAAAAAGTCATAAAACAGGTGATGTATTTACTTCCTGAAATTATTGAATAATTTTAGTTATTGCTCACCTACCACTCACTCAGTGATGTGCAATATCCTACCTAATGTAGTAGACTTTATTGAAGTGTTTAACTGATAAGACGTTAAAAATCTTTGACCATCCGTCTGAGCATTTGCCAAAGCCCAAAGCAACTTGTTTCATTCATTAGGCTCTGTGCAAGATCACAAAATCAATACATTTTATTTTGGTTTTAAAAGTAAATCATTAACTTTTTGGTCATTTCTGTTGAATAAAAAAGGAAATGTTCTCAAAGATACTCCTAGTAGATTAAAATTCAGTGTCAACAGGCAATATCAATATAGCAATGATACTACCAGAGGTTTTCTGTGTATTTGCCTTGACATTTTGTTCTCTGCTTCTGTGTATTGTCTCTGAATGGGCGCATCCAACACCAGCAGCTGGGACTTCAGCACAACTTTTGTAAAGTTTGTTTACTCCAAATTCAGCTCCAAGTGTTTGTAGGGTGAACACTTACAAAGCTTCTATACCCAGTGCAGGGAACAGAAAACGTCCTGCCACCACTGTAACTTTTGCAATGCACAGGTCATATTCAGCACATTCAAAATTAAAAAAAAAAAACATCTCTTTATCAGTCTTATATAAAGGTTTCTCAGAAAAGAAATAGCCCATACGTTGTAAAGTATGCACTGATGTTATCATCAGGTAATCACTGCCATCTGAAGGGACCTGGGACCAAATCCAAATAAATAGCCTTAAAAGTATAGCTCTGTAGAAATTCAGAACCTCTATCCAAGACTATGGTTCATAAAATCTGTGACAAGCCTTTAATAATCTAAGGTCTCTTAAACTGTGCAACTCCTCCCCTGCGCGTAAGCATGTTGCTCTTGCTTTGTTTCTCTTTATTTCCATGGTAGATGTAACTCCTTGCATGCTTGCAGAGATGGCATTTCACCATTTCTTATTTATCAACATTCGTACTCCATATATCTTTGTTCTATATTCTCATGCAGCTTCGACCTTTTGACCATTCAACAGAAACTTCCAATCCATTTACTTACATGTGAATGCACAATGTCAAGGGAAAGATAGGTGATCATTAGTTTTACCAAATAAAACCAACTTCCAATAGGCAACTGAAAAACAGATTTGCAACTTAAAGATATTATTCATGTCAAATGTTAGACAGGCAGTGTTTTTTAAGTGGTTCTAGAGGTGTTCTAGAGTAGCTGCAGCTTTTTTCCTTAACAGAGAAACTCCATTTCCCCACTGCTTCTATACATGCAGATGGAACTGTCTAACAGAATATCACAGAATGTTTGAGGTTGGAAGGGATGACTGGAGGTCATCTTGTGCAAATACCCAGCTCAAGCAGGGACACCTAGAGACAGTTGCCCAGGACCCCATCAAGATGGCTTTTGTGTATCTCCAAAGGCAGAGACTCCACAGGTTCTCTGGGTGACCTGTCGCAGTGCTCAGTCACACTCACAGTAAAAAAGTATTTCCTGATGTTCACACAGAACCTCCTGTATTTCAGTTTGTGCTCGTTGCCCCTGGTCCTGTCACAGGACACTGCTGAAAAGAGCCTGGCTCCCTTCTCTTTACACCTTCGTTTCAGGTATTTATATACATTTATAAGATCCACCCTTGAGCCTTCTCTTCATAAGACAGGTGCTCCAGTCCCTTCATCATCTTCATGACCCTTTACTGTACCCTGTCCAGTAGCTCCATATTTCTAAGCACAGTACCTCAAGTGTGACCCTACCAGTGCTGAGTAGAGGTTACCAGTGTCAAGAAGAGGAAATATACAAAACAATTTGCTCTTGAATAAGAAAAAAAATATTCAAAAGGATTTTCTCTTAAACTGAAAAAAAATCTACCAGATTTCAGCTAAAAAGGTTAAGTCTTTGAAATAGATCATCATCCAGATATGATCCCTTACAGTATTATTGGCAAAATTTGAGAGATTTATTGCGATAAAAATAAAACCTCATTTCTTTTTCTCTCCTCTAAAATGAAAGTTAAAATACTAATAAAATTGTAAAATTGTACCACATGTATTAGACTTAAACTACTCATTTGTCCAGAAGACAATTCTTTCTGAAGAATCATAGTTCTATTTTCAGTAAATTGGTTAAAAAACAGACTAAATTGCTTTTATGTAGTTACTGCATTTTCTAATGTAGGTGGATTTATTTGATTCTATATTTGTACAAATAAGTACATTCCAAAAAGTAGCAAATCTGTTCTTATAGTGTTAGTTACATTTTAGTATCCACATTATATCCAGGTGCATTGTCAAAATGAGATAAGTGTAAAGACCATGAGCAGAGGAAAAAATGTGATTGTGTGAGGGATGTTATGACAGTTCTGTATGCATAATACATGCATCCCAGGAGGCAATTCTGCATCTGTTACATATATTTATGTATTTTTACTTGTACTTTTTGAGATATTTAAGATTTATGGTGATAGATTCTTTCCCCTTAAAGACAATAAAAGGAAAACATACAACAAGTGTATGATTTTGTTAGTGAGTGAAGTGAAGTGGGTGTGAAAGTTGCACACATGGTAGGCTCTGTGAAGGTTAAGAAATTTCTATTCTTGACACTTAGAAGCCTTTCTGCAGTGGCTTTCAAAATACTTTCAAAACAAACCTCTAATAGATTTAATCTATGTGCAGCTAAAGTAGTTTCTGTTCATTATAATGACTGAAAGAGGGTAAGAAAACAATTGCTGGATGTTAAAGACTAACACAGGAATGATGAAGACATTTTGTGAGGGAAAAGAGAAATCCTGAAGTCTCAGGGAATGAAGAAAGTGATGATAAATGAAGACAACACCACAAGGGTAAAGAGACAGAAAAGATAAAATGGCTAAAGAGGCAGACAGTTTTATATAACTAACTGTTTGAAGAAACAACACACTGTGTTGTACTGTAATGACATCTCCCGACCATTGAATTTTCTGTGAAGAGATAGATGAGCCTTCTACCAGCTTCCATTACGCAGCAGGTATTTTTTAGTCTCTGTTATACAGGAGATTTGAAAAACCACCTTCTTTGGAAAATTCTAAGATGCATTTGGAGGGCAAAGGATAATATTTCTGCTGTTTAATTTTGACTCTTTGAAACAATGAATTCTGTACACCCTTCTTTAAGCATTAGAAGACCATCTGCAAAAAGAAACAAGCAGAAAGGTATGCCTCAAGTGACAAATGAGAAAGAAGCTCCAACTTTCAGATGTATACAATTCTACAATTGTCTCTTCTATGTTTTTTTTTTAAATTTCTTTAAAGACATCTTATATCGGGCACTGTTGGAGACATGCCATTACACCAGAAGAACTGCTTATCCTAGCTGATCAGTCAATTATTATATATAATGTTAAAAACCCCCACAATTTTAAAAATAGAGATACGGATTAAACCCTGAAAGTGAAAACATAAATTTGATGAACCATATATTCTTCTTCTATCCTTATTATTTTGAGGCAATTTTCATTTACCTGAAGAGCAGAAGAAATGGAAATTCTTTAAGGAATTTAAGATATACTACAAAAGTTAGTAAAAAAGTTATTCTTAGTAACTAAGTGATAGAAGTATGTTTTCATATGTTATCAATAAAAAAAACTCTAACAACTCATATTTCACTTAGCTGGAAGGAAGAAGCCAAGCAGTTACCAAATAGTACTCTGTTGACTAAATATAGTTTGCAAAAGAGATCTATATTAAAATATAGTATAGCTCATCAATAATGTTACACTGCATTGAAAAAATACATTTAAAAATATTGTATGAATATAATGTCGGATTTATTGAGCTTAAGAAGCTCAAGAAGTGGGCCCATATGAACCTCATGAGGTGCAACAAGGTCAAGTGCAAGGTCCCGCACAGGAGTCAGGGCAACCCCTGGTATCAATAAAGGCTGGGGGATGAAGAGATTGAGAGTAATCCTGAGGAGAAGGATTTAGGGGTACTGGTGGAGGATAAATTGGACATGAGCCAGCAATGTGCACTAGCAGCCCAGAAAAACAACCCTATCCTGGGCTGCACCAAAAGAAGCGTGGTCAAAGGAGGTGATTCTGCCCCTCTACTCTGTCACTCTGGTGACACCCCACCTGGAATACTACATCCCACTCTGGAGTCCTCTGCGCAGGAAAGACATGGACCTGTTGGAGCTGGTCCAGAGGAGGGTCATGCAAATAATCATAGGCATGGAACATCTCTTCTATGAAGAAAGGCTGAGAGAGTTGGGGTTGTTCAGCCTGGAGAAAAGAAGGCTCCAGGGAGATCTTATTGCAACTTTTCAGTACTTAAAGGGGCCTTATAAGAGAAGGGGGCAAACATTTTAGTAGGGCCTGTCCTGTAGCAAGAGGACAAGGGGTAATCATTTTAAACTAAAAGAGGGTAGATTTAGACTGGATATAGGGAAGAAATTTTTTACAATGAAGGTGGTGAAACACTGGAACAGGTTGCCTGCAGAGGTAGTAGACGCCTCATCCGTGGAAACATTCAAGGTCAGGTTGGATGGGACTCTGAGCAACCCAATCTAGTTGAAGATGTCCCTGCTCACTGCAGGGGTGTTGGACTAGATGACCTTTAAAGGTCCCTTCTGACCCAAGGTATTCTATGATTCTATGATTATTAGTTTAAATTTCAAGTACCAATCTACCCTTAACTTTTTAGCTACTTCCAGAAATGATACACTAACATGATTTATAAAAATAATAATTTACAGTATTAGAAATAATGACTTTTTTAATCAAGATAAATGCAATGTAAATATTTTAGTACTATACTTTGTCTTGAAATCTGTCAGTATATGCTAAGTGATAACCTTCCTCAAGCAACTATAATCTTTAAAAGAAAATGTTTGGAATGACAAAAAACAAAATATCAACATTAAATAACAAAAAAACATTAGATAAATCTGTAAGTCATAGATAAGTGTACTCTTTTGAGTTAAGTTAGACATTTGTTTTCACTTTTTGCAAGCTGCAAGTCTTAGGTATTGACAAAGATCTAGTCCAGTTTCATTTTATGGTTAATAAGGAGTTTGTATCAACGCTAATTTTATAGAAACAGGTAAATTCACAAATATTTGAGGAAAAAACTTAATGGGAGGGGAGAGAGAGAGAGAAGCACATCTTTACACGTGCCTACAAATCGAATTTCTGACCCTCTAGTAAAATCAGTTCTACTAGGATGCTCAGGCAGGTTTTAACACAAGCCCTAGAAAGCCATGTATTCTAACACCAAGTACTTTTAGCTTGTTTCCTTTGTCATTGTAATAAGAGTTTAGGTGACCTTAAAGTACCTGAATAGGAAACAGAGAGCCTTGTAACTTTACAGCTTTTCTATGCAGATGTTTTTTTTTCTCGTTGGCCATACTACAAAAGAATAGAATTCTCTGAAGATCCAACATATTTCATTGTAGGTGGGGGGAAAGGCTAATTTTGCCCATTAAAGTAGCTCCATAAGCAAATTAAAGTTAATTTTGTTAGTTCTGAAACTTTGATTTTTCTGGCATTTTTGCTAAACAGTTCCATTCATCAGTAGAATATAAATTAATGAGTTGCAGTTGAAGACAGCTATTTAAGATGTTCAAACCATACACTTAATTGGCATGTTAAAAGTTAAAGAGTCAGAGTAAAATCTGGTACATAAAAATGTATAAGCACATAAACTATAGCACTCTATTCCACAGCTCAAGAGGCATCATGCTATTCACTTCATTAATCAAGGGTACGTCCCAAGTTTCAACAAGTGATGATTTATAGTCATTCTTTGTACATGCTCAACTGTAAGAAGATAAAGGTCTCTCTACAGAGGAGTAAACTTGAGACACAGATCTCAAATTTGAGACACTAATTTTAGTAAGCCATCTTGCATATTTTAGGGATTTCATGGTTTCTTATTATCCTGATCAAGAATGGGATTGCTACCCCTGACATAGTTCAAGCCACAGTTGAGAAAGATAATTCTAGTACTCAGAACAACTTCATCTCTATTACAGCCAATGATGTCAATTATGATGGCACTTTACGAGGGAAGACATTTATTCTTTAGAAAATGGATTAACATCGCACCTGATTAGTAATCACTGCAATGTTCAGGAGACAGCAAACAGAAATAAATGACTGTGGGTTCCTGGGTTTAAAACTACTGGTCTCTCCAGGGTAAAAGGCTGTTTGAGGAAATGCTGAACACCAATGGAGAGTTCTAGCAAGAAGAAAGAGAGGAAGAGAGGAGGAAAGAAGGGAAGGGAAGAAGAATGGAAAAAAGGAGGGAGGGAGATAAGACAGGGAGGGAGGGAGGGAGGGAAGGATGAAGGAAGGGAGGGAGGGAGAAAACGGAAGAACTTTTCCAGCTATTCCTTTACATTTTTCCCCAAGACATAGAATCTTGCTTGAAAAATGCTACTTTTTAATGAAAGTGCCATGCATCACTTCCAAACTCTCACATTCATGTTTGTTTAGAACATTTGAGGGGCAAAGTAAGAAATATTCTTCATTCTCAATGTTCATAGCAAGACGGGAACTGTAGCGTACTATAATCAGGAGTAAGAGACCAAAACATTGTGGTATGCCATGGGTAGTCAATGGATGATCCATGGGACTTGAGTTTCAGTTTTCTTGCACATAAAATCCTTCTGTGGACTAGCTAACTCAGAGGGATAAAACAACTCATCTGTGAGCTAAGAGTATGCTTTATTTGCCAGCCTACACACTATCCTTATGATACTCTTTGTCCTCTTGCAGAAGCTATACTGTTTTCTTTGCATTAGACTGCTGAGAGACAGAATTGACACAGAGGGACAGAGATCTCTCCTTTGGCATGAGGAGGTCAGGTCTGATATCTTCCATCTGGTCAGGAAGTGCCCTATCTGCTAGATAAATCTGTCCAAATGGAAATACAATCTTCTTTAGCTGAAGTTAGGTTGCCATCAGTAATAGATGTTCAAGATGTCTGAAAGAGGTAACATCAACCTAATCTAATAACTAGGCACTCAACCACTTGTTAGACTATTTAAGTATTTTAACTAATAACTTTTTCATACAGAAATAGTCTTTAAAGCTTTAATCACTAGTCTTGATTCCCAGCTCTAACCCAAGGAAACCTTATTTCTTAGGAGCTTGATGGTACCCTCCTTGTGAGTCTAGTTTTAATCTGCCTCATATTTTACTTGCATTGTTTGGGAAGGTTAAATGCTGAATGACTGGTCCCAGGGATGTGAAGTGAGCTCTTTCCATGCTAAGTAGTGCACTGCTCAGATGTCTGTTTATATTTGAGTCCCAGGTAAAATAGACAGGTTTTCAGAGTTGAACTGCCACAACAGCAAAGGAAACTCTAGTTGTTTGGCATTTGTAACTCATACAGCCGGATGCTTCACTTCTGATTGGTGAACACTGGCCAGAGTTTGTGGACTACAAAGACTGCATTGAGAATGGCTAGCACTACTGTAGTTAGGAAAATACAAAGCGCCGCAGTAATCTCTGAGCAGCTACTGAATGAATAGTCAGTCTGGCTAATATAATCCCCAGAATCAGATGTCTTCTTAAAATCCATTACCATAGTATTCCCCTTAGAACAGTAGTTAGTTTCATCAATTCACAGCTTTATGACCTAGCCAATTAATATGAGTGATATCCTGACTTCCGCTCATAAAAACAATCTCTCTCTAATGCTAGTATAATTTGGAGATATAATACTCAAAGAACTAACTTTCTGAACAGTGAGGACGATACTCTATAAGAGCTCAGATACCATTACGCAAAACCTGGCTCGCCAAGGCAATGAATGTCTTTTTTGAAGACATATACTGAATAGCACACACCAAAAATATAGGAACGTTTAAAGTACATACAAGAATCAGCATCTGGTAAAATATTTGATTAATTATTTTCCTCTAAGAAAGTAACACTGAGACCTTCTGTTTCTCTAGATGTTGCTGTAATTTTTATCCATAGTCTGTTACAGAAGACCAAATTTGCTTTAAAGGCAGATGTTTTCACTTCAGTGAGTCACATCTGTTTACTCCAGAATAGCATTGAATGAATCAAATCAACAAAGATCTAAAATTATAGTTATTTAAAATAAGACCATAGATACAATAGTCACAGATCTTTTAGAATATAATTTAATTATATTGTAACTGTTTTTCATAGTATCCAATTATATTGTGAGGGATCTCATAGTGGGGTAATGATCAAAGCTAATAGAATATTAACAACAATCAGCGTTGCTTATTCTACCTGTTCACTTGACCTTTAAAGTAAGATTCCCTGTGAAAAAGTTGAAATATTCATGTCATTAAGCATATTCAGTGTTTTTAGTTTTGCTGAATTTCCTCGAACAATTTAACACAACGTTGGGGTTTGTTTGATTTAACTTGTGAATAAGGATGATCATTACCTGAAGTAATTTTTCATTTAGTTTTGTTTTGTGGGGTTTTTTTAAGCTTCCATTCAATTAAAAGTCAATGTATTTCATTGAGGTGACAGATCTGTTTGTTTTTTTTTTTTTAATTTGGGAGATACTACCAGCATTAACATTATAACATAACTTAAAAAAGAGCCAGGAATATGGTGAAGAGGAAACGAGCATCAGCTTCCTTAAAATATATTATGTGTGCCATTGTGCCATGGACAGCCATTTTAAGAAAAATGGAAAATGTCAGATATTTTTGTCAACCTTATTATTTTACAGTTATCATATATAAGTATACACATACATACATTTGTATATGTATGTATGTACAATAGCTTCACCAAAAGCAGTGTCGTGTTGTATACCTCTAGACAGTATTTGGAATATCTTTACTCTATCATCTTTAATAAGACTTTTAACACTGATTCTCACCTGTCAGTCTTTAATGGAACTTCTGCCTACCAGCAGCCTCCCAGCTGATGACAGGCAAGATTCAGGGTTACCACATTCTTAACCTTAGTACCTCACTTAAATATCTGAACTTCAGGGAGGTGGTTAACACCCTCAGCTGTTTGTATGATTTCATATAATACCAGACAGTTGCGTTAGTCCTATTGTGAAGCAAAAGATCTACTTTGATAGGTATTACAGCCTAGATAGGCAGCCATTACACTCCAGGTAGGTATTACACCCTTGCTCATAATGTCAGCCGAGATTGTAAAAGAAACGTATTTTAATGACTGCTTCCACCAGACTCAGGATCAGATTAGGAAACCTCTGCATCCTATGTGTAGGGATCCAGCTATCTTCAAAACCCATCCTTCGCTTAGAGACACTTTTTGAGACAAATTAATCCTGGACACTGTATCCCAAACCCTTTTGAAATTCAATTACTAGGTGTTATATGTTCTGTAAAGCAGTATTCCCATCCGTGTCATGACTAGAGAAGCAATTTTTTCGTTACTATTACTCAACAAATACATTTGGAAAGACAGCTTGAATATACTTACCATAGTGACATGATTTCAAGTTCAGCCTTTAGCTATCTGTGGGTCTTAATTTTAGATGATGGAAGTCTACTTTAGTTAAAACTCACAATTAAGGAACTGGTTTGATTTGGGTGTGGATTTTTTTTTTTTTCTTCTTAGAAACACACCTGAAAAGATATCTGGCTGAAAAAAATCCCAGGTTTACACCACATTAAAGAAAATAAAAATGTGGAAGATAATTTAAATCACTTGACATTCTTTTAACAACTTTCCCAGTGAATTTGCCACTTTTTTACTTTATATAGGGGTTTATCATTCTATCTCTTTTTACCTGGAGTACTACCCTTACGTACAATTACTCATTCTCAGTTCTGTGAGATTATTTATGTTGCAGAACTAAAGAATTAGGATAGTAGAAATAAGTCTTCAAAAAGTTTCAGCTTTTGTAACTGTTTATGAGGTAAATTTACCTGAGTTTATGTCGCATAAATACATAAATGAAGAATCAGTCTGTCGGAAAATATGTGTAGACGTTAGAGATCAAAACATAGGAGAGAAAACCTATTCCAAAAATGAGGCTATGCAAGTATGAGCTTCATCATAACAAAAAGCATCTAACAAATATCCTGCAGAAGAAAAGAGCTATGGAGCTATCAGCAAATGAGCTCATGTACACTTCGTTTTCTATCTATATCTTTCTGTATTAAGTTCTATCCTTCCCCCGTTTCAGGGAATAGCACACTCAAAGGAGATATCCAAACATCTTTGTAATTTTGCCAGGGCAGCGAGAGGGTTCTGATTCATAATTTCTGAAACAGAGATAACAGAAAATAGAATATAAAACCTCCAGCATGTGGGGTTTTTTTTTGTTATTGTTGTTTCATGTGCTTGTTTGGAAAAATGGAAAACTGTGAGCAAGTAGGGTTATCAAGGGCTAAATAGTTCCTGTTCTCCATCACACCACTTTGCAGTTTCTCACACAGCTGTATATTATTTACATGCATGCACAAATATGTTGTCTTATTCTTTGATTTTGCAATACATATCTAATGTGCACTGATAGCAGAGAACTCAACTCTTGCACACAAAGCACGTGAATTGATAGACTGATTTTCCTCCCTTCTCAACGAAATTTTTCACACAGGCATGGATAGAGTGTTTAGAGGGGATACATAAGCACATCCAGCCAGATATATAAATTGACATTTTAAAAAATTAGCACTTTGGTCTGATTTATTTTTTCTTATATTCACAGGAAGCTGTATCTTCCTGCTCGGCTCTGCCCTGCCAATTCATTCCATTTTCAGACCTATCTGATCTGGTCCATGTGGGAATCACCAGAGACATCACAGTGCCTTCCCAGCCTCTTGGGAATCTGATTACTTCTTTTTCTTATGCTAGTTCACTTTGTCCTCCAAGTAAGAATTCATATGTCAATCATTTTTTGTTCAATTTCATGGGGTAGAATCACAAAAATGGCAACCAATCCAATTGCAAATTACTTGATGAGTCTTCTTTGAAGAGTTGCCAATAATGCTAATCATCAAATGGTTGAATTCAGCTCTGTAGAAATGCATTTGTGAAGAACAGCAATCTCTGTGACTTTGACAAAGGAACTGCTGACTTGCCTCACTGTTTGTCTTTTGATGTGAAAGAGCAAATCGATTTATAGAGCTTTTGCTTGCAGATGTAGGATATGATTAGTATGCAGAAAGACCTTTCTACAGTGTCATTTGTTTATTTAGCTGTCTCTGCACTCAGCCCTGATTGTGTACTCTTAATTAATGTATACAAAGCTAAAAGAAATAAAATCCTGGAACCATGATCATAGAATACTGTACTACATGTCATTCGTCACCATGAAAATGCTATTTATATTTTATTGGCTGCAAGGAAGGGAAACGCAGACATTTAAAAAACTGTTTCAAAAAGTCCTTGTGTTTGCCAAAAGCAGCCAGTTATAGTTACACCAAAAAAGTGTCAATGAAAGCTGTTCGATTTAAGTAGGTGGTTCTTTTTTTCCAGTGTTTAAATTTTTATTCCAAACGGTTGTTGAGTCTTTATAAAAAGTACCTCTGATGCTTTCCTGAGGTCAAAGTACTCTGTAAAACATCCTAAGAGACGTGAATCATCCCGTTCTTCAAGGCCTTCTGATTCAGTTGCTTGGAAATTTTAGCTGAGAAAGAGTTTAAAGAGGAAAGCAGAGACACTAGAGACCTTCATGTCAATAATGAATGATCAATAGAAGTCACACACTAGAAAATTGACATTCAGTCAGCAATTCTGTGTTATTCATGCACATTTTGCATTGTCTATTCAGGTTTGTTGTGGGGAAAGTGGACACAGAAAGGCAGAAAAAGACAGAAATCATCAGAATATCAAATAATGGAATCCAGAGTGACATCTAGTGACATGCTGTATTAGAAGCATGAATATTTAATTACTGAAATATATTGATTTTACTAGTCATATTAATTACAGCTTTCCAGAAAAGTTACTTAAAAAAAAATCTTACAGATTCTTACAAAATGTATTCCATAAACATATGAGACCATTCACAACTCAATTTACTAAAATGTTTGCTTCCATCTGTTATAAACAATAATTCAAGTGGAAGCAAATTTTTTACAGAAGAAATTTATAAGTTTAATAACACTGATGCTTTAATTAGTTTCTCAATACAGATTCACCTTATAAATAACTTCCTAAACTCACCTTCAAGACCTTAAAATCTTATATTCTTCAACCATGAGCACTGACTCAAAATCATAAGCTAACTAATCTATTCAGTCCTTTGTACCACATTTTTCAAGATGGCAGAACATTGTCTTCATGAGCAAATTGCATTCCACCTTCTGTTCTAAACATTTCTGTTGCCTTAACTGCAGGATTCTGGACACTGAAAGTGTAACAAAGGAAATCCCTATTACAAAGTTGAAATCCAGAATACTCTGCTCTCAACACAGTCTCCATCAAATACTAACACAGACAATTATGTCCTTAATTTCTATGGTATGAATAAGCAAGAGCAATTCATGTTATTAGAGGAAGAATGAGATTGATCTGAAAAGACTGTAGAATTATAAAATACTGCAAGGTATTGTATAGAATTCTCTAAATATACCTTTTAAATAAAATAAAAAAACCTCGAAAAGTCACTTGCAAATTATGTTATTGATATTTCCTTCGGTAAATAGGAAAGTACAGAAATCAGTACATGTGGCCAAAATAATTTGTGAGTTGAGGCTAAGAGATGAATGTAGAAGTTATTTTAATCAAATTTGTTACTTTAAATCACATATTTCTTCATTTTTAAATTTCAATGATAAAGAAACTTTTACCATTTTAATTTTTTCACTAAAATCATTACAGCAAAGGGAGAAGGTGAGAGAAAAGAAAAATTGTATTAGAAGGATTAAGCCTCCATGTCAGTAACTTTAAATCAAGAAATCACTTAATGGGAGAGAAAAAAAGAAGAACACAAAATATTTGGACAAAATAAGTCTATATATGCCTATATCTATAGACAAAGATGTAGGGGAAATTTTGTAACAAGTATGTTGCAATTATCATATAACAGTCATATAATGAAGAAATCTTATGTTTTACGACTAGTTTATTGTATGAAGACCACCATTACTACAGGCACTAGAATTCTATGTTTTGTTATGGGTTTCCTCTTACCTTACGTACTTGGATTTTGAAAACTTAACTTCCTTATGGAGACAATTAAAACTTTCCTCAGATTTACATCACAATAACTCTTATTCACTTGCAAATCTTGAAGATGCAAATACACCTCCAGGTTGCATTTTTCTGTAAATGCTCAACTTTACAAATAACAAGTCTAAGACACTAATTTCAAAAAAGGAAACACTAATTTCAAAAAAGAATAATAGTTCTAATTTCACAGTACAGAGTACCAGTCTCTAAATTTTTTATTTCTTATTTTTAAAAATGAAGGTTAACTTAGAAGATCAAAGTCTTTGATGTTTTCTCACTTCCTTATGCTCTTCTAGAGCAGCACAGAATGTACTGTGCTGGCCAGACAGGCTGAATTCAGATGTTTTATTTCATTATCACAGTAGAAAGCAGATTATGTGTACAATGATTTTTTTTGTTTTGATTCCATAGATCCTTCCAATCTCTGCATATACCCAGTAATTTTCTTTCCTCCGTCCCTTGAAGATCCTTGTCCCCATATTCTTCAGATTAGTTTTTCTTCATTTTTACTCCTTTTTCTTGTATTTCTCCCCTCCTCACACTCCAAATCCCTCTTTCATATCCTCACTACGAATTACAGTATATCTTTACTATTAGCAGCAAACAAACCAATCAACCAACCAATAACCAGTAAATCAGAAAAGCATGTCACAGTACTCAAATAATAGCCCTCAAAAGAGGGCAGCTCTTTTTAACAATCTCTAGCTGCTTTCAGTGGGATGAGATCAGATCATAATTATTAGTCTCGTTTTTTAAAATTACTGCCCTTCAACTCTTTTCCCGACAAGCTCAGGAAAAAGCTGTCTCCCTTCACAGTCAAGAAGGTGAGAAGGACACAACTCTAACAAAAATAAAGCCAAAAAATAATGTTCTTTTCAGGAATTAGTTTATTAATTCACAAAAATTTTTAGAAAACATGTTTTTTTTGCTAAAACCACAGAACATCTCCTGTGGTTTTAGCAAAAGCATTACTATTTGATCTACACAAACTAAAACAAATGCAGCTCTATTCTTAGTGCACCACAACTTAGTCGTGACCTTCCATAAAAGACATAAAATCTTCCACTTCCAGACTGAGGTGGGAAAGCCATCAAACTTATGGGAACACAGCAACAAGAGTTACTACTTCCCGTTTGAAAGCCCTGAATTGTTGTTAAAATTAGATGTTACACTTCACTTACGCCATTTTCCTCTTCCTTATTTCTTTTCCTTCCCTACCCTGCTCAGAACTCTCTTCCATCCTCTTTGCTCCTTTTCCATTTCCATCCTCTCCACTGCATTTCATTACTCATGGGCAATTCTGCCAGATTTTTCCCGCCTGGCTGGTCTCCTCCTCTTTCTCTGATCATTGCCCATATATAACAAGAGGTTTCTAAAACAAAACCAAACTGACAAGTGCAACAAGAAATCTGAGCTCTAGGATGCATGTAGTAGCAGTGACAGTGACAACTGGATTGTCCCACGAAATCTGAGACCCTCAGAAGGTGCTTCTTTAATTAAATAGAGTTAATTCAAATATGTCATGCCTTGCACTTTCTCTGAAGCTGCTAGTGCATTATTTCCTAAGAATTATGATCTAATTAAATAGATTTTGGCATAGACTCACAAAATCTGCACTTATTTCACTCACTCAGGAAAGACCTTTATAATTCTTTCATAACTGCAGAAGAAAAACTATTTCTCAATACCTCTTCAATGCATAATGAACATTAAACAGGAAATACCAGCCCAACGTGCCTTTATTATTTTTCAGATGTTGAAAAGGTGTAGACCAAGACAAGGATTTATTAACAGGATTTGGATGCCTAATGGCCCTAGGCTTCTTTGAAAAACTCAAGCCAGAAGAGGGATGTTCTCAGTATGTTTGCACAACAAGCTGATGGAATCACTTTTTGTATTTTAATGATAGTCTTCAGATTAATGATTGGCATAAGAGGCTCTAGATTCTCCTGGACTGGTTTCCAAGTTCTCATTTTGGTATCATTACTATTAATGATCTCTTAATTTTCCTTATGCTCATTAACTTTATAATCTTTCTCTGATCTTGCGAGTTTTGACGTCTTGATTCATTCTTTACCCACAATGTTACAAAACTTTCAGGAAAAGCTTGATTAACTAATTGTTTGAAAGAAAGGGGAACCACAACCTGCTTCTCTGACCAAATTTTAACCAAAGCAGTTGCTGCTGCATTCTGTGAGACGTGTCTTTTTTTCAAGAATATGTGTGTGTGCATGCACATGAACTTTTTCAGAAGATTCTGTCAAAACTGGTTTCCTACATGACTGATGTGGAAGAATGTCATGTCTGAGATTTCTGAAAATAACTGGGAAACAGAGAGGTGGGAAACAAAAAAAAACCCCAAACCTCAGTGATTTGCAATAGCAGGAGACTATTCTAAGCATTGTGGTATAGAAACAAACTTAATCTACCTTATCCCTTTGATATTTCCCTTTTGATTCCTCCTCACTGCTTTAAACAAAGGGGCAGGAGTAGCCTTTAGCTAAACTGGTGCCCACCCTGGTGCTTAGAACACACCTTTGAAGAATGAATTATTCTGAATGATACAGGTTTGAAACACTCAGACTGAGAAACAGACACTGTTCCTCAGTTTCTAGGAGGAATGACTGCTTTTACTTCACCTTAAAAAAATAAGGAGAAAATTAAAAAAAAAAAAAAAGAAAAGAGAGAGGGAAAAAAAGGAAAAGGGAGGAAAAGGGAAAAAAAACAGGAAAAAGGAAAGGGAGAAGCAGTGGGTAAAAGGGTCAAAAGAGGGAAAATGTGTGAAAAGGAAAAAGGAAAAAAGAGTAAAAACAAAAGAAAAAGAAGAGGAAATAAAAAATTTGGGGAAAAAAAGAAAAACAAAAAAGAAAAACAAAATAGAAAAAAGGAAGACAAAAGAAAGCTAGGAATTGTCTTGTCACAGTTGTAGTATTCAGAACCATGAGATGTGCTGTGTCCAGAGTTGTAGAACACTGGAACAGGTTGCCCAGAGAGGTGGTGGATGCTCCATCCCTGGAGACATTCAAGGCCAGGTTGGACGAGGCCCTGAGCAACCTGATCTGGTTGGAGATATCCCTGTTCCTTGCAGGGGGGTTGGACTAGATGACCTTTGAAGGTCCCTTCCAGCCCTAATCATTCTATGATTCTATGATTCTATGATTCTATGATTCTATGAAATGACACACCTTCCAAAGAGTGGTGACAGTCTGAACATGCCTGTGGCTTTCTATAAGAGATCTTTGCTGAGGGTTTCCTAGATCTTATAGGGTGCCCAAACAAATAATTTTTAGGCATCTAACACTTGAAAAAGCTTAGAGCTTTGGTACTCTGATTCAATCTGACAGGACTAGGTACCTAAAGTTAATGTACAGTAGTATTCCTGTTGGGAATTATGCAGCATATGCCTGAGGATATATCATCCTTATCTTTCTATGTTCAAGCAATCTGGTCTTTCAGAAGAGGTGAGTCTCCATAAGTTCAAAACAAAAATGAGTTGTGAATATTCAGCAATTTACAAAACATGCTTGGATATTTATATGTTTCAATACAGGTTAAGGAGCCTATTTTGAAACATTGTCCAAATTATCAAACTCTGGATACAGGCAGATGATATAACTCTACAGAAGTTTTCCTTCTGCACAGACACAGGAAAAACAATTTAATAAAAACAAACACA
This sequence comes from Tauraco erythrolophus, assembly GCF_009769465.1. Taxonomy (NCBI): domain Eukaryota; kingdom Metazoa; phylum Chordata; class Aves; order Musophagiformes; family Musophagidae; genus Tauraco; species Tauraco erythrolophus. The sequence goes on along the minus strand of NC_141465.1, from coordinate 90,887,127 downwards.
CAAATATAAACCTTAGGGGAGCACTACAAGTGCTTGAATACAGGTTTCTAGTGCCAAGTATGTCTAAATTAGAGATGAGAGACAGTGATGGACACTTGACTATTCCAGTGAAAAAGATACTATCATGTAAGTCACAAAGCACTTATACTGCTGCTCTTCAAGACCCGCAGAAGCAGAAGTTGATCCGTAACCAAGAGATTTACAGGACATCTTCTGTCTTCTGTCTATTACTTTGCTTCTTGAGCTGATAATTTGGAAAATCAAATCAGAAATCTTCTGTATACCTGCTATTAATACCTTGTAATACTGGACTATATACTATGATTTAATATACTGAAAATATATGTAAGTAATAAAAAATTTGTAAATATGACTGCATTGTAAATCACACCAAAAAAAAAAAAAAAAAAAGATGGTGTTGCATTTTATGTCAATAAATCCCCTACTGCAAATACAACACATGTGATAGTAAGGCTAGACTCAACTCCTGCTGTTTCTGGTGCTCTATGAGCACCGTCCATACGGTGCTTTGCAAGTTACCTTTGGGAGCCGTAATAAGGACTGTACTGCAGGAACCAAATGTGGCAGCATTTACGGCCCCTTGAGGAGTCGCCTTTGTACTCTCTCTGATACTGATATAAAAGAACATCTTTGGGAAAGCTTCGGTTCAGATGGTATGTCACATAGCGAAAGGGAGATTTCTGGGGTTTGAAGAGAAGAGGAAAGAAGTTAGAAAAAAAAAATGGATTAGACAGGAAGAAAAAGTACACTGCTTGTAATTTTATTTCTCACACCAGAGTCACACACCTCCAGCAGTCTGCATGCAAGAGTTTTCGTGGTTCATTTTCTCCCAGGGAAAATTTTCACCCACCCTCCCTCCAACACGAAGTTTGGCTCAGCCTTCTCACCTTTTACTGAAAAGGAAGTGATATCTCCTCTGCGTACTCAGTGCACATTTTTTGAAAAGCAAGACCACAGGAAAAATAAAGCAACAATGATTAACAATAGAATAAAATACCGGAATGCATTTCAAGAAAGGAAAAATTTCAGCTTTTCATAACAGACAGGGCATTTCTGTCAGTTGGATAAATGCCTCCTTGAAATTACCTGACTTCGGACAACTGTATGAAGAGACTGAATGAAAAAAAGGATTTATTTACCTTCTCGAATGTCAGTGAGAATAATAGCTCTTAATGCAATATCTGTTGCTCTCACTAATGGTCCATTTACATATGATTGTTCTCTTGCACAAATGACAAAATAAAATTATGCAGTACTGAATTTAAGAGCAAGACAAGCCATGTGGTTTCTAAATCTAGAGTGTTTTTATGTGGAAAGAATGATAGAATATGTGACTCTTATGGGACAGTTTCAAAGGAACAGAATTCCCAGTAAAGAACTTTCTTTTTCATTTAAAGACATTAAACTAAATACAAAAAAAAAATCAATACAGAGAAAACACTTAAATATCAGTTCAAAGCACACTGCTAAATAAATAAAAAATAAAATTATTCTGTTTTATAAAAGTTATTCCAAATTTGATATTTTAGGAAGAGAACTCACTAAAATGCAACTGAAAATATCTCAAGTACAAATGAGAAACAAGGATGATGACTTTAGAAAAAGCATTGTGTGGCGTAATGGTGCCCTCACTTCTTAGCCTATATTATAATTCATTTCTTCTTCTAAATGCATATAATTACATTTTAAGATGTTCCTTAGAAGAAGCTTAGTGTAATTGCTATGATCCTGCTTAATAGTGCCTTGAGAAACAAAACAACAGATCCAAATAAAATATCACTCCTTAAAGTATAAGTCAAAGGCTATTCACATGGAAGACTGAAAAATAATCAGATTTTGCATTCTATCCTTTCAACAATACAACTGCACTTTCAAATATGCTTTGTTGTTTTCTTTTAATTCATGAAAATTAATCTTATAGATGTAGATGCCAGATTTGCATTAATTAAAACTCCACTGTAGAAGCCAGGCTTAATTGCAATCAAATTTGCTTAATTATGCATGGCGAGAGATTCCCAAATGAGAAAGGTTTTAGTAAGGATTTTTGTTTTTTATACTGACAAAATAAATTGAAATTGTCATTTTTTGTGTTTTATGTAACACTTGTAAATAATTTGTGAAGCACCTTAAGTCTTCTATGTAAAGCAATGTTATTGCTTAAGTAATTATAACAATCTGCATTTTTCATTGTTAATTGTGGGTGTCAGCCTCATTAATTTTAATTTACAGCCTGTAATGAAATTAAGAAAATTTTGTGCTGATCTGCTGAAACTTGTCTTATAGAAAGTTACTTAATAAAACTGAAGTTCAGAAAAGTGAGGAATTTATTCCTGCATTGTCAAGACAAGTAACAAATGTCCATTTTTCTCACAAGTTTTGCTTCTAATTTTAAATCAATATCTAGTAAAGCAATTTGTGTTAGAAAGTTTGAGAAAATTCAATCTGCAAATTTTTCATTTCAAAGAGTAATACATAGAATGTAGACATAATATGTACTTCTATTGCCAACAGATAATATGTCCCTACACTCAAAAAATTTGGTGTAACTCTATTGTTCATACACTTTTATTCTGTCTGTACGTTGCTTGATTAGCCAGATGACTTAACTCACTATACTGAACATTTAAAAAGGTAACAATAACTTTGGAAATCACAAAATAGAGCACCATGAACTGTATTTGGTACAAGTAAACACAATCGTGAGAATGGACGTAAGCAGCTGAATATATTTCCATAAAACCACAAGAAAACAAAACAAAACAAAATAGAACATGAGTTTTATGAGTCAAAAGAGTAATATCCTATAAGCTGTTGCTGTTGGATCCAGAGAAGGATGTGCTATGCGGCAACTGATCTTTCCAGTGCATGTGGACATGAGCACGACGGCTGCTACGGCCCTACTTTGGCAAGACCCTTCCACACAAACTGTGCTCTAAGTATGCAATGTCTTGCTGAAGTCAACAGGTCTGAAAATCATGTTCAAGCCTGCCCTTCTTATTGCATTATGATTTTTTTTTTTTTTTTCAAAGGCTAAAATGTTACTTTTAGATTTATGATTGCACTTGATGACGGCAGTTATCCTTAGCTCAGTTAGATCTTCATCCCTGTGTTTAGCAGAAAGTTTTCAGTTTAAACATAAGAAGACTAAAGGTTGAAACGTAGAGGAGACTAAAGGTTTAAACTGTCCAGGAGGAGGTTAGAAACTTCATCATTGTTCACTGAGGGCACTCAAAGTTGGTCAATGTTATTGCTACTTGTTTTCAAGAAAAGTTTCGCATTCAAGATATTTAAAAAAGAATTATAGGTCTGCAAATTCCATTAGTTTCCCGTGAACAAGAATTTGTTTACAAAGCAAGTTTCACTTCCTATTTAAACAAATATTCTTCTGCCTTGTAAGGATAATATTAGAAAGAATAAAATCTCCTCACCATTCATTTTAAAATGTTAAAACAGGTGACAAATATCACAGCTTAGCTAATGAATATGAGATTATAATGTAGTATTAATAACAATTTATTATCTGAATAATGCAATATATTTTCTACCTCAATTAAGTGCTTTTGAATATTGGAATTATTATAACTTTTTTAAGTTAACGTTTTGAAGATGTGAGAATATATTAGAAATGTAATGAATGAGTCACAAAAAAATACAATATATTTGCGAAGTATGAAATTCAGAATAACTAAAAAAGTCTGTAGAAAACTTAAACAGAAAGAAAATTTCAATATGATAAAAGTTTCCTGTCAACTCTGTCTGGAAGCTTCCAGTAAAACAATCTAACAAAACTCAAAATCAATTCTACAAATCTAAATTCTGCATGCTTTATTTCTGTATTATTTTATCTTTTTTTTTATATTTGAAAGATAAATTCTAAACATATTGCAGGTTTGGAGTTTTTAAAGTTTGAATACAATAGGAAAAAAATATTTCATTCTTTGATGTCCAGCACCTAAAATTCTGCGGTCTCATTCTTTTTCTTCCTAAATGCACTCAGTTATTTCACTCAATAAAAAAGTATCTCACTGGATCAATTCCTTTTTCTTTCTTCATTGCAAATCCATTTTTTCAGTATGGTTCTGAAACTTTCATAAACTGTAATGTTCTTAAAATTAAGTATAATAATATAGTCAAAAATCTCTGCCCACATTGTCTCTGGCTTTTTTGTTTAGTTTCTTTTTAATAAACTGTGTTCTGCTTTTCAAAACTCAGCCCTTCAAACTCTATCCTTCCCTTCCTCTGTTCTGCTGAGTTTGCATCATTGCCCCAGCCATGCAAGAAAACAGAAAGATATGGCTTAATTAGGCTGCAACTTTATTAATTTAATTTATCTGGGGACTATCCAGCAGTAATTTCTAGAATACAGGTCATAAATTTTTCATTAATTATTTTCACTTATAGGAGAGCTGCCACCAGCTTTCATTCCCTCTGGCAGTAGGTCCCCAGCCCTCGGTGGGTGATCCACCACCATCTGAAAATTATGATTAGGAACGACAGGTTCTCTTCTTGTCACACTAGACTTTGAGAGTCCTGCTTCAGGCACCCACCTCCTTTTGAGACGGCTTTTGGTTTTTGTCCTTTTCCAACACTGGTTTACCAAGGAAGCGGAACCTCTATGGTAGTTCAAGTATCTGAGACAGATTTTACTGTCTTGGAGAGGTGATGGGAGGAGGACTAGGCCAGACAGTCTAAGTTATATCTGCTCCACAGATTAACAAGGTCAGTTAGTTGACCTAAACTTCATTGACCTGCCAAGCTAGCCACAGAGCTGTCTTCCACCTGGATGGTTGACTCCCCAAACCTGTGAAGACAGGCAATGCTTGAAAGAGTTAGAATTCTTTTTCTTCAGTAGTCTACTAAAACAAAGAAGGATCTAAATTTTGCATTGTAGATCTCACTTCGGAACCTCCACTTTCTCATCTCAATATTCCCAGAGCTCTTTCATTTTTTTCATTTTTACTGGAAACTGTCCATTGTGAATTTGCATGTCTTGCTTTTTAATTGGTGTTGAGAGGTATTTATTGTTATGATCCTGCACACACTTGCACAATGCTTTGGATGAAAAAGCATTATATGATACCATAAAATTTAATCTGAAAAATGTGAAAGAACAGAAATGGCAATAGACAAACTGTGGGGAGAGGCTGCTATTTTTCTAGTATACAAAGTCATGTATCAAATATATAACATATAATAAATATATAAACCTATAAAAAGACTAATATTATAATGCATATAATATTATGTATAATATGACATAAAGTATATAAAATATAAGCTTTTTTAAACGTACTTGTCTTTAAGAATTTGCAATCTGAACATGTGGAAGCCAGCAGGGGAGGGGAAGAAACAAGAAAGCCATGACTGGGAAAATGCGAGAAGAACCCCTGAGCTTGTGTTCTGCTCTCTGATGTTACTTTTGCTATATATAGCTTGATATTTGAACTGAACATGAAAATGGAAAGCATAATCTTGTAAAGTAGATGAGTCCCAGAACAAAATGCACAATCTAGCATATGCTTGATCCACCACAACTGTGCAGGTGAGAGATAAAAATGCTAAAGCATAGCACTATTTTAATATATTAGAGATAAAATATTTAAAAATTTGGAGTCCGTATGTACTTCACAACTGCAAATAGGGGTTGTTTTTGTGGAGTTTTTAGTTTTTTGTATTGGCCTGTAGTGAAACCATTTTCAATGTGCTTTTCAATACGAGCTAAAAATGCGTAGCAGAGACTTCCTAGGATTTGTCAGAGATCATAGATCCTGTCCAAAGCAGATTCCTATTCCTGTGTTTCAACTAAGTTTTGGTGGTTATAATGGCTGATGATCTTTTCAGTGTGTAATAAAACTAAGAAGGTAATTAATCTGATGTGTTATAAAAACGTGTAGAATTAAAACTGAGTAGTAATAATCTAGGCTTCTAATATCCAGCACTTAAGCAGATTTTCCTTCTTAAATGAATACCAATTGGTACCTATGCACCTCAGTGGTCTACTGAATTTTGACATTGCTTCTGAAGGATGTGTACAGAACAATACCAACAGGAAGGAAAACACCCTTAGGAAGTCAGTTCCAATCTACAGGCAGCATGCAAGATATTTTCTTTTTCCACCCCATAACTATCCTTTCTTCCTTCTCCTTCATCCCTCTGCTTCCCTGAGCAAGATCAAGACAGATTCAGCCCTCATTTCTGACACAGCCAAACTCCATTTTGCCTGCCTGGCTAAGGCAAATCGCATGAGTTCTGCATAGAAGGGCTGTATTTATTCTTTTACAAAATATAATTTTTAATGTTTTCAAGTATATCTGGATACTTACCTAACAATGTTAATGTTCTGTTCTGCACAGGTCAGTAGCACCCATAACAAATTACAAAGGAGTATTTTTGAAAACCATGGATATATGGTTGTCCTTACATTTTGACAGGTACCAATACGGGAAAAAAACCCAACATTCTTTGTTAATAATTGTGACATTTTTATATAACCTGTATAAACCAGCATAACAGAGTACAAGTTTGCCCTGGACATGTAAATAAAGGTGTCAACTACTTTCTTAGCAGTTCAGCTATGCTTTAAATATATTTTACTGTTCTTTTTCATTCTGTTCTCAAGGCAGAAGGACATTAATGACTGTGAAAAGTGAATGAATAACAGAAAAAAAAAAGATTAAAAAAGAAAGAAAAAGAAAATGAAGGAGAAAGAACAAAAATTAAAAACAAAGAAAAGGTAAAGAAAGAGAAGAAAAAGAATAAAAAAATCTTCTTTGGAAAGGAAGGACTTCGACATTCTTATTTAATTAGCAGTGGATATACAGGATAGAGTAAAGAGATCTATTTCAAAACTGTGACTTAATGACAAGTTGATGTGTAATACTTTGCCTGAAGACCCAGACAACATCGTTAAGAGAGAGACAAGTAAATTGTAGGTAAGAAATAAAAATAAATGTTTCCACACCTCTGACATAACTGTAAAAGTTAAAAGGCTACTGATAAATTGGAGACAAATGACTATTGTTCTGGCAAAATATGGAATCTTAATTCATTTTTGGATAGCACTATTGCCAGCTCTTGCAATTTTATTATTAGCCTCATGATATTTGATGCTTTTCTTAAAGACCTAGCTCCTAGATTTATACTAATTAGGAGGCTATTAACTTTCATAAAAAATATCATGTTTCCAGTCCTGATACCTAAGCAGAAACATATTAGACCATTTCCTAAAAGTGGGAAAGATAGAAGTCAAGCAAGGAGAAACACAAACAGGTTATTAAAAAAAAAAATAAAAATCCAACCACCAACCCAAACCTATGAATTCTGGAAGTCTTACTCATGATTTCTGAATATTTGGCAACACTACATTAACTATAATTAAGTTAGAGATTTATTAGGTAATAAAAACAGCAAAGCTGATAAGAAGCTTCTGCGCTGAAAAAAAGAACATGCTGAAAATCAGCCAAAAGAAGGTGAAATTTCAAAAGATTTCTGTTCGCAATGGAAACTCTTACTTTTTTATTGCTTTCAACAAATGATTCTGCATAGTTTTCCATAAAAAAAAAAATCTGACTACTTTTAAAAACTAGTTTTCAGAACCTGACTTGTTCCACTGGCAACAAACTGAATCTAGTATCTTTCACCTCTTGGGGATCCATGAATGTTGTTGAATTCCTGTCCATCACCATTTTAATCTTCTCAGACTTTAGTGATTTGGCATTGCTCAGGTGACATAAGACCTTGCTACTGGTTGGATGACTTGAGTAGAGAGCTCTAGTTAGTTTTGTCTCTTAGTGTCACAGTTTTTAGGGAAACTGTGCAATTTAAGAATCACACTCAACCAGTAGCCAAAACCCAGTAGTTTACTCTGATCTCAAATACTCTCTGATAAGTGGCAATGGCTGAAATATTGTGCCATATGAACCAACTCTGCTTCCGGCAACACTGCCCATCCCAGCAGGGGATGGATGTGTATTCAAATACTGTGCAAGTTACGAAGAAGTCCATCCACATTGCTTTGACAAAGGAATGCAAGCCCTGGAAGCAGACGGTATTAAGTCCAATGATAAATTAAATAAAGAATATAACTTCAATAGTGCGTGCAGCTTTACCATTTCCAAGAAAAAGAACAATGACTAAGTACCTTTTTAATTGGGAAAAAAAAACCACACAAGGAGATTCACAGATTCCTCCCTGTCAAAAGTATTTTTTTCTTCTTGCCGCTACTTCTCCTGCCATTTTTTGAGGAAAAATCATTCTGTCTCTGCTAAAATTTTCCATTTATACTGACTATATACTACTGCACCACCATCTGAGTGTTCTGATCTTAAATACCAGGGCAGTACTCCACGGCCTGGATTCACTGGTCACATCCACTTTTGTTGTAGTGACATCACAGCTGTTCCTTAACACTTGGCTTGTTGGATATGATGAGCACAGTGTAAGTCCTTCAGGTCTACTTGTCTCCCAGTGTCTGAAAGCCCTATTAAATTTGAACCTGATAAAGCTGATAATTCCAAGACCAGAAACTCCAGTCTGACCAAGAATGTCATCATCGTCAAATGTAGACAGCCTAGTCAGAACTACAGTCCCATAGTCTGTTGCAGTAATGCTATCAACAGAGTATTGCTGAGAAGAAGCCCAAAATCCCAAATATCAGTCATATATTCTGTATAGAGTAATCTGTATATTCTAGCTGGGTTCACAATGCTCAGGTCCAGTACAACAGTGGGTGGAGAAACTGTACTAATTGTTGGATGAACTTTGGCTTCTTACCCCATGTAGCTCCTGCATCCAGCTCTGACCTCACACTCTAGGAATTATTTGATATCTAAGTCTCCTTGCGCTTTTTCCCAACACCTAGTTACCTTCAGTGCCTTGTCTACATGTCCATGATTCTGCGGCAGACCAAAAATACCTTCAGTTGTCTTGGATGGCACCAAATTCCTTCTCATCTTCCTAGGAGAGACAATTTTTAGTACTTCTGCTGGCCACGCATTGTCCTTAATTCTGTGTCATTCTGTCCCAGACTACCTCTGTGATCCCTTCATTCCGGAATAAAGAGAGAGGAAGGTCTGCACTTTCCATGTTTCCCCTCTGGAGAGATAAAACATCTTTTCAGAATCATGACATCCCTACCCATCAGTTTCTCGTTTGACCTACCTGCAAATATACTGTTTGGACATTGCTGCTCAGTCCTAGTTGCTACTCTGGAGTCAAACAGTCTTCCCTGAGGTGAACAAAGCATCATAAGCTCTCAGGGAGCTGATCTGGCACTGACTGACAGCTGACACTTTCTCCCTTTGACCAGTGTTTTCTTACCCAAGGCCCCACCAGGGGAAAGGCTAAGGCAGCTGATATAGGACAATTTTACTCTGTCTTTCTCATAGGAGACAAAGCCTTAGCACACAACGACAACTTTGGAAGAGATCAAATACTAAAACTGTGCCAGATGGAAAAGGTTTCCTGAGTCTTCCAACTAATTTTTAAAAAGCAAGATTTTCAGAATCATCCTTTTAATCTATTTTCTTCCATTATAAATACAAAATGTATATGAAAACTAATTTTCTTGGTATTTATTACTAAAGAAGTGAGGATAACAAGTGCAGGAATTGGCTAAATTATCTAAGAAGTGTTATATATTTCAGCACTACTGAAGAAATAAGATGATAGAGTTCCTCTTCCAAGATATTTCATGAAAAATTACGTTATTTGTATTGTAACTGAATCCTCTTCATAGAGAGTTTTGGAGCCATCATTCAAATTATTTGACTAACTGGATAGCTTAATAGCAAATCATAGTATATGCTTACCAATCACAGCACATCCTGAGAACTGGAAGTCATTAGCATGATTCTTGTTTTTTTTTAAAAGGATTTGGGGGTTGTCTTGAGAATTACAGTTTGTTACAATGATTAAAAATCAAATAGACAAAAAATAGTGCAATATTTGGGGAATTGTAATATACACGGCAAGGGAAAAACTAACAAGCTTTCTGTAACAGAAAGTTGTGCCTCTAATGTGTTGGAAGGTTCTGAAAATATTAATAGGACAGTGGATGAACGTGACCCAGTGGACATAATTTACTTGGATTTCAAAAAGCTTTAGAAAAGGTCCCTCATAAAAGAATATTAAAGATAATAAATAACAATGAAGTAAGGGGCAAAGGCTTGTCATGGATTAAAAAGTGATTAAATGATAGGAAATAAATAGTTATAACCTCAAAGAAGAGATATATTAATAATGGAGTGTCTTAAGGGTCAGTACAATGATCAAGTTGTTTAATATATTTTTTCAATAATTGGAGTAAGTGAATTGCAAGGTGGCAGAGTTTGCTGATGACACTGTACTACTGAAGAAGTAACCACTTGCATAACCTCCTACTCGTTATAGTGGTCTAAAAACCAACCTGTACTGCTCCAAAAGTCATCAACAACAGGAATTCCAGTGAGTACCAGTACAGAAGTTTAGCAATGTACAGGGAGGGAGGGAAGAGTTACAAATTTGTCTGCGTGTCCACTGTTCAGACTTATCTCAAGACTCACACAGTGAATGGTTACGTTCTGGTAAACCTAAGGTAGGAGCTGGGACAGCGAAAAGGGTCTACTTGGCCTTCATCATGAAATTTTTGAAAGATGTGCCTTCAGTAAACTATCTTCAGTAAAATCTGAAATTTTCCTGCATAGCTGATGGAAGTTGAAATCATACCTATAGCACTCAACAATCACACATTAATCCTAACAATAAAAACACTACATTATTCCTTTCTCAAATTATGGATAGCTTTGAATGGTTATTAGCCACAGCATCACGGGCAATCTTATGCAACAGCTTTTCCTTACAAAATACAAATCAAACAAAAGCACTTGCACCCAAAAAAAACATTCCGGTTCGGATTTTCACTGTTCATAAACTTCTGCTCATCCCCATGACTAATATTCAAGCATGCCAAGTCTTAGCCCCCAGATTATCATAACCCCAGAGAAGTGTACTTCTCAACTCATCTGAGAGTTGACTGGAAAAGAAAACTGTTGTAGTGGGATCCTCAAAAAAGACAATCCTGCTTTCAGCCTCAGGAACAAACTACCCTATTCATTACTAGCCATAGCTTCTGTCGTGGGTTAGGCCGACCACCCCACACAGCCGGTCACCCACCCTCTCCCATCCCCAGGAATGAGGGAGAGAATTAAAGGAGAAACGGGAAACCCGTGGGTTGAGATAAGAACAATTTAATACAGATGATTTAATACAGTGTAGATGCTCACCACCCCCTCGTATGCGAAGCCCATTTCGTCCTGAAACTGCAAATCCTGGACGAACGCGAGGCCCCGAAATAGAGAGGGGCAGAGAGAGAGAGATAGTACTCCGAGAGTGGGAGTACTGGGAGAGAGAGAAAAAAAGGCAATAGAGCAAAAGCGCAGCAAGCGCAAAAGAGCAGAAGCAGCGAAAGAGCCAAAGCGCAAAAGCCCTTCTGTCCGGCTGACCCTCGCTTTTATACTGGGCATGACGCTGTGTGATATGGAATACTAATTGGCCAGTTTGGCCCTCAATCTTAAGTTCCACCACAAATCACAAGGGGAATCGTGTCCCCCTTGTCCCAGCTATGCTCCCCCCTTATCCCGCCGTGCTTCTGCACTCCGGCACACTGAAAAGTCCTTGGAGTTTCACGTCCAACCACAAACATCAACTTGCTATCAGCATTCTTCTCAGAGTGAGCCTCTGAGTAAAACCAAAACATGGAGCTCTCCTAGCTGTTAAAAAGAAGAGCTAACACTGTCCCAGTTAAAACTAGGACATAAAAAATGAGAATAACATAGGAGTTCTCATTGCTAAGGACTAAAATAATTACCTTTCTGTAACAACATTATTTTCTAATTCTAGTCCTTCTTCCCCAAATATAAAGAATCAAACCTTTTCAATCCAACCATATCTTATGGACCTTATGTCCTAGGACAAGTTTGTCTCCCAGAAACACCATGTCTGAAAAAGAAAGGTCGGGATTCATGGCTAGTAAATGTGAAATGTGTTACAGTTGTTCCAGTTACATTCTATCTGGAGTGGAATAAGAAGTTCGTGCCACAGAAAAGGAAAAGTCATTTTCTACAGTCTCTTCCTAAAATGGGAAGATGTAACAATAATCACCCAGAGAAAAACCTGTGGCCAAACACAGTCCCAGCTCTTCCTACAAATGATATCCCCTCAGAACTCTGCTTGCTTCACTCCCAGGCAGATATGAAGCTCTATACACAACTTTACCTCTTATTGCCATCTTCCAGAAAAAAATATCCTGATATTAGGCGGCTGAAGGAGCAAGAGGAGATAATGCAGATGGATCAAAAGACCTTTTGTTGTTGAAGCAGAGTGTTAATCAACTGAATTTTTTTAGAGGCCAGTGCAAGCACTTGGAATAACAAGGTTTTTATTTTATAAAATACAAAATAATAGTAAATAAATCTCATCATTTAGGCCACTAAACGATTACTATCAAAGTTGCTAAGCATTTGTTTTATTCATGTTAAAATTGCAGAATCATCTGATTGATTGTTTTGGGGAATATTTCCCAACCATTCAGTGGATAAGGATTGACTGGATAGTCACACTCAAAGACTTGTGGTCAACGGCTCAATGTCCAAGTGGAGACCAGTGATGAGTGGCACTCCTCAGGGGTCAGTATTGGGACTGGCGTTGTTTAACATCTTTATTGGCGACATGGACAGTGGGATCGAGTGCACCCTCAGCAAGTTTGCAGATGACACCAAGTTGTGTGGTGTGGTGGACACGCTGGAGGGAAGGGATGCCAACCAGAGGGACCTTGACAGGCTGAAGAGGTGGGCCTGTGAGAACCTCATCAAGTTCAACAAGGCCAAGTGCAAGGTCCTGCACGTGGGTTGGGGCAATCTCATGCACAAGTACAGGCTGGACAGAGAATGGATTGAGAGCAGCCCTGAGGAAAAGGACTTGGAAGTGCTGGTGGATGAGAAGCTCAATGTGAGCCGGCAATGTGCGCTGGCAACCCAGAAAGACAACCATATCCTGGGCTGCATCCAAAGAAGCGTGGCCAGCAGGTGGAGGGAGGTGGTTGTGGCCCTCCGCGTGGCTCCCATGAGGTCCCGCCTGGAGTACTGCGTTCAGCTCTGAGGAACCAAACACAAGAAGGACATGGAGCTGCTGGAGGGGGTCCAGAGGAGGGTCACAAAGATGATCTGAGGGCTGGAGCACTTCTCCATTGAAGACAGGCTGAGAGAGTTGGGGTTGTTCAGCCTGGAGAAGAGAAGGCTTGGGGAACAACTTCTAGCAGCCTTCCAGTATCTAAAAGGGGCCTATAAGAAAGATGGAGAGGGACTTTTTACAAGGATGTGTAGTGAAGGGACAAGGGGCAACAGATTTAAACTGGAAGGGGGCAGATTTAGATTAGACGTAAGGAAGAGTGAAGCACTGAAGAAGATTGCCCAGAGTAGCTGTGGATGCCCCATCCTTGGAAGCGTTCCAGGCTGGGTTAGATGAGGCTTCAAGCAACCTGTTCTAGGGGAAGGTGTCCCTGCCCATGGCAGGGGTGTTGGAACTAGATGATCTTTGAGGTCTCTCCCAACCCAAAGCATTCTATGATTCTATTATATCCTGGAGTATGAAAGACCAGCCATTTAATCCATTATGTAGTTCTCTATTATCCCAAATATGATACAACTTGCAGCATCTTAGCTGGTAGTTATAGCCACTCAACAAGAGATCTGACTTTGGCTCATGTGTTTTACACATCTGATGAAATGTATAGTTTTAAATGCATTAAGTTTAATCAAGCAATTGATTTCTGAATTTGCAAAAAATAAATTAATCGATCTTAATGTCAGTGTTTATTTTTAATAAGACATTAGATACAAATTCTAGTTCATTGTCATCTGGTTGAGAATTACAGTATGTTGCAGTACAATCACAAACAAATATTGTAATTACAAATACCAAGGGAAATTTAGGCTATAAGGCAAAATGTAAAAAGAATTTGACTGTGTAAAATTAAATTAATAAAACATTAAAGCACTAAAAATGTAACCTACTGCCTATTATAACTAAATTGTTTGCACAGCTAAAATAAAGAAACAATCTCAGTGTTTGCATTTATGAACATTACATGGCAATCAAAAGAGGTAAAGGAGAGAAACAGTGCAGTTAAGGTTACAGTCTCCTATCCATTTTTCCTACATATTTACACCCTGAAATTAATTTAATACTTAACATATTTATTTAAATCAATGAAATTAGGGATTTATCTACCTTCCGTTTAGTTTCTAAGAGACAATACAGCAAGAGGTTACCAAAGTAGCCATGCTATGCCTTGTCATAGCATATGATGGGAACTCTTTTTATGTAGAAGTCAATGGGAGCAGAATCAGGCCCATGCTAAAAGCTTGTGAAAAATCTTTCCTGGGATGACTTTCTCAACATCAAATAGTAAGTCTGTAGCAGAACTGGGATTGGAATTGCACTCAGATCATCTAAATCCCAGTTAAGTGCCTTAATCACATGACTTACTGGAGCTCTCCTAAATGAATTCATACATGTTCCCATCAGTTCTTCACCTGCAGACCCAGGAATTCTGATCAAAAGCAATCTGAGGTAGCTGCAGTTATGAGTCATCTGCCTGTCAAATGTCTTCTGCCAAATATACAAAGGAACCGACTCCATCATTCCTAAAAGAGGGAAAGAAAATACAGTGGAATCCATCGGAACACAGAATCAAGTTCCTCAAAATCATATGGATTCACCTAGCAGAGGTCTTTTTTCCTATTAGCGTCTTATCAGTCAAATGCACAATTCACTTATGTAATTATTTGTTTTCTCGTGAAAATAGAGTGCAAAAAGATGTAGAAGTACTAAATACAATGCAAAATCATGTTTCTTACATGAAAATGGCTCACAAAAAGGCAAAGCTTCAAGGACATTTTTTGTGAAAATTTGAGAGTCACCTAGACCAGCTGTGACATCTGTACTAATTGAAAAAGCAAACGAGGCCACAAAGGACTGTTCTTTGACCATTTAATCAATTTTCCACTCAATGCATTGTTCATTCTTCAAGACTTTAATGCTAGAATTGATTTTAACAGCCATTACCGAAATACGTAGGTCAAAGGTCTCCCAACCTTTTTTAAGTTTGACCAATGGGAGAAAAGATTATGGATATGCGAATAAATCAGTGGCTATGATTCAAACACCTTACTAAAAAACACTGTGTGGATCACAGTCTACCCATGTACTAGTGGTCACATGGGCTAACTGGAACACAATGTGAGAAACAGCAAGCTGGTGATCTCTAATAATGTCTGGTCTGGACTCTGAAAATATTGCTTAAACTTTCAATAATGTGTAACTCGTATAGCTCACTCCAATACAGAGTCATACAGCTCATCTCAATAGAGGAAGAGGTCAGTAGTCAAAGTTTATAAATATATTTGGAAATTGCATATTTGACTCAAGCAAACAGAGGAGTCTGGAAGGATGAAGAATATTAAGATCACCTATTAAGATGGTTTTAGGCACAGTTAGTAGATACATGCCCTGCAAAATAAAGGAAATAGAAATACGGAAATTTGCGTTTTATCTTGAAGTTCTACATTCATCCATATAGAGGGAAAAATCAGAAAAATCCATGCTTAAATAATTTTTTTTCTCGTTTTTATCAATTTTCCTTAGATAGAAAAACATATCTAACCTACCATTTGCATGATACTGGCAGAGCTAATAGAGAGGTAAGGAAAGGCGGTAAGCTGCAGTGCAAACAGAACACATTAAAGGGATATAGGTTAAAAACCTATTGTTTTACTTACTTTACACCTGATTCTATTGTTCTACTTGTGGATTTTGGGAAATTTTTGTCTTCAATGGCAAATATCTGTCATCTGTAGAACTCCTGTCTCACAGAATAAAAGCTTCTGTGGAGATGAAAGAGTCCATAAGAAAATTCTTTTTCACGGTACATGTGTATAGTAAAAGGCAGCAATGACTGTGGGACGCTACAAGTTGGTAGTGACTTCTTTAACATCACTTTAACATCAGCGATTCCCTCATGTACTGCCTTCTCCTTCTTCTATGTTCTGGGGCAATGAGAGTTTGGCCCTAATGAAAGAGATTTACAGTATGACCTTTGCATACATGCATGATATATGGTGATGACAGCCATTCCACTGTGAAATATGATGCTATGATCTTTCAGTTGTTTCCCTTTGGAAGATAAGCCTCACACGATTAGATTGATAAGCATCACTGTAACAGAAATTGTGCCAAAACAGCAGCTACTGGCATGTTGTACTGTAGGAACTTTAAGGATATTGACATAATTCTAGAAAAACAAGCTTAAGGACAAGCTGAGCCACAAAAATCAAATAATGTAATTGACAGATTATTTGATGCAGTTCCTGATTAAAAGTTCCCTGTTTTACTAAGACCCACTGACTTACAAAAGACCTTTGACACGCCACTGTAAAGTGTATGAATGCTTTAAGATTTTTCATCATTATCATGCATGCCTGAAATTTGTTTAGGCTGTCAGGTGTTTGTCATGGAGTCCTCAATATTGTTATAGTATAAAAGGGCATCCATCAGACACATTAAACACCATGTCTGTTCCTTAAGGAGATTACCTCTATCTGTGATGTGTTGCACTATTGACACACACATGACATCCAATAGAGCATTCTGCATTTATTTGGAGATTTGCATGCACCATAAAGCAGAGCTTTTTTTTTTTTTCTTTTCAACTAGAAAACAAGCAAGGTGGGAAAAGGGTGCTGCTTTTTGCCATTCATATTCAGTGACACTGTTGAGTGTTATTCCTTTCATCTGAATGTTTGCATTTGGTTTTAATTTTCTTATTTTCATTTATAAAGGTCAAAGCTAGGTTGGGTCCCATTGATATAGCTGCTGTGCAGAAGTAGGTAAAATGTCAGTCATTCCCTCAAAAAACTTTAAGTAGACAAAACAGAACTGGTTGGTGAGATGAGCAGGCAAGTTAAGATGTGTTGAGAAGGATGAATCAAGAGATCGAACAGAATGTGCATTTAAACAGTACCATAAGTTCTTCTCACATACCTTAACGCTGACAAAATTTACCTTTCAGCTCCATTCTGATACCAGTATAAGTTCAAGTTTCTGCATTACTTATAACCTTTGGGTGTATGCCAGGTCTTTATGTGGTCTTAGAGTACTAGATAATGTAAACATCTATACTAATTTTGAATGCTGTAGACAGTATAATACAAATGAACTCAGTCTTATTTTGCACATAACATAGTTCTATGTATTCTTATGACATCTCACGTAATGGAATCAATAAATAAAGCACAGTGTTGTTTTCATGCTTGAACTTCTTGGTGACATGTATAGCAGTAAAGTGAAAAAAGCCAGGGTGGAGGCCAGAGCAGGGACACAAGATGATGTATATTGTTAACTTGTTAGCTAAGTGCACATCAGGGTTTCAAACTGTGGCAAATAGCAGTTTTTCATACTATGCCTGTGCAGAGCTGTGAGATTATTATGGGCCACAGAGTATTTCAGCAGGTTCTCCAGAGGTGACCAGTCTGTTCAGAAAGATAGAAGAGTTTTACTGTATAGGTATGAGTTGTGCCATGCAAGTTTTTTTATTAATACAGATATAGCTGTAATGCTGTGCAGTAATGTTCATCCTATCTCAAATACAAACAGATGATTCAGAAAAGAGTGACAAACAATGCAAAATATCTCAAGGAATGTTAAAAATATTTTTACCAATTAGCTTAAAATGGAGGCCCAATGCATTGTTCAAAGAACCTGGTAAATATTGACATGAAAATACACCTAAATACACAGACATAGAGACATTTAAAAAGCTCTTCTATTTTCTCATTTGTAGGATATGTCTTGAGGTCTTTTTTCATGTCTAGAATAAGCTATTACTCCTTGTTTAAATATAAATACTTGAAAGGTAATTCAGCAGGCACAGTTTGAAATTCCCTGGCAAAAGCTAAGTACACTTTTGGAATAAACATCTTAGCTTGAAAGATTTCACCATAAAATGAAGTGTGTTAACTTAAAACATAGGAGTGTGAACCACCCTACCTACACACAACACCAACACCCACTTCCTCAGGGCTGCTATTGGAAGTGTTAATTCCTTCCAATGTTATCAGCTACTGGTATACAGTCACACTTTGAGAGGGGAAAAAGAATAAACAGCAAAAAAAACCCCAAGTTAATATTATTAGTTATAGGAAAACAATTTTTTAGAAGATATCGGAAAAGAACTTGACCTTTCAGGCTGTATTCTTACAACTATGATGATAGTCCCTGAACCATTTGAATCAGTAATTCATTTTCTCAAGTATCTTGTTAACCTGTGAAATTTTCAACAACTCTAGAAAACCACAAATTATTTCCTGGATTTCAGGAGAGCAGACTTCAGTCTCTTCAGGGATCTCCTCGGTAGAGTACAATGGGATGAAGCACTGGAGGGAAGAGGGACACAAGAAAGCTGGTTAATATTCAAGGATCACCTCCTCCAAGCTCAGGAGCAGTGCATCCCAACAAAGAGAAAGTAGGGTAGGAACACCAGGAGGCCTGCATGGATGAATAAGGAGCTCCTGGACCAACTTGAACAGAAAAACAAGGCCTAGAGAGGGTGGAAACAAGGACAAGTAGCCTGGGAAGAATACAGAGCAATTGTCTGAGCAACCAGAGATCAGGTTAGGAAAGCTAAAGCCCTGATAGAGTCAAATGTGGCCAGGGACATCAAGGGCAACAAGAAAAACTTCTACAAAAAAAAAGGGATCTAGGGAAAAGGTGGGCCCTCTCCAGAAGGGATTGGGAGACCTGGCTACCCGGGATATGGAGAAGGCTGAGGTTCTCAATGACTTCCTTGCCTCAGTCTTCACTGGCAAGAGCTCCCGCTGCACAGCCCAAGTTACAGAAGGCAAAGGCAGGGACTGGTAGAATGAAGAACTGCCCACTGCAGGAGAAGATCAGGTTCAAGACCACCTAAAGAACCTAAAGATGGACAAGTCCATGGGACCTGATGAGGTGCATCCTCGGGTCCTGAGGGAACTGGCAGGTGAAGTTGCTAAGCCACTATCCATCATATTTCAGAAGTCGTGGCAGTCTGGTGAAGTTCCCACTGACTGGAAAAGGGGAAACATAGCCCCCATCTTTAAAAAGGGAAAAAAAGAAGACCCAGTATAGATGTTTACATTATCTAGTACTCTAAGACCACATAAAGACCTGGCATACACCCAAAGAAGAGGCCAGTCAGTCTCACCTCTGTGCCCTGCAAGATCATGGAGCGGATCCTCCTGGAGACTATGCTAAGGCACATAGAAAATAAGGAGGTGATTGGTGACAGCCAACATGGCTTTACTAAGGGCAAATCCTGCCTGACTAATTTGGTGGCCTTCTATGATGAGGTTATGGCATTGATGGATAGGGGAAGAGCAACAGACATTGTCTACCTGGACTAATTCAAAGCATTTGATACTGTCCCACACAACATCCTTGTCTCTAAACTGGAAAGACATGGTTTTGATGGATGGACCACTCGATGGATAAGGAACTGGCTGGATGGTCGCACTCAAAGAGTTGTGGTCAACGGTTCAATGTCCAAGTGGAGGCCAGTGACGAGTGGCACTCCTCAGGGGTCAGTATTGGGACTGGCGTTGTTTAACATCTTTGTTGGTGACATGGACAGTGGAATCAAGTGCACCCTCAGCAAGTTTGCAGATGACACCAAGTTGTGTGGTGTGGTGGACACGCTGGAGGGAAGGGATGCCAACCAGAGGGACCTTGACAGGCTGAAGAGGTGGGCCTGTGAGAACCTCATCAAGTTCAACAAGGCCAAGTGCAAGGTCCTGCACGTGGGTTGGGGCAATCTCATGCACAAGTACAGGCTGGACGGAGAATGGATTGAGAGCAGCCCTGAGGAAAAGGACTTGGGAGTGCTGGTGGATGAGAAGCTCAACGTGAGCCATCAATGTGCGCTGGCAGCCCAGAAAGCCAACCGTATCCCGGGCTGCATCAAAAGAAGTGTGGCCAGCAGGTGAAGGGAGGTGATTCTGCCTCTCTACTCAGCTCTCGTGAGACCCCACCTGGAATACTGTCTTCAGCTCTGGAGTCCTGTCATGGTTTGATGCGGGGCGGGGGGTGGTGGTTCTGGTGGTAGGAGAGGATCTTTGCTCCCTGTGACCTCCCCGGTTTTGGAACCGGGTTAGGCTTAGTTCTGGCCACCTGATCAGACTGCCATCCCCCTCGGGGTTGAGCCAATAGGGCGCCTCTGCGAATTGCCCTATTTAAGTCGGGACAAGGAACCGGAAAAGGTGCTTTGCCCAGGAGCGAGGAGAGAAGGGAGGAGGGCACTGACCCCGCTCCCTGGCTCCCAGCAGAGCAGCTGCCTGCGTCAGGTCGGCGCCGCCCACTGAGGATGGCAGCAGCGGAGCCAGCTGGGGAACTCGGGGGCACCCCACTCCCGGGGTGCCCACTGGGCTGAGTTCACCCGGAGAGGACTGAGATCTGAGAGAAACAGCCGCATCGACAGCAGGTCAGTGAGGATGGAGCGGGAGGAGGTGTGCCGGAGCCGAGTTTCCCCTGCAGCTGGTGGTGAGATGGCAGGCGGCCCCCTGCAACCAGGATGGCCTCGGTGGAGCAGAGACCCACTCGCAGCCCGTGGAGAGGAGATGCCTGAGCCTGAGGACGGTCATGTTGGGACGCATGACAAGGCAGAGAGGCATCTGGAGTCCGTGTGATGACCCACGCCGGAGCAAGTGGCAACAACTCCCTAAGAATCCGAAACTGTGGTAAAGCCCACACTGGAGCAATCCAATGGGGAAGGATTGCTTCCTGTGGGCTGGACTCACGTTGGAGAAGTTTGCGGGTTTTTCCTCGTGAGTAGGGGATCCACTGGAGCAGGGGAAAAGAGTGTAAGGACTCCTCCTCCTTTAAGAAAGAAGCAGCAGTAACAGTAGTAACAGAATGAACTGACCTGCACTCCCCCAGTCCCTGCCCCCTGCGCTGCTGGGGGGAGGAGGTAGAGCCAGGAGGAAAAGGGAAGGGGGGTGGAAGGAAGGTGTCGGGTTTAAGATCTGGCTTTGCTTCTTTTTATCCTCTCAAGTAACCAGTTTTGTTTCCCTTTGTCCTTTTAAGCAACCGTTAATAAATTGTTTTGCTTTGAGAAAGCTGAGTCTGTTTTACCCGGGACCATGGTTGGTGGGTGCTCCCTCTGTTCTTGTCTCGACCCTCAGTCTCTTTATTACATTCTTCTCCTCTCCACTTTACTGGAGAAGAAGTCCCCAACACAAGAAGGACATGGAGCTACTGGAGTGGGTCCACAGGAGGGCCACGAAGATGATCTGAGGGCTGGAACACCTCTGCTATGAAGACAGGCTGGGAGAGTTGGGGCTGTTCAGCCTGCAGAAGAGAAGGCTCTGGGGTGATCTTATTGCAGCCTTCCAGTACTTAAAGGGGGCCTCCAGGAAAGCTGGGGAGGGACTTTTTACAAGGGCATGTAGTGATAGGACAAGGGGCAATGGCTTTAAACTGAGACGAGATTTTGATTAGATATAAGGAAGAAATTTTTCACTCAGAGGGTGGTGAGGCACTGGAACACGTTGCCCAGAGAAGTTGTAGATGCCCCATCCCTGGAAGTGTTCAAGGCCAGGTTGGATGAGGCTTTGGGCAACCTGTGGTAGTGGAGGATGTCCCTGCCCATGGCAGGGGGTTGGAACAAGATGATCTTTATGGTCCCTTTCAACCCAAACCATTCTATTATTCTATGATTAAGGGGCTGTGATATATTTCTGGGAGCCAGATTATCATTAAATAGGATTGTCTAATTATCTATTTTGGTGTCATTTAAATTCTTTCAAATACAAGTCATCTAAGTGGAATCAGTTAACTTTGGTATGCGTCTGATGTATTTTAGACATCATAATGCTTTCTTTGCTTGTTTTCCCATAAGCAGTAGCATTTTCTTGAGAGATAAAGGACTTAAACTGTTCCTCTTGTGATATTGTTACAACTATGATCTTGTTAAAGACTCTAGGCAAATTAATTAGCTCTGAAAAGTGAGGAATAATCTGTAAATAAAGCTGCAGATAAGTCTGCTGAGAAGAATATTTCACTCTTGCCAGTTGCTGAAATACTCCATCAGAAAAACTATTGTTCACCTCCACCTGAGGAAGTATGTTGTCTGCTAGCACTGGTGCAGAGCAGTGTCAGCATACTGGAAAAACAAACAAACAAACAGCATTCCACTATTCTTTTCATTTTGTGAGGTAAAAACCAAGGTTTATTAGGAAGAGTCAGAATAGTCAGTGGTACGCTTTTATGCTTGTCTGACTGGAGAAAAAAAAAAAGAAGAAATAAATGAACTAAACTTAAAAGAAGAAATCATAGTTGTTATCCAAATCAGCCATGTCTACCCCTCCAAATGCAGTTCTTTAGATTCAGTGGAGCTCTCTACTTCTGGGTATTGAGGCACTACCGGAAGGGACATAGAAAGCAAAATATTTTCTTGCTTTTACTTCTTACTTGCTTCATACTTTTTACAATCTATTTAATTTTGTAGCTATATTTAATATTGAAAGTGTTTCTGGATTCAATTTTTAATAAAACAATATATAAAATGCTACATTGATACCGTATCATCCAAGTTTAGTATTCGTTATATGTTAATGCTTCATTTTGGTTGGAAGTATTACACATGCCATTTATATGAAAGCCCAGTTCCTGTTCCACACAACTTTGATGCTGAAGCACCTTGACTGATGACCATGGAGTCACTCTTTATTTGCAAGGTGCTTAGATAAAGAAACAAAACCCTCACACAAACCAAAGTGATGCAGATACATGCCAGCTGACAAGAACTTAGCGACAATGCTAGGTAACTTTTTAAAATATTTTCTTTCTCTCTTTCACTTCAGTTTTTCTAAAATCTTTCAAAAAAGAATGAAGAGATCTGAATGAGAGAAAGTTTGAAAAAGCGGGGTTCCCATCTACTCTAACAGGGTGTATGAAGGAGGGCACTGAGGCAAGGATACTGGAAAGACTAAAAAAAAAGCAACAAACAAACCAGAAATTGAGCAGAGAGACTTGGGTTAACAAAGTCAGAAGAAACGAGGAGGAAATGACGATAATAAGGCAAAGATATGCAGAGTCTTGAAAGGACAAGTCAGATGCTGTGCAGCAAATCCAAGACTTCCACATTAGAGCAAACAATCAGAATGGTGTTGGCAATGTGCATTTTATCTTAATGTCAGAGATAATTTTTTCCATCCTTTGAGCCTGTCTCAAGCTTTTTTAATGAGCTTTATTAATTTATCAAAAAAAGGCTAGTTGGATAATAAACATGAATATTAAAACAAAAAGAAGTATGGTTTATGGAAGTTCATTGCCCAAATGTCTAAGCCCTCTATTGTGAAGCAAAAGTATTCATCTGCTCTTTCAATTCCTTGGTTAAAATGCTAAATTATTCCTGGTGCTTTGCAGCAGATCAGTTAACATTACTTTTAGTTTTATTCAGACAGCATGTTCTAGTTCCTCTTTGTATACGAGGCACTGGCAGCTTGACCTTCCTGTTTATTCCTTTATAAGACCATTATCATCAAAGTTCTGTGGCAGACAATTCACAATTTTCAAATGTTAAAGTTAAAAGACCTAGATTTCTGACTGATGTCAAGCTTTATTTACATGTTTGGAAAAGCAAAAAAGGTTCTTATCACACTTTGAATGAATAAGCTCTAGATAAATTGTGAAATACAGCTTGAAATGTTTCTTATCACATTTTTGAGAAAAACAAGATCATAACAGATGCTCTGGGGAATAGAATCTAGATAAAATATAAGTAGGGAATCTGTTCTCCTAAAGTCAAATGCCAGCACGTTTTCTTTTTTTTTTTCTTAACGCAAAGCTATTTGAAGGCAGGATTAAAAAAGGAGTTCCATTGGAAAGCTCCCCGAAAGCAGTTCCTCTTTATAAGAGTTCAGATGCTAGCTTCACACACAGCACTCGTAGTGCTAACTAGATCGAGCAAATAATTAGTGAAAAATAATTCAGCAGATGAATTCAGCCTTTTGTGCACCTATGGTACACATGAGCAGTCAAGGATTATTTCAAACATACACCAAATTCCTGAATAGCTTCCACCTATAATTCTTTAATCGCAAACAGCTTCCTCTCAGTTTTCATTGCTCATATCTCTATAGTTAGGATGGGTCAGACAAACCATGTAGCAGTGTTTCTGTCTCTTCATTGATCAATGTGTGAGACAGCTAAAATACTAGTCCAGAGTAGGGAAAGTGGGTTTTCCATGGATCTTCCGTACACACAGGTTTGGCATTGACTTGTGATGGCAATGAGTTATGACCTTGTGCCAGCACCCAGCCACCGCTTCTGGTGGCAGTGGTGGAGGGACTACCTTCAGCTCTGAACAGGCAGGAGGAACTAAAGCAAAGTTTTATTAACAATGTGGAGTTTACCCTTCCCAGCACTCTGTCAAAGAAACAGTTATATCAATTTGTACCCTATTAAAACCCATGCACTTGGTGCATGTTATTCTGTTTCCATGTTTAATGCAAGTAATTTGACAGTGGAATGCTCCATAAACGTAAGAACCTGGTTGTCATATATAGGGACCAAAATTATATTGATTTATTTGTGGTTCAAACTAAAAGCTAAAGAGGTAGATGCTGACTTTTAAAAATTGTATTCAGTGCAGAGCTGATAACATGACCCTTATTTACCACACCATATATTCAGCTTTAATTTTTTGTTGTTTATCCTTTTTCTCTGCAAGCTGCAGCACTTGCACTGAATATAACAGTGAAATAGTGGGTAGACAGGCAGTGTTATTCAGTTTTGCTGGCTGTTCTAAGTGATGAAACTATAATTCACTGGGTGATAGATAACAGAAGGTAATTTTATGGTTACTAAGAATGAGTTTGCATTTGTTGGGATAGTTACTATATAAATTTATAGATCTATTTTGTATGTACCGCATTTTAAATTTTAGTGGCAGCACACGGAAAGGTATGAGAGTAACACAAGTAGCACTGTCATGAACTCCTAGTTCAGCAGCCACTTGTAAAGGTATACTGTAATTCAACATGAAATAGCTTCAGAATGTTCTCACAATCTTGTTATAAATCATGGTCTTTGGAAGGGAAGGTGTTATTAAGTTTGTTTTTTTATTTTCTCTTGCCTTTCCTCCATCATCTTATCTAGGGAAAGTGTTGAAAGGCAGGAAAGGCAATTCTGTACAGGAGGTCCTTTTAAGTGCTGGATTTAAGTGCTCTTTCAGGATTTAGCACTTTTCTAAGCTTAACTGACAGGTCACTTTGCCCCTTGTTATCTGGGCAGATAGGCCCTGGGACCCTACAAAGACAATAAGATTAATTGTGGGGCAGGCGGTGGGATACTACAGCTTCAGATCACAAAATTCAGATAAGCTTCAACACCTGTCAAGCTATTATGACATTTACATTCAATAAATATAATGTCTCCAGAGAACCAGAACTGTTTTTGTTTAAAGATGGAGATTGGGCCCCAGGGAAGCCATTTTGTTGAACATGCCATTCTGTGGTGAAGAAATACCAGCTTTTGTCAAAGATTTAATTGTTGGAAGAACCATTAAGATTTCAGTTCAGGTTACAAATCTGAAGGAAGCCTAGACTGACAGAGGGGTGCTTGATTTGATGATCATGGAAGCAGAAGAGGAATGGAGGTGGTAGATGTGCTAAATTTGCATTTAAAAAGCTCACCTAGGAACTTAGCAATTAGACTTTTAAATATAAAAATTTAACTTCAGAGCATCCCAGAAGTATTCAGAAGTACTGAATTATGTAATGGCCCAACCAAGGACATTCCTTGAAAGTTAGGTTGTCTGCGAAGTTCTTTAACGGAAAGTGGCAGAAATCTGAGGAAATGCAGCTTTGATCTTCAGGAGTTCAAACAGGAGTTTTAGTCCATTAAGAAATTATTTTTCCTTAATTATGATTGAGATTATTTCTTCCATCATGTTCTAAATGAAAATGCTTCTAGTCTACAACAGTGTACCTACAAACAAGAATACATCTGTAAAAGACATCAAAGTTGGGGGAAAAATTGGGTGCTGTCCAATACAAAGTTATTCCAAATCCTCCTTTACCAAAACAAATTGAAATGAAGGCTTTGTCAGATATAACTTAGCTTATGGGGATATTTCTTGGTGTTCTCACAGAGGAAAAACATGATTCAAGACAGCCTTATGTAGTTATTAATAATAGTTCCCATCAAGATTCTCCGTAAGCACCTATAAACCAGATAATAATGCATAAAATGTACAGTAAGACATGTTTTAATTCCTTAGAAACAGCACGAAGAAGGAGCTGGATGCAACACTGCATTGAATTCCTAAAAAAGAATCAATTGCTTTCCTCCTTCTGAGTGCAATAGGAAGGTATTCTGCATTTGTACCCTAATTGTAAAAGTCAGGGAAGCCAAGTGACCTAATTATTTGCCCAGACTACTTGAAATTTAGAGGGCAGGACCCATCGCTGAGCATACATGTTCTTTTGGGTGCCTGTATCTCCCAGGCTGGGTTACAATAGCTGTACTGCATTATATACGAAAGTAGAGAGTAAATAACCAGTGGGTGAAAAGTCATTTTGGGAACTGCTCAGAGGAGCACACAGTGATGCAAAAAAACCAAGGAGAAGCAAAGGCAATGCTGATCTCGTGGATCGTCTGAAGGCCACACTCCCAACACCCACAGCTGAGAATCACAGGAGAATTGTTAGTGAGACCTACTGCCTCACTGAAATGAGGAGATCCACAGGTAACGGGAAGATCCAGAGGCAGCTCCTTCCTCTGAGAAAGACTTCATGCTCTGCTTCACTTCAGCATTTAATCAACCGCAAAAGCAGTTTATTGCTGCGTATACTTCAGTGCCAGAAACATTATTGCCTAATTAAATTGTTTCATTGTTTTGCTGTATCTAGCAACATGTCTCTTTAGCTCCCTGTTTTATTTAGCTGTGAGTTTGCTTTAACGTCATCAGAATGGGATATCAAATTGAAGGGGTGGCTGTTTAAACTCAAGTTCAAATCAATAACACAGGTAGCCTTACACTGCTGAATTCTGACTTGGTGCTTTTCACTTTGCTGCAGTCCTGCATTTAAGCACCATTGACAGCCTCTTCTGCATTTGGATATGATTTATGACTATTCCTGTTGTTGGGACATACATTTCAAGGCCTTTTCACTGTTTAAGCTTCTTACAATCAGTAGAATTTTCCTCTTTTGCAGTTCTTCTGGTTACGCTGTTGTGCTCAGTTTCATCGTGCCATCAAGGCAAATATTTAGATATGCCTGGCCCTCACAAAAGCTTAAATTCTAAATACACATCCTGAAGCCCCTCTAAACTGAGAATTTATTACAAATATCCCAGATTAGCTTTTGTGCTCATCCTTTACTAGTTTTAAGAGCTTTAAATGGATGATATTTTAATGTTGAAATGCCCTCAAGGTTATTCCAAATATCCCGAGATGGTTCAAGCTGTAAGGTTCTCATTCCTGCAACTATAAATCAATCATTAACTATGTTACGTTGCTGGTATTTTATTATTTAGTTTGCATAATGAAAATTACTATATAAATAACATTATCAAAAAGCTTCATATCACAATATAAATAATTACTAGCTATTTAAATGGAAGAGAAATGGAACTTTGTCACCTAACAGCTCCTAAAAATTATTGTAGTTCCCTTGTTCATAGTTGAAAAGTTTATTGCGTCTGGTAAAATTCAGAGTTACATAGATAAAAGGAAGGGAGGAAGTAGATAAAAGTTGTTTGTCTAGGGCTTTTTTTTTTAGGAAGACTATTTTAGGGAGAGAATGTATGTTAAATGTAGACTGATTCAAACACTGGTCTTGAGCTGAGGTGTGGTGTATTACCAGAAAAGACAACTTCTTTAGTTCCTGAGGAAATCAGGATCCCTATGCCTCCAAGAGCCAGAAAGGCAGAGGAGTAGCCCTGAGCCCAGCATCCCCCAGGCTGGTGAATATGCCATGCATCACACTGGTCACCCCTTCCCTACCACACAGGTATCTATGGCGGTGCTGCTTGTTCAGCACCAACTGGGGCAAGATGTTTATTTTCCATAGTGCAGGGCATCTTCAGTAAGCACAAGCAGAAGATCCTTTTGGGTGTAGAGAGATCTGTATTATATCCATAATTAAATTTACTTATCATATCTTCATATTAACTGATGAAAGTTAACTGATAAAATTTTGCTTTCTGCTCGTAACCCTTGTAAAAAGTAATTGCTTCCCATGACCTCATCACTGACTGTTCTCTTCTCCCCCATTAAAGAAATAAAAAATATGCTTTACTGTAATTTCTTTCAAACACTCTGTTTAATTTGCTCTCCATTTATCCCATAATGATAATCCACCTACCCTATTTTCTAGAACGTAAGAGCTGGTGCTTGGAGATAGTTCATTTACTTTCCAAATGTACAGAAGTTATAAAATTAACCTCACATCTAAATTCTCTGTGTTCTTTTTCAAGGTGGTTTTTGGCCTTGTCCTCCCAGAAATAGAAGCAAGATGTAAAATTTTAATGAGAATCACAGTTGTATCTGAGTAGGTATAGATGCTGTAAATTAACCTTCCTTACAAATGTTAAAAAGCAGAATGCAAAGTCAACAGAAAAGAAACCAGTTTCAATTACAGGTGATATTGTTTCCTTATCTTTTTTTTTTTCCATTATTTATGCCAAACAATGATTACAGGACAGTTTTTATAGCCATTGGTCAGCCTAAACAATCTATTGACTTAGATTTGATAATCAAATTACTAACATACATCAATCACTATCTTTTTATAAACTAAAAATAGTGTGTTCAAACAGATGTTGATGCAACAGAAAGAAGGTGTACAAAAATAATCAAAGGAATAGCAAACAGTGAAAGGTTCCAGCTCTATCTGCTTATCAAAGACAGCACTAAGAGAAGATCACAGCCTAAAATAAATTACTTCTAAACCAAGCATTGCTTAGCAGTGAATCATCAGTCTGGTAGTCAAATATTCAATGAGTAGAAGCTAAAACCAGAAATTTAGACATGAAATTTCTACCTCTATGGTAAGGGTAGTTAATAGTTCACCAATGGTTTAAATGGAATTTTCTTTAATGGACATTATTGAATCTTGAATCAGAGTCAGCTTAGGGGCAGGAAGGAGAGGAGAGGAGAGGAGAGGAGAGGAGAGGAGAGGAGAGGAGAGGAGAGGAGAGGAGAGGAGAGGAGAGGAGAGGAGAGGAGAGGAGAGGAGAGGAGAGGAGAGGAGAGGAGAGGAGAGGAGAGGAGAGGAGAGGAGAGGGCTGAGGAAAATTCCATAGTCTTTATCAGACATCAGAGAAGGTTATTGCAATGGTCTCACTGGATTTTTAAGCTAGGAGGAAGCAATAGTTAGATACATTGTGATAAAGTAATAAAAACGTGCTGAAAATGCGTAATTATTTTTTGTGCCTTTTTAAATGGTTTTGACAGAGAACTTAATCTTTATAGAAAATATAACCTCATCTAAAAACGGGGCATAATCCTGTGTACTGGATGGGCTAAGTCACACCTACTTCAATCGACATAATAAATAAAAGAAAAAAGTGTTTAAAAAGCACACTGAATGAAAAATATAGAATCATTGCCTCATGACTGAAAAAGACTCACAAATCTCTATTTCTTGTATTTCAGAACTTCTATTTGTAAGGAAGGAAAATAACCTTTATTGTTGGAGTAAAAGGAACTAGATGATTCATCTCTGTGAATCTGCTTGTTGAATTTGATGGATCATTCTTAAAAGCGACGTTGCTAATCTTCAGGTTTTCTTTTTTAGGTTATTCACAGATCAGTGGGTTTTCCGGCTAATACAGGTCCTGATGCTCTTCTGTCTTCACACATGGTATTCATCATATCTTGACAAGAAAAGACCTTCAGTCTACAAATAACCTTCACTGAAGTAAGACATGTAAGTGGGTTTCTATATGAAAGATAGATTTTATGGTTGAATAAAAACCAACTGTAGTTAAAAAGTGTCATTGCATGGCCTTATTTGAAGATTTTTTCTCAAAAGGACTTTTAGTGTTTGTTGTTAAAATCACTAACAGACAAAAAAAAAGGATTAAATTATTTTATCATAAAACACAAATTCAACAGGAAAGGAAGATCAGTTGAGTATTTTATCATTCTGAAATGTGCAGCCTTTAAAATATTTAAGTATTCACATTAGTTCTTGTCAAACTAGCACAAAGCAGTGCATAATATGACCTATGTGTAAGAGCAGAACAAGATAAGAGGCTTTGGTAAGGGTGAAATATTCACAATATGGTTACTTTGTGCAACAGTTAATTATTTTGCTTTCTAACACTATATTACTACTGCTACTATTATTGTTATTATTAAAAATCCTGAACAAGGCAACAAAATTTAAAAATTTCCTTCTTTATTAGGCAATTCAGCATCACTACTGCTAAAAAATCATGAACCTTTGTCAGTAACAGCAAACTTCAGCACAGCAGAAAGCTGATTAAATTTCATTGTTCCATACTACAGAATCAATTTAGACTTGTATCAGAAGGATTGGTCAAATTTTACTATTTGCCACACCACCACAACCCCAGTGAAATCAGCAGATCTCTCTTACTGCAGGGTAGAACTAATTCCTCCGGAAATGACTTGCTGATTTCACAGGGTATACAAGGAAAGACTTTGTCTCTCTTCAAGGAGAACATTGAAAAAAACCTTAAAAATACCTAGGCTAAAAAGAGAACTAATGACTTTTAATTTCTAACATCTCTCACATACCAGTCCTGTGAGGTGTACTAAAGAATGTCTTGTTATTTTTTTCCTCATTATGAAAGTTTTCTTAATTTCCTGGTGAGGAATGCTAATAAGGTCTCCCTTCTCTGAGAACCACTGTTTTTATGGAACACATAGCAGCTTAATATCTTCGTAACATCCGTTTCTAACAAGTCAGCTGAAAAGTGGTCACTGGTTTCCAAGAAGGCGTAACTAGGTAGGAGAAAAGGCATTGATCAATAGGGAGACTTGTTGAGGCAGAGTGAGAAGTCTGAAACTGTTCTAAGCAAATGGCTAGAAACTTCACTTCAAGCAGTGTGCCTAAGATGTGATCATACCAAAGCATAATATTTTTATTTTCATACTGAGTTAATAATGAAATAAAAATTATACTAATAACGATAAAAATGTCAGGACATACAACCTCAAGAGCTAAATGTGATACTAACGTTTAATTGACTAAGTTGCAGTGCAGAAAGTTAGACACAACAAAATAAAACATGACAAAACTAGGATCATATAGTTTGATCATTCTCACAAGCAATTTCATATTATTATCTTTGTTGTAAATATCTGAACAAAAGTAATAGAAGGAAAACAACTCTGTGAAAGTCCTAAAAGCTCTCTGAAAAAAATGCTGTGGTATAGCAAGACAGTTACTAAGAATGAACAACAAATACCTATCTATAAATGCTTCAAGATACAACTGCAGTCTAATTGGGATCAAAACAGTGTAGAAGCTGTTATAAAATCATATATTCAGATAATACTATGTAGTCCAACAGATCTGATGCTTTTGATCTTTTCTATTTTATTTTGTTGTTGTTTAAAGTATTGGACTTAAATACTATCTTATGTGTTTGCTGCTATTTGATTTGAAAAACGACATTTTCCATGCTCCCAAATATATCATCCCATCAGAGGACTAGTAAATACAAAACATCTCAACTTCTCTAGTCAAACTAGAAAGAGGTTTAAAAATGTTTTAAGATCTTGCTGTGGAAACAACGGTAAATGTTTAATAAATACATATGCAGATATGCAAAAGCATCATATGTTAGTTTATTCTGCTTGATGAGAGAAGAACCTCATAGACTTCAAAATTTAAATTCCTTTAGAAAATGGAACCTTTCTCAGGAAACTTCTATCTTAATTTTCAGTGCAAAGACAATTTTTGCTGATGACTCTTTGAAATGCCTAAAGAGCCAAACACTATGCTCCCTATCTTCAGCAAACTGAAGTGGAGCTCAGTAGTGACTATTAGCAATATCAGACTTAAAATGTTTTCAATGTACTTTTTCACTCTATTTTTTAATTAAAATTGAATTTACAACAAATCAGAACAATAATAAGACCCCAAATTAAATTTGATAGTAGTGTGCTGCAGATGCAGTTCAAAATGGCTTTCTCAAAAAAAAAAAAAAAACAAAACCACAACAAAAACATAATCATTTATTGCACTGGAGCACAAGCCCACCACATGCTATTACAGTAAAAGCCAGGCATTATTTCCATCTGGCTTTGCGCACACAGGATGTTGTATAAACTACCAGAAGAGCTCTATTTCATTGTAATTAAAATTTAGTGTTACACTTAAGCAATAAGACAACTCCAGGAGATGTGATTATCATGAGATAATGACCTTGGGGTGTTACAAGGCAAGGAAGCAACCAAATGCCTCTAATCCTCCAGGGGGTACGATTATTTCAGAATAACCACACCCCCTGAGGTTGTGTGATTAGTATAAGAGACAAAGTCTGTACCGAGAATACAAATATGATTTTGTGGGGAAATGTTGGGGGGCTGGTCTAGGTAAAGCTGTTAATGAGGAGTGCTGAAACAGCAGTTTTGAATGAGTTGTGTTGTTCACGTGCTAATTCTAAAATGTCTTTAAGAACTCTCTGGACACATATAGAGCTGACAGTGATGTCATACCTGTATAAGTAATCCTCCATAAATGCACAGATCTAATCTTTTCCTCCTATTTTCATTTCATAATTTCCATTTCATAATAGCAATAAAACATGGTAAGCAATGCATTTCTGGGGGATTATTCCACTTCTCAGGTGACTGAAGTCACTCAACCTTTCGCCTCATATCTTTCAAGACATCTGAGAAGTGCAATAATTCCCCAGAAATGCACTGCCTGTCATGTCTTATTGCTTAATTACTTTGTACTTATCAAGTAGTTGCTCTTTAAATGAATGCAGAAGCACAGTATGTTTTACAATTATGGTGTGTATAGGAGCAGTATAACACTGTTATGGCAAAACATAAAATAAGTAATTGTTAGAGAAGAAGTACAAACTAAAGCTGCAGTAGAAACTACTATACAAACTATGTTGAGTGTAGAACATCTTATTATTCTGATAAGTATCTTGAATATGGTTAAGTAATAGGACATGTTCAGCTTTAATAAGGATGCAAACTAAGGATCAGAAGGAAAAGATACAATAGATAAAGCAACACTAAACTCTAATTATATCGTTTATATTCCTCTTGCTATTGATAGCTTTGGGAATATTTTAACATTTCTGAAACTAGTGAAATCATATTAGTAGTGATTCTAGTAATGAAAAAATCAGTCAAATGGTGAGGTGTATCCGCAACAATAGGGAGAGGCCACATATTGCTGTTGATCTTCCAGAAAAGAAAGTGCCCAAAAATGGGGCAGGGAGAATAAAAAGTAGCTTTTACTTGCAGTAAAAGGAAATCCTGTTTGATTTTTTATGAAACCCTTAAAACTAAGATGTTATTCACAGTTGCGAGCAACAGGAAGGAATGTGGAATTGAAAAATTCCATTTGCACAATTCCTATGAGAACTATTGTTGAAACCATCACAGCTAGTCACTGTAAGATCTGTCTTCAGTCTCTTTACTGGAGTGGTTTCCATCCTTCCTTTCCTATGGCTAAAACAGGATCCTCTGGAAGCAAGCATTTATCTTAACCAGCACAAAAAAAGAACTCAAGAGAGAGCTGCTCAGACTTCAAAGGTTAGATTTTATGTGTCCGTCTACATAAGTTCACAATCTGCTTCTGAGCTACAGAAGCTCAGAAATGAAAAATGAAAGAATATTGGGAGCATGGATATGGGTATCATGAGTTTAATATATGTTGAAAACCATTTATTTATGACAGAAAGCACCTTCCCCCCTTGGAACTGCTAAAAATAACATCCATCTTTTTAAAGCAGGAAACATAAAAACCCACAGAACAAAATCTTAATAGGTTTGTCTACTGAGTTTAAAGCCCTACCTGTCTAGGAGGAGCCACACACAAAGATTCGGCCAGCCCAGAAATTCTGTTGCAGCATGTTGTACAGTAATTCAAAACCAAGGAAATCACTTGACTGCCAGCTGAAGCAACTTGCAAAGGTTTTATTCAAGGATACTAAGCTCAAAGACAGCCTTAATTGTCTGGAAATGCAAAAAAAAAAAAAAAAAAAATAGCAGCGTAGCAAAATTCTATTTATCCACAAATATTTTTGTCTGCATTGTCTACACTGTGTAAATAAACTATTATGGAGAATAGATATGATTGCTAATACTGATTATCTCATTTAAAAGTGTTTCTTTATGCTAATTTAATATATTTCAATAACACCTATAATGCTTCATTAAAGGAAAAATGTCTGAAATTAAATTTTATTTTACACTTACTAAATATGTGTCTTACATTCCCTCATTTTAGCTTGCTGGCAAAATCGGTGCTTGGACCTGCTCTGAGAGAAGTCCTTGCCCTCCACAGAAGGAGTGCCACCCAAGTCAGTTTTGCAAAAGCAACTGACAGACATATGACAGAAATTCAGACGTAAGTACAGTATCTCAATGTTTCAGAGCAGTTCTTTCTTCATATGATATGTAAAGAAACAAATCCCTTTTGGAGAAACAAGGCTGAATTTAGCTGAAATGAAATCCAAAGCCCCTTGATTATCCTGATAATACGTGACTCAAGGAAATCATAACATATAACACACATCGTCTGTGAATCTATAGTAACTATGAACCAGAAAGAAAATCAACTTGAAAATTTCCACCCAAACTCATAATATAGCTCTATCTCTGTCCATTGCAGCATAAAGATTAATTCATGTTCTAACAAGCTCCTTTACTTTTTGCATCCACTTTGATGCTAGGAACTTATCTATTAATACTGAATACTTGTAGTGAGAAATTTTAATACTCTGCCATAGTAGACTTCCCATGCTAGCATCCTAATTTTCTCAATAGTTACTGTCACTGCAACCCTTAATTTAGAGCACGGAATTGGCACAATGGTAAATTACAGTGCTCCTCAAAAGCTTCACCTTCCAACCCCACCACTGAAATTGTGTCAGAATTTGAAAGAAGACAACGACTTTATTTCTCAGTGAGTGTGATGTCACATTGAGCAAGAAGGAACATGTGAAGTGAAGAGATTTGCAATGCCAGTGTGCTAGTTCAGAGCTCGTCACTCACATCTGAATTTCTGGAGCATTGTTCTTGGCAATTTTTTTAACTTGTCACTTCAAACCTCCTTGAAAACTGCTAATAGGAGTGGTGCACTGAGTTGGCATAATGTTGAATGTCATTTTGGTGTAGATTATATTTGCTTGATCTATTCAGACATTATCTGTTTTTATTAAGAAAAAAGATTGCAAAGAGAAAATACTGCATATAGAAGAGCATTAAGAAGGGAATTTCTTCTCAACTACTGGGGGATTTATTCTGAACTGATCTTACTTGGGTGGTGATAGCTTTTCATGCCTCAGGTAAGATATGGAGGCTAGGTCAGAGATGAAGTTATGTAAAAACTACAAATTGTTTTTCAAAGACTGAGATAAAAATTGTCAAAGAACCTCATGAACGTTGTTTGATCAGTAAGAACCTCCAGAAATACTAAAAATTCAGACCGGGGCCATGCATAAAGTTAGTCACAGAGGCAAAGAAGCATGATGTATTATCCCAAAGGATGGTATCATTTTTACATTCTCTGTGGACCTGAAAGGTCTTATAACCCTCAGTATGAAAATGTTTAATTAATTAACCTACCTGGATTCCTCTCAGCTAGAGTCAAGACTTTAATATACAGCCTGTGAGTGACACAGACTATATTAAAACAAGGAAGTTCAGAACCAAGTACCCTAGGCTATACTTGGACTGAAACATGCCAGCACCTTTATGCTTCTTGGTCCCCAGGATCATGGAAAGGAGATTCATTGCTCCTTCAGAGAAAAAAAAAAAAAAAGCCAGGATGAGTACAGGATCAAAGACTGGCATGCACAGCAGCACATTTCTGCAAACAGATTGAGACATTGCTATACAGGACTAGCCTTTTCTTCCAGCCTATCAAGGGGCAGAGACGTTTTTTTGGTCCACCTGACAGCCAGGAATTGAGAGACAGGCAGAAGAGCAGGCTAGATGGGCCACCCTATCAATTAACGTCTATGTACCTCAGGTCATCTGGCAAAAGACCACATTCCTGTCCAGTTTACAGACCAGAGAGGAAACTGGAGAGCGTAGAAGAATATAGTCTCTAAGATATTGCAAGACAGAAGAAGGTGGCAAGCATTGAAGTGAATGAAGGCAGGGATATCTGGGACGTATCTTCTTGACATGGGATGACTCAGGGTACTGAGATAGAGAGTTAGAAGCTAGAGGGAATCAGGGAATGGAAGGGCCAAGCGAAGCACTGAGTTGAGCAGCAGGTGTCGAGGGAGTGGGTAAATTGAACCCTTTAATGGCTCAGTTAAAGCATGTGCTGCTGCAAGGATTAATATAATTTTAACACTTCTCGTGAATTTTGGCGCAAACAATGAACATTATCTTCAGATAAAAATATTCTTTCCAGGAAAGTTTCTGTACTATCTTTCCAAGTAGAGAAAGCCGTTTCTTCTTATATTTTCCATCCAAATGCTGAATGGAACTACTTCTGACTTTGATGAGGAATGGTGCAGTCAAATTTAAAAAACTGAGACAACTAAAGCAACAGATAAATACAAGGCAAAAGCTGAGTCAAATCAAATGCTGAAGTATCCACAGAAGATAAATAATTGAAGAATAAAAATTGTACCTTGAAAAATTTGTTACAATGCAGTAATTTGTACATTCAAAAGTTCTCCTATTGCAAACTAGAATATCCTTCATGTCACTTGTGAGATTTCTTCTAACAGTAATTTTATTTAATTCTTCCCTGATAAATTCAGTTCAGCATTTGTAAGCAATACACCACAGAACACTATCTTGTTGCATTGTAAAATGAGTATACCAGTCCAAAAATCATAAAGGATGGTATTTTTTGATTTCTTAATGGTAGATAACAAAAAATTTTGCTAAAATATTCTGTATATAAGAGTAAAAACCTATTATCATTCCTGATGCCTCTAACCCAGTGGAATTCATGTTTTATAAATGAAATGTTAGATCTTATTTCTTTATTGACTGGCAAAAGCCAGGTAAAATCCCAGAAGAATACCTACAGTACATCTTTTCTGACATGGGGCAATTGGCTGTTTCATTACAGAGAAATCAAACCAGATGTAACTTGGTTCTTTATTACCTTCTTGTAGGGCAGAAATAGATCAATCTTTGGAAACCAGTATGGATGGTAATTTAGATGATAACTCGAAGAGAGCATATTTTAGTGTCTAAGGCCAGACAAAATCGTGAAATTTTGCTTTAAAACTTTTAGAACTTAGTGGAAGGCACTGCTGCATAACTCTGAGCATTTAAAACTTAAGGACATTTTGTCAATACTTGTAAAATAAATTTTTACAACATTTTATTTCATTATTAATTTTAAAGCACTTTATGGTGTAAGGGCTGGAAAGTATATAGTGTTGTATATAGGTCTGTTATCTAATGGGTAAATTCACATGCTTTTCATCCATGTTAGGTAAGAATGACAATATATGCCCAGATTCCCTTATTCAGGACGACTGCTTTTCATCAATCTCTAGTTGACAAATCTAAACTACTCACACAGCTTCCATCTGTACTCAGTCAAAAGCAATAGGATTTCTGGATGGTGATTCAACACGTGTTTTGGATGTATTTCTAAGGATAGAATGAAATCTGCTTTGGAGACCTTCCCTTCCCCTAATCCTTTCTAAGGTAGACTTACCTAAGGTTTTAATTAAGCTTGAAAATTGAACTGTATAGCTAACTTGAAACAGTTCAATTAAATGAGAAGTATCCCAGCTTTACTGATTTGTTTTTAATTACGCTAATTATATAAAGAAAACACATGGCAAAAATAAAATTATATTTACTATATGCTGACTGATACAACACAGCAATATACAAGTAAAATGTGGCATATCAGCAGTTGGATTAGGTACATAATCTTAATCATTATTAAAATATAATAAACTTTGCTGATAGGAATTTCAAGAATTTCAACTAAGGGAAATGCAGCGTCTTGCACTAGAAAGGAATAACATCATGCACCAGTACCAGCTTGCTACCAGCTGGAAAGCAGCTCGGCAGAGAAAGGTCTGGAGGTCCTGGTGGACACAAGTTGACTGTTAGTCAGCGGTATGCCCTCACAGCAAACACCAAGAACATCCTGGGGCTGCATTAAGAAAAGTGGTGCCAGCAGATTAAGGCAGGTGATTACTTCCTTCAGTTCAGTCCTGGTGAGAAACATCAGTTCTGGGCTCTCTAGTATAAGACAGACATGGACCTACTGGAGCAAGTCCAACAAAGGGCCACAAAGATGATTAAGGGACTGGAGTATCTGACATACATGGAGAGGCTGAGAAAACTGGGACCATTCAGCCTGAGGAAGAGAAGGCTCATAAGGGATCTCATCAGTGTGTGTAATAAATACTTGAGGGGTGAGAGTGAAGAAGATGGAGGCAGTGTCTTCTCAGTGGTATCCAGTGAAAGGACAGGAGGTGATGCGCACGAACTGAAACATGGGAAATTCCACTTAAGCATAAGAAAAAAACATTTTTACTGTGAGGGTGATCAGACACTAGAACAGGCTGCCCAGAGAGGCTGTGGAGTCTCCACCCTTGAAGTTACTGAAAACCTGTCTATACACAGTCCTGGACACCCTGCCTACTTGACCAGGAGGGTTGGACTAGGTGATCTCCAGAGGTGCCTTCCAACCTCAACCATTCTGTGATTCTGTGTTACTAAACCTGAGGGTACCCATTCTCTTTACTGACCACAAAAGATGTGAAACAGCACGAAGTCATGGCAAAAATGAGAAAGGAACAGTGTGTCTTACTGAGTGGTCTCTATACATGATAACCCAGCTGAATATCTCTTACAAATTATTGTCGGAGCTCTTACTATGCCTCATACAGTAAGGGAGTAAAGACGGGATCCGTTGGAAGAGTCTCTTTAGCAAAGGGTTTAGCAATAGCTCACTGCATAATGTTATTAACAGATATCAAAGGCTACAAAGCACAGGCTTTGTAACTCAGCCATGCTAATGAAAGAAATAGAAAATGCCCTTAAATACAGGACAAGAAGGACTTGGGAAATCATCTAGTCCTTTCTTTTCCTCTGAGACAAGGTCACGACCATACTTACCAGAAGTCTGTTTAATTCATTCCTGAAAATATCCAGGTAAGGGGACCCTGGAGCACCCATATGTAATCTGGTCCATATAGTTTCACTATCCTTATGGCTGGAAAGGTTTTTCCTGATACCCATCTTCACCTGGTCAATGAACAAGGAGAGCTGGTCCTCTTCACAGTAAACTGATATATTGGCAAATTATTATGATAAACATAACCACTCAGTAGTCGTCTTTTTCCTGTCTTCAAACAAACAAACAAACAAACAATCCAAAACACCCAGCCATTTTCCTCTATGCAAAATGTTTTACCTGGACCATCATCAGGCAATCTTCTGACAATCTGCGATATCCTAGACCTCAGGCATGTATGACTTACATATAGCAACAAGAAGAGGAGACAATGGAGAAGTGATTGCTATGCCCTAGAAAGGGCTATAGATTCATTGAGATGCAATCTTAAGGACGGAATCAGCACAAAGTAGTTGAAGAAAAGCGGAAGAACAAATTTTACTGAAAGGAGTGGCAATTTTCAGTTAGTTTTTAATGTTCATGTTGACTTGATAACAGCAAATGTAAGATCTGAAAACTGTCACAGTACTAAACCTTTCCTAGCTGTGGTGGATTAAGGTCTTTATTACACCTTTTCTAATAGCTAAAGGTCATCCAAGATTTATGCCTGCCCAAATATGAAGTTTTCTCATACTAGGCTGTTAAAACTAGCAGTAGCTAATATAACCAGGACCTGTACATCTGTTCATTTTCAGTTCATGTTCATTTAACAGAAGTCATGAATCCCACCTGAAATGAGCAAAACCAAAAAAAAAAAAAAACCACCAAAAAAAGAGAGATCTTTTTGGGGAATACAGTATAACATTAGAAGCAACAGTGAACCTCAATATTTTGAAACCTGAAAAGTTCTTAACATATAAATTCTTCAGTCTTTTATAAATTGAAAAATTTCATTTAAAAAGTAGGATGTAGACATGATTTCTACATCTAAATTAGTACACATCTGAATACTTTGCTTCAAAAACCCTAAGGTATTTACGGTATCTTTTTTTAACAAATAACAATACAAATGAAGTCAGCATTTTGTTAATTGTTGCAAAGATAACACAGAGCAGAGTTATTTCCCTATGATATTTTTCTGGGACCAGTAACCTCATGTTCTCTCTGTCAGCATGAAAACCCTTGATGTGGTATTGAATTAAAAGCTACCTTTTGACAGTCATCTTCATGCAATATTCAAACCCCTTTTCGCCATCACAGGTACAGTACAAGCCTGAGATCTTTGCTTGAAGAAGACGGAGAAGTTGATTCATGCTTTTGTCATGTCCGGGTTGGGCTACTGCAATTTATTATTTTAGCTAAGTCAAGCTAAAGCGCCTGCTTCAGCATCTTCAATTTTGTCAAAACATCAATTGCTACAAATCTACCCCAACTCAATACTGTTTATCAACCCACTTCTTTAAGTGTTTCCATTTACTTCTAGTAAAAGATCAAATTTGTTTTAAAGGAAAGCTTTCAGCTGGAGAACTATACTAGTCTTGCTAATTTGCACGTTTATTTAGTAGACTAAATTTTGAGAGGGGCTTTCAAGTATGTAGGCATAAGCATTCACACATGTAAGTAATAGAGTTTATGCTTGCAAAGCCCATTTTGACAAAAGGGATTTGCTTCAGAAAATTCTATCGCGTGTGTAGGTAAGTGCTAGATCCATCACATGCATGCAGAGATGACAATGTTTTTAAAATATATGAACGAATTTTTCCATGAAGAAAAAGTTTTGCATACACCCATGGAGTCAGACCTTTCAGGATCTGGCCTAAACTCAGAGTGGATTTTCTGCTGGAAGTGTGATTGTTAAAGCAGCAATTTCAGAACAATACTGTCACAGCTCACTTCCTATTTCAGTGGTTTTAAGGGAAATAATCTGGTAGTTCATACCACTGTCTCTTTTTTTTTTTTTCCCTCATAACCTTACTTAGCATAAATAGCTAAATACAGAAGTGGAAACGGTGCTAATCTAAACCAATTTTCTGCATGAAAACTGCAGGTTTCTTCTCCTTATTTATGCATATAACCTAACAAAGTGTTATTGAAATAGGTTGTTTCTTTTAGAAAGACATCTGACATTGATAAAAGCACTCCAAGAGATGGGGAATTTACCATATTCTTCACTAATCCGTTGCAAAGCTGATTGCCCTCACTGTTATAAATGTGTATCTTGCATCTACTCTTTCAACTGAAATCCCCTGCGACTGCACGTTGGTTCAAGTAAGATGCCATGACTTGTGTAAGAGCTTAATACATCAATGACTGCTCCAGGTGCTGACAATACAAAATGAGTGAGCTTTTCCCAACCATCAGATCAGATACAATAATCTTGTTACAGAACATTTATGCTTAAATTTAAATTTATAAAGCATTGCACAGGATTTTAACCATGCTATTTCACTGACCATAATGGAAATTGTCTGACTGCATGCCCTACAAGCTGCTGATAAAATGTGTGTTAGACATTAAGGGCAAGATATAGGAAATGAATTGGGTGCTGCTGTGCTGGGATTTGTAACGCCTAAACTTTTAAGCTGCTTGACTTCCTTTCTGCTATCAAGGTCCTGGATTAGATGGCCAAGACTCAGTGGGAATAGCAGTATAAATCAGTGGGAGCACATAGCTGCCTCACAGCAACCAGCAAGTTCTGTAGGAAGCCTCTTTATTCTAGCCACTGTAAAGCTTTAGCTATTGCTAAAGAGGAAATATATATTGAATTACATTTCTGGTCACAGTTTAGTAGCTTATTCTGCAATTAGAAAGCACTGAAGATACCTTTTGTACTTCAAAATCATGTATTCTGATGGTAGAGATACTTATCATCTTCCGTGTGACAGGATGAGGCAGAAGAAACACTTCAAGAGAAGGCAGTAAGGGTGATGGCTCAAGGGCTTCTAAGTTAAACCTCCTTTCCAGCATGTGTGAAATCAGCAATCAGTTGCTTCCTCTGCCTGAAATTATTATATACCCCACGACCCAAAAGATCAATCTAAGCACAACAGACATGGCCAAACTCTTTTCTGAACTACAAAGTTGTATATGGCCACCATCCTCCAAATTCTTTCCCTAAGCCAAATCCCGAGCATGATGCTCCTGGCATTGCCATTCTCTAACCTTCCACTCCCAAATAAAGATTTTAATCCTAAGTGTCACGTGTACCTTGGCATTTCACAGAATCACTAAATGATTGTGGTTAGAAGGAAACTCTGGAAGTTATCTGGTCCAACTTACCTGCTCAACACAGTCACCTAGAGCTGGTTGCCCAGGACTATGTCTAGATGGCTTTTGAATATCTTCAAGGAGGGAGACTCCACAGCCTCTCTCAGCAACCTGTTCCAATGCTTGATCAATCTTACCGTAAAAAAGTGTTTCCTGATGTTCAGACGGAACTTCCTGTGTTTCAGTTTGTGCTCGTTGCCTCTGGTCCTTTCATGGAGCATTACTGAGAAGAGCCTGGCTCCATCCTCTTTGCACCCTCCCTTCAGGTATGTATACATACGAATAAGATTCCCCCCTGAGCCTTCTCTTCTCCAGGCTGAACAGTCCCAGCTTTCTCAGCCTTTCCTCATAGAAGAGATGCTCCAGTACCTTCATCATCTTCATAGCCCTTTGCTGGACTCTCTCCAGCTTTGTCTTGTAGTGAGGATCCCAGAACTGGACACAGTACTTCAGGAGTGGCCTTATCAGTGCTGAGTACAGGAGAAAAATCACCTCCCTTGACCTACTTGCAACCTCCTAATGCAATCCAGAATACCATTTGCCTTCTTTCTGGCAAGGGTACATTGCTGCTTTATGTTCAGCTTGGTGTCCACCTGGAGCCCCAGGTCCTTTTCTGCAAAGCTGCTTTCCAGATGGGCAGTTCCCAGCATATATTGGTGCATCATGAACAAGCAAGATGTGTCGAGTTCTTTTTCTCCTTGTTGCCTGAAGCCTTACTTCTGAACTGTATGGCTTACTCTTTCCAGGAAGCAGCTGCAGTACCTCAACACCTCAGACCTAGGACTTCCTGTTCCAATGAGGTGAGGGTGAGTGAGGAAGAGAACCGGGACAGAGGTAAGGTGAGAAATGCAGGAATCTAGTGTATATGGCTGGACTGTTGGACAGGGAGACACAACTTATGCACTTCACGTAATGTGTCACCAGGACTACAAGTCACTTCATGCTCATATGTAAAAAGCCTCACCACTAAGCAAAACAATTCCTTTCAGTTTTATCTCCTTCATTTACTGGCCAATTTAATGGCAGATTGTTCTGCATAAAAGAATTTTTGAAATATGCTTCAAGAGCTATTTATGCTTTTCATAGTAAACTGATTTTGTCTTTAAAAATCAAACATCCCTGAAATATTCACCACCACAGGGATCAAAAATTGTGTTTACTCCTTTCACTACAGTTGCCACTGACAAAGAGAGCAACGTCTTCAAGCAAAACCAGTGATCTGTACCCAAATGTATAATATGAACACAGGAGGGTAACAGGGTATTTCAAGGTTTGAATCACACAGAGGTAAACAATGACAGTCCTGAGACAAAGAGAGTTTCAAGTACCTTGTTCCATGCTCCTATTATCTTGTTTATTATTGCAGATGTAACATTAGTCTCACAGTAAAAATTATAATTCAGAAGTGTGATCCAGTTAGAAGAAGTCAGAGCAGAAGTTAGGAGATCTGTGTACTATTTCAAATTCTATCATTTCTTTCCAAATAAGCAA
Source organism: Tauraco erythrolophus (assembly GCF_009769465.1). Taxonomy (NCBI): domain Eukaryota; kingdom Metazoa; phylum Chordata; class Aves; order Musophagiformes; family Musophagidae; genus Tauraco; species Tauraco erythrolophus. Next base: position 90,842,995 of record NC_141465.1, on the reverse strand, counting down.
ATCCGAAGCCATGCTTGTATCAGAATTAGAATTATGTATATATATATTTTAATTAATAAAAGAGACATTACACAGTCAATAATTTACTAATTATAAATATTGTTGGTATTAACAAGAAAGCAAGACATATCCTGATGGCATAATTTACATTTTGTGGTAATCCTTTGAATTACTTGCGCCACAACGTAAAGAGTTATAGTTTATGACCTGCTGGCGCGAGCTGAATAATACGTATTTTATACAACTCTGGTCTAAAATATCATAGATGTGCTATTGAAATATGAGTTTGCAGGCTATTCTGCTAGACCCCTGGCTGAAGCCCTAGAAGTTTATACACAAATTTCATTGTCACCTTGTAGATCTTTGCTGTTATATGCAGAAAATTATTTTGTTCTTTCTGTTTCACACCTACGGAGGAAGACTGAAATATATTAACTTTTCTTGTTCTCATTGTGTCTGCAATGTGACATTCACCTGGAAGTAGGCAAGGGGATCCAGTGAATGCTCAGCTCTAGGTAACATTATCAATTCTCTTACCATACTTAACACAGAAGAACCCGTCCTGTTGTTCACTCAAGATGTTGGTATGTGCTGATGACAGAGACGTACCTTCTGAGGTATGTGGATGTCAGAATGGCTGCATTTCTTTTTGCAGAGTCTTGACATTCTAAAGAGTCCTCATGGGATATGGCAAAGGCAAAATTAAAGATTCCTGAAGTAACTCTGTAAAAGTATACAAGGAACTTAATAAATCATGTAGACTTTGGAGCAACAATCTCTAACACATCCGGGGGATAAGAGACCTTAAACAGCACCTCCAAAACCTATTACTAACCTCAGCTTTATATTACTACATTACACACCAGCTGAGGGAACTTTTTGTCCCTGTTTTTCAGTGATCTAACAAAGCATTTTTGTGTCTCTCAGCATTTAACATTCAATTTGTTAAATGTCACTGAAGAAAAATAAAACGAAAAAGACATCAGTTAATAATGTACTCTTTAATGTTTCATCATCCCATGACTCTATGTTTCGCCATGTTGACCTAATTTGCCATGACAGGAACATGGACCTTGTTTCAGAATATTCCAAGTGTAGAAATCACTAAATCTTAGTAAGGATTGTATGCTACCTTAGCAAACACAGCTAGCTTTACTGATATTATTTTAACTGTTCATAGTAAAGTTATATCATTAAGAAAACGTAACTATACTAAGTGGAAGATTATTTATTTAGGTATCTAATTTTTTAATTGCCCCGGTTAAGGGCTGATTCTTCCTCATAAAATGCTCTGACATTCTTCTTACATCAGACTTCAATGTAGTTATTTAGTATATTGCCAGATTATGCAAAATTGAGATGTAAATCCAAGTTTTGTTAGGACTGTCCGACACAGTAAACAAATTTCACAATGTAAAACCTTAAACTGGAATAGGACTAGTAGGAGAGGAGGTTAAAGCAATAATACACCTTCTATATTTTGGTCATGTATTTAAATCCATCCACATCTGTTAACAGTGAAAAACCTTATGTTTTGACAACAGTGGCTACTGCAGGAGTTTCAGCTATGGCAGACAGAAGTCCACACGACAAAACCTTAAGTACAAGTGGTCTAATACTTAAAGATTTTAAGTGAGAAGATAAGAACTGGAAGGCTGATAAAATTAAACTTCTCTTTCACCTCCAAGACAGACATCCCAAAATAAGATTGAGGCATTCTGGCATTATTGTGAGTAAAGCTCTATTTCCATTTTAATTATCCTGTGAATACAAAAAGGCCTACAGCACTCATTACTATTAGGCACCAACTCACAAATGCAAGAATTCAGAAAACTGGAGGAGAAGGATAAGAAAAGTGGTGAAGATTTAGGTTAGATGTCAGATTGGAACATTCTGCTGAAATTATTGCAAAATACTTGCTGGCAGAGAGAATAGTAAATCTGGCCAACTACATTTATTAAAAGTATTCTCTATGCATTATTTATTTACAAATAATCACCTTCCAGATATTTAAGTATTAGAGAGACTCTGTTTTTCCCTAGAAACTTAATTAATTTACCTATCCCAGTATAATCCATTTATCCAATTTATCTTCTTTTTTATTCTACAAGCTACCCGTAATTTGAGCTGTCACATTAATATATAGTGATTCCAGTGCACTTAATCAGGACAACTCTAAAATGAAAAAATGGAAGGAAATGCATAAACATTTACAAGGTCATCTGCCAGCATACCATTTCATGACTGAAACTATCCTATGAGACACACTTTAACCTTAAAAGACAAGGTCAACATGAGTATAATTTTTTTTTTTTAGTTTATTCCTAGATGCATAGATTTCATATGTAGTACTTAGTATCTACCATTCCTATGAGATAATTATATTGAAAATTATGAACTCCAAATGCAGCACCACAAAAAAAAATAAACTCAGACAAACATTTGATCTTTCATGTTTGCAACCAGTTTCACACGTTTCTCCCTTATGATCCCAAATTAGTTTTGACAACTCCCACTGAATACTGTGTACTCTTAATTTCAAACATTTTCTATTGATTCAGAAAAATTGATTAATTCCCATTAGTTGTGTTCTCAAACGTTTGGAAATTACTTTGGATACAATTTCTAGTGTTCCTTTTTCTTCTGGTGCACACCTATGATGGAACTTGAAGAGGAGTTTGAGCTGGGGATGTTCACTGATCTGCCGATGGTTTAGAAACCTTTCACAGCGAAGAACACTTCCTGAGGAGACATGAAACTTTGACATGTAGTGGAAACATTATTTGAATCAAAAAAACTTTGCGATAACTTGAAGAGATGATTCCAATAAATTTGTTTAAACTTATCACATATATATAGGAGTAGATTTCTAAATGTAAAGGGGGAAAAAATCTATTTCTTCCAAGAAAGATTAGAGGTGAGAAAACAGATGACCAAAGTAAAGGAAAAAAATCATGACAATCTATGAATTGTTTTCATCTACTTGGATTCCTGCCTGTGACACTATTATCCTAAACATAACATTAAAATGCAGCCTGCAGTCCACTTGTCTGCCTGTTCTGGATGATAAGGTACAGCAGGTAAGTGTGGGGCAGTGAAGTATGGCGATTTTTGTCAGTGCCCTCTCTGTGTCAAGCAAGATAATATCACTCCACTCAAAGAAACTTTAGACTAGATTCCAATTACAGACAATGGAAAGCACCAGGCACTTCTAGGATGCAGTTACTTATTTTAGATGTTTGTTTTGGATGCTCTCAATCACATCCTGAAAATACATAGCACTCAACAGTGTATAGGGGCATCTAGACAATTAATTCACATGTGGATGATGTAGATGTACATATTTGGGCAAAGCCTATGCTATGTCTCTGATTACTTTGGCATATTTCTTTCATTCGGGAAAGTCAATGAGGAGTCTCATGAGTGACTAACTCCACTAATATCTGTATTCCACGAGTCACTCAATCAGTTTGACAATTTATAATGGCAGATGTTATGCTATCCAAATATCTGTTCCTTATCAGATAAGCTTCAGTCAATGTTGTGTCCTTATGGCCAGTTGCCTTTTCTGCTGAAACATTGGATCAGATTTATGCCTTTGCAAAGCTTTCACCAGGTCTCTGTTTTCTGAGGGGTATACGAGGAGAGCACTGAAGCCCCTGTGCTCTGAGAGTACATTCAGTTAGACTATCACTGGCACCATTTTCCCTCTTTCAGTGTCAACACAGGGAACCATCAGGAAAGCTCATGCCATGGCATATCCAAAATATTGACAACATGCAGCTCCTTCTTTTTATATTTTCATTTACAAGTCCAGTTAAACAATGAGCAAAGCAATGTGTGCATTGATGACAGCATGGAAAAGAGGCGACAGAAATTAAGAGCAATATTTGAGGAAAGTAAAAGTAAGAAAGAATTAAACACCTGTTGCCACTCCTTATAGAGAAGAAGATTTTCAACACAAGGCAAGTTGCTAGATTCCCAGACACTTCGAGGGTTATTCAGTATCACTTTCGGACAAAAGAGGTCTTATTTTACTTAACATTTTCACTTCATATGTTCACATCTTAGTTCTTTAGGACTAATGCCTTCCTATAGTAACGCAGATCTCTGTCACTTCCAGGTTAAATCATAGTATGTGGCATTACTCAGAACTACCCAAAAAGGCAGAATTTGGTGGACCTGCTTATTAAGTAACACATCTGAAAGTAGACATTAACCTTGGCTGCGCTAACTATAGAACGACCAGAACAAAGTTTTCAGTGGTCACTTGGAGTCATAAAACTGCAAATAGACACATTTCTGACTGTGCAAGATCCCTTGTCCCTCACTCTCTGATCTCAATGTGGCAAATCTAAACTGAAGGGTTTGCACTTACACTGCTATGCCATTAAAAACAGCTACGTTTTCTCATGGGAGTTCATCTGTATTTGATTTTTTAGAAACTGTTACGAAGTTATCAGCTAACATTTCTAATTAACAGAATATTCATAACATGACTTTTGTTCTTCAGCCCATTGAGTGCCAGACTACAGACTGGATTTTAGCATGGCAAGGGATGAGCTTCTAGACAAAGTTTATAATTGCTTTAAAAGTGCAAATGCAGATATACCTTGAACTTTACTTTGCTCTGGGACCTTCTTTCTCTCTTGATTAGACTGCGTCTTTTTCTCTTCAACCATCTATTCTTTCAGGCTTTTTAAAACAGACTGCTCATGGAGCTGTGAGGGTTTAGCAGGAAGTAAATAAAAGGCATTCTTTTGACATCAAAAGGGTTCACAGGACTTCTCATTTTCAATGCTTTTTATATACAGTTCTGTAAGACATAATTTTAAAATTATGTGTTGCATTTAGAGAATAAGTGCTTATATGGAAAACTCTTTAACATATAAATAAGGAAGTGTATCTTGTGAAAGCTAAATAATTCCATATCTTGATATACAAGTTTCATGCTGTGGATGCAGTCCAGCTAGTGAACCAGTTGTAGTGTAGTACTGTAATTACTATAATTCACAATTACCATTTTTAACTAAGGTAGTCTTTAAAATCTCTTTAAAGCTGTAAACCAAACATTGATGTTTACCATGAAGTCTATTCATGTTACATTTCATCCCATCTTATCCTGTCAATCAATGCCTAATGCAGTGTTAGTCTAATTATATACATACAATGTAATTATATTGTAAGTAGAAATCCTCCTATTAAATATAACAATGCTTCAGACATGAGTAGACTAAAGAAACAATGATCTACAGAGTTGCGTACAAGGATTCTTATCTAAACAAAGAGCTGAAATGCTGTATGAAGATGAAGCACAATAAAAGTGATTGATATGTCATTTTTTGTACTAGTTAAGGTATTGTATGCTATCTATTTTACAACGCACTCTACAGAAAATTTGCATCACCATGCTGGTTGAAGATATATATTTCTGTTATTGATTTAACTGATTTAAATTACATCATTGTTTTCGAGGAAAGCTTATAACGCTTCTTACATGAATGACATATTTTCTTTTAAGCTTTAGTACTTTACAGAAGAAAAGATGAAGCAGAGAGAGTATCAGATCTAGGAAGCACGTGGATCAGCTATTATCAGTCATCTAGCTCATGCTTGTCTCATTAACGTGGTTTCAGAAGAAGGTCAGACCTATAGCGGATGTATTATTCAGGTGACAACAGGAACATCAGCACTGATGCGTATCACTCGCAGAAGTAAAACCTCTCTGCTTGGGCCATTGCTGTCCAATCAGGACACAATTACAATGAATAAATTGTTACACTTAGTCTGGTAAGTGTCTGTAACAAAGAACTGCCATCAGTGTACTTCCTTCAGATCTACAGAACAGATCTCTTCAGTTACAGACAAAGGAGGAATTTTGTAGAGAGCGAGGGAAAAATATGTATATATTCTCTAAATGGATCATACCATGTGGGAAGAAACTTGCAAGACTGGTGCATTTCCAAATCATGAAGTAGACGACAAGGGACATGGTGGATCAACACCACCAAGAGGTATTCAGGGCAGGCTGCAAAACCTAATCTAAGTATCTAAATGTCAGTGTCTATACATAAACCAAGTGCCTAAGTTCCCATTACGGTCATCTGAATGTTAGTCAATACAAGCAAGAGGGCTGTACATCTGACTAAATTCCATTAGCTACTTTGGGGGGTGATTTTAAGACCTCTCCAGAATCTATTGAATTGTACTGACTAGATGGAAGCTTAGATACCTAACTCACATGTTGGTGCTTGCATTGAGAACCCAAAATTTAGGTTTTTAGAATCCAAAGCTGAGCATCAGCCTTGGGATGTTTCTAGCTGTGGGAACAAATGATAATCCTGTGATCACAGGAATCAGAAGTATAGAGAAGCATTCTTGCCTGTTAGCTGCTCAGGATGAACTCAGTATATAAGTCATGAAGTTTAAAACCCTGTAGCCAGGGACAAACTTGAGCACAATCGCTTAAGGGATTTTTGGGGATTTCTTTCTTCTCGGAGTCCCATGGTCTGGCCCACCTATTACTACTTTACTGAGTTACCACACAGCAGCAACTCTCATGTGTCTCTCAGTGATAAAGGTCTTGCCCCCTGACATATGAAAAGTAGCTTGAACTTCTTTAAAGAGAAAATAACTTCAAAACGTCAAATGTGCCGGCGCAACAAATGATCTGTACATAAACCACGACCATAAAGCAAGGGGGCTGGTGTGACTTGCTCCTGTGTGCAGTAGCAATTCATTCCTCCCAGACTTGTTCTCCTGTATTATTTGAGGAAACTTTGCCTATTCTGGGTCTAGTGCTGTTGGGTGAGGATGCAGGACAGACCACAGGAGCTAAGAGGGCAAGAAAAGGAGGTTGCAGAGGTGGGAATATATGATATCAATTTCACTTGGGAAGGATTGGCAGGATTCTATGGCTGAAAAGCAAGTGAAGTTGGTTTTTAATTGAAAAAAAAAATATTTAGGACTACCGCTCCAAATCTTTCTTGAAACCAGTCTGGTCATCTCTAGTAGAGGCCAAAGTGAAAATATTTTTGAGTTTTGAAAAGGCTAAATTTGACTCAGTTTATTATCAATCTTAGAATATTTCTTCTTTCTGTCGCATTCTTTCCCCAAAGTCTTTAAAATGGTTGTCAGTTTACCTGGGAATTTTTGGGTTTTCCCTTTTTCTTTAAATACGGGAATATTTGGGATTCTATTGTCAGATATCTTCCTATCTATGACATATTTGACATACAAGGAAGGGCTGTGAGAGCTGGGACTCTTCAGCCTAGAGAAGAGAAGGCTCAGGGGAGAATCTCGTCAATGTTTGTAATAAATACCTGATGGAGGTCAGTAAAGAAGATGAAGCTAGACTCTTCCCAGTGGTACCCAGTGAAAGGACAAGAGGCAAATGGCATGAACTGAAATGCAGGAAATTCCATTCAAATATAAGAAAATGTTTTTTTACTGTGAGAAAGGTCAAACACTGGAGCAGGTTGCCCAGAGACTCTGGAGTCTCTGTCCTTGGAGATATTGAAAACCTGACTGTATATGGCACAGAGCAACCTACTCCAGCTGACCCCATCGCGAGCAGGGAGTTGGCCTAGACAATGTCCACAGATGCCTTCCAACCTCAGTCATTCTGTGATCTTGTGATTTCTCAGTTTCATATACTTGGTCAGCAGATTATGAAGCAATAAAATATTTTTAGTAACTCTTTCAACTTCTGAAAACTTTGAAATTATTATTGTTTTCACATATTGCACAAGACTATTTAGAAATTTACATTGCATCAGAAGTTTAGCATAAGCACAACAATACTTAACCTTGATAAGCACAAATCAAAGTTTGAAGCACTGGTGACTTGCATATTCATTGCCTCATTTTGTTTATCTCTTCAAGCTTTAATTTCCTAGTTCTTTTATGTATTTTTGTCTTTAAATTTCAAAGACAATGTTCGAGATGAGAAACTGAATCCCTCTGTATATGTCACAGTTGCCAGCTGATAGTAAGTTACTAGTGAATGAAGATAATCCATTAGCAAAGTAACCTTCACCTACAAGTTTAATGGATTTCACCCACCTACAAAAGCACACTCAGAAAGCTGTGATCCCTTATAACCCAGTCATGCACAGCTCTGAGCATCAGCTGGGGTGCACTCCCTGCTCTCCACTCTCATTTATATCCCCAGTTCCCTACATCCTTTGTCCTTTGAGCATATGCAGCATCTCTTGGAGGTGCACCTTGGTGCACCTTGAGGCAAGTCCTCAGGCAGTATTTTTATCCCATTGAGCCATAACTGATTGTCCCCCTTTCAGCTGCACAAAACGTGGTTTACATCGAAGTCACTCACTGAATATATTGAAGCACTGCTTTGAAAATGTATGCTTGTATTCTCAAAGCGAAGTGAATTTTCATGTATAGCTGAAGCAAGATTTAGAGGAGATCAATGAAGCTTCTCTCAGCTGATAAAAAAAGATTGTGTAGACTTTAGCATAATCAAAGAGTTAATCTAGTTTCATTCCTACATGACTAAAACTCACTGGTAGCCTTTTATTATGTTAATTTTCCAAACTTGCAAAGCAAAAAAACTCAGTAAACTGAAAGTAACCAAAGGGGCTGTTTGGAAAAGACGGAAATGAACTGTGTCTTTTGAAGTGTTCCAGAGAAAATGTGTTCAGAATATTTAAGTCTCAAGTGAGTTACCAAAGGTTATTCATTCACAAGTGAGATAAATTCATACCTGTCAAATTGTCTGGATCCTCTATGTGATCACTAGGGCCTCAAATCATTTATTTTTTTCCCCAGTGAATATTCAATATTATCATGTATCCAAATTTAGTAGTATTTCCTGTTTCTGAAAGTAAATTAATTCATTTTCCTTTCATCTTACTTTCCACTTTTACCAGACTACTGTGGAAAAACAAAAAAATAAATCCATGTTGGTTGACATAAATCGTTTTAAAATACAAGTTCACTGTGCAAACAGCCAGTAACCTCCTTACAACAGACACAGTATTTGTAAATAGAGTCTTTTTAGTAAAATCCTATGACTGTCAGTGATTTAAAACGGGTGTGTAAAATATTGTTTCCAAGTAAATCAAGACCTACTTAGCCCTTGAACACTTTTCCACTGCTTAAGGTCTTGTATGTGCAAAAGAAGGGTATATGAACCCAAAAACTTTCCTTCTTCTCTACTTTGATACTTAATCCTAAAGGAATTATTATATGCAGCCTAAACTTGCCTTATTGTAATAACATGAATCACTGTTTCCATCATGCAAAATGTGGACTGAATTTGATATCAGCCCAGTGGATTGATGAAAATTCAATCTAGCAGGGTTAAAAAAGGAGCTGAGGAGTCAGCAAGAATAGCAGAAACCTTTCATTTTGAAAGGAAAAAGAGACGGTCAGGGCAGGCAGCAGAGAAACAGTTTGCTCATGAAGCTAGAACAGCAAAAATGGTTGACAGAAGCACTTACCAGGAGTCACATTACAGAGAGACACAAGAAGAGACAGACAGATTTTCTGGACTTTCCCTGTATTTTCCTAACTGTTCTTGTTACTAACTGCACCAAATAGCAATTTGGATCGTAAGTGTGTTCAAGGTCACAGTCACTGCATAGCTAAGTTTTTATAAAAGAATATTTATTTTTTATATTTTTAACTGTGCGGCAAATAGTTTAATTTTATTCGCTTTCACAAAGAAAGAAAGGGAAGAAAGAAGTCCCATACATCATTCACATGTTCTATGCTAATTAGGTTGACATTAAAAAGGCACAATACAGTTTCTCAAATAGTAGTTCTATTGATATTTTTGTATTCTGTACTTTTTACTTTTTCTGGTTTTGTTGGTGAAGTGCTGTATTTTGCACCATTTTGTCCTACCTTTTGCTGCATTTGGCATCTCAGTACAATGAAGTAAGATGAAATTTTGAATAAGGCAGTGAGACAAACTTTGGAAAACCTCTGTATACTTTCTCCTGCCTAGTTAAGCAATTTCAGAATTCCTACTTCTCCGAATAGTATCATTAGATCTCACAGATAGTAAAAAAAATTCAAGAATATATCTTTCGTTCTATTAAATTTACATTTTTCTGGATAAAACTGTAAATTTTCCTATTTGGTCACACTGCTGTGGTTTATCTTTTTTTTTCTGAAAATCCATACATAGTTTTTTTTTTTTAAATCTAAGAACTACTCCTCAAATCTCGCTTAGGATACATTGGTTCTGAAAAATGCAGCTAACATGGTATCTACTGTTTCGATGATGTGTGATTCATGATAGGGAATCACTACTGGAGAAGAGTTAAAACAGTGAAACACTAAATCAAAACAAAAATGAAATATTCAGTCTTCTAAGAACTAAAGACTGAAATATTCCATGCTTGTGCCTTCAATAAGACTATATTGCTCCTTTGGATAGTGTTTTTTATATTTACATATGTAGGCTAAAATGTGTGTACAAGAATAACTATTATTATTATTACATAGAAACTTCTTTATCTGATGATTTATTATAATAGAAAGCTCTGGTAACAAAAAAAAAAAAGAATAATATTCAATTTCTAGGGTTCTGATAATACTAATAGTGTACTATTTACACTACTGTAATCCACAACTGCAAAATTTACAGTGCTGACATACTCTGATCCTGCTAAGAGGAGAATCAGGCCCAATGGGGTCAGAGAATAATGTAGTAGCATATGTATATTGTATAAATACAAATAAAATAGATCACAAGGTACTCAGAAAATGACAGCTACTTTAATTCTTAAAGGGCTTAGACTTCCAACCTCTTTAGAAATTATGAAATGAAGAATAACAAAAAAACAACCCCCCATTATTATCCAAGCACAAGTGATATAAGATCATTTATCTTGATGGATGTCACCTTAGAGCACATATTATCCCTATCTCTCAAAGTGTTTTTTCCCCCTTATTTCATCTCTGACATTCATTGTAAATTTAATGATCCACATACGATCTGCTGGTGTCTCAGTCTGGTGTTTTGAATCATGAAACTAGTGCTAAATTTATAGCACTGCAGTACCACTTAGTGAATCATTAAGCAGTACAGTGATTTTAATGATTTGGATCATACTGGACCTCATCACTGTATAATGAGGTTCCATTTAGTGTAAATTTTATGTAAAAATTCAATTTGCAAACCAACAACATGAAACTACAACATTTTTTCTAACCTGACATTGCATTTATTTATCGTGATTTCCACCAGTGTTTCACATGAGGAAAGAAAATGCTACCTCATTGCAAAAACAGTTTTTTACAGTCCTCGCGTCACTGAAAAATATGCACTTTAGAACTGGTATTTTTATAGAAATCTGTTCTTAAACATAAACCTCTAGAGGGCTCAGAGATGGTTAGTATAGCATGCTGAATTAGATTGTGATATTACTGATCTGGCTAAGCACACGGAGAAGTGATCATTCAAAGGGCTCCCAGACTCTTCTCTGCTGTCCAAAAGGATCCACCAACGCAGAGGGGAACATTCATTACTGCCCAGCTCATTAGTATTGGGTCACCTCATTGCTGTTTCCCATCTAATCTCCGTTTCTCAAATTGAGGGCTTTCCATGCTGAAAGTTCATAACTTGATTCTCTAACATACACTGAAGGAAGCGATTAGGTATGTGCTACTAACCTAAATACAGATTCCTCACTTTGAACATTTTTACACTGTAGAAAGTGTAATGGGTGCAATGGAGCTCATGTATTGATAGAACTAGTAGTTCAATTGTCATGGTTTAACTCCAGCTGGCAACTAAGCCCCACACAGCCACTTGCTCACTCCCCTCAGGTGGGACGGGGCAGAGAATTGGAAGGGTGAAAGTGAGGAAAATTTGTGAGTTGAGATAAAGACAGTTTAATAGGTAAAGCAAAAGCTGTGCATATGAGCAAATCACAGCAAGGCATTCCTTCACTACTTCCCATTGGCAGGCAGGTGTTCAGCCATCTCCAGGAAGACAGGGCTCCATCACATGTAATGGTCACTTGGCAAGACAAAACACCATAACTCTGAACGTCCCCTTCTTCCTTCTTGTCTCAGCTTTATATGTTTAACATGAAGTTAGTTATGCATTATGGAATATCCCTTTGGTCAGTTGGGGTCAGCTGCCCCAGTTGCCCCAACTGTGTCACTTCCCAACAAGTTTTTCATTTGCAAACTATTAGTTTTAGAAATTTTTTCTGTTAGTTGATTTTTATCTTCTTAAGTTGATTTTTGTCAAACTTAAGCTGCTTAAGTTGATTTTTATCAAACAAAAGCAGTCTGAAATATTCACAGATAATACTTGAATCATTCTGTAGTTCCATTTCACCTAACTTCTTAGAAATATTAACTAATACGATTGGGCCAGAGTCCTAAAGCAGAAGAACCCCTAACGGGAAAGAATTACAGTTCCTATAAAGACTGATGATTTTTCAGTTCTTCTGGTCCAGATGACATGCCTTTGAGGAGCTTTATATTTATTCAAATCATTTAAGCACTACATTGTTTTTGAAGTGGTGTAAAAAAAAAAGAGGGATATACTAAAAATCCTTAAATAAATTGATCTATTAGCTTAACAGCACACAGCAGCTCAGACTAAATACTCTACACTGCAGTCGTGCTGTGCCTGACAAACCTCGGCAGTCCTGGCAGGACAAACTCTGCTCAGCTGGCACCCCAGCAGCAGGATGCTTCGGAGCTCTTCAAGCCAGACATAAAATAGAAGAAACTTTCTCTTAAACAGCATCAGTGTCCAAGAATTATGCAATACTACTCACCTGTGCATTTTCAAAGTGGAGAGGAATAAAACAAAGATAGAAGCTTCTTTCAGTCTTTCGGCTTTCTTTTCCATGATGCAGTTGTAGGCATAATGTTTTATGGAACTAGGAATATTCAGTAATCTGACTTGTGAGACAGTAAATCTTGCTATATAAAGTTGTGTAGTCGCTGTGGAGTTGGAAAGAATACTAGAGGAAATACAACATAGGGAGATCTCTAGTAAACGATTTGAAATAAATCTTTTAAAAAAATTTACTATTGAAACCGCATTTACTTGTAACGGTGTTGTAGCCAGAGGACTGCTAGCTCTGCAAAGCAAAAACTCTCTTCAGCCATATATACAGTGTCTGGTGCATTTTTGTGACTATAGGTTTAGTAAATAAACAGGCTTGCATTCATCTAGCTGAGGGGATATACACAGGCACGATTTCACATATAACGGATTCAAGAATACTCTCATACGTAGGTTTGTGAGTACCACAGCTAAACCAGCCTAGTTTCCTATGGATTTGTGTGTCACAGCTGATACTCTCTCCTGTTACAGATGCTACGGTTCCAATAAACCTTTCCTGCTCACAGATAGCACATCTGGTTTGTGTAGATTCTTTGATATCTAACAATGGTTGAGCAGTGGTTGCAACCTTTTCTTCAACTGGGTCATTAACAGGGTCTCTGTCTTCAACTTTGCAAACTACATTACACATTTCCACAGATTCATGATCCATGAAACCTATACTCTGCTGTGAAATTCAGTCAAAGCTAACTAAAGGATATTAAGAAAGGAGGGGTTGAGGGAAATAGTCAAACAGATCTAGATCGAGATTATATGAATGCAGATTATCTTTTTCCTTTATAATAAAAAAAAAAAAGTTGTGTTAATTAATAGCTTCCTCAAAGGCTGTATTTTGTTTAAATTAGGTGGAGTATCTTAATTTGCTCTTGCCATGATCTCAAAAATTCCTAACAAGGTTTTTTTAACATGCTGTATCAATCCAGCTCAGCCAGAGAATTCAAATGAATTGGCTTGCTTTTTTTCTTTAAAGTGGGTGCAGCAAAACCACAAAAAGTCTTTGGAATCTCTAAAGGAAGCTTTTCTTATAGCACAAACCAGAAACAAATACTTTTTGAGACAAAAATCTAGTCTGCCAGGTGAGATAAAGCAAGCTACGAAGGTTGGCAAAGATACTCCAGCATGCACCTCTGCCTGACACATTCTGCAATTCCCAGCTGCTTATGCCGGTATCTTATTGAAAAAAGGTTTTTGTAAATGTATAAAAGTTTATTCACTCATCAGTCCTGGTCAGCTCCTGGCCATTGACAAAACTCTGGTGAATTTTAACCAAGCTCAATAGAGTACTAGGGCCAAAGATAATTAGTTGGAATGACTCTTTCATGAATCAGCAGGTGGGCTATGAATGGTCTCCATAGGTAGCCATAAGCCTGCTGACCTAGCTGGTGCGTGCAGATGCCCTACTGGTGCATGCGAAGTCAGTGAGCCCTCTGTGGCCGCTTGTCCAGCAAGAAGTTCAAGTGCATGAGAGCTGACTGTGAGCACTATAAGGAGAGAAGAGAAACTTATAGGAGGTGTGAAAGAGAATTGAAGATGGTGCAGTAGGCAATGGAATTATTTTGTTTGTCTAGAAGATGTAAGATTCACTGCCACAGATGACTCAAAATCTCCACAACTCAAAGAAATCTTGTTTCCTCTCATTCTGATGTCTTGTCAAATTAACTTTGCGTAGTTAATGAATAAGTGGTAGCCTACCCTTTGGAAAACAGGAACTACAGGGTAGCAGCAGTACTAGTTATAGGTGGTTATGTTATTGCGATGACTTTCTCAAGTCATTCAGATTATCCAAGGCATCAGGACACACAAGCAGTGTGACCCATACAAGCAATGTTCATAACAAATAATACTTCGAGCGATTCCTCAGCAAAGGTTAGCTAACTGACAGGTTAGCATGACAGCTTTTTGTTGGTTTCCTGAGCAGCTTTGTTCCAGCTCATACAGAGCACACAGTTCATCCAACACATAGATTAGATATTTAAACAGATACCAAATAAAGCTTCAAAGCAGATAACACGACACTACTCAGAAAAAAAAATACTGTTGTAGTGTTTGGGCTGTGAGAAGGTAACGCTGTTGGAAAAAAACTATCACTACTGTCACAGGTGACTTGTGATTCTGGCCAACAGTCTAAAACATCTTAAAGGCTGATGTATGTTTCAGAGTATTTCATGTAAAGCAGACACTTAAAAGGCAATTTGAATTATCCACATCATAAATCAGCATTTTTTTAAATGTTGGCTGGAATCTATTTGAAGCTTGAGTTATTTCTCTTATGAAGTATAGATCAGTCATGTATAGTCTTTATTTTAAGGGTAAGACCAAGGCTAAAAAGTTTTTAAAAATGCGATTTCTAAATGCGTAAATATCGTTTTGTGGCTGTGAACTGCAAAAAAAGAAGGACCCAAGCAAACCCTGAAAACAAAAATAATGACAAACTACTCCTCCCTACACGCACACACAAATCCAAGGTTTGTCACAGATGAGCTGGAGGATGAATAGCATTTGAATACTTGAAAGTCTGTGTACTCTTTGATTTCAGACAGCTTTGTTTTGCCAACTGCGTTTTCAAGCAGCCAAGGACAAAAATAATAGACACAGTAGACTTGTTTTTGGCATCTTACCCACAATATGACTAGATAAACTTGTATTTTTCTAAGTTTTTATTCAGTCATTTGTTGTAATAGCAAGTAATTCTTCTACTTAAAATTTAAGTTGTATGCTGCTGGTTTTTTAAAACACTGTAATGTTTTGCAACTTAGTTATCTGGGACTATCTATGTATCAGGGCATTGTCATCTCCAACATCAGCTTAGTATGTTTTATTCAAGATCATAATGTACTTGGCACGATCTGATTTTTTTTTTTATTTGACATTTAATTGATATGTAATAAAAATCTATATCATAAAAACAAAGAAAACTTTCCCATGGAAAGAATTTCCATCTCTTCGGTCACCCGCATTTTTTCAGGATGCTTCTCTCTTCTATACACAACAGCACCAGCCACTTTACCTACATTGCTATCGCTTCTTATAGTATCATAATTTTATGGTTTAGTAGCAACTGTGAAAACTAATATAGGTTTTCATGTGGAAACCAATATATGTTTTCATATGAAAACCAATAACAAGTAGAAATTTGTTTGACAATGGCATGACTGATATCAGAAGAAAGCCTAAATGAAAATGACAACGAAAAGCAGGATTCTGCTACAGGATATCACCATCAGCCCAGTAATCCAGGGAGGTATTTGTAAAAAGTAAGATAATTGAAGGTCCAATTATAAGAGACATATTTCTTATATATATATAAGAAATATATATAAGAAACATATACGACATATTTCTTATATATATGAGACTTATATTTCTTATATAATTGGAGGTCCAATTATATAAGAGACGTGGACTGCAAAAGAAGTGGAAACTTTATTAATTCTGAGGCTGAAAATTAATTTCTTGTACTTAAAAAACTCATGTTTTTCCATTCACAGACATTTGCTTTCCACAACACTTTCAGCGCAGGCACTTTTGCTCTCTTCTTCTTTCTCTGCAGTCTCCATGATACTAATGAAAAGTAGCAATACAGACATTTATAGTGTAAGTGTTGTTGGTACACATGTCCATGTGCATGCATTTAGTGTATTATGTTGAAACAATGGTAACAGTAGAAAACTTTTGGAGACAGTCCAGTTTTTACGAAAAACTCAAGGACCCTTAACTTAATGAACATAATAGTATAGTTAAATAAATTGTTTCCTATACTGTTGCTAGTTATTTACTTTGATACTGAGTTCTAAGATACTCTTTTTAACGTTGAGAAACCTGGGATACAACATGATTTATTCTAAACCTCAGAAATGTGTTGGAACTCCATTGTTGATCTTATCATTCAGATTTTAAAATATCTGATCAGGGATTTTTTCTGCTCCAACAGTTTTAATTTTGCAAGCCACTGGACCTTAATGTGAGCTAATCTCTTTACCTATTTTGTATGGGGGTGTGTGTGTATGTGAATATAAGAAGGTTTTTTTGTTTAAAATAACGAGTTTATGTGCATGCACAACAATTACTGACATTTCGTAAAGTTCATATTGCTGTTCTGTATATCTCAAATTTCTGTATCAGGGCACCAAAGAGGAAAAAAACCACTTTGAAAACAGGGCCTGAATGAGACGCTAGGTTAATAAAGGAGTGAGTCCATTTTAATAACACAATTTTTTCTTTATTGCATTGTATTTCAAAGAGACTTGAACATAATTGGTCTCTATTTTCCTCCTTTTTTACACTAAGAAATTCTATGCTAAGGGTATTCTGCCACGGAAAGTAAATATAGCCTGTCTTGTAACATATACAGAAACTATAGTAAAAACTGCATTAGGAGAAAAAAGTGACTTATGGAATACTTAAAATACGAGGAAGATAAGTGGATTCATGCCTGTAAAGCTGATTAAAAACAGAGAAAAGTGAAAGTAGCAAGTGTAAGAATATCATAAAAAACTGTGGTGGTGGTAATATATAGATATAAGGTATCAGGCTGCATCTGGAGCTTATACTTAGCTCTGACTTCTACATGACTGTCCAGTAAGTTTCTGAGAGTTGTGCTTGAGCCTTGTCCAGTGTCAACTACAGCATTTCCTAGATTAGTTAGCATTCTGATACTTTGGACCATAAAACAACATATTGGTTTCCATGTTTTGTTTAACACTGACTACTCAGACAGCACTGAATGAAGAATCAAAATCTACCTAGTGGACATCAAATGAGAATTTTGCAACTGAGAAATAAGACTAAATTTGAAAAATAAGAAGAGTGCTGTAAAATAACAATAATAATAACAGTAATAACAAGAAACACCTCATGCCTGGATTTTAAGCTGTCATTGCCTTTCAAAGGTTCTGCAGAGTTCAAAATCACACTTTGAAATATGGTTTTATAATACTTCTGATATATTCTGGGACTATTTGAAAGGGGAAAGTTCAACTATGTATAAACGTAACTTAACTAACCAACTTGCATTTTATCCATCTTCATGCATTAGGTTACAGCATTGATGGATAGGGGAAGAGCAACTGACATCATCTACTTGGACTTATCCAAAGCATTTGATACTGTCCCACACAACATCCTTGTCTCTAAACTGGAAAGACATGGTTTTGATGGATGAACCACTCAGTGAATAAGGAATTGGCTGGATGGTCGCACTCAAAGAGTTGTGGTCAACAGTTCAATGTCCAAGTGGAGGCCAGTGACGAGTGGTGTTCCTCAGGGGTCAGTACTGGGACCAGTGCTATTTGACATCTTTGTTGGTGACATGGACAGTGGGATTGAGTGCACCCTCAGCAAGTTTGCAGATGACACCAAGTTGTGTGGTGTGGTGGACACACTGGAGGGAAGGGATGCCATCCAGAGGGACCTTGACAGGCTGAAGAGGTGGGCCTGTGAGAACCTCATGAAGTTCAACAAGGCCAAGTGCAAGGTCCTGCATATGGGTCGGGGCAATCCCAAGCACAAGTACAGGCTGGGCGGAGAATGGATTGAGAGCAGCCCTGAGGAAAAGGACTTGGGAGTGCTGGTGGATGAGAAGCTCAACATGAGCCGACAATGTGCGCTGACAGCCCAGAAAGCCAACCGTATCCTGGGCTGCATCCAAAGAAGTGTGGCCAGCAGGTGGAGGGAGGTGATTCTGCCCCTCTACTCAGCTCTCGTGAGACCTCACCTGGAATACTGTGTTCAGCTCTGGAGTCCCCAACACAAGAAGGACATGGAGCTACTGGAGCAAGTCCAGAGGAGGGCCATGAAGATGATCAGAGGGCTGGAGCACCTCTGCTAGGAAGACAGGCTGAGAGAGTTGAGCCTGTTCAGCCTGAAGAAGAGAAGGTTCCAGGGTGATCTTATAGCAGCCTTCCAGTACTTAAAGGGGGCCTACTGGAAAGCTGGAGAGGGACTTTTTACAAGGGCGTGTAGTGATAGGACAAGGGGCAATGGCTTTAAATCAAAAGAGGGCAGATTTAGATTAGATATAAGGAAGAAATTCTTTACATTGAGGGTGGTGAGGTACTGGAACAGGTTGCCCAGAGAAGTTGTGGGTGCCCCATCCCTGGAGGTGTTCAAGGCCAGGTTGGATGAGGCTTTGGGCAACCTGGTGTAGTGGAGGGTTTCCCTGCCCATGGCAGGGGAGTTGGAACTAGATGACCTTTGAGGTTCCTTCCAACTCTAACCATTCTATGATTCATGATTTTGTGAATCTCAGCTGTGCCACTCAGTCTTCTCCTCTGTAAACTGAAGAACACAAGCCTTAAAAGTGTCTCCTCACAAATTAGCTACTCTGTCTCCTAATTCTCTATAGTCTCCTAAAATTCGTTATGTCCTTCTATGAAGAAGCCAGAATTACTCACAATACTCAACAATCTGAGGCAATAAAACCTTACACAGTGGGAAAATTAGAGTTTCTTTTTTGCTCTTCTTTCATTTCTTTGAGATGACTGGATTTATTTGTGATGACTTCATTTCTTTGAGATGACTAGATTTCTACTAGATGATCTTTGAGGTCCCTTCCAACCCTAACCATTCTGATTCTATGACCACTGCTTTGAAGGCTTTTTTTTTTTGGACCCCCTGCCCACCAAGCTAATGATTTCAAGGACTGTCAACCTTTCCCGTAGCTGTGACTTCCAGGTCTGTGTTTAGCACCATAAAGACATAGTTCAGATTTTTTTTTTTTTCCTAAATGCTTTACATTTATCTGCGTTGAACTTCTTTTGTCAAGTTGTTGCCCATTGACTCAGATTTTTTAGGTCATTCTGGAGTTCCCTGTCATTGGCATAAGATTTTACTCAAAAGAGTATAATCTACAAACTTACAGATCACTTGGTCTAGTCTCTTCTATGGGTCGCTGATAAAAGATGTTCGATAAAACTGGTCCAACTAACTATCCATATAGTATCTCAGTATGGATTTATCTCTATTCTGAAAGGGGGCTATTAAGGCCTGTCCTTTGTCTGCTATCCTTTAACCAACTTTCATAAAGGAAACCTTTCTTCCCATCTTGTGTCAAGTCAGTTCCTTTAAATGGTGAAAAATCTTGTCAGCAATGTTTGAACACAGAAAACTTCCCAGACCTTGATAAGAAAACCGATGCATATTTAATATAAATAGCTGATGCAAATTCCAGAGGTCTCAGGGGGTTTTTTAATCATTTTTATCAAAAGCTATAATCTCGGTAATTTTTCTAGAAGACCAAAATAGCAACAAAACTTTCCTGTGTTAAAAACAGTTTGCTGCAAATAAAAGAAATGCATGGAATTTCATACTTTTACTTGAAATGCACCATATGTCCTCTAATACCTATGCACAATAGGGTGCAAGTTTAATGACTTGCTTTTTGTGCCCCTGTTGTAATTAGGTATTAGAGGACATATGGCATGGTGCAGCCCTAGCAGTGAATTTTCTTGTTTTGATGGTTTTCTGCTACAGGCATAACATTACTTCAGTGGTGATATTGTTGAAAGAATTAATTCACATGTTGATTTCTAGCTTTGAAACCAGCAATTCCTTTCGTATTATGTATATTTACGGAATCTCAAAACCAAATACGAAAATAGTATCAACAAGTGAGTTATGAATAAAAAAAAGAGAGCATAATCAGTCCTAAGACCATAATTTTAGACATCGTAGTGAATGCAGCATTTATGATGCTTCAAATTGTAGTCAGAGTTCAGCATTTATTGTTGAGGGAGTGGCTTTCTCTTTCCCTTTCAAAATCCTCTCCTTTTATGTGCATGGATGCTCCCCAAGTGCAATCCTCAGTTCTCCCTCTCTTACTCAAGTCCCTGAGTTACGTCACCTTCGGTATCTGCTCTCTTTATTCAGGGAGTCTGACTGAGCTCAGACATTTTTTATTTTTTATTATAGGAATCTGTGGTTAGCCACTGTCTGGTACAGAGATGATAAAATCCTTTTAAAAAACAAAAAGTTTATTTTGTAGATATAAACAAAGTATGTATGGATCAAGTATTCAAAAACATGAAACAAAAGAAACCTTAAGATTATATAAATATATTTAAAAGACTTGAATGAGTTAAGTCAGACTGTTCTATACATGTTCTTTACTGTTATAATGTCATTAATGTCATTCTTAACTAATAGATGAAATTTATTGCTGAAGATGATACATAAGCATAGAATCTTCTTTCTTTTTTCTTTTTTTTTCCCCCAAATGCCCAGTTTTAGACTGCACAACCGAGTGTTTTTTAGATGCTGCTCTTCAGTAAGATGAATTTGCCATGTGTTTGAGAGGACATATGGTATCTCAGTAATTCATACTGCACCAACCTCCTAAACAGATTAAAACATTTCTTCTTGCATGACAAAAGCTGACACTCTGTTTCCCTGACTGGTAATCTAGAGGACATTACTAAGATGCAGCAGTAGAAAACTGTATCAACACATAATATTTCACTAGTACACACAACAGGCACCAGTTTTGCCAAGAGTCATGTTTTTATCATGTATCATATAATAGTTAATTTTTCACCCAAAGTACTTGTGCTTGAACAGTGTAAATAAATTAGGATTTCAGTTTGTGCGTCCTTTATGAATGTGTCACTATCTTTTCCAGGGGCACTGAAAACATGTTCCTAATGCTCCTGAAAAGCTCAACATACGGAGAGGAAAGAAGAATCACTGATTTTTCATTTCTATTTTATCTCATGTGATTTACTACAGTTTAATATCTGTGAAAGGAACAATTCAAAATCTTTTAATTTGGGGATTGGCATCACTGTGATGAATCACACTGCTACAAATCAATAGCATTTGGAAATTAAAAAGAAAGCATTAAATTACTTCAAAATGACCATAATCTACCAAAAATATCATGGGAAAAGTCAAGAGAGAGCAAACATTCAAATCTGTAAAGTATTGTCACTGCTTCTTTTGATTGACGACACAGTTTCAAGAGTGGCATTAATGTTTGTATCTGTCTTTTCAATTTTTCTTTTAGAGTGAGTTCTGCAAATAACTATCCTCAGGGGCATAGAAATGTTAGAAATTTTACATTAAAAACCCTATACGAGTGTACTACATTTGACATCGAATCTGTTAGGTAGAAGTTGCGGGATTTTTAGGTTAGCACAACATTTTTTGATTAAGAAGAGATTATCTCGTCACACAGAATTCTTCAAGTTCCCATTCTTAGAAGTACTTGTGGTTGCTTGCCCCTGTCCCAGTGAGCACTGGGAGTAGATCACAGTGTAGCAAGCCTCCCAAATGAGCCATGAAGATTGATAAAATACAATCTCAAGTAGCTGCTGGCACCTCCCTGTCAAGCTTACTAATGAGTGCTGTGTTACTGCTAGAGTCAACTGTCACATTATCTCCAGGCTAATAAACGGATCCAGTGACAAACAATACACAAACAAAAAGGAGCTGATAGAGGATCTTTCCTTTTAATTCCATCTCTGCATGTCTCTAGGACACAATCAAATTGTTGGCAGAGATGATTTTCATGTTGTAGAAGGAAGTTTTTTGCTGTTCGTTGATTTATGCATTGATTTTAGTTACGAACAATAGAAGCCAGTTAAGTAAAAATATTGTGATTCTTTGTTTAAATGCTAAATCCATCGAATATGTAATATTTGAGAAAGTCAACAGTTTCCAAAGCCAATTTTCATGTTACTCACTGTTTCCTGGGTTTAGTGATGACTGGAAACAGACATGCCAAATCTCAGGACGAAAATCTTAGCTGAAGTATTCCCTGCACTAGAAAATAAAACAGAAAGGATAATTACCTACAAAAAGTGGGTCACAGAAAAATTAATTCCTGAAGATTCATGTAAGATTTAAGGAATGGCAAGGTACCTGCGTAACCTTAATTCAGCACCCTCACTGAGGGTCATTAAAATAGCTTGAACATTGGCAATTCCCAAAGTTCTCCTCCTGATGCCACCTACCAATCAATGGATTTGTGTAACATCAAATATTAGAGGAAAGCAAATTTCTAAGCACCTGTTAATGTCACTTGCAAATTCTACATCTCTGGAACTCAACAGTAGTAATTTTGGAAGTTACTATATCAGAGAAAACTGCGTCATATGTTTCTCTTTGTGCAGAGGTTGTACAATAAAGAAGCTCCAAATTTATCATAGCCTAAGCATGCAACTTCCCAGTTAAAGAAAAAATAAAACAATAAAAAAGGAAGAACTAATGAACAATGCCAGAAAACACTTCATACAAACCACGAAGAGTGAAAACAAATCCTTTTTCCTTGTAAACAAGACTCCACTGGGAGTGAGATGCCTGTTTTGTCAGTTGTGCAGCTGTTTCCCACACAACTGAGGGATGTTGCAACTCAGCTACTCTGTTTCAGGCTTTGGAGAGAAGTAGCCTTCAGTGCTTACAGGCTTTCCTTCCCCATGCTCAGTAATGTCCACCCACAGCTTGTATCCTGCTTTGCCCGTGCCAGTCCTTTCTCTCTTTATTCCTATCAAACTCTCCTTCTTTTGTCCACCTCTGCACATGTTCCCTCCAGCCTGCCCTTCTCTGGTTCTCATTCCCTCTCTTCTGCATTGATTCAGACCACTTTTGACATTTGAAAATGTTGGTGTATTTGTTAAAGAGCCAATATGACCTTCCATAAAGATAACCGTAGATGTTAAATACAAGTAAAAAAGACTGGCACTTTTTGTTACATATACCAGGAATGGCCCCATATTCTCTTAAGCACTAGAAGTAATGAGGCTTGTTTTATCCTATTAAATACCAATTCCTTTCCTGTAGATGTATTTACAAATATTGCTTTTGGATACGTATCACATACAATGCTGAATTGTCTGAAGATATTTTAGAATTCTGTTCAAACAGATGAATTTTTGTTTCTTTAGGTTTGTTGGGTTTTTTTTTCTGCTATCATTTGAGACCTACCATAGTGATTATTTTAAGAAATCAAGTTCTGTCATCTAGTTGCGGTTATCACAGATGATTTTTAGGCAGAGTTTTATCCTTTTTCAGATCACTTGGACATTTTCTACAACAAGTAAGAGGAATTTGAACAATAAAGATGTTCATAGAAGGTACTAAAGATGTAAAATATTTTTTGTTACTGGCATCCCTTTATATTTATCACAGGAAGAGAAGGTTAATATAGAAGAATAATTCACGTAGCTATGCATGAAGTATTTGCAGAAAACATTATTAGTCCTTGAATTCATATTTTACCAACCTGGACAGAAATTCAAGAAATGATTTAAACTTACAACACAGTGTGTTTTGTAAGCGATGCTTTGCAAGCAACATTATTATCAAAAAGAGATGTTTTAATACAAGCAAAACAGTTCATGAACGCTCAAGTCTACCTACAAGTGGCCCCCTCCCAAATCCAGGCACTCTTCTTTATAAGATACCTGGTGAACTATATTCTAAAACTAAAATGATAGGAAGAATGGTATAATGTGATACAAGTCATACATGTAACAACACTGCACATACCCCTATGTGCCTGTACTCAGTGCATCGGGGGAAAGAACCTCTGACACAAGGGCAGAGTTTCACTCTCAGAGTTTCTGCAGTTCTTAAGGCACACTATCCCTTTAATACTTTAAGACAAGTGTCTTGTACTTTTTTGCTACAAACACAAATATCAGGGATGACATACAAAAGAAATGGTGCCGTTTGTGCTGTCATACACTGATTACAGGAGAAATAAAACTTATAGCAGAGATAAGGGGGTGTTTTTCTACATAGCAATTAATACAACTTCGTATTTCTGCATCCTTAGATGCTGGAAGTTCAAGCTATTTATATAGGTTACCTATAGATGTATTGACTTAAGTTTGTCTAAGCTTACTTGCCATTTGCTAGAAGTGAAAGTCAGTAAATGATTGTTAGAAACCTCTGCCTGCAAGTCACCACTACATATCTATTCCCAAGGAGTAATTCTTGAAAGTAAATTCTTCTCTTACAACTCTCAGATATCGGTATAAGCTACTTGATCTCAATCCAGTTCCTACCAGCCATGTGAGAAAAGAGATCATCACCATGGTTCATGTTAGAATGTTTGCTGGCAGTTTCAGTATGATAAAACTTGGAAAAGATAAAGTCATCATTTTCGTCCCCTGAAGAACATTGCCCAAAATTGTGGTCAGGCACATTTTGCAACACAGAGGGAAACAGTACCATTGTTCTAGAAACAATTTCAGGGCTTCAATTTTCAGCAATTTTTGTTTTTCAAGAAAAGAGTGCATGCACTGCAGTAAATAAATAGATATCTACATAAATGTATGTGATCAGCAAATCAGAACTTTGTACATTTTCTGTCTGGAGAGCTTGCTTTTGTTTTATAAAATACACACATGAAAGCCAGGCTGCTTCTGTATGTACGATGCAACAACAAATAGTACTGCTGGCTATCTCTGCTTTGTTTTTATGTCCTGCAGAGAGTGACATCTGTGTGCAAATTAACAACAGATTTGTGCAACCTAGCTGTGAATGTAATATTTGGGGAAAAAAAAACCACCAGAAACTTACCTATAAAATAATGAATGTAATAATGAAGTAATTTAATTCAATTTTAAAACGCTTTTATTTCCTTCCAGGTGTATACATTGCCAACAAATCAAAGTATTAATTACTAACAAATCAAAGTGGTATATTTTATTAGAATGGGTCACTTCATGTTTTGTACTTGGGTTTTTAATGGCTAAAGCACCCTTGTTTTGTCCTGCACACAATGTCTTTAGAGCAAAACAACTGGTACTAAGGACCTGATGTACACAGAAGTGTTTGCGGAGGGGGGAATTTTACTTTGGACTTATTCTACTCTGGTCTACAAGATGAATATAAATTAGCAGCTGGAGCTCATTAGGCTGCTCCTAGATCACATCTTTTCTGCTAGTTTCATCTGAAAGGGAATCCGGTTCACTCATTCTAAAATTACTCTGCAAATGCCAATCACAATATGGAAAGTGGGAACAATTTAGATATGGACTTTAAAAGTGTATTCCTGATCTGAACGAAAACATTAATGCAGTCACATCCACTAAAGTCAGTCAACTCAAAACATTGTCTGTGCCTAGACTCAGAAAATAAATTCTCAAAGAAATAAGTGTGAATGTATTCTTCAAAATAACATTAATAATACTTGTATTTGTATTTTTAAAACTCCTGAAAGGCTAGAAATCCATCTTATTTCCGTAAGAGTATCTACTCCTACTTGATATTAGCACGATCTTAACTTGTATTAAATG
Organism: Tauraco erythrolophus; assembly: GCF_009769465.1. Taxonomy (NCBI): domain Eukaryota; kingdom Metazoa; phylum Chordata; class Aves; order Musophagiformes; family Musophagidae; genus Tauraco; species Tauraco erythrolophus. Next base: position 90,816,913 of record NC_141465.1, on the reverse strand, counting down.
TATAGGTGGTGTGTGGAGCACAAACTGGGAAGTAGTCCCACCCCTTGTTCAGTCAATGTTCTGCCCATGACATTGGTGAATTCTGTTCCCTTTCCTACTTAGTAAAAATACATCAGCTTTTAAGTAATGTAGACCTTCATCTAGAGAACTTGTATCATGTCTACAAAGCCCATCATCTCACTTAACCTGGAACAACCAAAACTAGGAATTTTAAGTGGGATTCAGCTGCCTGAACATTGGTGTCTATTGCCATTTGAAGTCTCTCAGAGGATGCAAGGCATATAGGACTAGCAGGACTGGAGTAGAAATCACAGGAGGCCTGCACCCTACCGAAGCAGCGGATAGAGGCTGCATAGGACACTTCTAGGCACCTACAGTGACGCTAAATACCTGGGAATTATTTTAGCATGGCTTGCATGGCCCTTGCAGTCTCTCTACTGTCTCAGTTGGCTACGAGGGGAGAACTGAGGCTAACTCAGAAGAGAAATGTAGCACCTGGATGGCAAAAGTTTGCGGGAGAAATGTTCTCCATAGCTTTTCAGAAAGGACACCCTGCTGGGAGGGGGCATTTCTTGCATTCGCTGTGGCAGACGCACGATTCGCACTTTAATATCCCTTTGTCTAGTTGAGCACTTTAACCCCTGAGCTATTAAAATAATAGTACCAAATCCACTGGCTGCATTTTCAAAAGAACATAGGGCAGTAGCTACTGCTGTGGTTTTGGTAGCAACTGACCTTTTCCTGTTAAAAATCACTGCTGACGCATGCCTCTCGGAGAAGATGGAGAGAGAAAAATTCAATCTAGTGGTCCCAACAAAACTTAAATATGAAACAGATACAAGACAGCCCATCCTGCTAAAAGCAAGGCAGCCAGAACCAGACCTGGAAGCACTAGCAAGCCTCTCCTACCGAAGTCTGAGGCAGTAAAGTACTTCAAGACTCTTAGAGCCAGGCAGCAGGCAGATGTGAACAGGATCAGGTGAGTTAAGGTTTCTGGCTGAGCTGACTGGTTTTCTCGTATTTCCCTTTTTAGGTTTCCAAGCTCAAATTACTCCTCATTTACTGCCCATTACACCAGAGGTGTATACAGGAAAGTGCTAGACACACGTCAGGCAAAGCATGGCTCCCAAATCCCATCTTTACCGAGTCTCCTACCTCTGGCGTTTTAGCTTCATACCTCATCCTGAGTTTCACTTAATGACCTCTCCTGTTAGGTTTCTTAACTACCTGCTCTTGTTATTTTCCCCATGATGATTAGCTGTGAAATAACGATTTAGACAGGAGTTCTTTCTGAAAGTGAACCTTCCATTTAAAATACCCGAGCCTTTGATAATTATTAATGCACACACAGTAGCAAAGGGATGCTTTATTCACAATGTCATGGTACAGCTATTAATGATACTCAAAGGACTGAAAATTACTATTTCGGATGTGTCCAGAGCAGTAAACTGGTAAACAAGCCTGCAGTTAGTGCTATGGATGATTTGAATCAACAAGGGTGAAAAGATTTGGTTACTCTGTGTATTAGTGTTAATAGGAATAGATTATAGAGGAATATTTGTGATGTGACCTTCTGTGCACTAATTGAAATAGTATTCAGAGTCAGCAGTGGAGTAATCAAGTTAAACACTGAATCATAAATCATCATGAAAAGTGCTGTCACAACTTAGCCATTAATGCCCTGTATTGCTGGGCAGCCTTACGAAAATATCTGCTATGCCGATCTTTAGGTTAATAGGAACAGAAATGGCATTTAAAGACTATTTGGATCAAATCTGCTCTGAGGTTGAAAGTGTTACTCTGTTAATTTACTGGTAATTTGAAGTGATGTAGTTAGGGTTAGAAGCAACACAGCTGAGCCCCATACAGCTAAACAAAGGGTGGCAGGAATTGTCTAATATTCATTTAATTGCTATAAAATGCAATACTGACACAACTTCGATATTTATATATGTACCTTTCCTTTGTCCATCAGTTAGTATTTGGTATAGAGGTCAAAATCAAAACACATAAAATTTTAGCTTCGTGATATGGTTATGGTGCTAAAACAGTTCAAGAAGAGAATTCTATGTATTTTACACATAGATGGTAAAATCTGATTTTACAGTTATTATGAAAGTTAAAGGTCTTTTAACAAAGGGTTTGTCTATTTTGAATTATTATTTAAATGTAGAGATCTTTTAATCTTGTGTTTACAAGAACAAGAAATAAAGCTTACCCTCCAGAATCAAAGATAAATGGGGTTTCCAAAGGCAGCAAATTTCTTTAGAGTAATTTTGTGATTCAGGTTTCATCAAAATAATAAGCATAAGAAATATCACAGCTGGAATGATGTATACTTTTTCTAATAAAGACCTATGTCTCAATACTGGCAAAGCTTGTGCTAATTTGATTCGTTACTCATCAGATTACTTAGACAACTAGATGCATAATGTTTGGAGGGGCATCTATTTATCATGATTTGCTTCAAATATTGTTAATTAACATTAACATAAATTGTACCAGGCATCTGGTACAAAGGAACTAGTTTTAAACAACAAGCAAAACCAGTCCTTTAAAAAATTTCATAGATTCGTACGTCAAGAAAGCATCAAAATGTATATTCGTACAAATATGTGCCAAATGCAGCTATGACATATTAAAAACTGGAAGCAACAATATTTTATCTACAACTATTTTTCACAAAAAATCAACAAGTATAGTTTTCTAGAATATTTACCTATTCATGAACAATGAAGCATATGGGAAATATTTAACTCTAATAACAGATTGTAAAATGAACCCAAGTGTTTGGCTAACTCCAGTTCTTTCCTACATTTATTTTTTTATTGGCATGTGCCTGTGAAGTTCTCCATGTTATTGAGATTAAATTCTGTTCTCTAGTTTACTGTTGTAAATTAGATTAATGTTATCCCAGAGTTTCCCGAAGTGAACGGACAGCAATACTTAGCCATAAAGTCCTAGAACTTTGTCATCTTACTGATAAGTAATAGAGAAAAGAAATTAATAAAAGAGCTACAAATGAATAAAGACATGCAATGTATTTCTAAACACAAAATATTTGGAAATAAAAATTGGAAACAACTACTAAATAGAGCTGCCATAAAATCTACTTGAGTTTGCAAGGACCTGACATTGTTTTGTGCACAGTTCAAGGAGATTTTCATTACTGATTTATTCTGAAGTGTCAAATGGTGTTGAAATGTGTTGTATTTTCAACATTTGCTTATGAGTTTGATTAGGTTGCTTTAGCACAGAAACCTGATACCATTTGCGGGAGGATACCCCAAACCCTTGCATGTGCCCGGACCAAGAGTTGTGGTACAGACTCAATGGTCTGCAGGAATGGCAGCTGGAGGTGGAGGAGATACCACAGGGCATCTCATATGACCTTAGACTCCTCTGAGTAAGCAACTAAATCATTCCCCTACTCGGGTGTGATGAATTCCACCCATAAACTCGAAACACATTTCGTGCAAACAGGTGTGACTGCATACTACTTGGAGAATTACATTAACTTAAAATTAGTAAGAGAGTAAAATGTACTCTTTGTGCTAGCAAAGCAATGAAACTTAAGTAAGCTAGGTTATTAACTGGTTCACAAGTCAAGAATCAATCTTAAATTGCCCAAAATTATAAGTGAAGAGAAATTAGCTTACATTCTTTCAACACATTTTGCTTTGCTTTGCTTTATTCTTTCAAAGGTAACTTTTATCTTAGGATAAGTTAAAAGTTACTTTCTTATATTTTTTAGCACCTGGCCACGTGAGGTAAAAAAAAGAATGTTTATGTTTAGCATCATTTAATATGAAATCTTCCAGAATTTGCCTAACAACTGTTTTGAAATTTTCCAGAGCATTGTCTAAAAAGCTAAACACCTGTTCCAAATTTGTGTACATTGTAAGCCTAAATAAAATTACCAGAAAGAGCTTCTTTCCTCATAGAAAATATATTTCAAAGCACTCACTGGATCTGAAAATCTTCTTGATATTTTCAATATATATTCATTTAGTAACACGAGATTTTATTTCAATACTAAATTTTGACCACAAAAAATAAATTAAAAGCTCACTAAAATCTATTCCTTAGTATAACCTTGCTGCAGAGAAATACTATACCTGCTTTATGATAATAGCTCTGGCGGACAATGAGAAATCAATGTTTGGAACAATTTTGCAGATCCCTGCAACAGAAGCACAGCCCTTCGTCCTGAAATTCAGCTCAACCTGCAAGTGAAACAAAACAGACTTACCACAACATAAACTTCAAGGTAAACTATCCTCTGTGGTCTTGACTGATCTTAAGGTTATTTTGCAAGAATATTTTTGTTTCAGGATATGATCCCTTCCTCTCAGAAAGTATTTTCTAGACTGGTTACCATCTGGGTGATACTCACAAACTATACTTGATACGGTACTACGTAATTTTTTTAGAAATTTAAGTAACAGGAGATTCCAAACAATTTATTTCACAGTTTTATGAGAAATTACAATTTATTAGTTTTTCTGGATATGTTCATTTTTAGCTGTTATTACCAAATTCAGCATCAGTATAAAGAGTATAATTCTATTGAAGTCAGTGGTGGTATATCAGTGCTGTATATTCCCTAGCTGGACAATGAAGCTGTAAATAACCAAATACATCAAAAATAAAAATTGATTACCCTACTTTATAGTCTCTTAGAGTGAATAAGTTTATGATTTAAAACCGTGTCATAATAAAACCATGCTGGGAGGAAATCAGAGAGAGAATGCAACATAATGGGCCAAATCTAGTTTTCAGCCAGAACAATTACATTAACTTCCACAGAATTCTGCTCATTTGAGAGTTTATTTTGTTTTAAAAACTAGAGGAAAATATACTACTGTTTTGCTTTCTTGTTTACCCATGAAATGGTATTTTGTATATTCAATGGTATTCTGTATATGCTTTAAATTCAAATTTCATTCCTAATCAAAATTGATTAATAAAAAGAATAAGTTAGAACAATTAACAAGACATTTCACACATTTTGAGTACTTGTAACAATCAGTAGATAGAAGTTCAGACTTGCTGTATGAACACTTAAAAATAATGAGATTTGTTGGCCAGAGAGGAGCCATGGACAGAAAAAGCAAGTTCCAATTCCAGGCTAACCAGCAGGTCTTCAGAGGTACAGAAGGTGGAGAGCTGTCATCCACTAATGGCATTTGTGATCCCTAAGTTTCCATGGTGGCTTTTTATTGTTTAATCATGATGTTTGGTGGATATTATTCTTACTACTGTTCTCTTTTTCTGACTGTGTAATCTTTTTATTTATTCATTATTATGTTTATTGCATTTAACAATATTTGCATTCTTTGTGTTTGCCTGCTACTCTGTTGTCTGTATGGCCTGTACCATCAGATAGGTTTGGCAGAACAAGAGCCACTGGCTGGCCTCAAAGACTTGAAAATTGCTCTAAATTATTCACAAAGTTCTAACTGGAAATCATTCTTATATATTTATGCATACACACCAGTGTGTGTGTGTTTCTGTATATAAATAAAAACAAAATAAATAAAAAGTCAATGCAATATAGATTGCACAGTGTATCTCAATGTTCTGCTTTGCTATAATCTTATATAAATACAGCTTGCACAAATTTAGCAGGTGCTTTTAAATTTATATACATAAATGTAAATCATGTATTATTATGCACACAAATTACATTTTCACACAGTGTGCAGCTTACCTCATTTGATGCTGAAAAATATGTAATTTCATTCTAGGTAATGATAAAGTAAAGGAGGGAAAAGACAGATATGTCATTTCAATTGTTAAAGCTGATTTTTTTTTTTAATTCTGAATTAAAAATCTACTGTAGTGACCCTGTCTTGCACAGCATAATTCCCTAAAACTTCTAAGTCACTCAATGATAAGAGGCTGATCTAAACGCTTCCACTGCATTAATCAAATACCAGGTCTAATTAAAAGAGCCATGCACAAAGCTTTTTCAAAATGTTGCTCAGGTATTGCAATAATTTCTGATCACCCAAGCCTGGAAGACAAATAATTAGAGCTGCCAGAGCATTCTGATGAGTGATGTCAGCATCTCCAAGTGACCTTCCCTCCACTAATTAATTTTCATCTTAAGAAAAGAGACCCTGTTGTTGCACATTATTAATTGAGTTCACTAAAAGATGCGCCTGATTAATTTTTGTTGATAATACTTGTCATTCTATGCAGCGGCTGTAATCATTCTATTGGGTTTTATTTTTTTAAGTTGATCTAGGTCTTTCACAATGTGACTGATACAGTATCTTCCATACGGAATACTGTGCATAAGGGCATAGTCTAAAATGTGAGTACACAGCTTTCATTGTTGCTGATGTTTTAGGTCAAGTGGAGCTTCGATGTCTAGTTTGCTAACTTATCTTCAGTTGAATTGATAGGAATTTTTCCCTGCTAGCTCCTGAGACTTCCTTCAGTTTCCCAGTTTAAGAGATCCTCACCTTTTTATCATGTACTTCCCATCTCTCACCTGTCTTTGATCATCCTGCCAGCCAAAGAATACCGTGTTACTGACTCAGAAAAAAATATACTAGGAACCCCAAAACTGGTAGGAGGTCCAAGACAAAAACCATGGTCAGAAGAGTTACAGCTAATGGAGCCACAGTGTGTGGCTGAGCATTATCACAATGAATCATCAAAATCAAACGAGTTTGATCTATCCCAAGGAAAGTTCTCCCAAGCAATGGCCATGTCTGTTTTGTGAGAGAGCAGGGTCACAGACTTCATTGCAAACATAGTCACTTTGGAGTTTTTGGTATGGGTTGGGAAGAGGTGAGACGTATGTCGTGCGTGGATGAGAAGTGTGATGCAATGTCAAGGCTAGTTTCCTTTGTTGACCTAGATGTCACTAAAGAAGCAGCAATGGATAGACTCTCCCAAAATAACTGAATAACAAATCTTACATTTCCTCATCCCAATGGCATTGGCTATTCCAAAATTTAGATCTCTCAAACTCTCCTCTGACACTCATCTAGTTTGCATAGCTAAGTGTTTGTAGGACCAGGGAGAGAGTAACACAAGGACAACCTGCAATTAACAAGTTTCTTCCACTGCCTTAGGTCATACTTCATAGGTTCATATCATTTAGTACAGCCCAGTCCTATGCAGTGCCATACAAGAAGAGAGTCATGCACTTGAACAGGTTGAGGATCTTAAATGTTCATGAATCCCATGCCTATAACAAACACAGCCAAGCATAATGTTGTGGAATAATATGCAACACATTACCAAAGATTTTTCAGGAGGTTAAACTGATTTCCTGTTAAATGATCTTAAAATGTATAGGCAATGTAAGTCATGAAAATATATATATTTTTCCCTACTTTGAAGAGTGTTTTAATCATGTTTTAATCAAGATAGCCATGATTACCAATTTATCAAATATCAATTTAACAACAAAGATTATGGAAATTTTCCCCAAGCCAGTGAACAAAATATGATTAAAAGAGTTCTTCAGAGCACTGTGATGAAAATATGCATAACTCTATTCTTCAGCTATGTTCTAGCACATGAAGGGATCAACATATTGTAAAAGCAGTAGGCTATCTAGATAGAAAGAATAATAAAAAGGAGAGGGAGTTATAAATTGCAGTAAAAATAATTATTTTACAACAGATTTGAAGATCTCTTTTCTTATACATTCAAGCCTGAATAGCATTTGCTGCACCTCAGACTGTGATGAAAGCAACACTGTACCTTTATTTAACTTTGCAAATATTCTTTGCTGAGCAGTCTGGTTTCGAAGTTTGGTTGATGGGTAGGTAATAAAATTATCTGAATGTGGAGAAATATTTGTTACCTTGGAAATTTTGAAGTCCCCAGGTGTGCACTTAAAAACTAACAATGAATTTTAAATCTGTGTTTGTTCTTCCTAAAATCTTCTACAAAAAGAAATGTTGGTTTCTGCAATTTCCTGTTGTCCCCCAAAAGCGCTATTCCTGCAGCTGCAATAGCAGCTTTGATTTTTCATTAAAGAAAATATTGATACATAAGCAAAGACATTAGCAGAGCGCTATTGGCTTTATCTCATTTCCTTTGGTTTTTCTTTCTTCGGTTAGACACAAAAACACAGATCACAACCATTAGATCCCTTTTGCTACATCAAATCACTTTTCATTTATTCAGGTTTGCTTTGATACTTTCTTCAAACAGATTCACAAAATACTTACAACATAAACAAGCATCTTAACATAACTAAGGTATTTGCCCCAAGACTTGGAAGGAGGATGGGAAAAAAATGTTTTGTTATTTGCATTCTTAAATACTTTGGATGCCATCAGAATGAGGATGGCAACATCCACAGAAAAGACAAAATAATTTTGATATAATTTGGACTTTAGAGAAAAGACTAAAAATACCTTTAAACTACTAAAAAAATTACCCAATATATTAAATATTTCATTGGTGTTCAAAAATAATTAATAAAAAAATTGATATTGATTTTAAAATATTTGTCTTCATAATATAAATATCTGACGGTATGATCACCAGGAGAAAATACGGGGTTCAAGCATCCCCAGATTCATCCTGAAGTGAACACACACACACTCTCTCTCTCCCTCTCTCTCTCTTTCCAGCTTACTCAACAACCTGTGGAAAGACAGATGCCTTCCTGAGCATCTCTTCCCTGAAGAAGCAGAAGGAAGAAGAAGCAAGAAGAGGGAAGTAGTGCTTCCCCTGTGATAAATACTGAGTGTATATGAAAGAAAGAATCAATTTGGGAAAACACAACAACTACACATAAGCAATACATTTACTTAGGTGTTATATGTTGTTTTCCCTCTGTCCTAACGCCTTTAGGCCAAAGCTAACATAATAGTTAAGCCCAAAAAGTCCAACGTTCTTCAGGAAAACCTGCAATTTCCTCCTTTTTTTTCTCCCCCTGGATAAGCAAGTGGTTGCAGGATGAGTTGATTCACTGAATGGTGATCCAGTGGAAAACAAACTCCAAAAAACATAAAGTTTAACAAAATATAGTTTTCTGTCCTCTCAGCCTGCTGAATCAGTTCACCCTGCAGATATAGCCATTTGATTAACTTCAATTAAAAAGAAGCAGCCCACGGCACAGTCAGGGCCAGAGAACAAGGACTGCCCCTTCCAGAGGCAGTTCGACACTGCATTAGCTTACTCACAGTGAGAGATCACATCCTCGGTTTTTCTGTCTGCCCATTTAAATACCACTGAGTGATGTTGCTTTGACAACCAAACTACTCTCCCTTTCCCTCTTGGACTCCCTAGCAGGGAAGTTTCCAACTCTGCTCCAAGCTTCGAGAAAACTGCTTGCCTAGTTTTCTGTGAATAGACATATGGCGTGGAAGTCAGCTTTCAGCTGTAGCCACCTAAATTAGATATCTACAAGTGAACTAGATGTTGAAGCTCACGATATATTCAGTCAAGGACAAGGATTTATGTATTTCCTTAAACAATGGTGCTTGGGGACACCATACAAAGCTCAAGACAACTGCTTGGGATTGGCAGATTTGGCATAGGACCTATGTAGACCCATACATTTATGCAGAGACAGGCAAGGACTGGTGAAAAATCTTGAGCTGTCTCAAAAGCCACTGATACCACTGCAGAGGCCACTGACTGTAGTGATAATTTGGCTGGCTGTAACAGAAGCTCAGTCACCTCACTCTTGTTTGCCTACATCTAGCTATTAAGGCGTGAGCTGGATTCAACCCTCTGTTGTCAGCTCCAAACTGGCAACTTTTTCCAAAACCTTTTTTCTCTCCAAACTCACTTTCTATGCCACCTTCTCTAATCAAAATGCCAGATTCGCCTTGTGTAAGCAAGTCATATAATACTGCCGCCATCTAGCTCAATTTTTATATTTTACACCTTGGAAACTGCTGGGTACAAGCCTCTTAGAGTTACTCCTAGTTCTACTTTGCTGTTTCTCACTGTCTTTATTTACAGTACTACCTCTGGCTTCTGTCATCAAAGCAGCTATTAGCTATTTTTGTCTTTTACAACTGTTGGTTGGTCAAAAGAATTTCAATAGATACTATTCAGCTCCAGTTATTTCACTTTAATAATCAGAAAACCTGTCACTGTGAAGAGTCAAAGTGACCTGTAAGATACTTACCTGATTCCCTCATGACCAGTTAGCCCAATACACTGATCTTCCCTTCCCATTCCTCTGGTTTCATCTTATTTCACCAGAATTAAACTGGAGGGTAAATACCAGAAATCTGCCTTGAAGGGACTAAAGAAACCACAACCTCATCAGCTTGCAGACATCATTTATCAGCTGAGATGGACACTTTCTAACTCCCAGGCAAAGTGACACGAGTTAGTTGAAACTGCTACACCTCGTGTTTACTTCCTGCTGGAAGAAATCCAGAGTCCCTCTATGCAATTCCACTTGAATTAAACGACAGAAGAAACATCTTTACATGTGACAGAAAGGCCTGACAAGATCAGGAAATCAGTCCCTCTCTGTGCCTTGTCACTATACTTCCAGTCTTGTGAAATGGACAGTGTTTATTTCGATATCTGAAAGAAGAATGGTCTATCTAATCTGCATATCGGCATGAGTCCTTGCTACTCAGACCCCTAGATGTTTAGAGTCACTGGCAGTTTCAATCAATTTTGATCTGACAGGTAGTAGTTCTAAAGACACTAAGCTCCTAGAGGTTACATTCAGGCAGGAAACAGTATTGGTGTCTGCATTAAAGACCAGTTTAGAAGGGGATCTTATTGCCATTAAACACTGACCCCACATTGGAGATAGCTGCAAGGACTGCTCCAACCACAAGAAAAGCAGCTGCCACGTTGCTGGATCTCAGAAAACCAGGCAGGAGCCATAGGTCCGCAGAAGCAGGATTTGCCCTGACTCCGGGTGTGGAGACTCTTAATAACACGCCTCAGCTGCCTTATCCATGCAATCCCTCTGGCTGTGGTGGGACTGTTCACATCTTCAGATGGGTGAGGCCAGCAGGGTTTGGCTTACTGGTGATGGGCTTTGTTTTGCGTGACCGACAGAGCAACACCAGCTCATCGTACGCTGGCTACCGCAGATGTGAATCCAGTGACGACTTTTGTCTGCAGTTGACCTGGGCCGATTGAAACTTTGAGTTATGGATGAGAGACTTTTCTGTCTATTACAGATCCCCTGAGTCTTCCAGTCCTTCAAATAGTCTCCAACATTAGCACCAGGCCAATGACACACAATGATAAGCTTTTATTGCTATTGTAGACTTTTCCAATTTAGAGTATTCTGAGAGTCATCTTCATGTGTAACTTTATGCCAGCTGTGCATGTACAAACAGTATATGTGTAATTCTTTTGGATGATATAAGCTTCCATCAGAAAGAAGATAAGCTGTAATTACCAAATGTGTTTTCATCAATGACCTCCTATTAGGCTTAAGAGTCACTGGGTTAAATGTCAATGATCTGATATCTACCCTGTAGCAAAGCAATCTCTTTATTCACAGAATATCTACTGTTTTACCAAGTACAAATCAGAGCAGCTGTTTTCCCATTTGTGAGATTTATACATCCATTTAAAGAAATTTTTCTTGTGAAACCACTGATAATATCATCTCAATAGTAAAGTGAATGGTTTGAATCAAATTTCTTCCAAGCTAGGCACAACTTTTGTGTGTCAGCAGGATCTTTCAGAACATGCTGGCTTATAGAAATAAAGATAGATATAGGCATATTAAACCTGTCTTTTTCCAAAGCCTGATTCAAATCTCCTATTGAGGTTTTAAGTTACCTTGGAGGAGGAAGAAAAGAAGAAAAACACCACCACCCCCCACCACAAAAAAAACCCAACCCCCCTAAAAAAACAAACTCACAAAAAAAAAAAAGCTAAAGCAACCTCAGTAGAACTGAAGAAGGACTTCGTAACCCCTCTGTCCAGTTATCTTTTTTTCACAACTATTCTTAGAAGGTCTTGAAGATGAAAGAGGAGGCCAGACCTCTCAGGAGGTAAAATAGCTTGACTGGCCAGCTGATGATTCCCATTTCATCCAGCGCTGGTTCCCTTCCTCCTGCTGATCACTGCCCCACAACTATGAGACTCCTGCTGCTCATCACTTCTATCCTCCTATTTAGAAATAGAAAAATGTGCCCTGCCAGTGGCCTTTTGCACTTCTGCCTTTGCTTGCCTTCTAGCTGTGGTGTGTGCAGTGGTCTCTGTGACCCCTACTCTTTTTTTGTTTTCCTTCACCTCTCTCTCAAAGATGTTACAAGAAACAGAGAGCACGACATGTGTCCGACATCCTGAACTGTCTCTGCTCCTCTACCTTTAAAGATTACATTGTCAAGCCAACAATGGCTCTGCTGGCCTCTCTTTTGCTCCCTGGGATACAGCCCCATTTGAATTTCTTGCATTCATGAGCTTCCTATTACTAGCTCTCCAAAGTTCATCATATACAAAACTCTTCCTATTCTCACTCTGGGAGATATTAATCTTCTTTCCCAGAGTAAGAGAGTTCACCCATTACCATATAACATAGTTCCTCTCCAGGGCACAATAGATAAATATTCCAAACATTTCTTTTAAAGCTAACAATGAAAATATGTTAGAGCAGAGTCAACTAACACTCAACAGCAGTCTCATTACAGTCTCAGAGTGGAGATGGAAGAGGAGGGTAGGGAGAAAGAATGTTTAAAAAACCCTGGATATTAATAATTAAAGATACCAGACAAGTCCCTCGTGCCATATAATGCTTTGTCACTCATTATGTTGTAATCATAGGCGTGAGGAACAAGCTCGTCTACACAAACTGGGATTACAGCCATGAGAAGACAAGGACTTTAATTAGCTGCAGTTCTAACTTTTAACTATAGCCCTTATAATAATAGAAGGATTCTATCTATCTGATGTAAAAATGTATCATCTCCTCCTCCACCCTTTCTGCTTCTGTGTGACACTCTGGTTGCTCACAGTGTTGGGCTTTTTTTCCAGTTCCATTTTCCAATTGATTTCCATTTGTTTCATTTTCTCTTGACATATCAGAAATCATCAATCACGTAATTAAAAAGAAGCTGCAAAATCATGATTAATTACTATCTAGAGCAAAGGAATGTGAAATCTCCACAACAATTGAGTATATTCTGTGAAGGGCTGAATATCTCTCCAAGAAATGATCCTAACTGGTTACACCGGATTGACCTATTTGGGAGGCAGTGTTTAGAGGGCTATTTTTCTTACGATAAATTTTACTTCAGAGTTGCAAAGAGAAATCATCAAAAGTCAGGAAATGAATCCTAAAAAAAGTCATTGTTTCTTTCGGCATCTTTATTTTAATGAGTCTTTTATTATACAATTTCACAATGTATTTCCATAGGAAAAAGTGCTACATTTGATCTACAACATGGACAATGCTCCATGAGTGAGGCAGCTGATCTATGTTTCCTGTTATCCTCATATTTCAGAATGCAGCCCCATGCCTAATTTACTGAGCCGCATCCACGACTCACCTTGAAAATAAGTATTTTTTCCTTGATTGCATTCGGTTTTATGATCATTTAAAAAGTGTCAGAAAACCTCACAAACATTAACAGATGCTTGCATGCTTACAACACTTTGGAGGACTGGAATGCAATGTGCATTTTCAATTGTTTGCTCCATCGAAACACAGTATCTGCTTCATTACAGATGGTCCTTTTGATGGCAAGTGCAAGGAAGAGCCTTCCTTCGCAATATTGTGGCTGCATTCTTCAAGTCTGAACATTTTCAGTAGTCAAAGATATAGCAGAACTTGCAGACTTCTCCAGATGCCACACGTTTACTATTAATAATGTAGCGTTTGTAGTAAACAAGAGATCTGCTGTTAAAAAATAATTGCATAAACAGGAAATACATTTTGAAAATCCTAAAAAGCCAGAAAAGTTGACTTCTTTTCCAAATGTCAATTCCTATTAATCACATACTGACATAAGACATCAGTCTACAGAAAGCGTAAGACTGTCTCTTAAGTAAAGTATTAAAGTGTTATAATAAAGTATAAATAAAACATCACTGTCTGGGTTTTTAAAAATTCCCGAACATTTTTTGCTCTGACGTCCCAGACAAACTTGCTTCTGGGCAAGGAACAGCCCAGCAAATTCAAGTCTGGTCTAACAATCAATTGAAAACTGTAATTTAGAATTGGACAAAAACAAAATGTGGAAACAATGGGATTTGCTAGAGTGAAGCATAGGTTTAATGATGGCCGTAAATAACAACTTTGTCCAGGGAAAATTAGAGGCTTCTGTAAAGCATTTAATCTCCACAGAAGTATGTGAAAATATTCACTGAACAGAATATTTAACAAAATTTGTCCAGATACATAGATCCAGTTACACTAAAATACAAAATCTCCAGAACTGAACTAAGTGGCAGAGTCAGGTCATAATGAATCTTGCCTCATCCCACAGTCCATGATGCTACATTAATTAGCATTTTCAGTCCACTGCCCAAGGCTATTCTGTTAATTTTACAGGCTTTTGAGTAACTCCTCTGCATCAGTTGTGGATGGTAATGTATCTTCTGGAGAAACATAGAGTCAAAAACGCTTTTGTAACCCAGAGTTTGCAGGAGAACCCAGTGCTCCTGGCTCAGAAGACAAGTTATCTTTTTCTTTTACAAATACTGGATACCAAAATCATAGAATCATAGAATGGTTAGAGTTGGAAGGGACCTCAAAGATCATCTAGTTCCAACCCCCCTGCCATGGGCAGGGAAATCCTCCACTACACCAGGTTGCCCAAAGCCTCATCTAACCTGGCCTTGAACACTTCCAGGGATGGGGCATCCACAACTTCTCTGGGAAACCTGTTCCAGTGCCTCACCACCCTCAACATAAAAAATTTCTTCCTTAGATCTAATCTAAATCTGCCCTCTTTCAGTTTAAATCCATTGCCCCTTGTCCTATCACTACATGCCCTTGTAAAAAGTCCCTCTCCAAATCGCAGAACTAAAAGTACGGCAACTGTGCCAAAGCAAACACTGATATTTAGATCTGTGTTAGAATCACTTTTTTTAACTTGGGAAAGCAGAAGGAGCACCTATTCTGTACATGTGAAAAGCAATAAATGCACTGAACTTTCAAGAGACTTAAAGAAATGGTGATGAGAAAGCGAAAACAGTGAAAAAATGTTTGGCCAGCATGCTAAAACGCTTTGCTATGGTTCCAGATATCCAATTCCTTAACAGAGTGTTGATTTCTATATTGCCCCATTAACAAACAAGTACAAAATATGTAACTGAATTCACTTCTTTGGTTATCTGCTCAGTCACTGAAACCACTCTTTTAAACTCAGCTTACATTTAGTATATGAAATTTTGCCCTTAAACATTCCATAGGTAATACAGCTTTAAGTCCATTAATGCTATCTGAGTGTGGTGTTGAAATTCACAAAATGATCTGAACATTAAATATCATAAAATCACCTATAGCTAAATGTTGTCCAGAGTAGTTTTATCAGATCTGAGGTCACCATTTTGGAAATGTCATTTTACATAATCATCTTCGGCTCCAAACAATCTCATTAAGCTTCAAGGGTTTCCCATACTGGATCGATCTTATATTGGGATTTTATCTATAGTACAAATGCCATTTTAGTAGATTCCTTGTTTGCAAACAGAAAATGGCAATGTTTCTCATTGTTGGAGTTGTTTGCAAACAGAAAATGGCAATGTTTCTCATTGTTGGAGTTGTTAAAATAAACAGCCCTAAAACAAACAAAAAAAATCTCCTTAAAATCAAATAACTAAAAAACTTCCTGAAAAAATGGTGTATTAATTTTCTTACGGTTCTGCTATAGACATGAATAATAGAAGAGGTTCATATATCATTAAATGATCCTTTTTTCAAGATTCATTATGTGTTCAATCTCATTTTTATATTTGTATGGATATTTTTAAGACAATAATGAAAATCAAATGCGAGGCACCTAATTTGAACTTTTTATAAGCTGTTCTTAAAAAACAGTGTGAATTTTAATGTCTTATGTATGGTTTTAATTGTGGTCTAAATGAATAATTGTATAATTAAAATTACGTGATTTCACTTAAATAATGACCTCTACTATTTACTACTGTTATGCATTTACGGTAATACTGTAGGATATTGTATTAACCTACTAATATGATATTCTTTTTTTTGACCTTTGTGGACTGCATTAAAATCTGCCTGTAAAGAGTAGAGTGTGATTACAGTTACAGTGCTGTAAATTTGGGGCAATCATTTGAGTGACAGTGAAGTTCAACTGTTTAACTGAGTATCCAATATGGTTGTAAGGAAAAAAGCCCAATTACAATAATAAGAAATACAACATAAGTAAAACATGGCAAGAGTTGAGACAAGCCCAGCTGCTTAAAGCTCATTTCTCTGCTTCTCATGCAAGCGGATCCTTAGAAAAATCAGAGTTGGTGCCATAATTTTATCTCACGCATCAACTCTCTGATTAAAACATATATATGGGCTTTGGCATCTGGCTCAAATAAAGCTATTCTTGCACTCTCATAGAGGGAACACAGGCACCATGGGGGTGAATATACAAGAGAGAATGGGAAATGGCATGATTCATCAATACAGGGGAATAGGGCAAGGATGTATAGCCTAAAATGAAAGGGTCACAGTAACTCCAAAAGTCCTATGAGGATCTACGCGATGAGAGACAGTCTATATGCCACTTACTAGGGCGGCATTTGAAAGAGCACACTGCACAGGGTTCCTCATTATTCATTAGGGCTGAATCCCCATTCATTCTCCTTTATGTGCCATCCTGAATCTGCCCTACAGAGTCTTTTACAGGGAAATAACAATAAACTCTCTTATCAACAGCTTGTTGTAGCAGATACAATACATGGGGTACTGAGATCAAAAAGAGCATGAAAAGCATTTCTGCCAACATCGTACAAAATATTGAACATCTGCTATAGCTGGGATCCTGGGAGTTGTAATTATAATTTTTGAAATCTGCACACAAGAGTTATAAATATTAGAACTGTAGCCTGTGAAAGCCATGAAATATTTAAGTTGTTTGGCAGGCTTAAGAAAAACTCATAAACTTAATTTAAGCAGCCAAACACTGTATTTTTACAGATTTTACATCTTTCATGTCATTAGTCATATAAATTAAAGCAACCACGGAGCAGCACACAAGTTGCAACAGCAAGTCCTGTGGGTAAAAAAAAAGGTCAGCTTGAGATTTAAGAGTTTCACCAACACTTCACCTTTCCACTTAGCCTGTATTTCAATTCTTGTATTGAATTTGTCATAGGTGTTTTTAACGCATCCATTATCTTCTTGTCTGTTAGGTCCCGATACTGTGCTTGATGCTGTACACGTATAAAAATGGTGGTCCAGATTCACTGGATATTCAGCATGAGTCTAGCGATGCCATGTAGTTCTTAATCCACCCTATTCAGCCTGTCTGGTGAGGTCAATGGCTTCTCTGAGCTGTTAGTGAGACACTCAGAGTCTTGCCCAACTTTCCTGCTTTAAAGGAAAGTATACTGCATCCAAATGGTGATCTACCCTTGAGGGAAGACAGGTAGCTTACACAGATCAATAACGAAAGGCATTGAGGAAGAAATCTAGAAAGCTCAGCAGGAGACAAAAAACAGTACTACCACAGCTAAAAAGGTATCATAGGCCAAACCAATACGATAGGAGAGGAGGAGGAGTAAGAGGAGTGAGAAACAAAAGTTGTGCATGGAGGCTTTTCCGTCTGTTACCATCTTGTAAACTTGTTCAGACACATCAGAAATGTGCTGGATGAAGATGAGTAAAAAAATAACTGAGTTTAGAATAGTAAATGCAACAGCCAAACCCACAGAAGCTAAAGTACGAAAAGACCCAAAGGCAAATTCTCATTTGTACAGCGTCTGCTCCACCTGTTAGATAGCCATATGCTACTAGTGAAAATGTAGCTCTGCAAAAGGATTCCGGGATCGCCAACTGTTCCAACAAAAGTGAAGCAAGAAGTTGACTTGAAAAGAAATAAAGCGATGAATCTAAGGATGAGAGCTCAAATTTTTCTCTCCACAAATCCAGTGTTCAGCAGAGAACACCTTTCTCTGGACAAGAAACTCATCTGACATCAGAAATGTTATGGTGGATGAGTGTAGAGGAAACAAAGGAGAATGTGCCTCAGAGGGCACTAATATGCACAACATAGTCACAGAAATTCTCCTTTGAACTACTGAACTATGAGTAAACAGACAAACACATCCCCACCCTTGACTTATCTAATAAAACATGTATCTAAGTGCCAGATGCCATGGGACTATGAGATGTTAAGGTAGCTATTAGTTAATTTAATGAACCTAATTATGATCTCACTTATACATATTTTACACCAGCATAATACCATTGCGTTCAGCAAAGCCATTCACGAACTGCACCTTTGCGCTGCACTGCCAGCAGATTCTCTTTGCCAAGGTTCTGTATCCAGACTGAGACAGCTATACTATAATTAGAGAGGGATCACCATGATTTACATGAGGCTCTCATGTAAACCTTTTTCCTAGTTGCTGGTTTAGGATTAGACGAAAAACGTGTGCCTTGAATGTCCCCCATGCCACGAAGATGGATGACTCTTCTTTCAGATGCGCAAGGTCTGAGAGAGTTTCTCGTATTACATAGGAGTCTAGCTACTTCTTTAGTGAAAGAAAATAGTGATGCAGAGAAAAGGGCTTGAAAGGTCCTCTGGAGTGCTTGCCTTCTTTAACTGATTAAAAGGGAATCTGGTCTCTGAACAAGGTGTGGAGTTCAGTGCAACTTTGCAAGTGACTTTTGCCCCCCCCAAAAAACATGTTCACACAGCATAGTTGTGAATCTGAACTCATAAATCTCTTCCCAAGAAATTCACATACTGTACAGCAACTAATTCATTGAAGATCACAGTGTGGCTAAATATTCCACGCACAATGTATTTTACCAGAATTTTGCTTAAACCAGTTAGTGCAAAACACCTAATTTCAACAAATGTCACTACTTGACCCATTTTTTCATACACACATTAACAGTAATATTTGCATTAGAGAATACAGCAGAAGGAGCTTTCGCTGTCCTCATTTTCACATGCAACACTGAGAAGAGATTTCCTTCATTCTCAGCACACGCAATTTCAAGTACAATCATATACCTGGTATACAACTGGTTTAGCACATTCTGTTCCCCTGACAGACACACACACATCTTTCAAGTGATGAAGACATCAGTTGGGAGCTATCCACACTATTGCTATCATCCTCATTCTCTCTGCTTAAGTCCTTCCTCCAATAACTGTTTTTTTTTTCCCCTGTCTCATAGGTATGTTATTGCAGACGAGCTGAGAGGACACTTACGAGGAGTTTGTGTTTTCTTCTTTGCTACTCCTTCCCTCAATTTTGTTGCCATCTACAGGAAAGAGGAATCAAAAGCCAGGAAAGAGGGTGCCTATCAGAAAGGAAAACCTACAGAAGACACTAAAAGACCCTAACAGATCTGGAGATAATGACAGGGTTCTGCAGTTACCTGGGTCTCTGAATTTCTTAAGCTGTATGCTGATCTTAGGCCAAGCTCTCTAGCCAGTTTGTGGCCAAGAGACAAAGTCAGTGCTCTTCAACCAGCACCTCATGTTATTGCATCTGTGTAATCATAGGCCAGTACTGAAAAATTTCTTCAACAATATTTGAATAAAAGTTAAGGTCAAGTTAAAATCAAAACATAGCTTCATAAGATAAGCAGTAACATATTTCTAACACATTTCTGAGAGAAGTAATAGAAGATGATTCAAAATAATAAAGAATCCTTCCATTTTCCTGTCTTAAAGTGCACAAGAAGTTAGAAGCATCAGTAAAAGGCTTTTCAGACAGCATTACATTGTTTTAGTTCAAATGGTAGAGGGTTGTATTTCTAGAAAATCAGTTTCTCAGTTTTGCCACAGGTATTAGTAAGCTGATAGCTATGATGTTTGTGTCAGTCATCTCTGAATCTTAATAATTTCTACTGCCACTCTACCTTTCTACAGCATTACCACAAAGGTGTTTGCAAATACTAATGATGAAGATTTTAGGATGACCTAGCTATATACCTAGGATTTCAGGCAAGCTTCTATTCACCTTAACTGTACTCCAAGATCTAGGCAAAAATAAAGAGTACCATTTTGACAGTTAATAAATATTTTTCAGAGACTGAAAACTCAAAAGAGGTTATTCATAGTCACTGTAAGGTGGCATTGTTACTTGGCTCAAAAATTAACAAAAGCTGCACTGAATGTATTACGAGGTCCACGTGGACTTTGATTTCATCACTGGCCACACCTGTTACATTTTTGATTGTTGATATTTCTCCGTTACCATCTATTCTAAAATGAAAAAATATTCTCCAAAGGATACATTACTCTATATTAATTGCAATGCTGTGTGGGCTGGACTGTCAGGTGGGTTGAAAATTGGCTGTGCTGCCATGCTCAAAGGGTGCGATCAATCGTTCAACACATGGCCAGTATCCAGTAACCCCAGAGGTCAATAGTGTGGCTTGTATTTTTCAACATCTTCATTAACAACATGTACAGTGACACAGATTGCACCCTTAGCAAATCTGCAGACAACACTGAATTTAGAGAGGGTGGCTGACACAACGAATGCCTGAGCTTTGGTCCAGAGGCACTTTGAGAAGCTTGAGGACTGGGACAACAAAAAGATCCTGAAGGTCTTCAAGGAAACCTGCAAGGTTCTGTGCCCAGGTGAATAACCCCATGCACCAGCGCAAGCCAGGATGCGACTGCCCAATGGACAGCCCTACACATATCTAATGCTGAGTTAGTTTACAGCAGACACCACTAATATGAGCCAACGGCATGGTTCACAATGATTAATGTGCATGAGGAGGAGCGTGCCCTGCAGTGAGGCTGCACCCAGAATGCAGTGTCCAGTGTGTGCCCCCCAGCTCAGGAGGGACATGCAGAAACTGAAGAAGGATCCCAAGGTGGTAGCAGAGAGCTATGAAGGTGGTCAGGGTCCTGCAGGTCACTGTTTATGAGGAGAAACTGAGGGAGTCGGCTGAAGAGTAGCTATGAAGACAAGGATGCCAAAATCTGCTGTCAATGGCAGACAATAACACAGGCTGCGGGCCACAGGTTGTGGCTTGCAAATTTCCAGATGTTTATTAAGGAAAAAAACTGTTTAGAGGGAACCGATTGCCCAAAGTGCTTGTGGCGTCTCCATCCCCAGAGATCTTCATCACTCAGTGAGGCACAGCCCTGGCTGACGTGCTCCAGCATCGGTGGTAGCCACACTTGGAGCAGGAGCTTGCTTTAGATAACCACCAGATCTCCCTTCCAACCAACATGTCTGTGACTCTGACAGTTGTTTCTGTGACTGCAGAAAGTGTGTACCAGCTGGGAAGACTGAAAACACCTTTGTAAGAGCTCAGTGACAGCAATGTTTTAATATGTGTTTAACTATTAAACATAGGAATGCTAGTTAAAACGGAGGGCAACAGGAATAAGAACAGAAAGCATTTGCTGGCACTGGCATGTTCAGGTGGAGCAACTTGTTTATATTTCTGTATCAATCATCTGGGGTGTCTGCAGGGACCATGAGCACTAGTATGCATGCACAGCATGTGTGCACATCTAAGGAGATCTCATGTAATATTCTTAGTCACAACGAAGCCATAGGAGTTCAAAACGAGCCCAGCTAGGACAGTGAGGACAGAGGCAGTGAGCTGACTAGGAGCAAAGGGGGGAAACCCTTTACACACCCCAGGGCTTACAAAGAGAGTCATTTGTAGCACATAGGAAGCAGACAAATGCAGACACATGCACACACAGATCTCCATCTGAGCAGGTCAGGTGGAACAAGGGTAATCATTTTAAGTGCCCAAATTGCCTGACTCCACATGGTGCCATCAAAAGCATTTTCATTTTTATCCAAATCAATGTCACCATTTTTCTGTAAAAATCGATGTGGAAAATAGAAGCAAGGGTAGAGGGAGATGCTGTTACTAAGCCCTGTGGAAACCATCACAAGGCAGGATGACTGTAGGAACTCAAGACTGTGGGCTTTAGCAGCTAAGACATGCCCAATGACTTGCAGATGAGGGGTACTAAAAACAGCTAGAGAGAAATTCTGGGTTTGAACATAGATTGAAAAAAGCTGCTGATTTTTCACCACGACACTTTTTTTTCTTTTTTTTTTTCAATTATAACCTCTCTTTTCCCCAATCTCATATCCAAAAGCATAAAGATCAATCTTGCTGAATATATCTTTCCTTCATTTTTTTGCTAACTTGCATTAGACAGCAAAGCAACTCCAAGTGAAAATTCAGCATCTCTGTCTTATAACATGCGTAAGAAACAGACAAACTAGGGTATGCTTGTTGCCAGCCTTAAAAAAAGAGTTAATGTGAGAGCACATGCTGTGAAATTTTGGGGAGCAAGCACCCTTCAGCCTAGCACCCTGCCTGTTGAAAGCAGAAAACTGAGGCACACTCTGCAGACCCATAATGTGACTGATGGAAACTCTGAAATTCCATCAAAAATTCTCTTTCCAAAGATATTTGTTGTAAACCTGTCCTCTAATATTGATAGCAAAACACCTAGAGTATTTGTCCAGAATCTCTGTGTTCTCCATACTGATTTTCTTAGAAAAGAATTTTAGTATTTCCTTTTTGGAGAAGAAATGTGTATCAGCA
Organism: Tauraco erythrolophus; assembly: GCF_009769465.1. Classification (NCBI taxonomy): domain Eukaryota; kingdom Metazoa; phylum Chordata; class Aves; order Musophagiformes; family Musophagidae; genus Tauraco; species Tauraco erythrolophus. The sequence continues at coordinate 90,794,250 of NC_141465.1, read as the reverse complement.
CACTTTTACTGAGGACTTCCCTTCTGATTTCCAGAAGGAGATCTGAGTAGGACAAACACAGGTTTATCAGGAGCAGTCTGGGATCTATAGACTTCTCCCAGAAACACCAACCAATGCAGCTTGCATCCCCAGATCACGCCATACAGTCACAGCTATCCAGCTTCGTGATTGCTTTAACTGAACGGACGTAGTTTATCAATCCTTTAAGAAACACACTCTGACTTAATCAAAAGTCAGCTTGTTCTTCCCCTCAGCAGTATATCCTCGTGGTGTTTCTTGACACGTTTCAAAAAAAACCTAACATTGAATATGTGGCAAAATATCGAAATTGTAAGAAATTTTCCCGTCACAACCCAATGATTCTGAATTGGAATACCCACATGATTTTGGGTTAAAATACCTGGAAGCAAATGCAAACAACACTTCACCATCACTGGCTCGCAGGTAGTTCAGAAAATCCTGCTGCAATTTACCTAATGTCAGGCTTCTCAGATGAACAATCTAAATTCTCCAGATAACTTCCCCATTAGAGGATTGGTGTTGCAAATCTCTGTAACTGAATAAGGTTATTCAAGAAGCACCACATTTTGATAACAAAATCCTTTGTGATGATTACCTAATAGCCAGCATTTGTTCAAACACTTTTAATAGACCCTTTTTATCACATGCAAAAAGAATTTCAGTGCTAGTTCAGTCTCCTGTTTCATTCTGTCATGAATCACTTTGTAGAGACATTTAGAAGTCAATAATCCACTGTAGCTTTGATGACAGGTGATTAATTTCTACATTTTAGAGACATAATAAGATTTAGCAATAAAAAGGCCTTGAAGTAACCTACCAAACAGCTTTAATCTCAGCCTTGGGACTGTTGCTAAATATGAATGCTTGTATACAAATGCGGATGATTTAAGTTAGCAGGTTTTATTGCAGACTTCTTGCCTTTTCGTATTAATCTTGCTTTACAATCAGGCTATCTATACAATCAGTTTATGCTGAATATTGTTTCTAACACAGTTCTTGGGGGAGGAGAGTTAAATTATTTACCCACAAGGGCTATATTCTACCGAAAACTAGTTTTACATGCGTTCCATTACATGACTTACCAACACTCTCTGTGTGGCAAGGTTAGATGGGTAAAAAAATATAAACTAGCAGAGACACACAACTAGTCAGTACCTGACTGTGCAACCATGCAGAGCCCTCAGGGCTCAATCCATCACACAGTGAAACCAGTGGGAGTATTTTGTTAACTTCAGTTGACAGATCACCGTAACAGACATACTTGAATAAAAGAAAAAAATTCCAAGCTTTCCAGTCCCGTTCTGGTTGTTGATACAGATATACCTATATATAGATATACCTATATAATTTCTGATATTGCTGTTCCAAGGAGTCTCCGAAACATTGCCTGGATTCTTTTCTTTCAAAAGGGATTTTATACGGAAACCAGTGTATTGGAAAACTGAAAAATTATTCTTTTAAAACCTCATTCTCCTGTGTTTTCTTTATACATGTTCAGGAATGCCTCATTTTTCTACTCAAAGTACTTCAGTCTGAAACCTTTGTGTCCATAAAACACTAAATCTTCACTGAAATTCCCTTAGCCAGATAAATTCACAAAATGGTTCTATGGGCTGTTTCCCTCAGGGAGAAGAAAAGACACTGCTGCAGAAACTGCCTTAGAAAACCCATTTGCTAATGCTGAATTGTGAAGACTTTCCTAAAGTAAATGGAGGCCTAAGTTACTATTTGCTGGTGATCGTATGCTCTCCTACGTGAAAATACACAAACAAAAAGCACAAACAGCCCTGGTAGCTGGGCAGACAAAGCAAGTCAGAGAGCTCCCTTGTCCTTCTTGCAGCGTGCTAGCTTTGACGAGATCAGTCCCTGGAAGAAAAAGGTGGTCGAGGAACAGAATTTCTCCTATCTGAGGGCAGCATTAAAATGCTCAGGAATATCACAAGTATTGTGCTGCTCCTGCTCTGTATTTTGTGAAGGGCAAGGCATTATCAAAGAAGGAATGGGTTCTACTTCTCTCAGTTTCTCAACACGTTTGGGGGTGGATGAAGTGAAGGGGCAGAACTTCCACCCCTGAAGAACTACCGCTCTCAGACATCATCTGAACAAGCCCCAAACACGGGAAATTTTTTTTAGAAAAACAACAAAAAAACATAAGCAACAGAAGCAAAGGCAGCAACAACACCCCCTTCCTGTCAGCAGACTTTGGGGAGGAGGAACAGAGGCCTTAGCAATAACGACAAATGGTGTTTTATCAAAGACAAATGGTGGCAATATTGCATTTCACTAGCATCTATTAAGGAGCTATTTGAATTTTAAACTCATTTAAAGTAAAGGAGATTTCAATGTCAAGAGATGCGGGTAAAGATGCTTAGGACAAGTGCAAGGTGTGGGGGTAATTGTAAGGTTGGAAGGGATGGGTGGTACTGACTGGTGGTGGTGGTGAGGAGGACAGCAAGAAGTCTATGTGAGGTTATAGGTGCTACTTTTTGGCTAAGTATGAAGTGGGATCCGGGAGCAACTCAAAGTCCTAGGCATATTCCAGACCTTTACAAAGGCAAGACATAAGTGCATGTGTATTCTTCCTTTCTTTCTCAGTGGATCTTTTTTTCTGCTGGAACAAATCCCAGGTGCCTTTGATGGAAGGAATTGCAGTATACTCACAGTAGGTCTCCGATCTAGATGATTAGGAACAAGGACATCTTAGTCTAAATACACTTCTCAACTTTCGTTATAGACTTCAGGTTTACATCTTCTTTAAGTTGAAATTTTCAATTTTACTCTGCATTCATAGTGCTGAAAACTTCATCTTTTATTTTCTTCACTTTTCTTGTTATGTCACAGGAATGAAAATCAAGATCTGCTCGTGAAAGTTTGACTCTAAGAACCTGAAACTTAAGAAAAGCTCTGATTACCACAAAAGCCGTGCTAAAAGCACAAGTCAGATTTGTAAAGGAAGTAATATTTGGAACAGCTAAGGCAGGTAATGAGAGAAGCAGAAGGAAAATAAACAGATACAAGTCAAATCTGAAGGCAAGGAAAAGTCAATCCGTGACTGAAGTCAGTGTTGAGCCGTGATGTAAAAGTGGAGGGAAAAATGAGAATCACAGAGCTATCTAAACAGGATGCAAGAAACAGAACCTGTCTATGCATTTACGATGTGTAAAATCCTAACAGTTCTAACAGAGAAAACACAGAACATAGCAATTAATTTCGCTATTTCAGAATATAATTTTTACACTTCAGGTTTTCCAGTATTTATATCTGAGGAGGTGAAAGAGCCGCTTCTCTACGTAAAGTAGCAAAATTGTGTGTGAGGACAAACACATATTAAGGAAATTAATCATAGCAAGAGACTGGACAGTTGAGGCAGATTAGACATATCTGACAGCAAACGGCAGGGTGAGGTACTGCAGTGGAGCTGCCTCCGCTGCAGAGCACAGGAAGAGTTACGACATTTATGCATTTTCATTTCTACAGGTGGGGGCCTCAAATCATTCCGTGGGTTAGGCTCTTAGTATCTCTAATCTGATCCTGCTGAAGCACACAGTTGATATACTTCTGACTTGTCAAAAAAAGGCACAAGACACACTTAAATCTCTTCATGGCCCTAGCATGAGACGTTAAGTTTGAGCTACTTGCGAATCCAACAGTTATTTCAGGGTGTTATGTCCCAAGCAACACATTGCATTTTCAGTTACCAAAATTAATTTCTCTTTATAAACTACGATCTTTAATTATTTTGTATATTTCTTATGTAGACCTCCAATAATTATATGAATTACTGTGCAAGGGCATTTCTTATCGATTACTACTCTGCTGAATCAAGTGATTCATGATACAAATTGCCCAAACATTCATTTTTTTTAAATCTAAGGGATTAACCCTACCTCTGCACAGGTAAAAGAAGAAAGAAAATAGGTTTTTTGGCTTCTAAAAGTTCAACATATCCCATACCGTTGTAGAATTTATCTTTTTTCTCATTAAAAAAAAAAAAAAAGACTAATCACAGAAAATAACACAACAGCCTGATGAGTAAGGAAATTTCCTAGGAATTGTAGCATTTTTTGAAATTCTATCCTACAACTTAATCCAGGAATATCCTACCAATGCATCTCACTGTCATGAGCTACGAGTCTTTTTCACAGAAGTTATGTGAACCTTCCACAGTCTGCAGGTTCAGTTTCTAGGGAGCGGAGTAAAATGCTTAAAAAGCCCAGCACTGGTTCAAGCCCTTTTAGAAAAATAAGCAATCAGAAAATATGGTTCAGAGGGTTCTATAGCCTTGTTAAATATCTATGCCATTTAAAGTAGTTATTTCCACTGTGTGTTATCACTAACAGCTGCTTCTACTTGTTGAGCTCAACACAACTGCTCTGGACTACTGCTTCTGGCTGCTAGACCACCTTAAGGACTTAGTACTTTCAGTATGAGAACTATGACATAGGGGTGTCTTTGCCACAAACGTACCAATGGACTCTTTCCTTTTTTCTTTCACAGAAGGAAAATGCAAAAATAAATGTTTACTCAGTTCTTCCTCAGCCCAAGGATGTAAGCAATATCAGTTAATAAAATTTCTATTCATGCCAGGCAAAACTGGTTTGCCCATATTTTCTCTAATATGAATGTAAATTTCACTGTGTTTCTATGTTTATAGCCTAGTTGATTTTTAATATAATACATTCCAAAATATGTTAAGAAATATGTGGAAATAAAACTTATTTAGGTCTCCTCATTTCACTGTCCTAGTTGTATTTACCCCGGAAAAGAAGATGACAGCACATTCCTCTTCCTACCATCCTACTAAGCCTACACCCCTGTTAAGTTTTCAGGAAAAACCATCCTCAGGCATTTTCATCCTCAGACTTGAAGTAATTTAGACTGTAGTTTAAAAGGCCCTGCCTAGCTAAGGAGAAGACATTTGTCCGCTAGATATCAATAACGGTGTGTTTTCATTCTCTTATTTTCACCACAAATTTTATTCCTAGGAATTTTTTTTCAAATAAAAACCATTTGATCACCATAAGAACTTCCACCCATGAGAGACTAAAGCCTTTTAACAAAACAAAACAAAAAATCAACCAGGAAGATTTCCAGGCCTCTGTATTCATGGATGCAACTTCTGCTTTGAGAATCCTACAAGTTAAGTGGAGCTTTGATGATGTCTTTCTTTCATGGCACTATCCATGGGAGAGTTGGATGTTGTACAGAAGGTACACTGATCATGCAGAGTAATTCTGTCACTAAAATGTATATATATTTGCTAAAAACCAGAGTGATACAACAAGCAATCCTGCAGTATGCCGTGAGTCTATCTGGGAAACAAGGCACAGCTGTGAAGGGATAGGCTTCATGGAAAGGGCTTCAAGGTCATCTGGAAGACATGGTGCACTGAGCATGACTTACCAACTTCTTGAATGGTCAGGTGCAAACATATAGTAGCAGAACAGCACGTGAGGGAAACCACAGGTGAGTAAAAACCACAAGTCATCAAGAAAAGCACACAAGGGGAACTACATAGCGGACTGGTGTCTACTTCAAAAAGCACTGCAAAAGTTGTGATAGGAAGCACTGATCACATAAAGATCTGTGCAGTCCTCTTCACGCTGCTGTGCTCAGCATTTCCAAACTCACTGCAGTGTCACCCTGGACTGTATGAATCACAAAAATAGTGCAGAGATAAGTGCATTGTTCAAAACAAATGACGTGGCTGAAACAGGAGCTAAAGTGCAATGAGATACCAATTACAGAATATGTTATTTAGGATTGGATTCTTTAACAGAGACATTTATGCATCCAACATATCAATGTGTCTATATAAACAAACTTTTTCAAACAATAACTTCGTACTTTAGTTTATTGCCATCTACCATCCCTTGGTCTCCTTGAGTATTACTTGCCAGGGGCTAAATGTTGGCTGAGTTGATTAAATGGCAAAGCTCCCACAGAATTCAGCATTCTCAGGATTTTATCCAACTTGTCTTCTTATCATGCATGTTAGACTTTTTAATTTTAAATTTCAAACTAATTTTTACAAGACTAATTCAATTTTAGTTCTCAGTGATGCTTGAACCACTGGCTTTGTCTTCTGTACATACTGATTTTTTATGCCATCTCAATTTAGTATTGTCTCTAAAATCTATGTATTTTCAGATCTTCAGAAACACCAGAAGTCAAAGGTAAAAGATACTACTGTAAGGGCTACAACATATCATATGTGCATATTGTCATGGTTTGATGTGGAGGGGGGGGTGGTTCTGGTGGCAGGAGAGGGGTTTTGCTCCCTGCGACCTCCCCGGTTTTGGAACCGGGTTAGGCTTAGTTCTGGCCACCAGATCAGACTGCCATCCCCCTCAGGGTTGAGCCAATAGGGCGCCTCTGCGAATTGCCCTATTTAAGTCAGGACAAAGGGACCGGAAAAGGTGCTTTGCCCAGGATCGAGGAGAGAAGGGAGGAGGGCACTGCCCCCGCTCCCTGGCTCCCGGCCGGGCAGCTGCCTGCGTCGGGCCGGCGCCGCCCACGGAGAATGGCGGCGGCGGAGCCAGCTGGGGAACTCGGGGGCACCCCACTCCTGGGGTGCCCACTGGGCTGAGTTCACCTGGAGAGGACTGAGATCTGAGAGAAATGGCAGCATCGACAGCAGGTCAGTGAGGATGGAGCGGGAGGAGGTGTGCCGGAGCCGAGTTTCCCCTGCGGCTGATGGTGAGATAGCAGGCGGCACCCCTGCAACCAGGACTCCTCGGTGGAGCAGAGACCCACTCGCAGCCCGTGGGGAGAAGATGCCTGAGCCTGAGGACGGTCGTGTTGGGGTGCACGACAAGGCAGAGAGGCATCTGGAGTCTGCGTGACGACCCACGCCGGAGCGAGTGGCTACAGCTCCCTAAGTACCCGAGACTGTGGTAAAGCCCACACCGGAGCAATCTGTGGGAAGGATTGTTTCCAGTGGGCTGGACTCACGCTGGAGAAGTTTGTGGATTTTTCCTCGTGGGTAGGGGATCCATTGGAGCAGGGGAAAAGGGTGTAAGGACTCCTCCTCCTTTAAGAAAGAAGCAGCAGTAACAGCACGGAATGAACTGACCTGCACTCCCCCAGTCCCTGCCCCCTGTGCTGCTGGGGGGAGGAGGTAGAGCCGGGAGGAAAAAGGAAGGGGGGGGGGCATGGGGGGGAAGGTGTTGGTTTTAAGATCTGGTTTTGTTTCTTTCTGTCCTCTCAAGTAATCGTTTTTTGTTTCCCTTTGTCCTTCTAAGTAATCATTAATAAACTGTTTTGCTTTGAGAAAAGCTCTGCCTGTTTTGCCCAGGACCATGGTTGGTGGGTGCTCCCTCTGTTCTTGTCTCAACCCTCAGTCCCTTTGGGGTTTTTTTTCTCTCCTCTCTACTTTACTGAAGAAGGAGAGACTGTGTGAGTTTTAGTTGCTGGATCAGCCTAAAACCACGACACATATCACTAGCAAATTACAAATGAACAAGTATACTGGTTAAAAGTTGGACTTCTAGAATTAAGTAGTAAAATAATTTTCAGTTAGCTATAATAGCAGGCTAAGCCTGTCACTGGATCAAGCAGGAGAATAGAATTTTGGTACGTTGAGACATTGCTATATGAAGAGACTTAATATGTACATCTGCTGCTGAAGAAAATGACAGTAGTTTCTCTGAAGGCCAAGTCTAGAAAAAGCTAATGTTAGCAAGATGTGCAAGACTAAATAACTAGCATCAGGGTCATGCATCTTATTAAAAACAGTATTTTAAAAACTGCTTGCTTTAAAGATTTACCTTGACATTGTAGATTATCTTTAATACCAAGCCAGCTCTTATTCAGTTGACCTCTATTTGAAGCAGCTAAAACCCAGATATATGATTGATTTTTGGTCTTCTTTATTCAAAGAAAAATATGAAGCAAAAATAAAGCTTCAATATATTTAAAATTTATGCTTGCAGAGATGACTATGGTGAAATCCAGCCAGCTTCATTTTGTGCTGAACTAGACCAGAAGATTGGGCAAGATATATTTTGAGGGGACCTTCACCAACAGATAACCTAGATGGTTATAATTAGAAATTTGCCCCCATTTCAACTGTGTTTAGTACTATTCACAGTTTCAGGGTTCTTCCTGACTTGGTGGCACTGTTTAAACTGCTATTGTTCTCTGTACTACCTACCTTTGAAAAGTAACTACCTTCTTTGTAATTGTTATCAAAGTTAAAATGAAAAGAGAATCTTGGATTCTTGCAGAAATCTGTTGATTCAGTAACAAAAATTAGTGACATAAAGATACTTTAATTTCAAACTATTCATTGTCAAGTACTGTAACATTTTCCTGCATCCAGAACTTGGACACACTGGAAATCTAAAAGAAAAACACAAATATCATATACTCATTACAAAAGACTAGTTGTCCAAAACCTGAAGTTTCTCTAGGTGTCAGGTAACAGTACAGCAAAATGTTTACTTAAAAGTAACCAACCCACAACAACAAAAGATGTCAGGCATAACTGGTAACTGAAAAGTCAGTTATCTTCCCTTTCTAGTCAATTCAAATGAAAAAAAAAAAAAAAGCCATGAAAACAAAACAAAAGTGAGCAATCTAAAAATCTCAACATAATATTTTAACAAAGTTTGCTTTTTTTCTCTCTTGGTTACCATTGAGCTCTTGATGCTCACTAATAAAACTTCAGTAATATCAGCACTAAAGTTTCCTTTTACCTGTCAGCAGATAAGTAACAGTTTAGTAATGCCTCAGGGTGATTGATGGCAAAGTAGCAAAAAAATAGCTAGTACCGTAAACCCTATTTACAACATCTAAGAAGAACCTTGAAAAGATAATACTATGGATTACCTTTGTGTTATTTTCTATACTCGTTATAAAATTTGTCACGGGGTCTTTAATTGTCTCATTTTCCATTTTTTATGGTCTTTGTCATGACAATAAGTTTTCACATAATTCAGCGTCTGCTAGATTGCTTCAAACTATGTGGCAGAAGTCTGAATGTATTAGAGATGCTGTAGCGTGATCACCCGGCTCTTCAACCCTTGTTCACCTAGTGATAAAATTTGTGAAAGAAGAGCGATAGAAATTTTTATGCCCTCCAAATGAGTAGCCATTCCCTACCCGTTATTTTCACAGCTTTCTTCCTTCTCTTTCCCTGGTCTGTCCACTCAAGGAATATTTAATTAGGTCACAGAGGAGTCAGACCTGTGCAGGTCCCTTTGTAGTGCCAGTGAGCCCCGTATTTTTCACTCTAGCCTCCAGAACTCTGAGATTTTCTCACAAACCCAGAGTATTATAAAATAATCCTATTCTTATTTTTCTTTTAATGAAATTCAAGACCCTTAAAGAAAGCTAAAGGAAATGGAATCATTAAACAACCTAGAGGCTCAGTCAGATGCATAAAACCCAATTTTTTTAGGTAAGTTTCAAGCTGGTTTTGGGTCTGATTCATGATTTTTTTAATGCACATGGTTGGCAGTGTGGATGATGATTGAAAAAGGGTTGGTGTAAGATACTCAAAATCTTATCTTCCAGCAAAGACATTTATGGCTCCTGGTACAGCCTCAGGGAAGCTTCCTTGGAGTCTATCTGGCAAAGCTCATGAAAAATGCTTTCTTCCCTCTCCAGCTGGCTCAGTGACTCCATTTCATCCTAGAAAATTGTGGCTTGGCCTCAATTACTCACATTTGTCACATTTTGCCTGCACTACAGCAATGTGATACTTGGGTGTAAAGACTTCAGAACCCAAGTCCAAAAGATACATAACAACACATAATACGTATTGCTTACATTATACTGATCACTGCAAATGCATCTTGTTTCTGCTGCTCCCTACTTTAGTTGTTCAGACATTGGCACACTCGAATATCATGTAAAGCAAAAGGATGAAGGAAGTTTTCCTCTTTGGCAAAATCAAACTTGGTTCAACGTAAGCAAAGCTTCACTTTTTGGCAGTCTTCAGTCTTCTGTTCCAGAATTATAAAATAGCCTTCACAGAAAGAAGAATCTCCACAGATTTCAGTCAAATGTGAGTTTATCTCCAGTGATGTACTTGTTTTCATATAAGCATGAACTAATATATATTCTTATGAATACATGAATCATAGAATCATAGAATGGTTTGGGTTGGTAGAGACCTTAAGGATTATCTAGTTCCAACCCTCCTGCCATAGGCAGGCACACCTTCCTCTAGACCAGGTTGCTCAAAGCCTCATCCAGCCTGGCCTTGAACACTGCCAGGGATGGGGCATCCACAATTTCTCTGGGCAACCTGTTCCAGCGCCTCACCGGCCTCGCAGTGAGGAATGTCTTCCTTTGATCTAATCCGAATCTTTAAACTAAACTAATCTCTTTCAGTTTAAAGCCATTGCCCCTTTTCCTATCACTACACACCCTTGTCAAAACTCCATCTCCAGCTTTCCTGTACGTCCCCTTCAGGTACTGGAAGGCTGCAATAAGGTCTCCCTGGAGCCTTCTCATCTCCAGGCTGAACAGCCCCAACTCTCTCAGCCTGTCTTCATAGCAGAGGTGCTCCAGCCCTCGGATCATCTTCATGGTCCTCCTCTGGACTCGTTCCAGTAGCTCCATGTCCTTCTTGTGTTGGGGACTCCAGAGCTGAACACAGTATTCCAGGTGGGGTCTCACAGAGCTGAGTAGAGGGGCAGAATCACTTCCCTCCACCTGCTGGCCACTCTTCTTTGGATGCAGCCCAGGATATGGCTGGCTTTCTGGGCTGCCAGTGCACATTTCCAGCTCATGTTGAGCTTCTCATCAATCAACATCCCCAAATCCTTTTCCTCAGGGCTGCTCTCAATCCGTTCTTCTCCCAGCCTGCATTTGTGCTTGGGATTGCCCTGACCCACATGCAGGACCTTGCACTTGGCCTTGTTGAACTTCATGAGGTTCTCACAGGCCCATCTCTCAAGCCTGTCAAGGTCCCTCTGGATGGCATCCTTTCTATCCAGAGTGTCCACAACACCATACAGTTTAGTGTTTTTAACTTGCTGAGAGTGTACTCAATCCCACTGTCCATGTCACCAACGAAGATGTTAAACAATGCCGGTCCCAACATTGAGCTCTGAGGAATGCCATATTAAGAAACATTTCAAAACATTTTTGTCTCATTTCATTGACTTCTCCTTCTGAAAGATTATGACAAATGCAATGTATGGCAGTTGTTAATCAGTACTACTCATGGTGCCTGAATGCACTCACGGTGAATTTGGACTAAGAACTTACACAGCTGATTTGCTAATCAGTAACATAGATGTTCGTTGAAATAGTGACTGGAATGATATGTAGGATGATTTCCCAGTAAATCCACCTGGTAGGCAAAGATTTTCATTAGGTAATAGCGTTCCGGCAGGTGGGCATGAGGAACGACAGAGTAAAAATAATAAACACTGGAAAAGTCTCTTTCCCTTACCATTTTGTGTGTCTTCTCCTATATCTTTGAATTCAAAGTAAATGATAGAAATAGATATGGCTATGTGCAAACCCCACCTCTTTTATTATCACAGTCACAGAAGTACCACAGGCTCATCATCAGCTTCAGAAATCTTACAGAGAAGTCAACCTGTGCAAAGATGGCAATGTTGCAATGTAATCTTTCTTCTGGAAAAGGCAAGAGACACTGATCAAAATCATAAGTTGCATCAGTAGGAGAAAATGCTTTACTGTCTGCGACCAATGCACTTCTTGGCTCTCAAGAGAATTTCAGTTTCCCAATTTCCACTTCTGAGGAAAAACTGCAAATATAGGATAATAACAAAAGCAACATTTGTATCTCCAGCAAGCAAGCTCATTAGTGCTCAATGCACAAATATCAGCTTCATTAGGTAGAACAATAATAAAAATAATAATAATACTTTATAGAAATAACATATTACAGATGAGTACCTGGCTCTTGATGCATGTTTACACAGGAAGGGAAGCAGCCAAGTGTCATCCCTTCCTCTCCTGTGTTGGCTAGTAGTATGATAAGTAGTTAGGCCAGTGATAAGAAGGGAGGAGAGGTGCAGATGGAGCGAATGGAAATTAGACATTTAACAGCAAGTATTATGTCCCGTTCTCATTACTTTTTATTTTTATCAATGTAGGGCCACCTTTTAAGGCACTTATAAAAGAGCAGAATGATATATAAACAAAAGAGATGATGTTCTAAATTACAATATAAAGTGAACTTTCGTAAGAGTCATGAATACTGAGCAAATAGGCCTTCATGGTACACATGCATCAGCGATGTCAATGTGAAACACAAATGTTCAGCCATTTGAACCAATCAAGTCCTCCTAATTAATACTGTGGACTATATTTTGACCATTTATTTTTCACTCCTCAATTTCTGTTGAACAGCCTTTCTAGATTTGCTCTACTTAATGCATATGAAGAAACAAATAAAGTATCTGTAACTTCTGTTACAAAGGGATGAAGCAGATAAGAAAACGTTGCGAGCTTTGCTGCCATGATGCTGTCTGTTGTACTGTAGAATATGTGCTGCAGTACAAGATGCGCAGTCTAGTGCACAAACCTGACTGACAGCCTCTGGGAAAGCCTGCCTGGACCCAAGAGGTTGGACAGTGTTTTGAGGAGGTAGGAGAAAATATGTGAGTACAGTGTATGAAATTTAAAATAGGCCAAGAACCCACTTGTTTGACTATCTTCCTATTTATGCCAGTGCAAAGAAGCAGAAAGACAGATTGGTATCAACTGAATGTATATGTGTGACCAAAATCTGCAGGTGTTGATTTTCTGGGGTGGGACAGACAGGTACCCATGGCTATCACCCTACTCCCAGTGCCTAACACTTGGAGTGTGCCTTGTCCTCAGTGGTGCAATGGAGTCGCACAACTTGTGACTCTGCCCAGTGCTGGACTCTAGATCTTTCTGGAAGCATGGTGCAGAAGAGAGTCCTGTAACAATTTTAAAGCAGTGAAGTGGCCTAACAGGGAACATCTGCAGTTGGATTTCTTTGCCTGAATAAAGCAGAAATGTCATGATCTTAAATTGTCCTCTGCTAACACATAATTCTGCAAAGGAATTTGTTGGGTGGAATGGCAAACGGAAAGAAAATGTACAATATTTGGGTGCCAAGAGAAGAGGGAATTCCTTCAAAGGGGGGAAGGAAGGGAAGATTTCTCAGCTTTTATTCTTACCCTGCAACACTCAATATATGGACACTAAACTTGGATGTTGCAAAGGACACAGAAATCCTTAGCATGACAAGCAGTAAGGTACATAAACTCTGCCTCCCAAGAGCTGACTTTGAGGAAATGTTGCTACGTCTATTTCTCATCTATTATCATTGCAGAAACTGAACTCAGTGTTCCCAGATAGAAAGTGGCAGTTCAGGGCCGGGCATGGGAGAAGAAGAGGAGAGGGAGAGGAGAGGGAGAAGGAGAGGGGAGAGGGAGAGGGAGAGGGAGAGGGAGAGGGAGAGGGAGAGGGAGAGGGAGAGGGAGAGGGGAGAGGGAGAGGGAGAGGGAGAGGGAGAGGGATGGAGAGGAGAACTTGTAAGTAATAAAGTATACATGCATGTGTACCATTCTCAAGAATTAGAAAGGAAATTGGAAAAAAAAAATTGTATAGCTTTTATTTTAATTTATATTTAGCATTGTTAGGTTTCCTTTGGTGATGTGTATTCAGCAGTAGTTTATCAAGCCATTTATTCAACAAGCAAATCCCTTATCTTGAACACTGCTTCAACTTCTTAGTTCAATTATTGAGTTCCCAGAAATAAGGTGGGAGTTTTAGTTCATTGTATGCTTCACATTAGCAGGCTTTTACCATGCAGTAATAGATCTGTTTAGTGTTGAATCTTTAACGGGGGGAAAAAAACAGAAGGAAAATTTATTTAAAATGATACAATGAAGCATTGTTCTCTTAGTGTCATTGAATATGGGCCAACTATACCATTCGGAGGTAAATGCAGAGCTCTGACATTTAACTCTGATATTACAGAACGATGTTTTCAGAGTCACGTGTTCAGTAACTGCATCACGTTTACAATTGTCTTTGAAGTTTTAATCTCAGTTCATGCTACTAAATCACCATGAAGGTTTATTTTTAACTTGTTATATAAAATGTTTTTTTAAAAAATTCAAGGAAACATCTCCAAGTATGAAATATGTCAAACTGAAAGCTGTTAGTTAATTGTATAACTTCAGTATAGTGGGTTTTTTAAATTGGCTCTTTGAATTTTTATGCAAAAGAAAAAGTGTTTCTTGTTTTTTAGCAGTTTTCAGATTTTATTTTTGAGTTGTTCTAAAGGAAGTAGGAATCTTAAGTGTATCTATTGTGAAATATAAATAAGACTAGAACAGATGATCCCACTAAGCCTAATTTTCTCAGTAAAGCACTGAAAAAAAAAATATAGTAAAACTATGAAGAGAAAGGACTTTTATTGAATTGAAAGTATTATTATTACATTCCAATATTTCAGTATTTGGTTTAGAAAATGTTTTCCTTTACAACATATACATTTTAGACAAACGAATTTCACTTGGGATTGCAGTGGGATCAGGGTCTGAACAGAGCAAAACCAGTTGCAACTTGCTGCGACAAGAATTACTATGTGTTGCTACTCGAACGTGACCACATCGAACACTTGCATTGAACTCCTGTAATGTGTAGTCACCAGTGTGAAATGTCTCACATCTTATGCCTCCCACTCATCTCTGCCTGGCTTTGCTCTTCCCCTTCATCTCTAACCTCGCCAAACAGAGCGTTTACAGTCACCATTGAGAATTTTCTTCCAAAACTATGTTAGATCTCTAAAATTGCTCTCTCTTGCATAGCCTCTGTTTCCTCCCAAAGTTCATACTTAACCTTTATTTATTCCTCAACTCACTTCTTCAAATCATGTCTTCCCCTGACCACCTGGACACTTTGCTGTACAAGTACTCTTACTTCTTTAGTTGTCTTTCCAGTCTGTTTTTTTTTTTTTTTTTAAGAGTCTCTCATTCAGCCTTCAACTTTGTGGATGGAGAACGGTTATAAAGGTACATGGGCCCCCACTATCTCAGCGTTGAGAAAATCTCACCCACAAGTGCAAATTCAGTGGTGAGGTATTCGCAGTTAAGTCACAATCAGCATGACTTGCCAGCAAAACTGATTTCCCTCTTTTCAACACCACTTTCTAAGTGCCTTTCTGTCATCTCGGTTCAACAGGGCTAAAATATCCTTATTCTTTCTCTCTTACTCCTTTTCCACTTCTTCAGACAGTACTTTAGTCCGTAACCTAAATATCATACTTATCACTTAGTGATAAGTGATTTTGCAGATTGTCTCTGCATGTTTTCTTTAAGACATAGCCTGTCTTACATATTCACAGAGTTAGGAATTTTTGCCCAGGGTCTCATCCTCTCACTCTTTGATTATGGCAACATTTTGTGACAAAGGCAAGGCTTCCATTTTTCTAGGCTGTTGTTTTGACCATATCACCTGTTTTTATAAATCCTTCCCCTGGATACATCTTTTACTACCCAGGCCCTTCATGGTCTAGCCCCCATGCTATTTTTTCCCCTCTCTGTTTCAGAACATCAGCTCTGAGCACCAGCTAGTGTGCAATGTCCATGCTCATCATTCATTTGTTGCATCCTCAAACACTTTTTTTTGTGCTACCCTTCATGCTTGGGAGCTCTCCATAAACATCCAGCTTCAAATCCATTTGCTGCAAGGCCTATGAAAGACCAGACAGCAGTTAGGTTGGTAGCACTGCTCATCACACTGACTTATTGTTTCCTTCTACTCCCTCATCTGTCTATATCAACCTGTTGTGGTTTTTTTAGTTTTGATTCAGAACTTGTTATATCCATAACCAACTTTTTATTCGGATTTTGTCCGGCACCTAGCACAATAGAGACATGGTTCATGGCAGTGATTTATAGAAAGTAATTCTAATAATGGGAACAGATCACAGTTTTTCATGCCTATGAGAAGTCTGAGTTTTATTTCATACACTGTCTATGACATTATAAGCATCCTATTTTCAGGGTGCTACCTTCTCCAGGGATGAAAAATAGATTAAAACTTCTGTTTCTCAATCCAAGGTTGTATCTTGGAAAGCCATCCTACTTGTTATGTTTAGAGCGCTGTTAATGAAAGTTGCAAGGTACCAAATGGTGCTGATTGAGATGAACAAGTGTATCGGTCACTGAGGAATGGGCTCAAAGCTCTCCTTCTCATCAGAATTACTAAGTAGCATTGTGTTGTATGATACGTACTGTTGAGCAGCAGCTTTCACTGAGTTTGGTGGCAAAACAGACTCTATAGAAGTAGATTTCTCTGAAATAAGCTGTGTTCAAGAACACCACCTAAAGTGGAATTATCAGATTTATTTCGCAGTTGATTAGACCACACCCTCTCGGTGGAGATGAGTATCTACAGGTCATAATAAAAGTACAAGTTTTTAAATCTCAGTGATGAGAGAAGTGTTCCTTCTCAATCAAGATGTGTAACAAAGCATACGTGGGCCCTTGAGGACCTCAGGAAGCAACTGGCTTCGTGCAGCTGGCAATGTAAATGTCAGAAACATGAACCCACTTATCACATTAAAAAGTGACTTAGTTCAGGGGAGAGTCAGGTTTGGGTTCAGAAATTTGCTGAAGATCTCAAAGGGCAAAAGCAAGGAACAAATGTAGGTAAAGGTAGGGCCTTTCTATAGGTCCAGAAAAAAAACAACCCCAAAAGACTTGCTGGCACCTTCTCCATTAGATTTAATGTTTATTTGAACCTAGATTGATCTGTTGGCTTTTTTAACATTTCAAAACACAAAATACCATGAAGATATGGGCAGCTCTAGGTATTACACAAAAGAGAGAACAAACAGCAGCAGAGTACAACACTTATTTGTAACAAGTACATCAGGCTACTTACTTGCTTTGAAGACATCCAACAAGATTAAAGTTAACTGCAGTTTCCCAGATACTTTGATCCAAGCTGCAGCATTAACTTAATGTTTTCCTCAATTTTGCCTAAAAAGTAACAGCAATTTGCTATTAAAGGATGTACATAAGCAAAACTAATTGCATTCCTGAGTCTTATTAACATGCACTTTACTCTGAAATTTGAGGATGTAAACCCTTAGTTTTACTTTACTTAAGAGTATGGTGTGAAATAAATTGGTACATTTGTGAGTAAAGGCATTTTCCATTTGAATTTTGTATATAAAAAATACAATCATGTCAGGCAAGGAAATGGTTAAAAAAAGTACTCTTACCACACTATTTTCATTCAGGAGTTTATATCCTTTAGAAAGGTAGGCCTAAATAGCTGTAAATCTGACAAGGAAGTTAATTATGAGGGAAAAGGGCCAAAAAGTGAGGAGGAGAAGAAGAAATATCATTGGTTTGACAACGATGGCTGCCAGAAACAGCTTGCAAATCATGGAACTATGCGGGGACGAAAAGTTGACTCTAAATTATGGTGAGACTGGGTCTCTAAATCACTGGGGAGCAAAATGATTTCAGTAGACCTTTAATTTTCAGTTATTGAAAGTCAACATCATGGCAAGTAGCTGCAATGTTTTACAGCAGACCATCATGAAAGTATTTTATTTTTCATTTCCCAAAAATGTATGAAATTTTCAAACACAGGTGAAAATCAATCATCTCACCAATCATACGAAAAGCAGCTCCCTTCCCAAGTGAGGTATGGATTCTCAGGATAATGAAGGAGATGCACAAAGTCATCTGCTCAGAATATCTTGTGCTCGTATTGTACTGCCTTTATCCAGGCACTCCCAAGTGCTGGACCAGTCATCAGACTGGGTTGCTTTAGGAAAGCCAGCAGCAGAATGATAAGAAAGGAACATTCATTAAAACCAGAAATCCCTTTCACTCCCCAGCTCCCCTACCCCCTAATGTCACCTTCTGAACACAGGATCTCTTTCTTGATCAGGTAATTGGGATCTTTTGCACTAAAACAAGCAACAGTCACCTGATAAAGTTTTTTTAAAGTTCTGCATAGGACAAAATTCCTTCTGCTTTCCAGCTTCTCTCTCTGGACATACAGAATCCTACCTAGAACTAGATCTCTAGTCCCCTAAATGTTAATAAATACTAAGCACAAGGGTAAGGCTAAAGATCTGCTTTTTCCAAGAGGTGAGGCAAATACCTCAGGTCTGTGAGCGTGTGTTGTTTGGAGTCCAAAATCCTTCCCCGAGAACAGGCTCCTACATTTTGCAAAATTTCCCTTGCCTATCCAACCAGCAAAAAAGCTGAAGACAGCAATGTTACCAACTTTCAAGAGTCATCTTTGCCCCAGAGATAGTGGGTATCTCTCTGCTCAGGAATAAAATGGGGCCAACACAAAAGTTCAAACTTTTTCCCATGGTTTTACATACTGTCTGTTACCATATATCCTGGCTCCTTTCAGACTCTGACAAGGTTTGGTCTCAAGGATAACACATAGGAATAGATTTACAAGGAAGTATTATTTTGAATATAGTCACCCTTTCTTTGAGGCAGAGAAGAGAGAAGATGTCAAATAACTTTAAGCCTTTTGGGATGTCTTAAATGCTGCTAGCCGAATCTTGCATGTCTTAGTCATCTTAACCTGCCAAAATGTCCCTGGCTTGCTCTAGAACAACCTCTCAAGCCAAGCTGAAAGCTAAGCCCTTGTATTTGCTTAGTCCTTGACCAGATTGGTTGGCCAGATTGGCACGACAATGCCAACAGAGCATTTTGGAGTCATGTATACTGTCCAGATTGGGAAAAAAGTGACCTTCAGATGCCTTTGATCAACTTTAATGCAAAAACAACTCCTAGTTACTATGAGATTGGACTCATTTTTGACTTGTAACAAGAGCTGTGCAAATTATTTTGGCTCAATTGATTCAGGCTCTAATTTTTTATTCACTTAACTCTCTTTCTTCTAACTTCATTCTTTTTTTTTTGTTTAATAGAAACAAATTTTTATTCCAAAGATCTGAAATGTAAAAATGAGAAACAATAAAAACAGTACTTTTTGTTTACTTTTTTTTAATGTCATTCACCAAATTCTGAAAGGTTTTTGCTTTTCTCAGAGAATTCATTATTGCCAAAAAAGTATTTTGACTTTTGTGTATTTCCAAATATAATATTCCCTTCCTTTCCTGAATTCTACATTATTTTCAGAAGACCTTTGTTGTGTTACTGAAGATGATACAGCAAAAACAAAAGGTCTGCGGGTAATTCTCAGGCACTGTCAATGCCCTGAGCTTGATTTCTTTACGTTACTACTCTCAGTTACACATACTTATACATAACCCATGAAGAATCAGACAATACAGGTATTTTAGATAGTAAAATAGAGAAGGAAAAATTAAATATCTATTTTTCATAAGAGTGAGCCTGTGTGCAAAAACTCAAGAGATGCTGGCAGAAATCTGCCTCAAAACGTGGTATCTGAACACAGAAATGATCATTTTTCTTTAAAATATATATTGGAACCTCAAGTCAGAAGAACTCATTTTCACAATCCGCAGTATATATTTTTCCTTGCAACCGAATCTGGATGGTAATGTACATTAAAGGTCATAGGATAATCTTTTGTCCTGTTTTAACTCAAACTATAGAGATCTAAAGCTGCTTTTTTTTGGGTTTTTTTTTTTGGTTTTTGTTTTAATAAAACCCAAGAAAATGCACGAAAGGACTTTGGTGAACAAAAAGTTGAAAAATGACTAAAACATCCAAAAGCAAAATACTATGGCAATGCTGGCAAAACTTACTGTGATCTACTAATTCCCATCCGTTAACTGAAACTTTACAGTGCTTTAACTCCCTCTTTACATAAAAATATGAAGGATGGTCTTAACTAGATCACATTCTTTGAGACTCTAAATCCCTCCACCGGATGTAAGAACTCTTCAAAGAGGATAACCCTAATGCAAAATGAGGTTATTCTGGAACCAGTTCAAGAGAATGAGCCAAGCGTGATTAGCACCATAAGGCTGCATCTACAGAACATCTTGTACAAACAGTATTAGAAATATTAAGGCAGGAAGACAGAATGTGTACAAGAAAATACAAGCACAGTGATTTCAGAGAGGCTGACATTGATGGGAGTTAAATACTACAGAACATATTGATTCAAATTTCACAGCAGTGTTACAGATATGCATAATCAAATTCCATAGGTTAAATCTACTTGTCCAGATTTGGAAATGTCTACAAAAGCAACAAAAAACACTGAAAAGGCAGTTGTTCTTCAACAGTTTCTTCACCCCTGTCTTTACCAGCACTGTTGGACCCCAGGTCTTGGGAACAAAAATTCAGGTTAATGCAAACACAGATACAGCTCAGTGAAAGAAGAGTTGGTATGTGAACTATTACAGGAGCTTGACGTCTACAAATCAACAGTTTATGACAATATCCA
Source organism: Tauraco erythrolophus (assembly GCF_009769465.1). NCBI lineage: Eukaryota > Metazoa > Chordata > Aves > Musophagiformes > Musophagidae > Tauraco > Tauraco erythrolophus. The sequence goes on along the minus strand of NC_141465.1, from coordinate 90,773,889 downwards.
CCCAAGCGTAAAAAAAAGCTGTCTGACATCATTGTGAGGCTGCTCTCCATAATCTTTGAAGTTGTGGAGATCCAGGGACGTCTCAGAAGACTGGAAGAAGTCTAATGTCACCCTCAGCTACAAGAAGGACTTAAAGGAGGATCCAGGAAACTATAGGCCCATCAGTCTTACTACAGTCCCTGGGACAGTTATGGAATGGATCCTCCTGGAGGCTATCACAAGTCAAATGAAGCATGTGATTAGGAAAAGCCAGCAGGGATTCAGCAATGGCAAATCGTGCCTGACAAACCTGACCACCTTCTATGACAAAGTACCCCACCTGGTTGATGCAGGGCAAGCAGTGGGCATTGTCTACCTGGATTTCTCCGAGGCTTTATAGATGGTTTCCCACAGCCTTCTCCTAGAGCAACTGATGTGTTATAGTCTAGACAAGTGGTCCATGCGGTGAGAGGGGAACTGTTTGACAGGCCACACCCAGAGGGTGGTGATAAATAACTCCTTTTCAAACCGGCAACCTGTCACAACCCAGGGATCAGTATTGTGCCCAACGCTGTTTAATATCTTCATAAGTAACGTGGATGAAGAGATTAAGTGTATCCTGATGAAGTTTGCCAATGCTAATAAACTGAGTAGGGAAGTGGACACTTTGGAAGGGAGAGCCACCCTGCAGGAAGACCTGGATAGCCCGGAAGAGTAAGCTGACAAGAACCTTATGAAGTTCAAAAAAGACAAATGTAAGATCTTGTACCTGGGAAAACATAATCCAGGAGTGCTGCACAGGCTGGGATCTACCCGAAGAGAGAGCAGCTCTGTGGAAAGTGACCTGGGGTTCCTGGTGGACAACAAGCTTAATATGGGTGAACAGGGCGCTGATGTGGCAAAGCAAGCCATCAGGATGATGGGTTGCATCAACAAGGGCATCACCAGCAGAGGTAAAGAAGTCATTATCTCACTCAGCGTTTGTGAAACCACCCCTGGAATACTGTGTCCAGTTTTGGTCCCTGCTATTCAAAAAAAACGTAGAGAGGCTGGAGAGGGTCCAGAGAAGGGCCACAAAGATGATCAAAGGACTGGGAAGCCTGCCATATGAGGAAAGGCTGAGAGAACTGTGTTTGTTCAGCCTTGAGAAAAAGAAGGCTTAGAGGACACCTTATCACCATGTTCCAGTATTTAAAGGGTGTCTACAAAGAAGATGGAAACTTCCTTTTTACAAGGAATCACATGGAAAAGATGAAGGATAATGGGTGCAAGTTACTCCTGGGAAGATTCCGATTGAACAGAAGAGGAAAATTTTTCATAATGAGGACAATCAGGAATTGGAATAATCTCCTTGGGGAAGTGGTGAATTCCCCAACATTGGACACTTTTAAGACTCAGCTGGACAGGGTGCTGGGCCATCTTGTGTAGACTGTGCTTTTGCCAAGAAAGGTTGAATCAGATGATCCTTGAGTTCCCTTCCAACCTGGTATTCTACAATGCTATGATGCTGTGACTCTATGATTCTATGAAAAAAAAAAGCTTCACAAAAGCCAGATAATATAAAAATTTTACTATAATCCACTACCAGATTTTACTTTTTTATTATTGATAATATTTAATTAATTAATTGGTGCACTTGGTGCCTGGGTGCTGAAGTAATGGGTATGCTATAAATGTAAAGTTGTAAAACTTTGCATAGGCTTTTGATAGGGTTTAGCGTAAGTACTGCCATTTGCAAGAAGCCGTAGTTGAAGAGCTTACTATTTCTTCTAGCTCACTCTGATGTTCCATGTGCCAAAAATCAAAGAATATTATTTCCAAGTAGGTGCCAAATCTATCTAGTAGGAAACTGTTCTTTTAACTAAAATTATTTCTAAAATACTTGAGAATTTAAAAAGAAAAAAAAAAAATCACAAAAACCAACCAACCAAAAAAAAAGCTATATGACTGGCAGTTAAAGCAACAACTCAGAGTACTGACAAAGAGAAAAAGCTGCAAGGGAAGTCAAAATATTAAGTGCCTCATGTCATTTATAGAAAAAGTTTGGTATGACATAGATATAAAAGGACATCTAACAGTTACTAGTTGATAGAACTGACCTCCCAGGAATGGGTGGCTGAACACACCCCTCAAAAGCAACTGAGTAGGAATAGACTTCTGCATCAGCAAGAGCTACCAACTTACCTAACATGTCTACTGGATAGATATTTCTCACCTACCTTGGGCAATTGGACATGTAGGCTCAATCCATAATAAGTGTTTGGAGAGAAATAGCTCCAGACAACAATTCATCTTCTGCTTAGACACCTAGAATATCTGAACTGACATTCCCTCAGGAAGTTTTCTCCATGGACTGTGGAGGGAGTCAACATTACTAGCTTAGGCTGGGCAGGTTAGCTGGGATGGTCTCAGATTCTGACAACTCTAATTTCTGACGTGTAATGCCGTTTCCTCTGTGCCTTCTACCAACTATGTATACTGTAATCTATGCAAATGACAATCTTTATACACAAGCTACCATAACATGCACTTTTACGTATCTTCTTCCACTTTTTACAAAATGATGCTATGTCAACACATATATTTTAAGAGCAAAGCTATTAAAAATTAACATTGTTTTACCTATTGAATGAAAATATTTCTTACATTAAATGTTTAAATAATCAGTGAAATTAAGTTCAACATTGATACTAAGATGTTTTTATAGCTTCAAAGGCAAACAATCATAATAAAAAATGTTCTTGTTTAATCTACAAAATAAGTACATTTGATTTTAATTATCTGGATAATGACCAAGCAAGTACATCAGGCACATCTCTTCCAAGAGATAATGAAAGGCACAGAGGAGCAAACAATATCTCTGAGAATAGACCAACACATTTTGACTCTAAAGATGACTCCAGTAATGAAAATCTGTCTTTTGCAAATGACTCATCTTCTGAGGACTGCACTGAAGATGTTGAAAATCAGGATGATGCATGTGAAAATAAAATTATCAATATGAAGATGAGGAACAGCAGTCTATCACTGAAGAGCTGTTTGATAATAATGAAATTGAAGAAACCGCTAGCGGTACAGAAACAAATGAAAGCAGAGGAAATGTCAATTATTATAGTGAATCAGTAACTATTTCTTTAAATGCAAGAGGAAGAGATAGCAGACAGTGAGGAAATACACTAGACAATGATGTTCCTGACTCAGTAATGAACTGAAAGGACTAAAAAAGGTTAGATTAGAAAGAAGAAGGAGAAAAAAAAAAAGAGAAACTTTGTTGGTGAACTAAGACAGCACACTGCATTCAGATCTAAGCATCAATCTAGTGACATTATTACTATACTCCCATCCTGAGAGAGTCTGAAAGGATGAATCAATGGGAAGTGTAGGTGCTTAGGCCCTCTTGGGATTTGGTTCTTCATCTTCCCTGAAATTAAGACTCATATTGACTATACAAGGAAATAATTTTCTGTTTATTTTAATCTTCACATTAGCTGATGATGCTAGTAGCAGTACTGATGAAAATGTACCTGATGTAACACCACCACAGGAAACTAATGATCATAATGAATCCACTTGCTGCTGAAGTACAAGGAAGCAAGTACATACATCGTTTAAAAACAAAAACAAACAAATAAACAGAACCTAAAAGTAGATTATTTTTTACCCTAAACAAGTGTTTCTATTATCTGTGTCTTCCCACTTGATACATTCACTTGTGGTCCTTTTTTTCCCCCTCTTTAAATATGCTTTTCATAAATAATCTTTAAAAAATTCTTTTTTTTTCTACCCCTCATTGTCATACATCCACAGAGATTTCAAAAGACTTTCAGTTTCTACTAGGTCTGTCTAATTGTCGTATGATGGCTGATTAATCTCTTTCTTTTTCGTCTAAAGATAATCAGTGGTTAACTGGTATATAGTATCAGTTCCTGAAGCAGTTAATACTCTGTCAGACTTATTTTTAGAAGTTTGTAACTTGACCACAAATTATCACCTTCAACTAATTTTTAACAGAGATTATTATTTACAATATACTGTTAAAGAATTTAAGAACTAAAATAAACCAGAAATTATATTGACATTTTGACCAAATGTGCCCTTCATAATTTCTTAACAAGTGTTGCGTTTTCTATCTTGGTTTAATCACACCATGTTGGGCCATATTTTAATTTTGAGACAACAGGACAAAAAACAAACCAAAAAGCAAGTATTCTTTCACACAACACACAACTAAATTGTACAACTCATATTGGATGTTGCAGAAGCCATGTCAAAACAAAGGCACATCAAAATGAAATAGTTTTAAAAGCAATCAAATAAAATCATGGAAGAAAAGTGTTTTAGAACTGTTAGACATTAATGTTGCAGATACATCCACCAACCCAAGATACAACACATGCATAGGACATTGTGGCAATGGTTATCTAATGACATGAAGTTGCTAAGCCACCATCCATCATATTTCAGAAGTTGTGGCAGTCTGGTGAAGTTCCCACTGACTGGAAAAGGGGAAACACAGCCCTCATCTTTGAAAGGGAAAAAAAGAAGACCCAGGGAACTACAGGCCAGTCATTCTCACCTCTGTGCCCGGCAAGATCATGGAGCAGGTCTTCCTGGCGACTATGCTAAGGCACATAGAAAACAAGGAGGTGATTTGTGACAGCCAACATGGCTTTACTAAGGGCAAATCCTGCCTGACTAATTTGGTGGCCTTCTATGATAAGGTTACGGCATTGATGGATAGGGGAAGAGTAATTGACATCGTCTACCTGGACTTATCCAAAGCATTTGATACTGTCCCACACGACATCCTTGTATCTAAGTTGGAAAGATATGGTTTTGATGGTTGGACTACTCAGTGGATAAGGAATTGGCTGGATGATCACACTCAAAGAGTTGTGGTCAATGGTTCAACGTCCAAGTGGAGGCCAGTGACGAGTGGTGTTCCTCAGGGGTCAGTACGAGGACCAGTGTTATTTAACATCTTTGTTGGTGACATGGACAGTGGGATTGAGTACACTCTCAGCAAGTTTGCAGATGACACCAAGTCGTGTGGTGTTGTGGACTTGCTGGAGGGAAGAGATGCCATCCAGTGGGACCTTGACAGACTGGAGAAGTGGGCCTGTAAGAACCTCATGAAGTTCAACAAGGCCAAGTGCAAGGTCCTGCATATGGGTCGGGGCAATCCCAAGCACAAGTACAGTCTGGGCAGAGAATGAATTGAGAGCAGCCCTGAGGTTGAAGAACTTGTGAGAGCTGGTGGATGAGAAGCTCAAACATGAGCCAGCAATGTGTGCTGGTAGCCCAGAAAGCCAACCGTATTCTGGGCTGCATCCAAAGAAGCGTGGCCAGCAGGTGGAGGGAAGTGATTCTGCCCCTCTACTCTGCTCTCGTGAAACCCCACCTGGAATACTGTGTTCAGCTCTGGAGTCCCCAGCACAAGAAGGACATGGAGCTAATGGAGTGGGTCCAGAGGAGAGCCATGAAGATGATCCGAGGGCTGGAGTATCTCTGCTATGAAGACAGGCTGAGAGAGTTGGGGCTGTTCAGCCTGGAGAAGAGAAGACTCTGGGGTGATCTTATTGCAGCTTTTTAGTGCTTAAAGGGAGCCTACAGGAAAGCTGGAGAGGGACTTTTTACAAGGGTGTGTAGTGCTAAGACAATGGGTAATGGCTTTAAACTGAAAGAGGGGAGATTTAGATTAGATATAAGGAAGAAATTTTTCACTCAGAGGGTGGTGAGGCACTGGAACAGGTTGCCCAGAGAAGTTGTAGATGCTCCATCCCTGGAAGTGTTCAAGGCCAGGCTGGATGAGGCTTTGGGCAACCTGGTGTAGTGGAGGGTTTCCCTGCCCATGGCAGGGGGGTTGGAACTAGATGATCTTTGAGGTCCCTTCCAACCCTAACCATTCTATGATTCTGTGCATTGAAATTGTACAGATATCAATCAGAATCTGTTTTTCTTGTAAAGCAAGAATTATCTCTAGGTGGAAAGAGGTAGATCAGCATTATTTTTTGAGGGGAAAGAGAATAGCTTTAGACTTTAACTTGTTTTAGATATGAAAGTCAAGGATGTGTCTCAGCATAAGCAGGTAATGAACTAACAGTTAAGAGAGAAAAAAAAAGCCAGAGCGCTGAAGTTGCAATTGAGGATGTGTATAACAGTGACTGAAGCAGCAAAGACACCTATGGGCTATGGAACCAACTTAGAAAGTAAACCTACAGAGATGATCAAAAAAAGTGGAAATGATCAAAGGTTCCAGTTGTGGGTGTAAACAATGTCACTGGACATAAAAGAGATATAATTAGAGTGGAAGAATGAAGAGTAACAAAGCAGCTGCAAATGTTCAACAAGTTTATATACAGAGAAGGGAGATAGACATTTGCTGAGAAAGATGTTCAGGTAGTTGATTTCAGAAACTTACTTTTCTCTAGTAGGATGAGGATAACTGAAAATAATGGCCAGCATATGCCACATGGAGCTTTCTAGATGGGGAGAATCTAAGGATAATGACAATTCCGTAAGGCCAAGACCAAAGATCCTATAAATTGGAAATGTGAACAGGTCATAAAATAAGACAGAGAAGAGATAAGAAATATGGCTAGAAGAAAAAAGAAATAGCTAAAATGAAGGGAGATCCTGGCAGGTACCATTGAATTTCTTTTTGTATGCTACTGTAGAAACAGATAGGCGTGGTACCAAAAGTCTAAGGGGAAATATCAAGCCTATGATGAAAGAAGCTGACTGCTTTGGTTCATTCCCCCTCTCCAAGTAATGAAAAGATCTATAAGGTGACTATCAACATCTTTACTCTGTTGTCTGAAGTTTTGAAGGAGGAAAAAGATACATGATAAATTGCCTTAAAAATATCAAGGAGCTAAAAGAGTCAGGAAGAAAGTCTCAGTTAAATTTTTCAATTTTTTTTTTTTTTTTAAATTTTCAAATCGCATGAGAATGTGAAAATAACATTCACTGTTTCTGGAGAAACAAAGAGGCAAAAAAATAACAATAGAGACTTGTACACTCATGTATAGCAAAACCAATGATGTAAATTGATGCTACCTGGATACGGTGTTGTGAAGTATATTGTATTTCAGAGTATTATCTGTATTGTAATACAGGTCAAAGAACATATTTAAGGTACCTTCTATAATTCTTGGGCAAACTTAAACGAATAAAGAATGAGCTGAGTAGTTTTTGATAGTACAGATGTGTAAAAATCAAAGGAAAAGAGCTTCCATTCACTCCTTTGAGCTCTCAGAATGCCTCTAGGTCTTTCCATTAGAAGACAGAAGTCCCTTAGAAGGATCAGAAAACAATATTCCATTGGGAGCAATTTGATATCTGTAATACAATTGCCCTTTTTTTAAAAAAAAAAAAAACCAAACAAACCTTACTAATGAACAAATTTAATGCAAAAATGCTTAAGATAAAAAGAGCATTTTAGGTCTCCTAGCTTTGCAAAGTCAAGCACACAAGAAATATGTTTTATTTGAAATTATGCAAATTATCTTACATTATCTAACCATCATGGCTATGTAACCAGGCATTCCAAGGGTTTATCTGACTATTACAGTGGTAAGAAAGAACACAAGAATTGCCAATGCCACTGCACAGTTTTACAGAAGACAAGCAGGCAAAAAATATTTGGGAGGCTGTTGAACACTGCTATTTAAACTAAGTCCTCTTTCACATACAGAAGACTCATGCCACAGCTGCAAAGTGATCCACACTTAACATATGTTTAAATGTAACCAGTATATGCATCAGGGAAGAGGGATCAATTCAGTAGTTAATGCAGCTATCTGGTTTTAGGGACACAGGACTAGATGGAGCCAAGTAGGTCGCTAAGGCTAGGTGCCTATAGTTGTGGGCAGCAGACACTGGGTTCAAGGAGATCTGCATCAAAACCACCACACTCAACAGGCCACAGAACAGTTCCATTCCTCATGTCAGAAATTGTAAACCTGAAGTGCAATCAAAGCTATAATGTGACCAAGGAAGAGAATGGGATCCACCAGAGTTCTAGGCCTCTCCAAACAGCAGGGACATAGCCAATTTAACTGCCTACATGCTGCTAGAAAATTGGCCGTGAAACTTGCTATGGAAAGGGACGAAATAACCCATGTTCCCTGAAACATTGCTCCTGAGAGAAAAAAAAAATAATTGATTGTTGTTCTTAAATCCAGTAGTTGGTTTATCCCTAAATATTTAAACAAGATATTCAGTCCAAGTACAGAAGATATTTTAAAGACCTTATAAGAACAAGTGTACTCTGCTCTATAGCTATGATAGAATTTTATAATACATTAAAAATTTAAATTTTAAAGTTTAAAATTTTAAAAGTATCCCTGTAGTAAGACACTGTTATTACTCAACAGCCGTTTCGCAGGTACCCAAAAAGATGACTGTCTTCGGGAAAAAGAAGGAAGTTCCCGCTGAGGTTCCTCAGCATAACACTAATACTACTATTTCATTCTCTTCTTTACTTTCCTTCCTTTCCTCCACAACAGTGGGATAGTTTTTTTGTTCTGAGTTGTAAGAAGTAACTTTGAAGGCACTTTACTGAGAACAGTTGGTTCAACATTACAGCTTTGCCTCTCCAGGCATGGTGCTGTTACAGAGATTCATCTCAGCTAACTTCAGCTATCTAAAAACTAAATTTCTCACCCGAGGTGGCTGTCCGGCATTTTCTCATTAGCTATAAGGAGGAAAAGCACATTCAGAGGGTAAGTCACCCTAAAATGAGTGCGTAGGACAGGTAGGGAAGGGGACTGTTTGAAGGCAATCTTTATGAGGACCAAATTTTTGGCCATCTGCTGAGGAGCGCTGAATGCCAGGGTTGCAGGTCATTTCCAAATTTGAAGGGGCAGAGGAGAGAGGGGAGTGATCCAGTGTCTCCCTCTGTCATATTGGTTTAGACACACACATTCATACACGTGTAGACACAAACCCAGAGGGCAGCTGATTGCACTCAGCAAATACAAGTCTACGAAAGACTTTGACCATAATTTTTAGGCAAATACATTAATTGGGGGACATAAGGAGAATTGCTGTAACCGAATTTAATTTGAATTAACACCTGACTCTAGAACACCTATGGAACACTGTGTGGCCCTCGGAATATCAATGAGGCTCCACTTACCATGAGGAGTTGCCTTCCTCTTCCCCTCCCTAACACAGCTTCCTCTCCTCTCGTGGCCTGAGACCCATGGCTGCTTTCAGTGTTGTTAGAAAAGACAAATCTTGACAAACAGAGGTAACCTTAGCATTCCCAGGTCCAGCGCTGAGCATTGGATGGACACAGAGAGTGCGGCTGGGTGTTGTTCTGGGATGGGTGCTGGTTAAGAGCCGTTATAAAGGTCTTGCTCTTCCATCCATTTTTTTTCCTTCTCTTCCCCATTCTTTCCTTTTCTTTCCTTTTCTGGCTCCTCGCAGTTCCCATTTGAAGCTTGGCATCAAACGGCCAAGAAGATGAATCTGAAAGCCATAGTGCAGCTCCCTAATTTAACTGCTGCCGTCAAGCCCACTGAAGTAGGATAGGAAGGGAAACAGGAATTTCCCCTTCGAAGCCATGCTTTAGTGATCCTGCCATGACAGCACTTCAAAGCAAAGCTGTTCCTTCCCCTCCCAGGCCAGCTTCCACCCTCAGCAACTCTACAGAGCAGCTGGGCTCATTAAAGCCCTAACAGCACAGGAAACGGCGCAAAGAACTAAATGAAGTTAGGTGCTTCATTTATGTATTTTGATGTATGAATTAAACAGCATTGTCATAAATCTGGTAGCAAATCGTGGCCACATCAGAAAAAGAAGCCAGTAAACATTTCCGAGGGAAAACTGAAAGTCCCTTTAGTTCTCAAGATAACAGCACTTCTTTGTCAAACCTCATCCCAAAATCTGCTTTACAACAAGCTTATTTAGATCAAGGCGAAACTACAAAGAGGAAAATCCCTATGGAGAAGAGCTCAGATCCTTTTTAAAACAATTGGGTTCCAAAGCTGGACAATAAGTTAACAAAAGGATGCTACCTCTTTAAATAGGAGTTTTAACTCATCCCTCTCTAATCGTTCATGTAAATTACATTCTACAAGTGAAGAAAAATTCATAAAAGTCGTACTTACTCATCTCAGAGGGAGATCTGGCATATGAATAGTGCCTGTAACCTCGGAAGGTGAAACGTAGAAAATATCACAGGCAACTCCCACCTCAAGTTAACTGAACCAAAAAAGGGAGAATCCTGATGTGAAGGAGACTTGAAGGAGATCCTCCCTAATCGCTTCTTAATAGACTCGCAGCCCTGACACAGGAAACAAATCAGGAATTCTGAGGACATGTAATTGTTAATCACTTGCATTCACTATCAAGTTCAGTAAGAACTTAGAAGCACAGACAATGAACTTTATCACTCTGAAAAATAAGGCTTATTGCTAAGGGTATTCACAGGCTCCGGCCATGACAATTCCATTGTACTTTCACAGTTATTTATTTGCCTCTAGTGAAGAGAGGGGGGGGGAAAAATCATTATCAGTTGTAATCAATATATTTCATAAGCAATTTTTTTCTGTAGGATTTAGCAATACTAGATTTATAGTTCTAACTTGTTCAAAATACTTATTAGACTTTCAAAAGATGAAACAGACTGAGCTTCTCTGGGAAAAGAAAAAAAGACCATGAGAAAGAAATTGAATTAATAGCCCTTACCACACCACCACACTGTATTAATGAACATTGTGTCAGAATGACGTTGCAACTTGGGAAACTGGAATTTAATTTTTTTTGTATTTGCTCCCCTAGAAAAAGAACAATGGAGTATGCAAATAGGGTAGTAGAAAGCAGCTAGAAGATCTGTGGAATAAACTACATAATCTGACAAAAAAAAATAGTTAAAAAAATGAGAAAAACTATATTAAGGATAATTAAGTAGGTGTTTTTTCCAGTGCCAAACCATCAGATCCATACATACCTCCTTTTCATTAAACCTTCCTGTCCAGAGGCAAGAAAGATACCACACTGGGGTTTTCTCTACCCAGAAAAGCTACGTTAGCAGGAATGGTGTAACCCCTGGTTAGCAGGAATGGTGTAACCCCTGGTGAGGTTTCCAGATCATGTATGGTTTGCTGGTTTATTCCACTAAGCCTTTCCAGTATAAACAGAGCTTAGACTGACAAAAGAGTGTTTTACTTAGTAAAACTTCTTAAGCCAGCTCTTCAAACAGGAGCTCTACCAATGAAAGCAGGTTTTTTTTCCTTTGGTGTTGTCACTGCCTCTACGCTTCACCTTCTGTCAAAACGGAAATACTGAAAAAAGTAAAATCACATTCTGGCCAGCACAAAATACGAGCCAAACTTTTGAGCATGGCCTGACTCTAGCATGAATGCAAGCAGACTATATACCTACATGTGTGTGCATACCAGCACAGCTTCACTCCTTACAGAATGAAAGAGATTACCTTGGTACAGAACATACATATATATATATACACTGTACACATATGCATATAAACACGCACATTTACTACATGTGTACATATAACTGTATCCAAAGTTAAATTGCATCAGCATATTAGCACAAACTAAAGATGACCCCTCCACCAGGTAACAGAGCAACACAGATTTCGAGTGGAAGAGGAGCCTCATACAATACCAGAATTACAATGTTAGGCTGAGATGAAAGTTCCCAGAAACAGCTTTACCCTGTAATTGTGCCAGTTACTGGTTCCCCTTCAGTGAGTTTCCTGACAGGAGCCCCTATCCTCAGAAGGTTTGCTGCTTACAATTGCCGGCTTCAGCCTCTCCCTGCATCTAATTGCCAGCTTGCTTGTGTTGCAGATGGAAAAGCTGATTGCCAGGTGTGAGGGATGGGAAGGATTTTTCCCATACCAACAAACTGCCCGATGGAGTTGGGTTGGGTTTTTTTCTGCCTTCTGCTCAGCATCCAGCAGGTCTGGTTTTACTGGTATTTAAATGAGCGTTCCTGCAACCTTGGGCAGCTCTGCTGTGAGAGAAGGTTGGAAGGGCCCCAAGGGCTCTGCAACCCGGTAGGACACCAGCAGGTAAATCCTGAGAGTGTGTACATATGTATATAGCAGGACAGGGAATATGTTTCTGCACCTTAAATGGTTCACGTCTCGCTGTGTCTCCCATCCCAGCACGGTTCCTTGTGACGGATCGGAGGAAATATGGCTGTTACTGTATACCGCATTAGAAGTTATTATTCCCAGGTGAGATCCAACTTTGCCAGCAACATTAACTGGTTTTACTCCAGGGAGATTAACAGCTGTTAAATACAGCTACAGCATCCTCACTTAGCCAAGCAGCATGTACCTCACCAGGTACATACTCAGGGTTGGTTCTGCTCATGGAGCCGTGCCTTAATAACACGTTTCTTCTGGAATTTCAGGGGATGTTGAAGGTTTTTCTGTGACACTGCTATTCTGAACTCGTTTCTGGAAGGTTTGTTTGGCTTTTCTGTTCCACAGAGCTGTGAGGTATAACTCCATACAAAGACAGAGAAGTTGTGCAGAGAATAACCCACCCTGCGGAGTCTGGGTGCTTGATAGTCTAAGTCTGGCAGAAACTTGTCCAAAATCCTCAAAAGATTACTAGTGAAATGCTGAAATTCCTGTCCCTATGATTGATACATTTTACAAGGTCTCTCAAATTCCTTCAGGATCAGGCTAAACATATCCAGCAGTATCAAAATTAATGTGACATACTTTCCTGGCACAGAGATAAGCAATATTTCTGAGAGATCAGCTATGTAGAAAATAATTTTCTAACAGTAAAATATTAAATTATGTCTGGTGCAACATACAGTTAACACAAAACTTCCCAAAGTTTTCTCCAACCGTAGCACACATCTTAAGTTTTTATTGCATAGATTTATTCTAGTATACTTAGAAGAGAGATCAAAACTGGCCTTACAGCTCAAAGCTAGTTACAAACTTAACTATGAAGAGACTAGTGTCTCTCCATAATTAGCCCATCAAACAGGGAATGTACTTGTCAGTCGCCGAATGCATATACAATTATTCAGCAATGTTTAAAGGAGTAAAGGGATAAACATGATCAAAGAGCATCCAAGAATTAGGGATATATCATTTTAATCTCTGAAAATTGCACTACACATCAAATGCATGACAAATAGAATAAATAACAGACAAATTTGATTTATAAAGTTTGAATACCACCTAGGGGTTATGGTGACATCATGCAGCAAAAAAGAACTAGAATTTAAGATTAAAATTCGCCTTCAAAATTCCCCGATTTTTGTTTTCTATACTACTGAAAAGTACATTGAAAGAGATCTCAAAACCATGTCTTTCACAGACCCACAACTCTTGTCTGTGTTTTTCATTAACTATTCAAACGCCACAGACAGGGTTTCTAAACTGTTGAGGGAAGCCATAGCTTATCCTCGTAGTTACAATAGTCTCCAAACTCCTTCATGCATATTTTTGGTTGGTCTCAAAACTATATCTAGTCTTTCTTATCACTGAAACTTAGCTACAGTTAACAGAGTTCCTTCTAGACTTTCTAAGTGTACGTAAAACACGTTAAACGTGTGTGATTTCTGCTCTGTGTTTGATAACACAGGGTAAGCAGTTCTCAAATCTCCCAGTCATCATCTGCTCCGAGTGCTCATACCTCTGCACAGGTGAGAAAAGCCGGGGCCATCTCCATGGGCCCATTTCCTTACAGCCGTGCTTGCTCCTGGCTCTCACCACACAGTATCAGCCTCTAACAACTACGTAGATATGAAAGACTCCCACAGCAATTCTCCTTGCTATCAGGTGTTTGGATCTTGAGTTGTTCAGTTGCGTTAGGTCAACCGCAATGTATTTACACTAGCTGAGTACTGAGGCATTTGGGCATTTTTTTTTGAGTTGTGGAAACCTAGGTGAACAAAGAGAAAAATCCTTGATGCAGTTCAGTTCAGAAGCAAAAACACTGGCACACTATGTTTGTCGTTATTTAAGTTAAAGCAAAACAACCAGCTTTCAAAGAGCAAGTCTCATTTCTGTCTCGTTTTTCTATTCCATGCTAAGATTGAGTTGTGACTACCACCCATCCCGACTCACACTTTATGCGGAATGAACCAGCTCAAAACCTGATTTGTACTGCACCTCTCCATCTGGCAGTATGAATACGCTGCTGTCTTTGGGAAAGGAGGTCCATGCAGCAAGAAAGGACAACATCGATGGCACAGTGGAATGGGACAGTGCAGCTTCTGCATGGTGATATTAACAGTGTTACACATAATGCTATTTATGGATCAAAAACCCTGTCCTTGCATGTTCTGCGTGAAGCTACTGTGCAGCAAGACCGCACATAAGCATTCATATAAATAAAAGTCTGCCATTAAAATAAAAAATGCTAACAAATTGTCATGTAAAGGATGTCTGCCCCTTCTAACTAATGTAGCCCTGCAATGGGAACCTCACTCAGCCAGTCTTTTAGGTAAATATTCGTAAGTCCTTTTTTTTCCACCTCAAAAAAAAATACATATATTTTTAAATTCCAAACCCAGGCTCTATTGTCTTTTTTGAAATAAAAACACTGCAAACAAAAGAATAGAAATGAAAGGGTTGATAAACCACTATTCTCCTTGCCCACTGGCAGGATGCACTGTTTTCTTCAGGCTTGTACTTTGTCCAACAGCCTTTCTATCGCAGCAAGCCCTGAGTGTCTTCCCAGGTCTTTGGGAGAAGTTGGCAGGGGGGAGTTCCCCTTCAGGGCTCTGGCTGCCTGTCAGCTTCCCGCTGTCTGTGGGCACCCACCATCCCCAGCACCCTGCGGGCTCCCTCTCCTCTCACTCCCTGCCTGTCCACGATGGCACCCAGCAAAGTTTTCCCATGACTTACTCCCAAGGATGAGGCGAGCTGTACTCGCTCTTTACAGAGTTTCCCACAACTCCCTTGCATCCACCAAAATAAAGAGGAGCCTTCTTTTTGGCTGCCTTTCTTGCTTTCGTCTTTCAAAGGAAGATGACATACATTGATGAAAAACCAGCAAGCAAACGCATAAACTAGATGCCATCTATCACAGGTCTCCCTGTCCTCGGGTAACTGACAACTCAGCTTTATTCCCTCTCCCCGTAGCTCAGAGTGTGCCTCAAAGCTCACTGAAAACAGGTATTGATCCAAGATGCTGCAAGGGTAGAGCCTTTTGAGCAGCTCTGTGCCATCATTTTTCCTGGGGGTCTGAAAATACACAAAGGCTGGGTCAGCTCAGAGGGAGCCTGGACTGAACGTGGGCAGGCACAGGAGTGGCGGTGTCTGCCCAAAATGAATGCACCCAGGACACACTCTCTCTCCAGACTCACTGGCATGAAACATTTGCTCTCTGCGAAGGTATATTTTTTACTGCTCAGCCACTCTCAACTAGATTAAGGTTTTTTTATTGCCTTCATCAACTTAGTATCTGTCACTTTCAATTATACTGACTCATATTTAAGAATAATGCTAATTATTTTAATGTGTTTGCTGTAAATCTAGCCCATGCTAACAGCTATAACACAAATCATTTGTGACCTGAATCTTGAATTGTAATTTAAAAAATGCTTTGTATTGTTTGTATTACCATAGTGTTCAAAAACCAATGAGGACCGGGATGTAACTGTAGAAGAATTACACCAGACACATAAGAAGACTGGCTTCCTGTCTCAAATACTTCTCAAGTAAAAAAAGATTTTAAAAATGGATTGAAATTATGACAGATCCTGTATCGTTGTTTTAGATGACCCTTCTCTGAGACACGCACTGTTAAACTACAAGGAAAAGGGAAATCGTCAACAAGAAAGAGTTAATATAGATAGTTTTCGCAGAGGATTGTTTTGTTCTAAGCAAATATATATAATGTAGAACTGACAAGTCTTAGCATCAACTCCTTTTTGGGGTGCAGGGGCACAGGCAGCAGACATTTCACTAACATTTCAGAAAATAAAAAAAAAAACATTCACTTTTCTTTGGATTTCCTGAAGTATTTTAATCTACACTTTCATTTTTCAGCTTGCGAGTTTTAAATATAAAATATTACTCCCTGGGTTAAAAAGAGATAAAAGGACTAAAATCTGCCTTCTAAAGAAAAAGATATCTCAGCCAATTTATAGGGAGATTAATAGTCTGTGCAGTTACACCAGATTCTTAGAATAAGGCAAACTGAGAACTAAACATATATCAGTTACTTACAAGCTGAAAGATACTACAAGTAAGAATGAGATCACAAAATGGCCATAAGAGGACTAAGATGTTTTTATGATGTTCGAAGGTCTGGGTTACAGAAATGAACAGTTAGAAAAAAAATTCTATAAAATGTTAAACCCTCAATAAAGAACAGTTAACAGGAAATACGTGACTATGGATAGGACTTTGCCATCTGCTGAGAAATTAAAAACAAGAAGTAGCAAAGGAGTGCTTCTTTGCCTACTCACGGCTTCATCCAGCTGAGGACCTAACACCTATGGCTTGGTCCAGAACCTGTGCTCTGGTTCTTGCTGTCATCACTTTGTTCACAGGTTTTGATTTAAAGACTCATTCTCAGTGATGTTCAGGGAATCACAACCAGTCTCTTCCCTTCCAAGGCTGTCTATAGTCTGTCAGTCTGTACCTCTTAGACTGCAGAGACCTGTTGCCTTGCTGCAGGACAGATGAACACTATATTACTTGCTGCAAACTTCAACTGGAAGGCACTAGATAAATCCTGCCCTGCCTCACTTATAGCATGAATGTTGAGGGTAAGTGATTATATCTGGCCAAGAGCTAACAGAAGGTGCTGTTTCCATCTTCTAAAGCTTACAAAGGCACTGGACCTGAAATTACCTGAGCAAACGTGTCGGTGAGTAGCTGCTATTAACCAACAGAGAGGCAACCTGATTTACTGTCTTGAAATAAGCTTAAATGACAAATGAAATAAAAACCAAGACACTGAACCTCTATCTTTGTGTCAAGAAAATAGGAAATAAGTAGCACTTTGATATGTAAAGCAATAAAACTGTGTTTCTTTATTAGTCACAATTACCAAGGGACACACTTCTGGATAGGGCATGCTTCTATAGGACTATATTATCATACCCAAGCATGTGTGATCTGTTGTGATGGGATCAATATTACAGGGAATCTCTTTTTTTGCTGTTGTTCTTAGAAAAGTCTAAAAAACATTCCTCTTTACAGATACAGTCATCTAAGTAGAAGAAGTGGTACACCACATGCAGATGTGCATCTCCAGGAGCCCATATCCCCAGACTTTTATTGTCTGCAAAAGGTCTCATCCATTAATTATTCAAAAGTCATGTTACTTTTGGCAAAATGCTTATTGAAAACATTTAAATCTTATTTCAAAATTACAGTATATGGCTTAATCCTCCATCCTACACTTACAGCCCTAAATATGGAAGACAATCCCTGACTTGCTTATAAGTATCTTGGGTAAAGAAATATCAAGCAAACACCTGTGATAGGGTCTCTAAACAACTCACTTGACCCAGAACTGCAGACACTGGAACTTTAGTGGTAAACTCTGCCTGCAGAGGGAAAGTGAAGAACAGGCCAAATATCATGTAGAAATAATATGGAAAAGTTTCTGGGTATTTTGGTGCCAAATTTTTTATACTGGTGTGGTTCAAGTTGTCTTGTCGTGCCAGGCTGGCAGTGATGTCAATATTCATTTTCATGAATATAGAGGAAGGGATATGTGGACAGTCAATAGGAGTTACTGCTGGTAACTACTATTTGAACTGAGTGTTGACATCAAATATTTTCTTGTAATTCTGATCAAGAATGGGGACACCTGAAATGTGAACCTGAATCTCCCCATATGCAGGCTACCTAGCACATCAGCTTCCCCTACAAAGCCCTACCACACAAACATCTTTTTGACAAGGTATTCCTAGAAAGTTTGCTGTTCCTTGTGGCTAGAAACTGTAGTGACCTGAGCAAATTTGCTTGCTTCTCTAACTGATCTCACCTTACAGTGCGGCTGAGGTCAGTCACTATGTCCTCGATTCAGTCTTAGAAGAGATGAAGCAATAACCTCTCTCCTAAGCCTCCTGAGGATACTTGTCCACATACCTGCAAAGCATCTAGGTATTTCCCAAACACACACCATGCAGGAGGCAAAAAACAGGGAACAGGCTGAAATGTGTTCTGGATAGCTTACTTTATACTTCCCTGTGGTCATAGGTCATTTTCCATAGTCAGATGAATGTAAAGTAGAAAATTCAGGTTTAAATCACATAAATATGTGATATTTCTACATATTTCTATTTATTCTGTAAACTAGTTTAAAGCCATTATCATCATTTAACACTCCAGGATAATATTTTAAAAATTATTTTAAAAAATTCCTCGAGCCTGCCTTACAGGACTTCTCTCTTCCCTCATTCCTTCCTCCTCTGCTCTCTTTTCTGTTTTCACTAACTCATGAGTACTAGAGTGTTCGTGGTTTGTTACACTCACCCTGTAGCAGAACCTCCTTTTGTTTCTTTACCCCACAGTCAACCAGCCTGTGTAACTAATTCTGATCCCACATCAACACAAAATTACTGGAGTAATTAATCTTGTTTCAAATTCTGGCCATCTGTACAGAATCTCAAAAGACAGATGCTTAAAATTATCTTTGAGAATACCTGTGGAAAAATACTGATCATCCAGCTATTTGCATACTCACCACATTAAACACAGAGAGGGGGAGCTTTGAAAATTCTGGCATAGATTTCAATGTTTTCTGCAATAATCTTAGATAAAATGCATTCTGCGTGAGCTTCAAAACTCCAAACACTTGTGCCAGCGAAATGCTGCCATTTTAATTCTGAGCAAAGAGTGGATCACCTGCTGAGTCCAATGTTAGGTCTAAAGTTTTCAGTCATTTAAAGGCAGTCTTCTGACTTAAATATAAAATCAGTGGCTTACACAGTGAATCATTATAAATCTCTTGCAAGCTTTTAAATCAATCAGTCAAGCTTAGAAAGCAGTGATTTGGAGAATCATAGCTCTGAGGCTTTGGGGACTTTTTGTGCAAGGGTAATAAGAGTAAAGGATTTTGTAGCTTTTAGAAATAGTGGTTAGTTTGCTTTTTACCTCCCAAGGAGTACCCAGGTTTGACTAAGTAAGTTTACCATAATATTTGAAAAAAAAAAAATCCATGACTTAATATTATTTTCAAAATCTAAAAGAGATAATAACACAAAAAAAAGTTCATTTAATCTGCTTAACCATAAAACCCAGACTAAAATTATCCTTTACTCAGAAGATAAATTATTTTCTGGCTAATAGTGAAAACTGAAAACTGTAAATGCTTTTCAATGCAAAGGTAGTTGGAAAATAGCTGCACTGGTGGCAAGAGTAGTGGCACCTAGAATGGAAGACGCTTGGCATTTTCCATAAATACAACACTGTTTTCAGCTGCTCATACCTTTGGTGGAGATGAATCATGAAGCTGAAATTTTCTATGCCTCAGCCTAGTTACAGCTTGTTTGTTGGAGAAGAAGCAGCAATTCAGCAAAGGACATTGGAAGTTTGTCAGAACAAGATTAGATACAAATTTTTATTTATGAAGACTGTACTTGACTCCACACATCTTCCACAAGTTTTCCCGTTTGGGTAGGGACCGTTGGCCGTCAATTGTGTTTTTAGTTACCTTCATAACCCCTAGTGTTGGATGAAAAATGCATTTTTTGTGATAAGAGGTATAGTGCGTGATTTTTTTTGCCTCTGCTTACTTTTGTGTGCATTTTTACATATATATATGCATGTGCACACATTATTCACATATGTGTGTATGTATATGTGCACACATATACAAAGAATATATATGTATGTATGTATGAATATTCTTTTTCTTTTTTTCTGTTACAAAGGGTGTGCCTAAGCAGCAGAAAGGAAGGCTGCCTGTTCATTTTGTTCTGGCATCTCCACTCCGGCAGAAGTGAAGCTTCTGGAAAGACAGGGCTGCCCCTTTCCTGAGAATGAGAATTATTTCCTGGGAGAGGAAGGAGATGAAGGTGGGAAAATGTAGGTACAGGCAGGGCGGACTGGGAGGCTCCTGGAGGAGCAAAGGACCTGCTTGCAGCGGAGAGGGTGGGGAAGCCACAGCTGAGCCTTAGGGGTGACAGAAAGCAGGAAATTTTTACTGTCACCAGAGGGATTGCATGGAGTTTGGGTAGCTTTGTGAGGAAATTACTCTTGCCACTCCAGAAAGGCAGGATGAGGGAAAAAAAATACAAATCAACCTAGAAAGACACAATGCGGAGAGAGAAATTTAATATCAGATCTTTTACTTTAAGCAGTGCCACTGTATATACTCTCTAAGGACAAAATGATTTTTTTTTTTCAGGTTATTATTATATATTTTAACTGAACCAAGCTGTATTGACTGGAGGCTCAGAGGTGCATCTGGGCAGGATGGCAGTGCTGCCACCCCACCGCACGGATCCAGCTGAATGCATGTCCTGCTGCCCTCCACATTAAAGGGCTTGAGTCCATGCTCTGCTCTGGGATCTGCGTCTGTCCTTCAGAGCTATCCAGCTCTGCTGCAGACTTCTCAAGCTATGTGCTCTCTGTATCACAAAAGAAGGAAGAGAGAGACTTTAGGGATCCGTGAGTCATCTTCCTCCTCCTCAGCAACACAGAGCGCCTTTGGCTGGGAAGCTGGAGGGCTACGCTTGGTGCCACGTTCCTAACTCACTGCTGCGTTTCAAACGGGAAAGAGGCACTGAGAACAAGAAATGACAGATAATTGCTTGATATCCGCTGTGATTTTTCCTGATGTGGTGCGTGCAACTGTGTGAGGAAGCCAGGGAGCAGCCCGTCATTACGGCCTGGGAAAAGCCACACGCAATCAGCACGCTGTTCCATCTGTTTGAGTCATCTGCCTCTGGTAGCATCCGCTGCTGGTTAAATCAAGACATAAACTCACTAACGGACAGTTACAAAATTTCCTCTGGAAAGCAAGTTTTTCTGTCATCTCTGATGACTTGTGCTTCAAACAATAGAATGGATAGGGCCAGGCATGCTGAAATTATTTTATCGAACACAACAGCGCACATAGTCATTTCGTGCAACTACGCTTTTAAGTTATATCCTTGCAACGAATACCAGGCCCTTGGCCCCCATCATCTCTGACGATAATGAGTTTCACATATTAATTATGCATTATGTAAAAGAACATTTCCTTTGATCCATTTTAAATATTCCTCTTTGGCTACATAGAGAGCTCTTTCGTCCTTGCGCGGTTAGAAGTGGGGGGGTAGCAGCCAGCCCTTCACCTGCTCTTCTATTGGCTTCAGTGGGACTGGGAAGTGCTCAGCCCCTCTAAAAAAAAAAGGCTAATTATGTGACTTCTGGTGTATTTAGGAGCCCAAACTTACATATTCTATGTGAAAACAGTTGTGCAATTAAGCATAACCAGCAATTTTCTTTTGCAATGACTGGACCCCTCCTGCTTGCACATCAGAGTCAGAAGCTATTCTTATTATTACTATATTGCCTGATTGATGCACTAAATTCACCATGTAAATAGTATAAAACCGACTTTTTACACGATGGGCCTAAGATAAACCCTGTATAGTCATTAGAAAGAATATCTCTACATTTGGTCATCTTCAGATCAGGCCTAAAGCTCATTTTGTTCCTAAAGTACACTTTGCTTCAGCAAATTTAGCTTGTAATTCCCTGAGCTTTGTGCCTTTCCGTCTATGGTAGTGCATTAACATACTTTTATTGAATTATATTTCTCATTCATGTTAAACTGAAAAAAATTAAGAGCTTGCAGCAAACTAAATTCAGGTAGATATAACATCATAGAAGCAGTGTTTGAATAGAAACATGAATCAGGTAATAAATAGCTCTCTTTGATCATTGTTTTTAAAATCTCTTGAACCATACTTTGATTAGTTCTATTTAATATTTAACATCTGGTTAGTCAATTTCAATCTGCAATGAGCGCTGCTGGAAAAATTCTATGCTGACTAAATACATTTATAATACTACAAAGCTGACATGTAATTGATTTTAGTTCCCATAAAAGGATTATGTTAACTTTTCTTAATCCATATATTAGGGTTTCATGAAGTCCAGTGAATTCGCACCAGGGATACCAAGTGTTTATTCCTTATCAATATTTTATGTAAAAATGATGGGATTATATTTTAGCCTAAGTACTTCTTGCGAGTTTTTCCACTGGAAAACACCTAAAATACATAAAGTATTATAGTGCTGCTGTAGCATTGGTACAGTGAAGGACTATTTGGAGTTTTCTGGGTTTATTAGTCAAATAAAACCATACTGCAATGAAATTTGGTATGGCTGTATATCAAAGATTGTTTTTCCTTCTGCTAAAAGGGTATGATGGATATTTTTTAATTTTCATAATTGAACAAAAAGTATCAGATTGTAACCTAGTTAAAGACTTGATTTAGAAACAGAGTATTTCTGACCAATGTGAGTTTGGGAAATAATGAAAATTGTCAGTAGCCATCAATGCTGGGAGTATTCAATTGCAGAAGGTTAATTCAGGCAATTTGGTAATCTTTTTTGTCTCCAGCTCAACAGAATAAGTACCGTATTAACAGTAAATGTACTGCCCTTATGTGTCTTAAACAAATGCAGAATTAATAAAAGAAAAAATAATAAGATCTTTGCCTATCTGATAACAGTTTTATTTTATGAAAATATCTCTGCTTAATTGATCAAGACCATGTGCAGCACTGGACGCACCTTGCTGTTGGAGTGAGTACAGAGGAGGGTCATGAAAATGATCCGAGGGCTGGAGCACCTCTCCTATGAAGACAGACTGAGAGAGTTGGGGTCATTCAGACTGGAGACAAGAAGGTTGAGGGGAGACCTTTTAGCAGCCTTCCAGTACCTGAAGGGGACCTGCAGGAAAGATGGAGAGGGACTTTTTACAAGGGCATGTAGTGATAGGACAAGGGGAAATGGCTTTAAACTGAAAGAGGGCAGATTTAGATTAGATCTAAGGAAGACATTTTTTACATTGAGGGTGATGAGGCACTGGAATAGGTTGTCCAGGGAGTTGTGGATGCCTCATCCCTGAAGTGTTCAAGGCGAGGCTGGATGAGGCTTTGAACACCCTGGTGTAGTGGGAGAGTGTCCCTGCCCATGGCAGGGGGATTGGTACTGGATGATCTTTGAGTTCCCTTCCAATCCAAACCATTCTATGATTCTATGTTTCTCAGGTGGTTTTAATACTGCAAATAATGTAAATTTTGTGTATTTTGCAGTATTAAATGTGCCACATTGAGGTATTTGTTTTGGAATCAGGAGCCTGCAGCCCTGAAAACAGTGGATAATAATGGAAAGAGTTCATTCATTAGCAGCAATGCTACATTGCTAGCTCTGAACACTTCTTTTCAAAGTTAGCATGTGGTATATAAATGATACATGACTTTGGGGTGTATTTCCATGGAAAAAAAAACTATTCCAGACTCTTCTGCCTATGAAAGATCATCTTGTCATGTTTTTAGACAATTGCAATATAAATATACGATTACACATCCCTGAACATCTTTTACCTACTACTATTATCCACCTCATAAGTCTGTAATATGAGGTATGGACAATTTTCTGTTGGTTTCACAGAGTTTCTCCAAACAGCCAGTTTGAATAGACTCGATGTCGTTGGGTAAGGCCAGAAATGGTAGCCGGGCTCACTGAAAAAAAGTCCTTCACCCGCTAGTTCTGAAAAACAGACCCTGAACTGACAGGAAAACCCTAGGTGGGATATTTAAATCTTAAGTAAGTGGTCAGTTAAGTGCCTGCAGAAGCAAAAGGACGGATAGCATATTTGGTATGCTAATAGAAACCTATTTACTGGAGGAAGTGACAAAAACATCAATCAAATCAGAAAGGGCTATTAAGAACTGTTAACTCCCTTTCAGATGAGCAATGATTTCCATTGGGAAGTAAATAAATATTCATGACAGGGAGCAGTGACAGAAATTTCACCAAAATTACACTCTGGCAAGGCTTCCGAACCAGACAAATCTTTAGGAGAGACAGTTGGTCTGCGTTTTGGAAGGGGATTAAGTGTTTAGAGAACTCTACACAAGACATTATTCTCTTTTCTTTCATTGAAAATCTGCTGTAGATGTTGTGTTTCAATATTGTCCAGTAAGTTATCCAAAACTGAGATTTTAAAGAATTTAAAGATCACTTCAATATCATTAGAAGCTCTTACCCCCCCATACTTGTTTTGATATATTCTCAAAAATATCTTTCTGTTTTTCCCAAGATAAAAGATCTTGTAAAAATTGATAGTGGATCCCGATATCTCATGCAGGTGATCACGTAATTTGAAAACAAGGTTTGAGCTTTTTTATGTGAACAGGAAATTCTGCCTACAGAGCTCTAAATGTATTGATAATGCAACATAAAAAGGGTCATTATGCATTTACAATGTCCCAGAACCAGATTGGAAAACAAACACATGCTGTTTTTTTCCTTTATTTCCATATGAAAGAAAAAAATCTTTACCTTCTATTTCCTCCTTTTAGGCTGATACACAGGAAGGTAAATTCTGGCTTTATCTATCCCCTTTCCACCTGTTCAGGAAAAGAATATTTTTACCCTCTTTTTAGAAAAAAAAAAAATCAATGCAGGTTAATAAATATAACAGCTCACAATGCATTAGTGTATTAGTAATGTAACCTAAAATTAAATAACCTACTTACAAATATGGCAGCCTTCCATGCCAAGTTTCAGCCTGGAGCAAATTTTTATGGTTAAGTTACGAACCTCTAAAATACTGACATGTCCTTAATCTTACATGTCTCCATCTTTACCATTTGCTTCTTTTTGATACCAATTAAGGGATATTTTTCAGATATCTTTGCAGATTGGTTACTTGTATTGAGTTAGTGGTAAGAATAAATGATTATGCCTTATCTCAGTGCATGGAAGAAGAAATTTTTACATAGAGAAGCAGAATATTTTGCCTGAGATCTTCAGTGAAAAGAGGAAAAGGATATCATAGAATCATAGAATCATAGAATGGTTAGGGCTGGAAGGGACCTTCAAAGGTCATCTAGTCCAACCCCCCTGCAAGGAACAGGGATATCTCCAACTAGATCAGGTTGCTCAGGGCGTTGTCCAACCTGGCCTTGAACGTCTCCAGGGATGGAGCAAGGATATCCTGGCTCATTTCCTTAAAAGCCTTCCCCTTTATGAAGATTGCAAGTCAAAATCACAGGAGGAAGAGGTTTCTCCATTTCTCTCTGCTGAGCAGTTACCAATTTGAGGAATAAGGAATTTGATTTTTTTTTCTGTGAAGATTCACTGATCTTGTAAAGGATTTAGGTGATACTTTGTTTTGTATTCTTCTCTTCCCTGATGCATTTTAGTGGTCCAGTTGTAGATCACTAAGACTAGGACGTAAAAGGTGAAAATATCTGTAAAACCTATCTATAAAATTTCATTTCAACTTGTTGCTGGTGTACAGTGAGGGTCAGGGACTTGACAAGGATGAATGTAAGATTAAGGAAAAATCTGGTGATTTTTATAGGCTGAAGGAAAAAAAGATTCAACACCAAGGGTTCAGCATCATTCAGTCACTCAAATTAGGCACCAAGAGTCACCTGAGATGCCCCGAGGTACCTAAGAAAGCTTACAGGGCTGACAGGTGCAACACACAATTTATGGGAATCCCAGCATGGATTGGAAGCTGAAGACTAAGCAGAAAACCCGGGTTACCTCAAGACACAGCAATCTCATGCTCAGGCAGCTAAGTTTTGTTTGTAGGGTGAGATTCAGTTTTAGATCAGATCTTCTACATGTAGTTATCTCCACCTAAGCTTGAAGCTCAATTCAGCTCAGTCTAAATGTCAATGTTCAGTGCCATTTGTCCTGCCTCTGAGTTGGAAGAACCACCTGCTGTTCCAGAGGTGCTCAGGTGCACCATGTGTCCTATGGCAATTTAGCCAGCCCTGTGTGCATGCCAGGGGTGTCTCAAATGACACATGACACATCTTCTCAGGTGTCTGAGCTCTCTACAGTCAGTACAAGTGTAGTCTATAGAAACTAGAGAGCTATTTGGCTTACTCTAAAATAGATGTGCTAGGTGAAATTCAGTTGCCTAAAGAAAGACACCTGCGGCCATTTTAGAGGTCCTTATGAACCTGAGACATCCTCACAGGGCTGTAAGATACGACACAGAATTTTTGGGAGACCTGTACCCTCCTGGGGCAGCAACTAGAACTAAATTAAATTATTCCCAGTATCTAAAAGGGCAGTATAAACCTATTTTTAGGCATAAATCTCACCATATATTTTCTTTGAGTACAGCGGTAGCCTAGACACCACACCCTGTGGACACCATAGGCATGGCTCAGCTGCTCACTCATATGCATCTAGTCCCTTTTGAGATGTCAACCCTATCACTAGATATGTTGAACATCGACATAGGGCTGACAGAAATGACACAAGACCTATCAGAAACCCAAATCCTTCTGGCACAGCTGTTAGAGTCCAAATTCTCAGGCAAATGCTGGGATATCTCAGGTAAACGCACACTTGTGTATGGGCACCTGAGCCTGGTCCTAAACATCTGCAGGCTGTTAAGCAGTTCTTTTTTTTTTTTTTTTTTTTTTAATGCTTGCAAGAATAAAGGCAAGGTAAGAGTAAGGGAACCAAATTTTAGAGACAAGAATCACCCTGAATACTGATTACATGGTAGGGAGGCTATGTAATGGGAGTTCAAGAAAATCTCTGCCTCTCAGATGTGGAGGTGAAGAGGCATTAACTGCCCTGCTCTCAGTGAAGTTGAAAATTACTGTAAGTGCATCTACCCATTTTAAAACTTCAGCCTCAAGTGTGTACTTTATTTTCTGTGTGCATCCTAGTCAGCAACTGGTATGTGCATGGGGATATATATTCAAGCTCAGCTGCGGCAACTGCACAAAACACTGCAAATCTAATTTCAATGACAATCTAACCCAAATTTTGCTGTAGTTCAGACAAAGCATCATCACATCTCAGTGAAAAAACGCACTATGCACGCGAGTCCTTGAAGGCATGAACCAAAGCACGTGCCTTTGCATACAGTGGTACAATCAGCTCTGCCCCGAAAGCTGTCGTTCTTTCCATATTGACCCTCAATTTGCTGGTCATTAGCAGCATTACAGTCTCAGTATGGTTATCAAAAACATAATGTATCTGTACGTAATTACATTACTGCAGTTCATCTTATCATAATGGACAAACAGGCAGATTCAAGTACTACAATCTGATCTCCTCTGCATCCATTCTTGTTCTGTAAAAGTGTGTTGTATCAAACACTGTGTAACTGCTAAATCATTACTTGGAGGAAGGCACCTAGTCTCATGTCTATCGTCCTTATCAATGTTCACTTTCAGGCAAGGGATAGAGTTACTTTATGTCAGCCAGACATCAATACCATGTCACAAAACAGTGTTTCTAATCACAGTATTGCATTAGACTAGTATAAAAAGTTCCATGCATTTCTTTGAACGATATATCATGAAAGCTCTCAAAAATAAAGTAGTAGTTTATGAGGTCACCAGTCATCTACAATTTCTTCATTTTAAAACTAGTAATACGTGAGCTTCAGGGAATGAAAGCCAATGTTATTGCATGACTCTGAAGGTTATGGGTAACGATTGCGGTTGCTAAGTATCTCTGTTCTTTCCACACTGACAGTCTACATCAAGACGAGAGCTGACTCACTGGTCAAAGTCAGTCACATTTGCCCTTTGACCACTCTACAGTTCATCAGCCTTTTTTTGTTATGGAAGCTGTGAGATGTGATTAGAGTGGTTGCTTCTCGCAATATAAATAAAAATGTACAGCTATCAAAACCCTTCATCTTCATTCAAAGGTCTGAAAAAATATTATAGTTAGTGTCAGGTTTTAATAATGTAGATGTAGATTTCCAGACATTTTCTTTGCAAATACCTACCTTTGAAAATGTAAATAAATGTAGATCAACCTATCAGGGTTGAAGTTTATCTCAGTATTTACAGACATGGCAATAGACTTATGAATTGTTTTAAAGATGAGTATTTTCAGGGCTCTGGAAATAAAAGAAAAGGAAGTGCTTGGAGTAAAACTGTAACAAGCAGCTGTCAGAGCTAGAAATATAAAATTAAATCTACAATCTGGTAACAAGATCAAAAGGGACCAACCTGGTCAGCAATTATAACAACAAAAATTCAGTAACACTTACCTGTCTGATCATATTCAAATATAGCTAAAAAAAATAGTGTGAAGAGATTCGCTTGCATAGGTAAGTCAATCAATAATTACTTTTTGCATCCCTGAGTGTTGCCTGAAAATACTATCCATGTAAAGACCACTCAGGTACCCACCAAGTGTGAATTTGTGACCAGACTGCATGACTGGAATCTATTTGGGTTTACAACCGGAGGGATTATTCCCTGTCTCAATTTAGAACAATCCAGGACAAATCTAATGTCTCTTACGGTTTGATTATCAGAAATTATATTCCCAATATAACTTCAAATACCACTTCAAAATCTTTCTTGGTGTTGGCTTAGGGGAACCTTTTCTATGCCAGTGTCTACTCACTGATTTTAATAACAAAAAAAACTATTCATGCATTAGCAAAAATACAAGGTGAAGATAATTTCTGTAAATTCAATGTACCTAGCTTTGCAGACTGTAGTGGCTATAGCACCTTTATGAGCTTCTTCAGGAATCTGGTGGTACACTGTGGTGGCTTGGATCAACAGGTGCAGTTGTAGTCACTCTCATCCCCTCTGAGCCACAAAGCCAAGCCTCACCCACGTGCTTTTGAGCAGGAATATGTGGGCACCACTGGAGCTCAGCTTTCCCACCTTGCTCCACATCTCTGCCCTTACCATAAGATAAATCCAGGCTGGAGAAGAGCTGAAATATCCTACAGGAGGGACTGGGTGACCTTCAGTGCTGGAATACAAGAAATGGGCTGAAACGGATTACTGTAAAAAATGGAAGGTCGTACAACCGAGGACTAGTAACAAGAATTTGGATTATGAGCTGGGAGCTTATAAATTGGAAATGACAGAGGAGAAAGAACAGGCTGTGTCAGTCAATCATATCATACTTATGAGTACCTGTGTGTTTTAGCTGCAAAAAAACAGTTCCTAGAGCATTTCAGGGAAGATATATCCAGCAGAGATAGGAAAACATTAGTGTCATCACACGTAATTCACATTTCACCTAGAATACTGTGTGCAGTTCCGTTTACTCAGGAAAGATGAATTCAGATGGAAAAAAGTCTAGAGAAAGGCTAATACAGTAGTCAGAGGAACAAGGAGGAGAGAGAAGAAAGGAGACTAAACATGTGGCCACGCATCCACAGGTCACTTCTGCCAGCAGCAGCCCAGCCATGTGCTTTGCAGACTGTAGTGACTATAGCACCTTTATGAGCACCTGACTGTGTACCACTGCCCAATGCTGTTGGGGGACTTGAATGCCTAGACCTGCCATCTTCTCCCCTTGCTAATTCACCCAGGGAAAAGGAGGGCATGGAAGAACAGGGTTTGGAAGACTAACACAGGTGTAAACTGTACATGATTTAATTCAGGAGAAAGTTGAAAGATCTCTCCTATCCTTCTGAGTACAGAGTTTTTGGAGTCACCTTCTTATAGAAGAAGTGAGGCGAAAACTTTTTACTGGTTTCCAAGGGGAGTATGGTAGATTAACAACTAATACTACATGGCACAGCACCCTTAAAAGCAACGAGAGGGACAGAAGACTGCCAGTATGCCTTCTGGTCCCATGTTCTTTTACCAGTCTGGTACTTGTTTCTATGTCTATGAAAGACTTCAGAAATTTATGTAGTTCTTTATCTTTACTGCATTAAAAAAAAAATGTAATAGCACAGGTCTGGAAGAGAAATATTCCTCCAAAGGAAGAAGAATGGATTCATAAAGCTTGGCAAATTACAGTCATTGACAAATTAACTCTCTCTCTGAGAGATCAATATCAAGATTGTGCTGCAACTTGGGCTCCATTCCATATGTCCCACAAAAGGGTAAAAACCCTGTTAAACCATTCCTTTTTATTGTCATTTTAAATAAATGAATGACAATTTTATCATTCAGAGGACCTAGGAGTGGCTAATTGATATTTAGGTCTCTCCTTTTGTATCTCACGTTGAACATGTAAATGTCTGCACACATGTGCGTGTTTGTGTGTGTGAATAAACATGTATAAAGTTTAATTGCTATTTATTATTTTAATGAGAATAATCCGCATGGTGCACAATTGCTGATCTACTGAAACGGCAACTGCTGTGTACTAGTTTATTTAAGAAATTTCAGTGACCATATTTATGAAGGCAATGTAGAAAAAAATTCAACATTTTAAGGAAAAAGTAGAAAGAGATTGAATAATGGTGCATTGAACTTACCAGAGCTTGTACCAGTGTACCTCCATGGGTTTTTCAGGCCAATCCCAGGTTGCCAGAAGATGTCACATTCTTGTCCATATGAGAGTTTCAAGCTAGTTAACCTTTAGAAGTTACCTAGCATACACACAAGAGAGTCATTTTTGCATCAATGTCATTCTTGTGCTTCACACTGCCAAAATGATCTACCAGTATTGAAATAATGTCCATCATTAAACAAACAAAATTCCCCACAGATCCCACTCTCCCAGAGAAAAAAATCAGTAGTCATCATTTTAGCAAATGGATAGAAAAAGAAGCGCCATATTTGAGAGAAGGCTTCAGTTGCTTTGGATGGCTGGTATTTTAAGCCAGTCATAAACTCAGCCTCACTGGCCTGTTAAAGAGGGATATGGCTGCTTTGCAACACCAAAGCAGTACAAAATGGATAGAGCACATCAGTGAAAATGGTCCCAGATGTCTTAAATAATAAAATAATATACTAAACGCTTTGCAGTGCTAATGTGCCTTGCGCACACAGATCTCAAGGCACCTTACAGACATTAATGAATTAAGCCCTGTAAAGTGGATAAGTATTATCCATATTATGCCCAAGGGGAAACTGAGAAACAAAGATGTAAGATGATGGTCCAGGAAGTCTGTGACAGACGTGGGAATAGAACCCAGGTCTCCTGGTCCCCACTCCAGGGCTGGAGCAACATAACGCTCTCTGAATTCATCTGTCAGTTATTTTTTTAAGTAAATTTAGTCCTTATGAAATCGGCAGCCCCAAAGACTGAAGTGTTCCATTAAACCACAGTACAGGTAAATCGTCAGCACTGGCTGCGCACATTTTTCCCACGCCATCTCAACAATAAGCATCAAATGCACTTGTTTGGAGTCTGAGGGTTGCTCTTTTTCCATCCTGCCTATTCAGTGCTCAAATTTCTCAGTAGAGGTTATTGAACTACGTACCAGCTGGACCTTGTTCTAATGCAAGCAGGTAATAGTAATTGGTGGCAAATAATATGTGTTATTTAAGCTAAGGACCAAAAGCAATCCTTTGTCATGTTGGTGCATTGTCCAGCCCACATTTACCAGGGTAGATTTTTGTTCAGAACTGCAAAAATCATGTTGAATGCCTCAAAACTCACTAATATTCTTAAGAAACTGGACCGTGGGGCTTTCTTCAGTCTTCAAAGCTTTGAACTCTCTTAAAACAGACAATTCAAGTAATGCCAGCTTTACTGGCACTATCACAGGATCACTCAGGCACAAAGGGACCTTGGGAGATCTCTGGTCCAAATTCCTGTTGAGAGCAGAACCACCTCTGAAATCAGCCCAGGTTGCTCAAGGCTTTATTCAGTCAAGTCTGAAAAAGCTCCAAGGGTGGAGCTTTTCAGGGCTACCTGTCGAAATGCTTGGTTTTTCTCATATGAAATGTCTTTCCTCACGTCTAGCTGGAAGTTCTGCTTCAATTTATGCCCTTTTCCTACCATAACCCCCTGTGAAGGGTCTGGCTCTGCCTTCTCCAAAACCTCCCATTTGGCACTGGTGAGCTGTTAGGTGCCCTGCAGCTGTCTTTCACCCAGGCTGAACAAGCTCTCATCCATCAGGCTCTCCTCAGAAGGCTCTAGCCCCAGCATTCCTGGTGGATCTCCACTGAACTCACCTCTGTTTATTAATGTCTTTCCTGTACTGGGGGCCCAAATCTGGCTGCAGTACTGCAGATGCAGGTTCATGATTGCTGAAAAATCAGAGAATGATAATTTCGCTTGATCTGTCTACAGTCCTGCTGCTACAGCCCAGGATGCTGTTAGCCTCCATCATGTCAGGGCAAAAAGGTTAAGTCTAGCCCCCTTGCTCATCAGGATCTCCAGCAGCAGGGTAGGTGTGGGAGAAGCTCTACTTGTAGAAGCAGGGTAGCTGGGGTAGAAGTAGAGTAGAAGCTCTACTTGTTGTTATTGATGTCCTTTGCCAGTTTCAAACCCACGATGTTTCTGCACAATGTTTCTATATTCTTATTTGCACCCTGTCCTCACTAGCACCTCCTGTTATACTGCCTTTTTACACTGGAATTAGGTCATGACTTCCAAGTTCAACCACACCAGCCTCCTAATACATCCACCAGCTTCTCTCAGCATCAGAGTGGACCATTCTTGGGCTTGAAGGTGGTTGCCCTTAAAGATCTGCCAGCTTTCCTAAGCTCCTTTGCCCTTTAAAGCTGCCTCCCACAAGATCTCACCTATCACTTTCCTGAGTAAGCCAAAGTCTGGTTGCCTTAACCCCATGGTCTGTACTTTGCTACTTGCCTTCTTCACTCCCTTTAGGATGTTGAAATGCGTTTCATTTATGCTAGCTACACCCAAGAATACCACTTATTGTCACATTCCCAACCAGTTCCTCTAGCAGAGCATCACCTTATCTAGCATCTGTGTTAAGTTGTCTCAACACTCTCCAGAAATGTCCTGGATTGCTTGTTTCCTACTTGTAATTTTCTGTACGTTAAATGCTTAAGGTTTCTAATACAAGATTTTCTACTAGGCATTTTATAGACACATTGGATATAAGGCAAATAGTGTCCCAATCGAACAGCATAGACCAAAGACAGGAGGTGAGTTTGTGATTTGGGACTTGAACTTATAACCCTACTTCGTACAACCAATTCTAATTAGAAATAAGGTATTTTTTTAGATGAGATTAATTAACTAACGGCACCATTTCTTCAGAGATGTTGCTGACACACTATCACTTGAAAGCTGTACATTTATACAAGATACTTTCTGGAAAAATTGTTAACTATCCAAAAGTTACAGGTTTGACGTAGAGGAATTTTAAAGCATCTATTACGCAAGGCAGGCATGCCTCAGATTAGAAGTTGATGACTATGTTCCAGTCTCACTATCTGGAAAACCCACTCAATTTACACATAAGCCACAAGGCATTCATAAGAAAAATTAGTCTTTGCTGAGCTAGGTTGGATTGAAATCAGTGACCTATAGGTAGAAAGCTTTGTACATCATTAGTGATTCCCTAGGGCAGCCCGGTAAGCACTAATGTTATGCCTTCTAGAATGAAGCTTGTTTTCTGGAAAGATAAGCTTATTAATTCAATTTTTGACCTTTATTGAGCACTCAGGCAAGGTTGTCCACCCCCTAGACACAAAGGTAATATCTCCTGCATACATTGCTCTCGATCCCAGAAATGTTCTACAATGAAATATTTCAACCTCTTCCTAAACTATCCACTCCCATTAAGTAGTAAACGAGCATTGCAAAAATATTAGCTTAGATTGCTTCCAAAGTGTGTATTACAAGTTAAAAGTTCAATAGATTTTGCAAGGACTTTGTACTAACTTCTGTATTTTTTTTGTACCCAGACACATCAAAATATTGCAGTCATAGAGGCTTTAACGTTTTCTATCTTGAGAGGCACTGTAACTGCATGGATAGCTAGGAAGGAGAGCAGCCGTCTGCTGTGCTTTCTCAGGAAACATTGCTGCCTAGAAATATTCCCGGGATCTGGATCTTGCTTCTTCGTGTTGCTGAACTGTCAGAACAGATTTTGTTGTTGTTTTGGCCCAGGCCAAAAAACTTTCTCCCAGACATTCCCAGGCATAATTTAAGAGCTAGCGAGTGTCCAGGGCCATGAGGAAGTGGTAGCAGTTAATGTGTGGCTACCCTGTTTTGGAGGGTAAGGATTTTAACAGCATTAGATGCCAGCCATTCTGCATCAATTAGGCTTGGTGTCAAAGAGCAGTCCTAAAAATATTTTAAATTTACCATTTCAGATACAGCCTTGAAAAGACACAACACAGACTTCTCTTTTAAGGTTGCAAAAGTATTTAAAAGGCAGCAGAATGCATATGGGACGTTTTTGTTTTCTTTTGGAACCACATTGAGGACTAAGGATTGCCAACATCATAGGCAAGCTCGACCTCCTGTAAGGATAAAACCTAGACTTTTTGATCTAAAATCATAAGCAGTCATGGTGCTCTTTCACTAGGCACCATGATCCAATATGTTAACAAAAACTATGCAAACAGTAAGTGCTACGTAAGCACATCGTTTGGTTTATTCCTTTTGATATTAATTGTAGCACAGTAAACAGCATGTAGGTCTGCTGTACTACAAGACATGTTCAGTTTATAGATTTAATCAAGTGACATTGTCAAGCTCTTATTTTTCTTATTTGGCAAATGGGTGAGCAATAGTTACCTAGAGAGATATTTAATAATAAAGATTATGGAGGACATAGAATTGAGTAAAAAATCTCTTGGCTTGGAGCTCAGTGCCAGTCTTAACCTTGGGTGCGAGTTAAGGGATGAGAAAGAGGCATTTTCATCCAGAATCAATTATCACAAATGCTCCCACAGTCACGGCCAAAATCACATTACTCGCAATAAATTAGCAATACCTGGCAATTCTTTTTAAGTGCCTATAGTTTTAGATTTAGAAAAAAAGGAAGAGTTAAAGTTCAACGCAAAGAAGGAAGATTCCATCTTACTACGTCCTCTGTTGTGCTCTACACTCTTTTGGTCTGAGCATCAGTCTCCTGTGTCCATGCTCCTTGTCCCATAGCACTTTCCTTACCCATTTTGATGCCTCAGCTCCTTAAACATTTCCTCCCTTTGCTCTTCAGAACTCTTGTGCCATTTCTCTACATGCTATCTTTTCCGTTATCTCAACTTGTACTTAAGTCCAAGATTCAATACCAGATCTTCATCCTCTTCCTTCTTTTACCTTGAAACAACATATGGTAATTTATACAAGCTAAGAAACCAGCCTCAGAACTTCAAAATTGTTCCTGTAATTTTTTTCTCTGAAATTATGTATAACATATGGCATGTGAAATTCCAGGGAGACTGGCTGGTACTGGTCAAGATAAGGTGTAGGCAATGAAACTGGTCTTGGACAGGAGGATAATTTCTGACATAGCTACTCATATTGGCTGCCCTTTTATAATACATAGCTGGCTCCAGAAGCAAATGTCAGAAAAATAATTCTGTGAGTATTCACAAAATTATATATAGCATGAATTTACTTCATACAGATATATACTTCTTAAATGTTCATGGAAAGTACACGTGAGTTAAGAAGACTAATGCAGGTTTGCCTGTGTTAATGCTTGAGGAAGGAGAGGTTTAAACTAATATTAAGGATGCAAACATCTAAAGCACACAGATTATTCTCTACATCTATTATGTGTCAGGAGTCATAGACTGGTAAATGCAGAATTAGTAAACTGGTAAATGGAATACATTGATTGCTTTTACATAACATAATACAACTTAAAACAAATGATCAGTATCCCCATAAATCTTTACTAGTGCTTTTCCACAATGACAATTAAATAATATAACAGCACCCTTCACTGCTACGAGCACGCATTCACGAGCAATGGCTTTGTGATGAAAGAACATCACATTTTAATTCTTCACACAGACACTAATTTTTAGTGGTCTACTTTCTTGTAAGAATGACACTTTGAGCAAGATAGTAGCTAGACCAAAAAAGGAAAGTTTTCTGAAGTTTTTAATCTTGCATACTTGATGACAGATTCAAAATCCTAATGTTTTTTTCAAGCCATCCTTTTGTTTCTAGGACACAGCAGCCAACAGAGGGAAATAATGTCATGAGAAATGCTTGGCCAGTCTATGCCATAAAATACAATTCGTTTTGTAGGTATAAAGCTACTAAAACCCTTTCTTCATTGATTCCCTAAAACCTTTCAAATCACCGAGAATATTAAGCAAGCTGAAAAAAGTATATTTGAAGAAACTGCAATGTAAATATTCCACAAGAAGAAAGCGAGGCAGTGTCCACAAATAAAATGAGTTGCTGAAAATCATTTGCTTAATTCTAATGGAGACTGTTTCTTTTAGTTCATATACAGCTGGGTAGGTAAGGAATGAAATTGATGCAGACAGGATTCCTGCTTTCAGTAAGAAAGTATTCCTGTACCATATTGCTTAGCTAAAAATAAAAGAGACCTTCTTTTATTCAGATCTTATTTCTCTATCACAAGCACACTGGAATAAGGAAAGTTGCTTTTTCCGTAGCACTGAGGCAGAAAGAATGGGAAAATGCAAGGCAACTGTTCCCTGATCTTCATGTACATCAATTACATGCAATAAATTCCTTGCTGTTTGAGCACAGACAGAATCTCAAATGCACATATACTTTGGCTATTAGAAAGTATAAACCAAATAGTGATAAACAGTGACTATTTGTTGTTTAGATTTATTTTCTGAGTAATGTAACTGGGTGAAAAAAAACCTAACCTAGTACTGAAGGATGTATCATTTTTAATCTTGGTGCTTTGGCTAGTGCCAACATCAGATAGAGTGTCATACTGCAATAATTCAAAGATCTCTCTATTAGTTTCTCTAAGCCTTTAAAGTAAATGAAGCTGTTACAACAGGAAACGTGAGGCACATTCTCTAATTCTCCTCAGGTCTGGGACCTAAATTTATTTTAAGGAGAAATTCAAGGTAAACTGTATTTTACTTAAACACATTAATCTTTTTAACCATTATTGTTTGATACACTCTCCAGGTGGGGTTATTTCTTTTCAATGCCTGCAATAAAAATTGCTGTTGCTCCGTTTTGCAGTTCAGACGTATTAGCAGCAGCTTATTAAGGCGGCGACCTACTACCTAACGTTACCAACTTTGGGAAGTGATATTCTTTAATTACTCACACGCAGCAGTTAAATATCCGGCGTAATCAGAAAGGGTTAACCGTCTGAATCTGCTGGAACAGTGTTTTCTAAAGAACAATAGAAAAATCATTAGTGTGTTAACTGAAACAATACCATACTTTTCTCTCTATTGTTTAACCTTTTGTCCACATTACAAATATCTCAGTGTAGTTCTTATCTTTGACCTTGAGGGACTGTAGCTTTATCAGTGCTTCCTTTTAGATCACAGATGACCTTCAGCTGATATCATTGAGCCCTGACCTGCCTCGGTGATCTGCTCGCACAGAATACATATGCTGAACAGTGCTGGTGTGTGCAGTAGGGGTAAGTGAATTATTTACAAAAATTTGAGTTGACACCTTTTATCAAATGTGGAAAGATGAAGACAAAACAGCTGCTATTGCTGTCGTAAGCAATCTGCTGGTGATTGAATAAAAGTGTCAAGAAAATGGCTGCTTGATGGCCTTTTGTTCTCTCTCATCCAGCTTGATGTTAGTTTGAGCTGTCAGTTAGGAATCACGGCACGGTGATTTATCAATAGGCTGAGTGACCTTCTCCTTCCGCTGGCTCTAGCGTGAGAAGACAGCACCCTCTGCTGAGGCCGGGCTGCCTCTCCGCCACTGCTCCCAGCAGCCCATGACTGTACTCCAGCAGGAACAGGAATCTAAAATAATATTCACTTCCCACACCACCACCCCCCCCGCCCCCCCATTCCCTTCTGCCTTTGTTTTCTTTTTATCGAGTCTCGAACGCTCAGCTGGGAATGCTCGGACGAAAAGAAAAAGCCACGAACTGCAACACGGATGCACGGGCTTTCCAACAAAAGAGAAAACGATACGTGAATCAGTCACTGGTGCTCGGTCAAAACAAACTTGCTGTAATTAGACAATGGGACGTGGAAACACAGCGGCTGGGAGACAAGGCCGATTGGTGAGGCGGTGGCTGTCTCGCACCAGATGACTCTCACCTTATTCGCATTTGCTCTATAGCTCCCGTTTTTACAGCTGTATTTGCGCTCAAATGTTCTCATGCAATAAAGTATGGACTCCCACGAAGTCACACTGCTTTATTGAACTTCTGGGACTAAGCAAGCGCTCGGGATGTTTCGCACAATGCGCTCCTCCTCTGCAAGAAGCTGGTCCTCTTTCCACCCGGGACACCATCCAGGAGGATCGCTCTCCTCTCCGCACTCACTGACTTCCCAGCAGCAGCTGATCTCAGCAGAGATTTTGAACTTTTAGCAAGCCAGTCTGTGCTGCGTCTTCCCCTGCATAGAATCTTTCTGTTTCCCCCGCCACACGGCCACCCTGCACCCAGCAAAGCGAGGGCAGCCTCAGCGACAGTGCAGATCCAGGCAAGGGCAGCCTGCAAGTGGCCAGACCCAACTCCGTCTTCCCTGTCACTTCTGCAGTGTGTTCCTCTTCTGCTAACAGACCCCAAGATACCTACAGCTGGAGCATGCTTTACATCTCATTGTTAGCAGCTTTCAAAGATGTTTTCATCAAAAATTGCTTTCTGGAACAATACTCTCTCCTTCAGCTTCTTTTCACAGGTTTCTGTTAAATTTAAATTTTACTCAGTTGTCATTTCCACTCTGTCTTCTTTTCTCACAGTTTGTGGGACCAATATTCCTGTACTGCACAGGACAGTACAAGTCCCTTCTTTCATTTCTGAAGAAGAAATCTTTATTATAATTATCAGCTGGAACAGTAATTGTTGATACTTTTAAACATCTATTTTTGCTAAGGCTGAAGTAATGAGTGATTATTTTTTTTCTTGAGGACTCCACTTTTCACACGTGCATGCACGCACACACAACACAGAAATTGCCTTTGTTTTTTCCTGATAGTGGAGAAAAAAAGGAACCAGTGACTCAGGAGGGCTAGTGTTATTTTTCGTGTACACACAGAGTTTAAAAGTAATTCTGTGAAAGAAGTTTTCCTTAAAAACCGCTGTGAAAAAACAATGATTAAAAATCCCAGCAGCTGCCACTGCTGAGAAACAACTTTTTAATTTTTCTCTTTTTGGTTAATTTTGCACAGCAGGGCCTTTTGTGTGTATTTATTTAATCATTTCCTTTTAGGAGCCACAAGTTAAACCTGTTCATAGCCAAGGAGTCTGGCTAGTCTTCAGCACATAGCTGAAGTTTAATAAAGTTTCATGAGTTTTGTGCATATTCATCCAGGCCAGATCCTGTGGATAGATCTATGCAGCAAGAGACTTTAACTGACACAAAGACCCAGATTCTGGGGCCATCACCAAAGAAATGTCATTCAGTCAAGGAGCGAGATCCTCTTGGTGGCAAACAGATGAGCAGCTGGTTGATGAGGAGAATCCAGATCAAAGGATATCCTTGGAAATCCATGGAGTAACCCAAGCTGCTGGGGTATTAGAATGACAAGAAACATTTCATTTACAAAAGGACATGAATTTCTAGCTCTCTGTCCTAGGCAGGTGTAGTCAGTGGCTGAATAAGGGGATCACATTCATGTCATTTCACCAATCCTGAACTTTCTTTTCCCATTTATTTTTCATAGCAGTTTCCTTCATTTTCCCTGCTTTGGTTTCACAGGCATGATTTTCCTTTACATTTCTATCCGATCAGAGCCAATGCTCTGAAATAGTACAGTTATGCTGGTGCTAATCGGACAGAAGGCAAATCAGCATAATGGCCAACATTTTCCAGGGAGACAAAGTGTCTTGGCTGAAACAATCTTTCTGCTCGCAACATGGCTACCAGCTCAGTGCTCAGAAACACTCTGCTGGCTCAGATGAAGGTTACTGAACTGCAAGTTGTGCGTCGGTCTTAAAAGCAAAGTTCTTTAGATCATGAGAGTCTGTAATAGGACATAAATGGACATTTCATCTATAAAATGCCTGCTCATACACTGTCCTCACACCACAGCTAATGCATCAAAACCTGAAATGGGTTCTATGTGACAATTTATTCCCCTGGTTACAGAAAATAATGTCTTGTATCATCAGTAGATTTTCTATAGTACTTACGTGTTCTACTAAGGTGTCTTGCAAACTTGTACTGTGAGCTTTATTATCGGTTTATATTATTTCAATAAAAAGTGTTACAATATTTTGTATTTTCTTGTGTTTAAATGGTCATTCTTTTAATTTCCTTGCTGTTTAGCTGCTCACTTTATTTCTCTCAATCTTAGAAAAAAACTGTAATAGCTGGGGAAAAAAAGAGGTGTCTTGAATGCTCTAGCTGCAAAGATCAGCAGATGTATAGAGGGCACGTTTTTGTTGTTTGGGATCATTTTCATAGGATCAGTGTTAATATTTTTAAACAAAGATACTGATCACTTGCATAAAACATACTTAGCATTTTTCACTGAAGGATCTGAAATACTTTTAAAAGTATTAAACAAGCACAACTCCCTGAGAAGACAAAGACTTTTCAGGTGGCATGGTGGTACTATCTGCTAGGAAGGCTACCCAGAACTTCTCCATTCAAGACATTGTTTTGCTTGTAAGAACAAAATTAGTTTTTTAGAGTGAAAATCTCGGTGCCAAGAATCTTCTCCCCCTTGCTATGTTTTTTCCCTCCCCTTTCATCTCCCATGCTCTACACACAGAAGTAAAACTCTGGAGGGGACTGTGAGGAAACTCTCCCATCACCTTTGGCATATGACAAAGATGTTCTTAGAGAACGTTAGAAAAACATTTCTGCACTGGACGGAGGAACTGCGTGAGGCTCTTCTCACTGTCTGTTGCAAACCAAGGCTGTAGTTTGGGACTGTAAGACACAGTCTGCAGGGACATGGTACAGCAGTTTTGCAGTGGAGTGGAGGGAGGACTGTTTCAAGCACAAGCCCAAAAGCAGACATTTCTAGGGACATTTAGAGAGCAATTAAACTCCAGTTTACCATTGGATCAAGGACTCTCAGCCTCAGTAAGCCTACCTCGAATTTGAGTGAATTTCAAATCTCTGAAACTATGCCAAAAATGCTTGTAAGAAACAGATTTGTCAGATTAATTCCTGAGAGATTCTATCCATGCCAGACATGCCTCATCACAACTGAAAAGCGCTTTCCTTGCGGCTGGAATTGGAACTCAGGTTATCTAAATGTAGATGTCTACATTGCAGCTGTACCTGTGTAAGTTCATTGGAAGGAAACAAGGAGACAAATGGGATAAGGACTATGTGAAAAGACGCTAGGAGGGGGACTGAGTGGAGTTGGAGAGAGAGATGTTGGGCAGGTAGTTTAGGAGAAGGCTTTGTACAAGAAGCTGGATGGTGGGAAAACGGGATTCACTCAATTTGTCATTGAGAAGCCTGAAGGGAAGAGACTGAGCATGATTTGCTGAGAAAATGGGGAGCTGGACATGGAGTAGGTGTTAAAATTATGTAGAAAAGTGCAGCTTGGAGGAAGAGGATACCATAAATCCGGACTAGGAGTGAAGACATGCACAGTTTGTGCCCAGAAGTACACTCCTCCTAGAGAGTGGAAGGAAACCAAATACTCCTAGGTCTGCTGAGAGTCAGTATCTATGAAATCCTCCACATTGCCCCCACAAGACATCTGCATTATGAAACTATCTTTATTTGTATGCCTCACATAACTCTTGATGTATTCAGTGAAGAGGATGAACCTGCTGAGCTAACAAGACAAACACAGTAATCTAGTATTCCTACCCATTAACTCAAGTGGCTAATGTTTTTGTGATTGATGTCCACCATCCAGAAAGCACTACTGATGGCTGTTCATACGACATAAAATGACATTTCTGGGTTGGATTTTTTTTCAGTTTATTGTCTTAGAAATAAACCAAAATGTGTCAAAAGAACTTTATAAAAGTCTGCCACACAAAGACTGTGAAACATGGAAATTAAGTGCACCTCCGTGAACTCTAATTTGCCCCTGTGCCTGTATTTTAAGAAGTCTTTAAATTGGCATCATCGCATTCTATTTTTTGCCCCTGCTTCATTCAATTCATGTAACAGCTAAAGCTCAGTTAACAAACAGGTATTCAATATTGTTGTCTCCTCACTGTTCAGTGTACAACCCAAGGTCTTGCTGCATACCATTCAAATCCTGCTCTGAATAGAGAATTATTCATTTCCCCAAGGGCTTCTTTGTAAAACTTGCCTAAATATTTCCTAGACAGTAGTGAGTTCACTTTCCTAACACCTCTGGGAGATGAGTGTCATTATTCCCATTTTACAGTTGGGAATAATGGCACACAGAATGTGGGGCCCGAAGTATTCACTAGTTTTGGATGTTCAGTTTAAGAACAACAGGACTAAGTATTTATGAGCATGTAACATTCTACAATAAAATTACAATTTACTTCAATTTCAGTTGTGAGTGCTTATTGCTTCTGTAAATCAGACTCCAGACACCCATAACACAAGAAACACACAATTATTGACCACCTGTTCAGTGACTTGCCAAGCATCCCCCAGGAATTCCCTGACAGATGCGCAGATAGAGTAAAATTCCCTCTGGTTGCATTCAGCTCCCTTAACCATGACACCTTCTTTTCTTTTTTTGCAGTCTCTTATCTTGGCCACTATGCGTGGGATTATTTCATCAAACTTGAGCCACCTAGAAGTCAGCCCTGAGTTGGTCATCATGCCTCTCTGCTGACAATAGGGAGATTGGTTGTATCACTCTGTAAGGATAAATGGGATGGGAGAGTAGGTGCCCATCTTTTCCCACTGACTACAGAGAGATCCTAGACTAGCTTAGAATAAATACTCAGCATCTAGAAGGCTAATTTACAGTAAAATAAACCTTCCCGGTATAACTTTCTTTTCTGTAAGAAAATAAATAGAGAGTAGCATCCTTCACAAAAATCTGATAAATGCCCAATGCCCAGACTCACTCTTTTAACTAAATATTGAAAAAGTTACGTATGTGGAGCATATAGACAAAAACAGTCTCATAATGCATATATCCAGTGGGGCTAAATGAAGCCATAATCTCAGCCTTATATCAGTCTATATAGCTTCTGAAAGTAGTTTAGTCACATTCTTTCAACTTTGGTTTTGCTAGTGAAACCCTGCTTAACTCAGGCAGGGCATGTCATCTCTTACGCACATTACTGCCTGTATTGTCACATTTTGTAATAACAATAAAGGAACCCATGTTCCGTACTGTAACAGAGGGTGCAATTTTCAATCCACAGAGAATCAGTTCAAATTCAAAGCCCAGGTCCAACTCTTTTCTAAAGGCTGTATGATTAGTAACCCTTATGTAAGACAGTCCACAACATGACCGGATGACTGAGTTTTAACCCAAATTTTGAAGGATCTGGTAAATGAGTTCTATCATAAGTGTCTATGTTTTCTATCTAATTAATAGAGAGAAATAGGAGGTTTTAAAGAGCTCCGGAAAGCAACTCTGCCTACCTAAATCTAGGCACCTGGATCTTACTCCACACCTGGAGTCTGACCCTTCAAATAACAAAAAAGCAAAGTGCTTAACCCAGCCCTCTCCAAGTGAAAATCATGTTCAGTATACGATCTTGACACAACACTGAAATCTGTCAATAAATTCTGGTGCTTTGGAAAAAGCTGTCTCAAGACGCCATAAATGCCAGCAAAGTCACAAAGATCATTAGAGAAACCAGCACAGCCTTGAGAAGAGATTACATCTGAATGTTTGGAATGAAAGAGCCATTCAACCTCAAATAAAAGCAAATGTGTACTACTTATTTGCCATTACCACTCCTCTGCATGGATTTTGCAGCTTGGACAATTTACAGTTGCTGTATCAAGTGTCTTAGCCAATTCCATGTGTCGACTTGGTACTTTTACTCGTATAAAATGATAGCATGCTCTCCAACAGCAAGATCCTAGAGCACTGCCACAGATGTAGCATAAAAGCAAGCTCAGTTATGCTGGTCTGAACACCTGGTGCATCTCCAGATATCCACAACTGACTGCACAACAACCAGGTGCACAATATCAGCTACACACCTGAGGTGTATCAGCTATAGAAAGTGGTAGACTGCAGTTGCTGCTATCTCCTGTGGCAAAGAATGCGTGTTCATACCACCAACATCAGAACAGAGCAGAGCACAAAAGGTAGGAATGCTAGTACAGTGTTCAGAGTGTGTTCCAGCTGAGTATGTGCAAACACAATGCACAGAAAAACACATCAGTTTCTCACTGATGAAATCCCCCAGGCTGACTCTTCATATATCAGATCAGTGGAAAAC
Source organism: Tauraco erythrolophus (assembly GCF_009769465.1). NCBI lineage: Eukaryota > Metazoa > Chordata > Aves > Musophagiformes > Musophagidae > Tauraco > Tauraco erythrolophus. The sequence goes on along the minus strand of NC_141465.1, from coordinate 90,729,670 downwards.
TTCATCAAACATAGGAAGAGAGACAGGTAGGTCTTGTCAGGATTTACAAAAGACACAGAAATACAGCTCATATCCAATACAGCATTGCCTCTGTGTGATCCATTTATTTTTCCTAAGACTTTGTACAGAAAGGTGCAGCCAGAGTAATTCATTTCATGGGCTAAAAAAGTGAATCTTTCCTAACCTACAATATTTTTTATTTTATATTGTCTTCAATCTCTGTGTCTTCAATGCGCAGGGATAGTTGTCTGCCTTAAATCTCATGTACGTATGCATCATGACTTCTTCATAAAAGGACTGTAGAATGTTGAATAATATGTAAATTTTATGTTGTAATGAATTGGGTCCTAAGATCTTTAAAGGTCAGACACCTGATATAATACATCATGTTCTTTAATATCAACTACAAAATAACCGTAATAAATTTTGCCACTACCATATCCTCACACGCTGTTACCCACAAAGAAGCACCAAAGGAAATGTGTCATTTGTCAAAACATGTAGGGAAGCTGACGTGTGTACAAGTAATTTTGAAAGAATTGCTAAGGTTAGGCATAGTTATACAAGTTACAAGGTTGACTTTTGAGGGAAGCAACACATTGCCCACGAGCCTGTTGCTTAAATTCCCTACAAGATTCAGAAAGCCACAAGGCTATTTCTTTTAAAGTCAACTCACACCTGATTAAATGCTTCTGAATTAGAACTAGCTAGCAGAAGCTAAACACACGGCAGATTGAAATTATTGCTATTGATGTGGAGTAAACAAAACAAGAAGCTGTAACTAGCAAAACAGTTCATTTGGGCACAAATTCAGTAAAGCCTTTAAGAGCACTCTTTAGGCCCAAAAGTTAATCACGGGCTTAAATATCCCGCTGAACAGGAAAGTCACAGACATATGTTTCAATTTAAGCACATGCTTAAATGTTTAATATAAGAGGTACTGAGCAGTTAGGTTCAGTAAGTATTTCCTTAGCAGAAATAACCCCTACCAATATTAATGCAAACGGGAGGAGAGCTGGACAAAAACTTGAAATATACACCAGAATTCTCATGTGATGCGAATGATGTGATGACTGGACCTGGGACTCCTTGAGCACTCTGCAGCATCAAAAAGGATAGAACAAGCACAAAAAAAGTATATGGCTCCCTGGAAAAGTTTGAGAAATATAATACGTGAGCTAATATACTGCTTCTTCACAGTCTGCACAGGTAGCAGCAAAGCCAAGGACAAGCGGTACATACACTGACTGCTTCCTTCTCTCGACTAATTTGTGCCTACCATTCCTGTCTTTGAAATGTGAAAGCAGTGAACCAGTTACAAGTTATGTGAGTGGCAAAATCACCAAACTGTACTTTATAGAAATAATAAAAAAAAAAAAAAAGAAAGTGTCCCTGACCTTCTCAAAGATAGCAAAAGGAAACTCAGGAATGGCACAGATCATGGCAGCACAAGAAAAGATGTATCCAGTCTTGGTTAACACTGCCAATAAGGTTTTGACTAAAGGTAACTTCTTATTAAGTCTATAAATGTTTTCTTGTACTATGATCACCATCATGCAATGCTAACAATACGGCACATGTTCCTGGTCTTCTGGTATGCTCCTCTTTTTATGGCTGATTTTCCTCCTACTGACTCTGGGTTGGATTGAGTAGGATTTTGCTTCAGATTCAGTCGCTTAAACTTAGCCACATCCAATGTACGTATCTACTTGAGGTGTCCAAGTTCCAACTACAGTCAACTGAAAGATCCAGGGTTCGATTCGTTCATACGCCACAATTGCATATGTAGCAGTGTCTAGTGCCACTTGAGTCACTCTGGAACATGCCCGCAAACCTCACACTTCTACTTCAGAAGGGCTCACCTGAAATGGAGCCGGGCATGTATGCATGGAGCATGAATGAGGCAACTGACTGTAATGTGAGCCTAAACACCTAGCTCATGTACAGATGTTTGCAATATAAGTATTTATATTTATAGAATCATAGAATCATAGAATGGTTAGGGTTGGAAGGGACCTCAAAGATCATCTAGTTCCAACTCCCCTGCCATGGTTGCTTAATGCCTCATCCAACCTGGCCTTGAACACTGCCAGGGATGGGGCATCCACAACTTCTCTGGACAACCTGTTCCAGTGCCTCACCACCCTCAACGTAAAAAATTTCTTCCTTAAATCTAATCTAAATCTGCCCTCTTTCAGTTTAAATCCATTGCCCCTTGTCTTATCACTACTTGCCCTTGTAAAAAGTCCCTCTCCAGCTTTCCTGTAGGCCCCCTTTAAGTACTGGAAGGCTGCTATAAGATCATCCCGGAGCTTTCTTTTCTCCAGGCTGAACAGCCCCAACTCTCTCAGCCTGTCTTCATAGCAGAGGTGCTCCAGCCCTCGGATCATCTTCGTGGCCCTCCTCTGGACTCGCTCCAGCAGCTCCATGTCCTTCTTGTGTTGGAGGCCCCAGAGCTGAATGCAGTATTCCAGGTGAGGTCTCACGAGAGCAGAGTAGAGAGGCAGAATCACCTCCCTTGACCTGCTGGCCACACTTCTTTGGATGCAGCCCAGGATACAGTCGGCTTTCTGGGCTGCAAGCAGATTTAGATAACAGAGTCCCAAGGTCACTCCCACACTTCCTATTTCTTTGGTAAGACCTAGTTAGCCAAGACCAAACTGTCCATCACTTATAAATAATGACCTCTAAATAGACTGTCTGCTGCTGAGAACTTCCAGAACTCCATACCCCAGGCAGGAATGGTGAATGAACAGGCTCAGTTTCAGCCCTGATGAGCAACTGCTTCCTCATTAACCACAAACGAAGCCCCAGTGGCTAGCTCTTGAACAGCTAAAGCTAGGAGGAATTAACGCGCTGCTTAATTTTATGCACTTCTTTGTCGTCACTCATTATGTATTGTTATAGTTTATATTACTGATCTCGTTCTATGGAGCTATAGTCATGATCAATGGCAGAAAAATGATCCCAGAGGAGAAGGCCCCTCTGAACAGGAAGCACAGAAGAGAGGTCTCCTTTGGCCCTCTTGCAGCAGGAGCAGATAGGCTTGAATAGAAACAGCATGAGAAACAGAGGAAATCAATGAGATTTCACAGTCTGTGTATTGGGCAGATTATACTTACCTACCTTGCAAAAGTCTGGAAAATTACTGTTTAAGTCTGTGCAGCATTTTACGGGGGATGAAATGTGCAAATTGTTACTTTTATACATATTTCCTACGATACCTTCTTCCTTGGATACCAGCATATAACCAGCATGCATTAAAAGAAAGAAGAGATTCCCCATTAGTATAAAACAGATGTATAATATCGGGTTAGCACCTGAAGAATATAATTTTAATTTTGCCATTTCATAAAGAAGCCTTAATTCATAAATGTTAATGACACTGGGGAGTAACAGTCTTTACCCTGGAGAAAGATTAGACCTCATATCATCTTGTATATTCTTGGACACAGTTTCAACCTCGTTTTTATTATCATGTACATTTGATTATTTTTTTACAGTTGATTCCATTCCACTTATGGAAATCATTTTCATTTACATGAAAATTTGTGATTTTAATATACATGACATAAACATAGTTTTTAACCACTAACATTTCTGTTATTTTAAGTCATTGGAGTTCACTGTCAAAGGGTGTGTGTATACAACAAATTTTTTTACTCACTGGTGTTGTTTACCACAATGTGTGATGCACAATCTCCTAAAACAGTTTCTGATATTTTAAATTAATCCTAATATAGGTTTATCAGTTCCTTGTTATGGTGCAGAACTTATATTAAATTCTGTGATCCATAAAACCTTTTTTTGAATGACACATAGTTTAGTTTTTCATTTAGAGGCTATAAAAGTGTTCACAAAAGTTATGTTGGAAAAAAAATGATTGAAAGTGCTAAAACACTGTACAGAATATAAAATCCTTTCATAGACTTTTTATGACACATGAAACATGAGTCTTAAAGGTTTAATGTTACTGACTTTTATACAAGGCTTTTTAATTCTTGATTCCAGTTATGGTTCTGCAAATGAACTGTGACATTAAAAAGAATCAGGCTGGAACTGCCTTAGCTCTCTCTCTAGATGAGTTTCTCCTGGCCATGAAGGGTTCACATAATCTGCCCCACCCTGCCCACGTCTGGTTAGCACTAACTTGCTGTAGCAGCAGCCGAGTGTAAATCCTGCACTGCATTAAATCTGCCTAACACATCGCATCCTACTCAAATTCGTCATTAAGGTTAGGTGGGCTTATAAATTATTAAGAAGGGTGAACTGTTACTTAATTTCCCTTTCTCTTAATATTTAATAGCGTGCTACAACAATTGGGCACATGATTTAATTGACTGAATACAGAACCAGTACTGATACATACTACAAATAACAGGAGACTAAACCAGTTACTCCATTATTTACGTAGGGGCGAAGAAGATCATGCTGTTGGGACCAATGGAGGAACAGGTTCTTACACCTTATAACAGCTAAAGCAAGCCAAGTATTCTCACACTGATTAGTCTCCCAGCTCAGCAGGTTTTCCAGGCTCTCCAAAAGAGTAGTGTCACACATATTCTGGGCCCTTCTGTTGGTCAATCTGTCACTAGATGACAACTGTTAGCGATATGCTCCCGTTCAAAAGCAGACATGACCAGGTTGGAGGGGGTTCCCCAGCACACCAAGTAACCTGCAGTACATATACCATGTTAGGAACTGCTAATGGGGGAAGGAACTATAGTCCTAGGCTCTTTGAATCCATCTCAGCACAGGTACTTTGGATAATCACATTTTGCCTGAAAAGCGGTTCAGCTCCATTAGCCCAAGGACTTAGGCAGGCATGAGAGTGACTGAACCCAGGTGTTTTTTGACCTGGACATTTGCAGCTGCCTGCTTCAACAGCTGTATCTGAGCAAGTTCTCTATACACACAACTGAAAGAAAACGGATGTGACTAATTCCATCCTGAAACAAGTATCTTACACCATTAGAAATGCTAATTTCTCTTCACTGAGTACAAAAGCAGCTAGGACAACTAAGTTAAGTGTAGATGTATATATTGGTACATAAGAGAGATCTTGGACTTTTAGTGACTTCAACCTGACAGCAGCCAGTTGAAATATCAGTGTAGTAGCAGACTATGCCCATGCAAGATCTGTGTCTTGCTATTATTCTTCCTTCTGCTATCAGCAGTCAAGAGAAACACCTGTGATTGCATCCATAAAAGCAAAATACATAGGATAGAACCAATTTTTTGGCCCTGGAGGTAAGAGGCAAGCTGCTATTTGCATCTATACAGCTAAAATCGCTTTGCCTCCAAGCAAAGTAGCCTTGTCTCTGCTCTTACTGAAAAGAGCCCTTGGCTCAAGCAGAACTCTGCCCAGCTATCATTAGAGATAGAGAGCTAGTTGGCATGGTTACTTGTTTGCACAAGTGGATAAGATGGGTGATTCTGGACTACACTTGAGCCCCAAACCTGTTTAGTTTACTTGTGCAGATACAGTCAGAGGTTGCAGGTGAAGAGAGATATAGAATCATAGAATCATAGAATGGTTAGGGCTGGAAGGGACCTTCAAAGGTTATCTAGTCCAACCCCCCTGCAAGAAACAGGGATATCTCCAACTAGATCAGGTTGCTCAGGGCCTCGTCCAACCTGGCCTTGAATGTCTCCAGGGATGGAGCATCCACCACCTCTCTGGGCAACCTGTTCCAGTGTTCTACAACTCTCATGGTAAAAAATTTTTTCCTAATATCCAATCTGAATCTACCTCCCTCTATTTTAAAACCATTACCCCTTGTCCTATCACAACAGGCCCTCCTGAACAGCTTCTCCCCATCTTTCTTGTAGGCCCCCTTGAGGTACTAGAAGACCGCTATAAGATCACCCCGGAGCCTCCTCTTCTCCAGGCTGAACAGCCCCAACTCTTTCAGCCTGTCCTCACAGGAAAGGTGCTCCAGCCCTCTTATCATCTTCGTGGCCCTCCTCTGGACCCTCTCCAACTGGTCCATGTCCTTCTTATGTTGGGGGCTCCAGAACTGGACGCAGTACTCCAGGTGAGGTCTCACGAGGGCAGAGTAGAGGGGGAGAATCACCTCTCTCGACCTGCTGGCCACGCTCCTCTTGATGCAGCCCAGGATGCGGTTGGCCTTCTGGGCCGCAAGAGCACATTGCCGGCTCATATTGAGCTTCTCGTCCACCAGTACTCCCAAGTCCTTCTCCTCAGGGCTGCTCTCAATCCATTCTCCGCCCAGTCTGTATTTGTGCCTGGGATTGCCATGACCCAGATGTAGGACCTTGCACTTGGCCTGGTTGAACTTCATGAGGTTGGCACAGGCCCACCTCTCCAGCCTGTCGAGGTCCCTCTGGATGGCATCCCTCCCTTCCAGCGTGTCGACGGCACCACACAGCTTGGTGTCATCAGTGAACTTGCTGAGGGTGCACTCCATGCCACTGTCCACGTCACTGACAAAGATGTTGAAGAGGGCCGGGCCCAACACGGACCCCTGAGGGACGCCACTCGTGACCGGTCTCCACTTGGACATCGAGCCGTTGACCACTACTCTCTGAGTGCGGCCATTGAGCCAATTCCTTATCCACCGAGTGGTCCATCCATCAAACCCATGCCTCTCTAGTTTAGAGAGAAGAATGTCGTGCGGGACAGTGTCAAAAGCTTTGCACAAGTCCAGGTAGATGATATCCATTGGTCGACCCTTGTCCACCGATGCTGTCACCCCATCATAAAAGGCCACCAAGTTGGTCAGGCATGATCTGCCTTTCGTGAAGCCATGCTGGCTGTCACCCACCACCTCCTTGCTCTCCATGTGCCTTAGCATGGTTCCCAGGAGAATCTGCTCCATGACCTTGCCAGGCACAGAGGTGAGGCTGACCGGCCTGTAGTTGCCCGGCTCCTCCTTGTTCCCTTTTTTAAAGATGGGGGTTATGTTCCCTCTCTTCCAGTCATCGGGGACCTCGCCAGACCGCCACGACTTCTCAAATACAATGGCCAGTGGCTTGGCAACTTCATCCGCCAGTTCCTTCAGGACCCGCGGATGGATCTCATCAGGTCCCATGGACTTGTGCACTTTCAAGTTCCTCAGATGTTCCTGAACCTGCTCTTCAAGTACAGTGGGCGGTGGTTCATCCTCACAGTCCCTGCTAGTTCTTTCCACAGCTTGGGTGGTAAGACAAGAGGCTTTATCAGTGAAGACTGAGGCAAAAAAGTCATTGAGTAACTCAGCCTTCTCTATGTCGCGGGTAACCAGAGCACTAGTATCCTTCCGGAGGGGCCTACATTCTCCTTGGACTTCCTATGAATATTCTAGGTTCTCCCTTCATTAATGTGTATTTAATTCTCAGTACAACTCTGCACAGCACGAAAGATTGATCAAGATTGACTTTTTAAGGACAGGGATACCTTTTCACTGCTGCATTTTATTAAGTAATGCTGTTGTGCTGGTTTTGGCTGGGATAGAATTAATTTTCTTCACAGTAGCTAGTATGAGCCTATGTTCTGCATTTGTGCTGGAAACAGTGTTGATGACACAGAGATGTTTTCATTATTGCTGATCAGTGCTTACACAGAGTCACGGCCTCTTCTGCTTCTCACAACACCCCACCAATGAGTAGACTGGGGGTGCACAAGGAGCTGGGAGGGGACACAGCTGGGACAGCTGACCTCAACTGACCAAAGGGATATTCCATACCGTATGACGTCATGGTCAGCATATAAAGCTGGGGGAAGAAGAGGGAATGGGGAACGTTTGGAGTGATGACATTTGTCTTCCCAAGTAACCATTCTGCGTGACAGAGCCCTGCTTTCCTGGAGATGGCTGAACACCTAGTGAATGAACTCCTTGTTTCGCTTTGCTTGTGTGTGTGGCTTTTGCTTTACCTATTAAACTGTCTTTATCTCAACCCATGAGTTTTCTCACTTTTACTCTTCTGATTCTCTGCCCCATCCCACTGGAGGGGAGTGAGCGAGTGGCTGCGTGGGGCTTAGTTGCCGGCTGGAGTTAAACCACGACAGCTGCATACCTGGAAAACAAGCCATCGCTAAATTGTTATGGTTTCTATTACTACAATACATAGAAATCCCATTCATAGCCCAGGTTCACATAGGCTGTGTTCTAGGCTATTTACAAAAAAAGAATAAAAAAGGGAGACTTTGATTGAGATGAAGCACTGTTACACAATACTTTTTACAAGATTACATTCAAAATCCTGTTGTTTGGTTGCTAAGACTTAGAAAACACAAAAATAATACCAAAGTTTTCATTTTTTCATACGCTTGTCAAAGAAGTAAACCTCAACTGCTATTACTCTGTAGGAAACCTGAATTAAAATACAGGTACTTCTGGCATTTTAACCTAATACTGCAGCTGCTACTCTGTATTGCCTTTCCCACATTTTACAAACCTAGTCAAAAAGCAAGAGTAGGAAAATATCACAAATATTTCACTGAAATGTTTCTTTTCTTTGTCGAAAATGTCTTTTTGTATGTGTGCCTGTGTCGTGGGTTTGGCCGCTCCAGCAACCAAACCCTACACAGTCGCTCACTCACCCTCCCCCACCCCCAGGGATGAGGGAGAGAATGGAAGAAGAAAAAGAAAAGAGACCCGAGGGTTGAGATAAGAACAATTTACTACTACCGTTACCAATATATATATATGTACAGATATGTACAAGGATAAATATATACAAACGAGTGATGTACGGTGTAATTGCTCACCATCCCTTGACCGAGGCCCGTCTGGTCCCAAAGCTGCAATCCCGAAACAGATAAATCTCAATACCGCAATCCCGGATGAATGGGAGGCCCAAAATAGAGGGTGAGAGAGAGAGAAAGCACTCTGAGAGTCCGAAAGTGAGAGTCCCAGAAGGGCAAAAAGCCCTTCTTTCCGGCTGACCCTCACTTTTATACTGGGCATGACGCTGCGTGATATGGAATACTAATAGGCCAGTTTGGCCCTCAATCTTAAGTCCAAGCACAAATCATAAGGAGAGTCATGGACCCTCTGTCCCAGCCATGCTCCCCCCTATCCTGTTGTGCTCCTGCACGCTGGCAAGAACACGGCAGCTGAAAAGTCCTTGAGCCCTCAGTGCCAACTGCAAACATCAGTGCTCTGTCAGTGTTCTGCTCACAGCAAGCCTCAGACTAAAACCAAAACACGGAGCTCTCTGGCTGCTGAAAAGAAGAGCTAACTGTCCCAGCTAAAACCAGGACAGCCTATTTCTGCTATCCATGATTGTACAGTGAAATCTCTTTCAATGTCTTCTGCAAAAATCAACTGGCAAACACATTTTCACAATCACATTATTGGTTTCTATTAAAAGATAGATATATATATTTATATATCTCATGCTAACCATCTCACAATACAATAAAACGTATACACATGCGAGTGCAGAAATTAGCAACTTCCTGCCAGTCCTTTGCCATGTAGTGTGCCTTTAGTTTACTAGTTGGTGCAATTGTAATATTATCAGTAGATGGCATGATTGGCTGGAACTCAGTACCAATTTAGCTTGGGTCATGATGAAACCAAAATATCTGTTGTAGACTCATGCTTGCTTTATACCTCATTACAAAATTATTATAGCTGTAGCTATGCACACTTAATCAATTTCAGTGTATGCCATACCATAAGTTAGTGAAAGGGAATCTCACTATTCTCTACAGGGTTCAAAAACCTCAATAAAGGTTTGCCGGCTTTTTTTTTAATCCAATTACCAAGTGGCGAAAACACATTTACAGCAAAAGTTAATAGTGCATGATTGTGAAGCAGCAATCTAGTTCATGAGCACTGTGTCCAGCAAACGCTATGGGCAATGTGATTCAGCTGCTGATGAAGAAAAATCCACTGCTGTTACCACAGTACATTGATCTATTCAGAACTAATTTCGTAATTCCAAGGTTTGCATTGGTTGCTCTTGAAGATTTGGCAAGCCCATTAAGGGCAGATAGAAACAATTTGTACATTGTATATCAACATTAGCAACCAACTTTTATTTTCATTTTGCTTTTTAAAGTTTTTATTTAGCTTTTGTCTAGAGAACGTGCTTGAGTTGTATTTGTAGGAAGAAATATTATTTTTACAGTGTGAAGAAGGAGAAAAGAAAAATAAAGCTGTAAAGCGCCATGAAAAGCCGTCTGCTACAAGGGCAATATTTCTCTCCTGACAGAAAAGCTCCATGTTCTTTTTCCAAAACCCCTCACTAAACTCAGAAACATTGATCCAGACATTTCTATTGCTTCCTTGCTCCACAGGTTGATTACATACTTCATGAAAACTCAGAGCTGTTGTAAATTTTCAAAGAAGAGAAAGCATATCGCTTATCCACACCACAGCAAAATGGCATTTCAACTACTTGTCTTACAGCTTTCCCATCCACCATTTCTATTCGCAACCTCAGGACAGATTAAACTATTAAGTAATGTCAAGCTGTAACGTAACGTAAATGCAAATTAAAAGTAATGCCTTGCTCTCAAATGTCTGTAAAAGCAACCTATTATTTTAGTAATTAGAAGGGTCCTTTTCCACATAGTGCCATAAAAAAATGACAAAAATGTGCTCAAAGAACCAAGATCAAAAATCTGGATTTTTTTGTTATCAGTTCCTTTTATAGAACATCTGAATAAGTTTAGTCCCTGGTGTAACTCTTGCACCTTATCACTTTCAGCTACTCAGCCTGTGCCAGATTCAAGTGCAGGTATACTGGGGAGCGAGGTATTTTCTTACAGTGAGTCATCTCACTATTTCAGGCCTCTCCTTTCTCCTTGCTCTTTCTCCAGGACTTTCCCACTTCAACACAGCCTTTTGGAGCTTCTTTCTATAAACCATTCATTTAGCCAGAAGGAACCTCAACTGAAAGCTGCCTTATTTTTTTAATGCTGTTTCAAGAGATAACTGCTCAGGTGAGAAAATTATATTTTCTCAAGTATTGTGAGGAAGTGAAGGTTAGAAATGAAAGCAGCGTTTAGAAAGCATCATCTTCTGGGCAAATGTGTTTTATGAAAGAGGCAAGGGATTTTCTGATCCAAAAATCAAAACCACCAGAATCGAAATAGTTGTTAACTGCAGTAATAATGTAGAAAGCAATTGTAGCCAACAAGACTACATGAAAGAGATTGAAGTGGGACAAAAGAAGAGGACATTTTCTTAAGCTATTGAATTAAAGTAGTGACAAAGGATAGGAGAAAGAACAAAAAGATGCAGAACTGCAAGATAGCAAAAAAAATATTTTAGATTGAAAGAAGAAAGTTAACTCCTTGCCAAAATTCAGTAGAAGTGCCTAACCTGGATGAGTGTTGAAAATAACACAGAAAGAGTGCCACAGAGATATAAAGCACTACAGGAGAGAAGCAACATTACAGAAAAGTAGGAATAACAGCACTAGTAAGGGAAACAGAACTGGAAGGAATGACATGAGCTGTTAAGTCCAGGTTTCTGCCATCGCAGGTGTAGGTACTTGCCAATGGGAATATGGCTCCTATGCTTTCAGCATTCACTTTCATTCTGTGCATCTTTCCTTGAAAATTTCTTTTACCTCTCACTTACATTTTCTGCTTGTCCCTAAAATTCTTTTCAAGGTATCTAATCTTTCCTGTCAGATTAGGATATTTTCCTACACGTCTCCTTGTGTTCTCTGTGTACAAACTCCAATTTCTGTATTTTTAACTAAAGGAAGTTCAAGTCTCCTGTAGATTTGACTGTCTGAATCCACAAGTAGCTGACTTCATTGAAATTATTCAAGTTTGTCTTTTTTTAAATTAAGACACCCAGCTACAGATATACTTCAGCTTTTCCTTCCACTGAATTCAATTAGAATAAAATAAAGATCTCTTGATCCAAGACCGGCTGTTCTATGATGTGGGTTTTTTTTCACTGAAAGAAAGTAGCAATATTTCTTAGTTCAGGAACAGTCAGTGAAAAAAAAAATCTGTTAGTATAGCAGTAAGTATCTAAATACAATATTAGAGATACGAAAACATCATATCATGCTTAGATAAATATATGTTAGAGGTTATGAATAGCACTGTTGTGGTCATGATCTGGTTCTGCACAGAGGTAATAAAACTACTAGTCTAACTAATACAGCTGGGAAAAAATGGATAAGGTTCTGGATTCATGATTTGTAGAATGGAAAGAACAAAACTGAAACATTGCTAAGACACTGACAGATGCATATCCTGAATAGTACACATAGTTCTGGAATCTCGTGTCAAAAAGGATACAGTAGCACTAAAAAACAGAGAAGAATGACGAAGAGAAGAAGGAATAGAATGGTTCCCATGCAAAGAACAGCTAAATAAACCAGGATCCTTCAGCACTGAAAAGATATGCAACAGGGTCTATAAATCCTGAGTGGCATGGAGAAATAAAGCGGTCTTGCATTGTTCCTCTCCATAAAGGATGGAAAGAGCCTTACATGAAATTAGCAGATCACACTGTCAAACAAAGGACATTTTTTCCTCATAATTCACAGTTAAACTGCGAAACACTTAACTGCAAGAATTTTGCAGATGCTTAATGTTTGCATGAGTTCGAAAAGCAAATGGACAAACTAGTGAAGAAAAAGTCAAAGTCTAGCAAGTACAAAAATATGACCATTACATCCAAAAGTCCCCAAGCTGTAAATCAGTGAAAGGTGTGCTGAGCACATATCATGGCATGTACTTTTCTAGGCACTTGCTGTTGGCTGTGTTGGAACTGGGCTAATGGGATTTCAGCTTCAGTGCGGTACAGCCATTCTTATGTTGCTATTAGCACCACTCAGTTTGAGTACAGCATGGCTTCGGTGCATATTGGGAAACAAAAGTAACTCCTAATGACTGAACTTCTAATAGTTTCCTTCTCTCTTACTGCAATAGAGGACTGCACACAATTCAAAATGGAAGAAACGTGTTTATAGCTGACTCCTAGACCTATACCAGAACTTCCTTTATCTTTCTTTTTTATGATTCTGGACAAGATTCTCTGGTTTCTCTGGAAGATCTCTCCCTCTAGGGATCTGTGAAGACATAAGCTTCATGTGGGAGGCTGAACCAGAAGGGTCACAGCTGTAGGAGCCTGCTAACAGAGGTAAAGAATTTCCTTCTCTTGACTCTGCACCCTTTACTACACCTCCTCAATATTAATCTTTTTCTAGATGGTATTTTAACCTACATGTATCATTTTAAATGCTGGAAAAAAAAACCCCACAAACATATTATTAAATGTAGGGCCTGTGAAAAGCTGTTATTGACTAGTAGTCTTTGAATCTTGTCTGTGGTGTTGATCTATTCAGCCTGCAAAGGGAATTAAATTAATGTCAAAGTCTCCTGGCCAATACGTATCTACATCCACAAAACAGAAAGCATCCTGATTCTTGCAATAGTGGCACTGAGCTGACTAAAATAATATCCTTTTCACTGCCATTATACTAACACAATATAATTGGGGAATTGCTAGAGTCCCTATATTTAATTTTAGTGCCTCGGCAAATGATCCTAATAGCCTAATGGCTAGATGCTGCTGTTGCTAATGCTGTTCAATTGACTAGGTTTCAAAGTGTATCAATGAGTCCTTTAAGCACCCACTAGAGCTGTAAGGTTTCAGATTACAGTTCTTAAACTATATGTGATCTCTAATGAAAAAAAGGGGAAAAAAAGGAACTGATAAAGCAAGCTAATGCAGCAAAGTCAGCAAAAATTGCACAAGCGATCTAACTTCGTTCTATAACCGGGTGAGCACATAAATTACATTTGGTCAGTAAATAATACACCTGGGAAAGTAAATAACAATGCAAATAATAATCCATTTTTTAATAATTAAATCTTAGCTAGGTCCTCATTTGGTAGTAATGATAATTTTTTTTAATAGAACTATAAGTATAATCATGGGATTTGTAAAAAAATATTGCCTTGTAGCTTTTTATGAAAATTAACGCATATCCAGTATTGATCCTGATTTGTGCATGTTAAAACAAGTCTCCCTGGGTAAAATATTCTTAAAGTCAATAATACGCTGTAATCTCATGTGACACTAATAAAATAACATAAATGACAATTCATTTTTGTTTACTTGTCTCCTCTTTAATGGATTGATAAATTTTGTTAAAAAAAAAAAGAAAACCAGATCTTGGCGCATAGTAGGCATATTTCTAAAACAGTTCTGATTGATTTTTGGAGTAATTTTTGAAGAAACAATCAATCTCTAGATTTTTTTCCTGAGACATATTTTAATGGCTGTTGATGTATGCTGTGCATATCACAAACACCCAGAACGCAGCGTTGAAGATCTTAATCCAGCAAACACTTTACACTTGCTTCCCCCAAGCATTTGATTCCTGCAAACATACAAGTAGCTCTAGTGAGGCGCAGCTGATTTCACAGATTTTAAGTTAAGCATATGTGTTTGCAGATTCTAGCTTAAAAGAAGCTGAGATATTACAGAAAACAGTTCTGTCATAATCAGAATTTATCTGTGTGCAACACCAGCTGTATTTATTTCAAATTGCCCCAAATTAAGATCGCAGCTATTACCTTTCCTCAAGTAGCTATATTTTGCAGCCTCTTGGAAAGAGAAAAGGAAATGGTGAAAGTGCTGTCACGATAGTGCTGAAAACTACACGTATTTACTGAGACAAACAGAGCAACCTTGAAACTATTCTTCTGCCAAAGACAATATTGCATCTCCTTAGTTATGGGAGAGGGAGAGAGAAAAAGAAGTTAATTTACTCCACCTGTACAAACTGCTAAGAGGAAGTAGGATTTCAAGGTATTGAGATGCTTTAGAATTTTGTCAGTTAGGTCAAGTATTTTCACAAGAGCAATTTCAGTGGTCTCAGTTGATATTTTGATGTTCACATAACAGAGCTAAGAGCTCAGTAAATGGTAGAAAAAATAAAGTCTGAATGGGGAAATGGTACCAACCTGCCTTTGCAGAGTAGAGTTTGATTTGGAAGAGCATTCACCAGCTGTGAAAGAATTCTGCAAGCAGCAGAATCAAAATTCTGTAATTGGGCTAAAAGGTAGAGATCCCGTGGCAGCAGTCCGATTTCTAACAGGGAAAAAATCCATGCTGAAACTGAAAAGTTCAGCTTCCCACAGTGGGAACACACTCTTCATCTGGATTTAAATGTTTCTTGAACAGGGGACAAACGGTCTCCATGTAAAACCATGATGACATAATTTTGATTTTTTTTTCAGAGAAAAAAGACTAAAAAAGCACTTACTGGACCAGATTGTAAAGTGCTGTTGAGTTCAGTAGAAATGTTCATGAAACTAATCTACAATAAACTTGCTACACTTTTGCACCGACTACTGTCCAGACACCCAGTTTCCTATCACTTTGTGTTTGGGCTGTCCTTATCCCACAGTTCCTGAGATTTAGAAGTGACCAAGCAGTACTAAACAGAAAACAAGCAAAACAAAGCAAAGCTATTTCCCCTTCTAAACAGAGCCTTCTTTTTTGTTGTTGTTGTTTTGTTTTGTTTTTCCTTTAAACATTTAATTTCTAAGCAAAATCCCTGCCTTCACAGGCTTTTTACAAAAAGAAGAATATTGTCAACACCTGGCAATATTTAATAAATACGAGTAATAGCTGTAAATAAACAAATTGATTAAAAATTGATAACAAATTCATACTACATTTATAACAAATTCATAGTGCTGCCATTTTTTTTAGTTTACTGCTTCTGAAATAATCTAGGAAATTCTTTTTAATTTGTAAAAGCAAAGAAAAATGTTTTATATGTAAGTCATATCAACTTAACAAATTACATACTCTCAAAATTCCAGTTTAAACCAGTTAAATACTCTGGCTAAAGAAGTTTTTGGTGCTGCTCCTCCGTTGTGAAAAGATCTATTCCAGAAACAGATGAATCTATATGCTTTCTGATATCTGCAGGTATGCATTGGCTGGAATACCTTCCTACCTCTTCCTGGTTCAATTTAAGGAAACAGATTACTTGAATTAACGTTACCTATTAAGTCCTTTGCTTTGTTTTTGCCTTAAACAGCCCCGCTTCTAGTCTTAAGCTCCCAGAAATTCCATCCGGCCCTCCACCGTTCATTAAACAAACACTGCCTATTTTATTATTTGCACTCCTGCCATCTCTCCACTGAAACAAAAGGGTAGATTGTCTGCTGCAGGAGACACCTGGAAGGTGCACAAAGTACAAAGGCCAGAATTCAAAGGAGTTCCCAGTGTATTCAACGAGCAATTACTTCTGCTCGTGATGGGAGACTGTCAGCTTCAAACACGAGGCATTCTTTGGAAAGATTAGTCCAAATTACATTTTATTACGTTGGCCTGCTTCGACGGCCTAAACCTCATCTCGTTCCTATTCTAATGGAATTCAATCAAGGGTATTAATATATTGTTTATGACATGTTTGGAGTTCTTGTGTTATCAGCATACATTCATGAGAGGAGCTTCAAACAGTATCAGATAACAGCGAGCTGGATGTTGGATGTTGTACAGCACAGGGGATTTTATCATCTTGTTGAACCAGTGGCAGTGATTAAATTAAACTGTCTGAACAAAGCTTTTGCATGTCAGGCTGTTGAATGGCAAAATGAAAGAGTGACACACTTCAAAGATCAAGGAGAGAGAGAGCTGGGAAACCATACCTACGTAACTTCTTATTTAATATAGTGAGTAACTGAACCATTGGCTGCCCGGGCTTTTACTAGCAAATAATCAGAACAAAACATTTTGTGCATTAATTCACTACATGTGAATGCCAAGATCCATACAAAGTTCTCATACTGTTGTTACTTCTCTCATCTAAGTGAGCACCACACTGAATCTTACTAATTTTTCCGTGCCATACTTTTGAAAAACTTCCAGAAAATCTGATTTATACCAATTTTTCCTACAGCTTTGTTTTCGTATTTCCGAGGTCCAAAGGCACAATTCTTACATCTTTTCTAAAACAAGCAATGCCAACATTCATAATTTCATGGACACCAGTAGGTGTGTTTGTGGGACTAAAAAGTGTTCATAAAAGTAAGGGCCAGAATATCCAGAACACAAAATCTTGAAAAGCAAGGTGATTAATAACTTATATTACCTTTTAATATCAAAAAGTGCTAATATGGAAAGACTGGTTGAGAGAAAAGAAAATTAAAAAAAAAAACAAAACCCAACAAATTAATGACCTATATGCTATCCTCTCAGATTGTCTGGTTTCTGAAAATAACTTCTTTAGGCAAATTTCATATTCATATTGATACGTGAGAGCTTTTAATGCGTACAGCATGATTTACAGTGTGGCATACAGCTTGCTGATATTTTGGTATGAACTCAAATATCTTCCTTCTACCAAATCTTATGTAAACAAATACTGCTACCATTTAATCTACTGCACTGCAATCTCCATAAAAAATGGCCTTCTTCTAAAATCCCAAATAAGAGAGTCCTAGATTTAAAATAAATAAGCTGAACCAAAAACCAATTTATGTTACAAGATTTAGCTGAATCTTCGCTGAGGATGGATTACTGGCTAGGTATTCAGTTTTTTTATATTCATTACTAGCATAAGTCAAATTTTAAGAAACACCAGAATGATTTTCTTTTATTCTATGCAGAACCCAGAATAGGTCTTAACCTTGTTCAGAGTGTCACAATAATATGAATTACCATTTCTTATCAATCATAATTTCATCCCATTATTTTACTTTGCACATTTAAACAAGCTTTAGTATGCTTTCTGCATAAATAAATAAATTTATTTATAGAGGAAGATTAATTTGGGTTTATGTGCGAAAATGAAAGCATCCTTATTTTTATCAGCTCTGTGACTTAAAAAACATCTTCAAAACTTGTAGTGTTTTTATTTGATAGTAATATTCTTCCTTCTTGTAGAGTCATAGTGCAATGACATCCATTAACATTCAAAACTACAGAACGCTTTCAAATTCAAATCTACTTGAGATGGTGCAGTAGCAGAAATGGAGCCTGAGGGAAAGAATTTTGAGAATATACAGAGGACCAACCCGTTAGAATATTCCACTGTGTATTTCAGGTTTTATAATTGGTGATACATATGTGTGTATACATGTTTGTATTTCATTGCAGCTCTAAGGATAAATCAAGATTGAATATTTATGGCAAACAGGCTAAACATGAGATGTTTCAGTGAACAGCAGTCTTTATGCAATAGTACAAATACATCTAATTATCTGGTGTATATTTAAGCATATATATGTGTGTGTGTGTTTACTCAAGAGAAAATACACAATAACTTTCCAGAGATACTTGTTTATGTTAGACATTTCAGGAATTTCAACCTATGACTTACTATATGCATAATTCTTTTTTGATCTTCCTCTGTATTTATCATTAAATAGCACTGTATATAAGGAAACTTAATAGCCAAGTAACATGACATGCTTAGAAAACATAATTGCTTCATTTTCTTTGCAAAAAGTAAATATTACATATTCACTACTTAAGAGGCATGGGCAATTTAATGGAAATAATGTAACCATTTTACTAAATAACAAGTCTATTTTGCTATTTCTCCATGTTATATTTCAATTTAATTTTTCAAATAATTATACCTAAAATAAGTACAAAAATGCTGGCTTTAGAATCATGCAAGTTTCTCAAGTTTGCTGAGATGAACAGCATTATAGTGGAAGGAATTCAAGAAGCTCTTGTTTTTAATTTTACTTCTGCTACTAGAGAAGGCCAAGAAATGGGTCTCATTATTCATGCGCATATTCATTTAAGACAAGGAGAATGTGACCCAGGTTGTATACCAAGTTACTACATCCTTCTGTGTTGCAGTTTTTTTTCAATCTATAGACTAGAATAAAAAATGCACAGCACTACGGACACAGGTAAAATGTATTTTTTACTATGTGTAAGCATGTGTATACATGCACCGTGCTTTGAGGCTTTATTCTTTTGCTTGCCTAATATAGGTGTAACACAGTAGTGAGCAGGGTGAAAGCACTGAATAGCCATCAGATTACAACAATAGCTGAGAATTTCCTCTGGTGTCTTTTAATTGCTATACTATCTACTGACACTTTCCAAATCGGCTGACTTTCAGATATTCATCGTATAAGGTCCTCAGCCTGTGAACATTTATACATACGACCAGTTCCACTGCACTCGGCAAAAACACTACATGAATAATGGTAGTTATGTCTCTGAGAATGGAATTCATCTGATCGATAATAAAAGGCTGTGTCTAATTTAATCTAGATAATTAGCAGATTAATATAATTTGATTTATCCATAACAGTAGTCTAAAACAAGTCAGACTGTGCCCCGAAATTGAATCTCTCCACCCACAAACAAACATGCCTAAGGCAACTAGCTCAGTAGTAGACCTCATTATGGCAAATGTGAAGTTAGACAAGGAGAATCTCTAAGCTAAACATCTGCAAAGTCAGGTTCTAGTGTGAGGAAAACAGGTCTCCATCCCAAACTATTCAAGTGCCTGGGAATTCTTCCATAACTCATAAGGGAAAAATAAATAAATTCAAGACAGATCGTAATCCAAAGCAGGAACAAGGTGAATGCTTGCTATATAGGCACGAAAGAATCCAGTAACACTCTTTGAGCCATTTGTTCCTTATTGTCAACCTTTCTTAAATAGGCTCACTTCAAATAATAGTAGTTTATTAATGATATTCTCATCAGCAAAATTAATATTGTTTCCCTGCCCAGTGTTCTGCTTCAGTGGTATTATTCACCATGGAAATGTTTCAGTTTCAGGGAGAATGACATTTGGGCTTGATTCCCTATATTGCTGAAGACTTTCAAACCCTGGATAGAGTCTGGGGGAAGCTCCTTGTGAAATTTCTTTCCTTACTGTGCTATTCCATAACGAAGTCATGTGCACAAAGGCTTAAATAGTTCCTTATCCCATATAGAAAGCGGAAACAACAAGCAGCAGAGTCCTGTTTGTCTCCTAAAAGCCTCATTTAAAAGAGCACTTTACAACATGACTTTCTGCAGCTAGAGGACACATTACTTCAACTAGAATGCCTGAGGAGTCTGTTCCCACTCCTAATATCTAGGAATGTATTAATTATTCTTAAACATGGCTATTAGAAGTGTTAGCACATCAATATAAAGCAAAGAAAAACGCAATTTAAAGTGTGCAAAAGGAGCAAGGCAATATTTTACTGTCTGAACTATATGCTTGTGTTAATACTTGTGGTCGGAATCCATCATCATGCATCAATGCATGCCAGGTCGTATAGGAAGGAAGCACTACTCTAACTGGCAGCCATAGCATGGATCAAAAGACCAGAGTGATATGCTAATTTGGTTTAAGATGAATAAGCATGTCAGCCGCAGCATTTTATGTAAAACAGAACTTGTGAAGTTTTACAATCAGGTAGACACCAGAAAGGAATTACAATAATCCACCTTAGAGGTGGCAGAAGTACTATATGGATTAGCATTTCAGCTGTGGCCTGAGAAAATATTATCCTCAACCCAGCAAAAGCTAGCACATAAATGAGTAAAAAGCATAGTGAGGATGGCATGTAAACGACTACTAAAGAACATGAAAAGCAAGATGACTATGATTATCTCTGGCAAGGGATACAGGGAAAAATGTGGCTACAAACAAACAACACGAGGAATCCACCGAAGTACTTATATGTGGCTTTTATCGCTATAGTATCTGAAACACCTCTGTACCTTTATCTGAAGGCCCTTATTCATCAATGCATTTAAACTGGTAATTTGAGATACATTCAGGAGAGCTAGGAAACTCTAGCCAGTGCCTAGTAAAAGAGAGGGAGACTCCTTCTACTCACAGCACAGGGCTGCAAGAGATGTTAGCTCCCAAAATGCTCCTGAATGCCTAGGTAGTTGCTGTGGCCCCAAAAGGAGTTATTCCCACCTACCTTTGCTCCTGACATGAACAATGAGGAATTTTTCTTTCTCATATATAGTTCAACGCTGTGTTCTAACAGCAGTTCTTGATTCTTTGCATAAAGATTACCATCTACAAAAAGAGATGTAGCAAAATCACTAGGAGCACCGTAAGGCAGTGCACTCAGATGTGAAGTGGCTATGAATAAGCTTACAGAAGCAATTAAAATATTTGTTTAACATTCCATCTTAAACGTCTGCACTCTAGGAAACACTTGTACAAGTGTACAAGCATTGGTTAGGCCTCCATCTTCTAGTGAGAGAAATGGTACTCTATGCTGCTTACAGGGCACTTATTCTGGACACGACTTTAAACCCGAAGCTTATGTTAAATGTATAGACTAACGTTCCTGTGCTTCATTTTGTGTGAATAAGGATTTGTCGAGTGCCGGTGTACTAAATATTTTCTCAGGGAATTATGCTGGACATGGGGTGAGTCTAATTTAAACCATTACAGGAATATAACATATAAAATACAAAGATTATGCATTCGGATAAATACGGATATAATTTCTTTTTGCTTCACTGGGATAGGTTACACTTGGACAGGTGTTTTATGGGGACATTCCCTATGAAACTGATTATCCTTATTCTATTGAATGCCAACAGGCATTTTAATTGAGAAAATATTATCGCACATTCAGTGTCAAGTAGTTTAATGGTGTTTAACCAGGTGCTAAATAAGTGTCAAATACTAAGCTCTGCACTTCTAATATGTATATTGCAAAATAAAGATTAAGCAGGAATATTTCACATGTACATAACCAGGCATAGTTCTTGTACTGAGTAGCAAATAGATAAATAAATAAAGCTTAAGTGTACAGGATCTAAACAAGTGGAGCTAGATTCACAGCTTTACTAACACATGAAAATAATTATATGGGAAATATGCAACACAAACCCCATCAAAGTAGCACGTATAGTTGCAATGATATTCCATATATTCCTGCAAATGTTATGCTTTATATTAACTTACAACAATGAGCAGTTTGGTAAGTAAATCAGTGTAAGAACTGTATGAGCTTCATTACACAGCCACGTACTTTTACTGTCACTGTCTTTGTCAGTCCTCAGTCTTTCTGCTCATCACTGTGTGTCAGATTTGAAATTGACTTGTGAACATTTTCAGAACTTCACCAGAAGCTGCATTACACTAAAATAACTTTATCATTCCCCTTTTTTCTTCTCAATTTAGATAAAGAAACATTATAAATGTCCCTACCTTTCTGTCCGACTCAAAGTAGCAAATAAAAGAATGTTTTCCCCCATATTTTTGTAGTTCAGGATGCTTTAAATATTGCTAGGCTGTGTAAGAGCTGCTTAAACTTCTCACCCTCCAAAGAATGACTCTTACTTTCCAAAAACATTTTGGACAATCAAAGAACGTGATAGCCCTGGCCACCACTTGGGCTGACTGGTTCTTGAGAGGTTTGTAGTCTGAGCGTTACGTTCAGTTCGTACACAGGCAAAACCTTCGGACTACCACAATGCCTGTGAGAAAATATTTAGCTTGTGATAGAGTTGGGCTATGCTACCGTAAGGGAAAAATAAACAAACAACAACTGAGCATATCTTTCAAGGCCTATTTTTGCATAGTTTCCTCTAGACAAAAGAATCGCCAAGACCCTTGCAACAGTGCCATCTCGTGACTGCCACGCAGTCAGCCCTAACCACAGGATTCATCTTCAACAGTTGCAAGTTTGTAGCACAACGGATACCCACAATAATTAGGAATGTCTTAATTCTCATTTCAACCAGCTAAAAATAAATGAATTTCCATTTCTGTCTGGATACCGTCTGGAGTCAGGGAAGGGCTCTGATTACTTTCTATTTTTATAAGCAGCAGTCAAAAGAGTAAGACATACAAAACCTTAGAAAATAAAAATATTAAAATATTACATCATATGTTAATATGCACATACTTGGAACTACAAAGGAGCTACTTATGGACAGCTAGGGAAAATAATGGGATGAAGGAGAACGTAAGCAAAAGATCTTTAGTCCAAAGTTACACGTTTTAAAATCTGGAGAACTAAGATAAATCTTGAATTAGCACGAATAATGTACCATTCTTTTTAAAGGGCAACTGCGATGACCCGGGTAACTTAAGGCCAACAAGCATCACAAAAACCCCAGGGAAAATTAATGGAAAAGCTAATAAGCTGATGTGGGATTCAATTAATACAAAATTAAAGGAATGAATGTAATTAATGATGGTCAACATAGTTTTGTAGAAAATAGGTCTTGTTAAATAAAACTTACTTCATTCTTTGATGGGGTTATTGATTTGGTTCATAATCAAATCACCATTCTATCTGTAACTGCATACTTTTGGACTTTTGTAGGGAGTTTTGACTTTATAAAGTCTGACAGCCTTTCCTTTTCTTTTTTTTTTTTTTAATGGCCTAAACAATCTCAGTAAAAACTCCTTTCACAGGATTCAGAAATGAGTAAATCTTCGAAAATTCGGTTTCCAAAAGCAAAGATATTGTCGAGACTTGATTTAAACAAGGACAGGACACATACGTAAGTGCAAGCTATGGCCATATTATATAATGCAAGAGCACCCACAAAGTAGGAGCACCCGTCCTGATTTTATCAGGGAGCTGCAAGGTTCAGTAGCTGAGATGATACTTTGTCATTGATAACCTAGAACTAAATGAAAATATTGTTGCTCATACGGTTTGTAGATTACACAAAAGCTGACAGAGGGGTAAATGCAAAGACAAGTCAGACAGAAAGAGGGGTTTTGAACTGTTCAGTATGGTGGACCAATTCAAATGAAATCCATTTTAATGCAGACACATGAAAAGCTAAACAACTGGGGACAAGCTGGGCCATACTTGAAAAGTGGAGGACCATGTTCCGCAAAACAGTAACTCCAGAAAAGACTTAAGGGATCTCTGAGAAAGCATAACTCAAAAGGAACTGTGAGTGCAGTATTGGAGCAAAACAATGAATAGAGTAGACTGATCTTATCTTCACACAGAGCACAGGTGAGATTGCTATCAGACAGAAGGGAAGGCAAAAAAAAACCCCACAGGCTGCAGGGAAGACTGGAATGAGCACTGGAGTGAAGAAGAAAAACGCTTTACAGAAAGGAAAATCCTTTCAGCTTATCAAAAAGAAGACAGAGTGGTGACTTGATTGTAATAGCTCCCTCAGGAGAAAATCCCACAGACTAAAGGGTTCTTTAGTTAAGAAGGAAAAAAACATAACAAGCAGCTGTGTACTGAGCTCAAGCCAGACAAATTAAAACAAGAAATAAGGCACACAAAGTTTAACACTGGAGATGATTAACCATGAAACAAACCAACAGAGGAAGCAGTGGATACACTATCTCTATTAATGTCTTCAACTCAAGAACAAATATCTTTTTGGATATGCTTTATCTAAACACAAGTTACTGAACTCAATAGAGAGGCTGTGGGGTGAAATTCAAAGGCTTGTGAAATACAGGAAGTCAGAGTAGATGATCTAATGGGAATATTTGCAAAGACTAATCTTAGCCTCAGGATACTAGTCTCCTTGGGTTACCTCTTCAGTCAATAGTTTCCTTTAGAGAGCAATTCAGAGACGAAGAACAACTTTAGTGCTCTGATTTGCCCCTCTCCACCGAGAGCTTGCCTCTCTCCGCTGACTGCAGAGAATAACAGAGGTTTAAGGATAGTTGAAATCATCTGGGCTTTTCACTAAAATACCACCATGCTAAAGTATAAAATTACAATATTATTAAATATTTGGGAAATGGCTTAGTGGGTGAACTGCAGGGAGGATGAGGATGAGGATGGGGATGGGGATGGGGATGGGGCCAACTCTATTTTCACTAACTAACCCTTGATAACCTAATCTGATTATGCTGAGAGCTACAGATTGTCCCTGAGACATTATCACCTAAAGCGAGAGGATGAAGATTAACATGGCACTTCTTTCCCACTCCCTTAAATATCCTACTTTAGGAAATCTTCATCCTTCCTCCATTCCCCTCTCATTTTGGAGGCCACAGACAACCATCAGATCCAGAAACAGATTTGGTGGACAGAAATGAGATCCTGGCCAGAGGGCAGGTTGGAGAGTTCGTCCTGCCTCTACTTTCTTTTTTCACTACTGGAAATGGTAGGAGTTGTCTTAATTCTCACTCGATCTACCACATCGAATAAATGTGGCTAATTATTTGGTATTTATTTTAACCTGTGATGCTACTATGGTATTGGTATATCCATTGGCATATCCTCACCAGGGAGGCGTATCTTCCTACAGTACAGTTTGTCTATGTGTCATCCTTATCTTGATTGTGCCTTCTTGTCTTAAACATTGTAACTGGCCTAACTGCCAGAAAGCAAATAAACACCAAAAAGGAAAAGCTAAGTGGTTATGAACTACAGAGGCTTGCAGAACTTCCTGCGGTGCAGTTTCTAAGAAACTTTGTGTAAAATTTTTTTATTCTGAATGAAAGGAAAAAGATGCCACTACAGATTTGCTATGCTGAAAACTCTTTGTGTTGTGGCTATTTTACCACTGGTATATCCCATTTGAGTAAAATTTAAATGCATGAAATACAAAATGTTAAGTGCTTGAACATCGGTTCTCTCCTTTGTGAGCCAGTCATGCAATCAATAGCACACTTTTTTATTCGTCCTTCTAGTTTTAAAATGTTTTCAAAAATAAATCAAAAGGTTAAATTGCACCAATCTTTCATTAAACTGGAAATTGATCCTAAAGTACTATTTATTAGAATTCATGCAAAACTACGAGGGATATTTTATAAAGCTGCAGCAGTGGTTGCAAATGTTTGTCTGCCATCTAGTGGAATATGCAACAGTTTTCAGAAATATTTATATTTATCCTCCTGGTTTGTATTTTAAAAATATCACAAATTCCTAAAAAAGTAATTACAGAGTAATCATGAAAATTATTACAGTGCCCTCCTCATAAAATTCTTAAACAACAAAATTTAATTGCTACAAAGACAAAATGGTCACCTTTGTGGATATAAGAGTCTAACACAAATCAGGTTGTGTCAGCTGAAGCTCAAATAGAAAAAGACGAATATGTTGAAAACAGGGTAAAGCGCTGTTTTTTCTTCTGCCTGAGATTTTTTCCTAGAGATTTTTTTGCCAAACGTAAATCTATAAACAGATGCCAAATGTGACCTGGACACCCAGTATTTGACACAGCACAGGATGGTAATAATAAAAGCAAATAAAAGTTGTATTTTAGAACAATGAAGGATATCCCTGCTATTGATGTGCTGTCTCTACACACAAGATTGGCATACATATGCCAATACATTGGATACCTACACCACACATGGTAACACTCTAAAGATATTTTAGGGATACATAAATACAGAAGTTTGTGCAGGACACAGAGCAGATCTGGTCATGCAGAATATTGTGAGACTCCAGTCTCTCTGATAGCTGTGCACATATCAGGACCAATCGAAATGATGCTGTGAAAACTTTCCAGGAGAAAAATAGATCGCCAAGAAGACTCTTTATGGAGTAGTGCCTGATTATCTTGGGGAAATATTGTAGAAATGGCTTCTGAAAAATTGGAAAACATTGAATGATGACCCCCTCTAATGAGAGAACTAAAATTGAGGGAAGAGAGGAAAATAGTGCATCGTGGCCAATGTAGTTGGCAGAAAACCCAGCTCACAGAAGAGAAATGGGAGTAGAAGATGTAGAACGACAAATTATGATAACACTACACTGAATGAAAATCTTTGGAGCTTCAGTAAATTATTTTTTTTTTAAATATTTTGATGAAAGAAAACAATTTTAACTAGAGTGCCCTCCCATGGGAAAGCTAAAGGATCTGCCCAAACAAAATCATGTGTTTATGTCACAGTTCAGATGAACAATGCCCATATCCACTGTTGGTTCATGACCTGTATTGTTATTTCACTAATTTCAATAAAACTTCACAGGGTGCATGTCAATGCTGAATTTGGCCCAACACATCTAAAAATGGAACAGCTGCTGCAAAGTCACCTAACCAGAGCAGCCAGCCAGTCACTGATTGACAAAGACTGGCAGTTTTATTACTGATTTCATTCTCTAACAGTGAAATGCATAGTGTGAGATACCACGCTAAAAATACAAACCAGATTATCAGTCTGTACACGTGCCATAGATATTTTTCTGCCTTCAATGTGAGTGCAATTGTCACAGCAAGTAGGAATAAACAGCTGTGCATGTACCTTGCTGAGTTGTTCCTATGCCTGAGATTGGTTTCACCTGAACAGTAAATTTAAACAAAACATTCATTTTTGAATTAGAAAAGCACTGGATTTGAAAAGAGCCTGAGTTTTCCTTCAGCCTGTCTCCCTTTATGTACAATATCGTATACAATTCAGACTGTAGCCTGAATTCTCCCTAAGAGAATAGTGAGGCTTCTTTTGATACCTCAGAGTAAATGTTTGTCTAGATATTTTTGTTGGTATCTTTACTTCAAAATGTGTAAGGCCAGTGTATGATTCTCCTTTAAATCCCTCATTAAATCTATGTATGCCAGAGTACTGTATTTGCATGTGATTAATATTTTTCCTTAACATTTTTCTTGCAGCATTTGTTTCTCATAAAGTCTTCACCTTTACGTGTAAGGTGCATGTTAATGTAACATCCCGGGTTTTTCACAACTCTAAATCACAAATAGTAAAGAACCACCATATACTTTGAGTTCAACATAAGTTCTCTGGTCATAGGAATGAGACTATTTCTCTGTCCTTGATTAGCTGTCCCCACCCAAAGTTATAATTCATCCTGTTCGCAATCATCTGCCCTTATAATCTAGCTTGGGAACAAAACCAGCTATCCAAGAAGACAGGAAGAAATGTCACGAGGAGCTTCTCTGGGAGCATAGGGAAGCAGGATGGAGCAATAGCTGATGAGATGGGACGGAGCAATAGCTGACAAGTCGGCTCCTTTCAGTCGCGTCTTCACAAGCTGCACCAATGGGCAGTGACGGCCGAGGTCGGTGGCCTCATCTCACTGCTGCCGGCTTCAAGGCCAGAAAACCACAGTAAAACTCCCAAAGGTTTTAGCATGGCCACTCCAGGCCTGCATCTGACCCCGGCTCCCTTTACCGGGCTGGGGCAGTGGGACAGGACACGGTGGCCAGGCTCTCCCCTGACGCACCTTGGGCAGCCCCACCACACCTGTGCAGGACCCTGGCACAGCTTCAGCACTGCTGAGAGTGGCCAACGAATGACTCCGACTGCTTAAAAAGTCTGTTGCTAAAGGGACCGAACCTGCAGGTGAGGAGTAGGGCAATATGTCCACCTGTTAGACCGAGTCTCTCTTTCTTGTGCCTATTGTCCATTAAATAGGAAGATCTGTCACTATCTTCAAACATACTAATTTTAGATTTGGTGTACAGATGAAATAATAATAAAGTCAAGCTGGGATGCCCCTCAGCCTCTTCATGCTCCCTTGGCCTCCTTCCTCTTCTTCTCCACTCGGAGTCCTGCCAGTTGCTCCCCTGGAGAACCACAGCACGGTCAAGCGCCGCCTCCTCCGCTCCCACGTTTTCCACCTCCTTTAAGTGGAAGTTACACTCGGGCGTTAAACTCCTGCTCACTCACGTAGTGACACCATTGAGCTCTTTCAGAGATCCATTTTCATGAGGTGGTCTCTCCTTACATGTAAGAATCAGAGGTGTGAAAAGAGGAATATTTATGAAGCGATAATAAAAGTGCTCAGACTCAATATATTCCAGATAGCCAGTTCAGATAATTAATAGTTGTGGTGGTTGTTTTTTCTTTATCAGGTAACATGTAAATATCTCGGAAACCAGGCTTCCATTTATCTTACTGACAGAAACATCACCGATACTTATCCTAAATATTCCTAATTTTCTTTACATTACTTTTACTTCGAGCTGGTTTATACTGCCCTTCATGGACTTTGCAGTCAGAAGGTAATGCTACAGTCAGCGTGCCTGACACCCTGTAGCGAAGTATTGTAGATTTTTCCCCAGAAACTGGATTAAACCATGTCTTTTAGAAGTATTCTTAATCACATTTTACCACCACCAAGCAGTAGCCAGTTTGGCATTTCCCTAGTATGCTACATCAAAGTTTACTTACCTTCACTCCTGGGAAGTTATTCTTAAGGTATAATTTGTTTAATATCAGCTACTGGATCTGGTATGTTTTCTCTGACAAGTTAAAAAGATGTAGCCACCAGACTTCCTTCTATGTTCAAGGGCATACCCATGGTCAGTATGTCTCTTCTCAACTTCTCTTTGAGAACCTGCACACTTCTGAGTTCTTTCAGACCACATCAGGCTTGTTCTCCGCTCACAAAACAGTTTTACAGCTTTCATTTAAATTATCCGTGTGTCTCCACAACTTTCTTGAAGTATAAACAGTGAGCCCGGAAGAAGTAACCAGACAGCACTAGGGTTTTACTTTGCTATTTTTACTTGATAAATCTATTTTCTATATATAACAGGAACTCTTGCTACAACTTCACAAAATCCTCACAGTGAAGGAGTTGTTTGTGGTGCTTCAAAAATCCTTCTCACTTTACCATTTTTCAAGAACTGAGATTTTGATCTCTTACATTTTTGAAGGTGGGTTGGTTTTGGTTTTTTCCAAATCTCACTCCTAAAGTAACAAGACAGCAAATCAGGTAACAACACAGTACATTTGGGGTTTTACTTAGCGATGCCAATGATGCATTTTAAGTGAAGATTGTCCTGCATAAATTGAAGTATACTACATCAACAACTCACATGTAAACCCCTAACTAATAGAAAAATTAGCCCACTAACATTTCCATCAAACAATGTTCAAATGGAATTCAGTACATTTTTTTGTCTTTCTTTGTTGATTAAATCCCAAGTTCACCGGCTCACTGGTAGCGCTGATGTTAGGTGACTGGTCTTCAATTCTATGTTATGACCCTTGCTCTTTTAAAGGTTGAAATTACTTTGTCACACCTTTCATTCTTTGGAATTCTGTTTTCCAAACTTTAATTAAAAGTAATATTTGTTCAAAGATTTGAATCTCCACTCTCTTTAAAGCAGGTTGTCTACAGCCACACTACATGGCGTTTTCTCACAGGTCACTGCTGATTCTCAGGTTATTGTCATTTTTTGTACTTTTTCTTTTAATTCAAAGTTTATTCAAATATCAAGGGCTGAGAGGTTTCTATAGCATGAAGCTGTAAGCATGCATAAGTAGATGGGAGAGCTTCAAAGCGAAAAGTGTTAGAGAAGAATGGAAGGACCCAACCTGGTACAGCCTGCTGGGAGCAGCAGGTGGGAAAAGAACATTATCTGACAAATACACATGCACTTTTCATGGATACAGTTTTATTAGGTCAAGTGTCTTGGCTTAATTACCATCCATCTTTTTTTTCTTTTTTTTTTTTTTTGAAACAGACATTTTGGTTAACATAATTGCCTAAGAAACAAAAACTCCGTGGTCTTAACATGGAGACTTCAGGATCATATATTTGTCTTTTTGTTCTAGTAATCTGCTATCTCCTGTAAAGTTATTTTCTTACCTAAGTTTAAATTTCTAAAACATAATTCTATAACTAAAAATGTCAGTGATCCCAAAAGTTATCTAGAATGCCATGTCCTGTGCAGGACTGGATTCATGATTGTGCTTAAGCTCTCACAGCTGTGAGGGTGGCCTTGAGCAGCATGGCCTTTATCAGCCATTCCTCGAAATTAAGATTCTTGGTATAAGAATGAGAAACTTTAAGTGGTAGGCAGGACTGCATTTTATTAATAATCATGGAAAAGGAATGGGAATAAACAGTCAGTTCCTGCCATAGGTCACCAGTGGCACCACACAGTCTTTGCTAGGTCGTGTGCTGTTTGACCTATTCATAATCAATCTCAAAAAAGCAACAAAGCAACAAAATTTACCAATGATAAAGTTAGTAAGGGTAGTAAGACTACTGGTAAACTGTGAAGAACTGCAGAAAGATGTACAAGACTCATTAGGAAGTAAAATGGCAGATGCAATTCAGCATAGATAAATAAGTGATACACATGGAGATAAACAACTGTAGTTTCACATATGAAACAATAGTCTCTGAGATTATTATTACCACTCAAGAGTGTGATCCTACAGTTATGACAGATGATGCCACATAAACAGGTCGGGCTCGGTTCAAACTAAAAAAGCAAGTCAAGTATTAGGAATTGCTTGTAAAGGAATGAAGAATAAGAAAGTAAACAAACAGGTCAGTACTTAACCACATGGCTAATGCTGCGTGCCATTTCAGTTCCCTTCTCAGAAAATAATATATGAGACCCAGAGAAGCATCAAAGGACAATAAGTACAGAAGCTATTCCATGCCTTTGGTCAGCAAAGGAATATTTTAACTAATGCATTCCATCTTAGAATAGGAAATTTAAAGGTGAACGTTATGTACCTGCAGAACCATGACTGGTACAAGTATAGTAGGTTAAAGTTTACTGTGCACGGAACATGAACATAGTAAAAATCAGGTTCAAAATAAACAAGAAGTGGCAATTCTTTATGCAACAGACAACAATTGATAAAGGCTGGTGTTACTCAGGAAGCACGTATAATCCAAGGGAAACTGGACAAGTGCTAGAAAAAGAAGCATTGGGGATTACTAAATTGAAAAACCATATGATGTTCAGGAAAGCCTGGAATAGAAGACACTTGGAAGCTAGGAGAACACAGAAGGAAAAGAACCAAATGTGCTTGCATTATTCTTATCCTTCCTCAAGCAGCTGTTTTTGACTGCAAGTCTATTGTGTTAGAAAAACCTTTGGTCAGGACCTGTACAGTTATTCCTATGTTTATCTTTTCAAGAGTTCCAAGAGCATGTAAGGAGCCCAGAGGCTCTTGTTTGCTTGGCTTCTTAGGTAAACGCAGAAAAAGGTGGTGTGTGTTACAAATGCAGTCAAGGCCTCTCAGCCACCAATGCAAACTTCGAGCACTCATGTTCACATAGTGGGGATGCTAATAAAGTGATAGACTTATTTTACAGCACAGAAACATTTCCAGTATGAAACTTCCTACCAGAGGGATTTACTTCTTTTTTTTCTTACCAAGAGGAAGAAAAAATATTTCTTGTATTTGTTCTGGATGGTACCCCAAATCAAAAGTGACTGGGAATTCCGTTAAGCACATTTATCCGTTAATTCCTAAGCACATTTATCCAAACAGTATTTTCAAAGAAACTTTGCCAAGTATGCTGAGAAAAAGTATGTAGACTTTCTAGGTAATGACACATATGACAGTTTTAAGAAACAAGATATCCTTCCTGCTTTCAGCCCAAGAATGTTAAATATTCAACCTTAATGTTTACATTTCATTTTGTAAATAAACAAGCAATATTACCATTTAGTTCCATATAATAATGAAAACAATGCATTTTTAGCTTTATATATGTCAGACTGAGGTTTTGAATGCCAGAAAACATGTCCTGCTTCTATAATTCTGCAAGAAAAATGGTCTACCAGCAAGCGTCTAAGGGCATAAAACCCAGTAAGCTTATTGATGGCAAAATGATAAGTGCAACTTGGACAGATCAAGAATTATTTAAAAATGTTCTCATATTGCTGGTTTTAAGCATTTCAAGGACATTCATCCAAAACTGAAATCTAGCTAGTAAGTTAGAAAAAACCCTGGAAATACAAATGTGTAAAAGTAATGAATAGAGTAACATTCAAGGGAAGTCATCGGTTTTGCCCAAAGGTCTGGCAACAGAGGAAAAGCAAAAGCACCAGCAAGAAACATGCACTCTAATATGATTTCATAATAATTTTGGGCACATTTGTTATAGTTTACAGAAAACTGTGAGTTTAAGTTCCACAAGTCAGAACTCACAGACTTAGATGTGACTCCTGAAAACAGCAAGAATGCTCCCCATTCTTTTCTCATTTTTGACATGTTGCACTGAGCCTAGATAAGATTAAGTAAAACAGCTAATTGCTAACTTGTGTTGATCTGACCTGGTGTTTTCATGTTTAACTGAATTTTCAGATTTCCTAGGATGAATTTCATTGTTGCTATCTTTTCATACTAGGAATACTTTAATGTTTTCAAAAAACATTACAATCAGTTTTCAAAAGTGATAAAACTGAAGTTACAACACCAATTTACAAAGGATTGTAAGTGTTCACGAGTAAGAAAAATGATCCGGCTTAAAAGTCCCCAAGCTTGGTTATCCAGAAGTTTTCTCAGCATCCTCGTGGAATTATTTTTTTGGCCAGGCTAACTGGAAATAATGGTAAGTGATTCAGTGCAATATATATGTATATTTCTACTCTCTCTGCCAGCAATATGAAGTATTTTGCCTCCTTGGTTACTTTTTGTAGAGCTATGACCTAGACTGCATACAATGTAAACTCTTAAAGTAGAAAGAACTCAAATATAATGTTTGGTTTAACTAAGATTCCAAGTTCATTTCCAAACATGCTCCACCCTATTAACCTTGGAGGTTACTTTAGGTTCCGTCAACACTATACCTTGAAATCATGATAACAAAAAAATCGAAAAAGCTGAAACAGCAGCAGATGAAGAATACACAAGAAATTATTATCTTATGAAGTAGAATTCCTGGATGCAAGGATATTTCCTGGAAAGTAACATGATAAACAGTTTACTGTATATATTATAAACATTTGTTTTGGCATCAGTGAAGATTCCTAGTGCTGAATGAGAAGACATTTGTATACTAAATGACTGTTTAAGACTCACTGATTCCCATCAGCCAGATCTGATGGTTCTCATATATGCTTTGAACTAGGCAATAACAATATAGCCTCAATATTTTTAAGTCTAGTAGTCATAACAAATTAACAAATGTAGCATCCGAACTCCATAAAATATTCCATGTAATCTACGTTTTAAATTTACATACATTTCTGCATGGATAACTGAAGTTCCTCTGTTAACCAAGTCAAAAAAAAAGACTTTTTCCAGTGATTTGAATCAAAAGGACAATTACCTACATAATAAAAAGTGCTTTATTTCTTACTTTCAGATTGAGACTTAAGTCACCACTTTAATTAAAATAAAGTCAGGATGGGCTTCATTCCTATCTGGCCCATAACACAAAACTAAAATTGTACATGTAGTTTTTCATCAAAGCAAGAGATAAAAACCCAGGATATATTAGCATTTCTAAAGGATGCATTGACAAGCATCATATGACTAAGCTGTACTCATCATAACAATATTCATTGCTACACACTAGGAAGTTCAGAAAGTGTGCAGCATTTAACATGGTTTAAAAAATACTGCATGCCAAAGAAGAGCAATTGCACTATATTCACAAATAAATAGTTCACAAAAATATCAAGTAATGAGATTATTGGTGAACTTATCTTAAAGATATTTTCAAAGGTATTCTATACATCATTCTTTTCAAGAAGTTACAGAAATATTCTGAAACCTTCACATACACACTTATTTAACTTTTTTTCTGAATAGTGGCAATCTTCAAAGCCTCTGTTAACTAACTTGGCCTTCTTCTCATGCAGAAATCTTCTCTCATGTCAGCCTGTCATATTTTCAGCAGCCTGGAAACAGGAAAAAAAACATATATTGCAAGCCACCAAAAGTAGACATCATGTAGATTAAATTTAATTTTTTCTTGAAACTATTTTCGTTTACCTGGAGAAAAGTCTAAGAATATGCTACTTACAAAAATTATAATATGTGTAGTGTTGTTCTCTAATGAACACTTCTATTTTTTAAAAAAATAACACTGTCAACTGCCATTAGCCTTTCTTAACATAGCCATTCGTTTGTGTTAAATTGTGTATCTTGTAACTGGGCAGTATGTATCCTGTACATTTTACCCCAATGCTTTCAAGGAGTACTCAAATGCATGAGGTTTGCTTTTTCCTCTGGAGTTTACTTCTTTACAAAATTTATATTAATTGTTACCTCCACTCATACAGATAAATTACTGACACAAAACTTAGACGAATGACACTAATCATAACTGCATAAATCAAACTGCCTATTATTTGATCAAGGTCATCAGTAAGTATTTTTATTACTGAATAACTCAACCCAGCCAACAAGGTACAGTTGTTGGAGACTGACATTGGTAGATTTTAAGCCAATTATGGGACAAACAGGCAAAGGACAGCAACGGAAATAACTCTGTAAAAGTAAAGGGAGAAGTAAAACAGTCCTGAATCACTTATATACACATAGTTAAACATACATGTATGCACTCATTTAAGCATGTACACAAATATAAAATATGCATGAGTATGAACACAGAAAAATGTTAAGTTAAAAATGAAGTAAAAAAAAAACAGTGAAAAATTGCTCTGACTAGCATCCATTTAGTAAAAAAAAAAAAATCTCTAGGTGGAATTTTCTAAGAATCAGAACACAGTCTTCCAGAACAGAGATAGGCAGGTTAGATATAAGTCTCCCCTCCACCTCCCCAGAAATAAACAAATACAAGATACAGTGGAAAAGAAATCATGATTTTAGGTAGACAGTAAAGAACAAAAATCCTTATAAAGGCAAGTGAGGATTTTTTTTAAAACCATAGTTACCCTCACTACCAGCTAAACAGGTAAATGCTAAATTATGAAAAGCCCTATATAAACACACACCATGAAGTGCCCTTGTTTGTCTTTAGAGAGATTCAAAGCACAGGTTAAGGTGGCAAAAGCAGTATGTGAAGATTACATTAGCAAGCTGCATGTTCCTGTTTACAAGTACTGCTGCATACTATAGGCCTGAGGTTGTGGGAACGAGGTGATACCGGTTACAGGACAAAGTAGCAATTTATTTGTGGTATGATGCAGATAAGGGAGCAAATGGTGGCTACAAATGCCTAGAATAAAAATCTGTTGGTTGTGGTTGTTGTTTTTTTACTTGAAGAGAGTTAACCTAATAATTTCTGAAAAGATTTTATCTGTATCATTTCTTGCTTCATGTTCCATTCAGTCATGTTCATGGCCCTTTCTATGGAACAGCTAATTTCAAAATAAGTCATATCTTAAAGTACAATTTACAAATTGAAGTATGGCAGGTGAACATACATCTGACTCTTAAAACCAAATTTATAAGCTTTTTAAGCAAAAGTATTACCTTTAGAGCCTCTGTGGCCTTACGCAGTTCTTTAATAACAGATGACAAGGCTTCTGGATTGATCCCCTGTTCACAAAGCCGCACACAAATAGATAACGTCTCCATATCCAAGCCAGTGTTTAGTATTCTTGAAATCTCAAATAGAACTGCAACAGAAAAAATGAAGGCACTTTAGTCCCTGCAGACTATGTAATTTCAACAATCGAAAATGTTATTTATCATTATTTAATTTCTACAGCAGAGTCTGCAAACATGGCAGTTGTGGAAAGCTCTTGCAGTCTGAACCTCAACAACAGCATTCGTGTTCAGCTTTCCAGCATAAGCTAGAAGCCACAGCTTCTAACATAAATGCCATGGTTTTCTACTTCAGCAGACTTAATAATGGATAATGGGTTTTGAAAAATAAAGAAATGAAGAATTCAATAATTAACATGTTTGCCAATCATGTAAAAGGTAGGCTCTAAGAACAATTTGTGCTTTTGAACTTCAGATACTGAGTAAGTCCTACTAAAATGGACTGGAAGCACATTAAGGTTTTTACAGAGAACATCAGGAGTTTTCTAGCCAACTCCTTCCATGACTAAACCTGGCTTTAGAATTAACATCAGCATTGGTTTAAGGATAATTAATACTATTTGATTTTTACATGACTTGACTCAAGGGCAGCATCACATGTCAGTATGAAATCTTTTATAGAATGATATTTCAGTCAGCTTTGTGCAGAAATAAAGATTATCCCTCTCTCCCCTTCCAAATCTTCCCTAGAAGACCCCTTTTCTTTGATTCATATAAACAGTTTGTTATAATATGTAATAGAACAACTCACTGAGATTTTATTTCTGGTTGCTACAGTAATCTCCATCCTGAGGCTAAGCCTTTAGCAACACAGGTTGATTTTGAACAGATGTTATTCACACTGTTTCTGTAATCAAACCTCCCCCAAACAAGGAGAAAGCGAAGCAGAAGGTCTTTCTTACCATGTAAAACCAGCATGGCAAGTGACTACTGTCCACTTGACAGCTACGAAGATATTCTATCTTGGTATACCAAAGGCATACTGCAGAGTATCCTCAGAGTCACACCTACCCAGGCCAAGACATTAAAGGCCTAATGCATCCAGTCAATTCCACTGAAGTCACAGGGAAATGCCAGATGCTACAAAAAAAACCTCTAAGTGTGACAATACTCTTGAAGCTCACACAAGTAGGTTGGATTAAGATCAAGCACAAGTTGAAGACATGAATGCAGTTTGTTAGATCAAAACCCAAGCCACGGGAGGAGCTTTCCTTCTCCACAACAAGTCTTTCTGTTCCCACTGGCTTGAAAGCAAACCATTCCAAACACGTCACACGTCTGCACCCTGCCCACATAAAAGCATCTTCAACAACCAGATACAGCGACAACAAACCGGTGCATCTGCAATAAAACACCATTGAACATCAGGAGCTACAGAACTGACTAAGACTGACAACCTCCCAGAAACAAAGAATTCTTGCTTTCTTCAACCATTTAAAGTTTATCATAAAATTTACTAAGCATGTGATGAATTTGAAGGCAGAGCAGTAAATCTAACTAAAGATAAGTTCTAATTCCCTACTTCTGCAAGAGCTGTCGTCACTAGTTTCTAATAGAAAACATCTTTAGGTGTTGAGGTAGCATCTTTCAGAGATGTAGCAGTTTCTCCACAAAAAATCTGAGCTTTTAACAATTCTGCAGAGAACAGCTGCTAAATATTTGTATCTGAGATTCTAGATTAAGCATTTTACTTTTACAAACTACTAAAGATACAAAGGAACACTTTTTTAATATTAACTCATTTACTTCCATTAGGTGCCTACTTCTTACGCAGTAAGTTAAGATGCAACACAGGTTTCATGTTCTATTTTAAAAGGTCTAAAAAAATTATCCTACAAATATTTTTTAGACTCGTTATGCCGGGCCACCATCAAGAAAAACCTCATTACATGGACACAGCTGTCATAGTGCTTTACATTTTCAGTTACTTCACCAACGCATTTTAAACAAATACTCTTACAATGGAAATTTCAAAAGATTAATGTTATTTTGAACAGTAAAAAAAATAACAAAACTATTTATTGAGTGCAGTGAAAGTTCAAACATGAGGGTATTTCTAAGACTCTGTTTGAGTAAGTGTTTAAAGATCAAGCGTATTTTGAAGTTAATGGAAATTTGTTTTCTTGTAAAGACACCTGACCTCAGGAAGAGATTAAATTAGGAATGTTCATCCTAAACAAAATACAAGCATTGTTACACAGGAAGCCTGGGCTCCTAAATCTGAAGGCTAGTACACTTTCCGCAGCAGTTCTCAAAAGCTTCACTTTGTCTTTAAATCTGCCTATTTTCCCTCCCGTGTAAAACGTTCCTGCAGAAGCGGAGAGGGTAGGTGTCAAGTAAAGTTACAAGAACTTAGAATCACTGTCCTTCCCAAACAAATCTCTCCCCATCTGCGCAGAATGGTTTTATCCTCTTGAAGCATCAGAGCAGCCACAATAATCCTGCTAGTTCTGCCTTGTCTCCAGCAGCAGGTCAGAGTGGGTAGATCAGCAGCTGAAACACTAATTTTTACACCAGGTCAACTCACAAAGGTCTTTGCTACGGAATCCTTACTGAACAGTAACCACAACTGTAATACCAGGGAAGACCATGAGAAAAGAAAGCACGCACAGCAATATCCCCACTGAACACTCTCCCTAGCCTCTAGACCCGCATTGGGGCACTTCCAGACAAAGCCTTCATATTTAACAACCCTCAGGGAAATTCCTGGCAGCTTTCCACTCTGCCTGAAACTCATATAAGCTTTTGGCATAACTATTCCATGGAATTCCAAAGTCGCACACTACACATTACTAAGGAACACCTCCTGAACCTGCCAGCTTTGATTCCTCACAGTCAGGCTAGAAGGGAAAGCGAACACCTGATCCTCACTCGCCCTACTCATGCTTCTCGTGGCTTACAAATCTCTGAAATGTTTTCCACTACTCCCAGTGCCACATTCCCCCATCCCACAACAGTGCCAGGTTTTTTTTGCATCAAAAACTATTCTAATTTAGTAACACTGACTGCCCTTCTCAAAACTTTTTCACTATTTTTGGGGAGATTTTTTTTTATTATTATTAATTTACTTTGTTTTGTTTTGACACGAGCTATCCATAGGGACAAGACTTTGGGGTTCGGATCAGCCCAAGTGCTGCCACTTACAGCACCGCAGGGTTGGTCCTTCCCCTCCCTCAGTTTAAATCCAGGGTGAACAGAGCCTGGCAACATTAATTCGCATTAACCATTTCGAATAATGAGAAAGAACAGTAAACGTATATAAACATTTAAAGATAACGTTATTCTCAGTTAAACATTTAACAGCTAAGTAAAAAAAAACCCAGACAAACAAGAGACGTCACACGAGGCGCAAAGACACTAGCGCTACACAGATACGTGAAGCGTTTCAGACATTACTCGAAACACGGAGCTGCCCCCGGCACGGAGCCGCCCCGCCGCCCCCGGGCGCCGCTCCGCCACCCACCGTCCATCGTCTCCCGCACCGCGTTGAGACTAGCGGCGTTGCTCGCCATGGCGACCCCGCGCCGCCCCTCACCTCCCACCCGGAAGCGGAACAGCCCGTCCGTGTCCGTCCCCCCTCCCGTTTCCCCTCACTTTTCCCGGCTCCGTTCAAACGCTCCCGCCTCCCCTCGCCCCACGTGACGCCCCGAACGGAACCCACGCGCTCAACAGCAGGCAGGCGCGGGGCGGGATTTCTTTCGAATTTGTGCAGCGACCGCCCTGGCGATTGGCCCGTTCGAGAGCGGGAGAGGCCCTACCATTGGCCTGGCAGCGGAGACGGCGCGTCGTGATTGGGCAAAGCCCGGGAGGGGGAGGAGCTAGTTAAAGAGCCGCCCGGCGCGGCGCAGGCGGGAGCCGTGACCAGGGTGAGCATGAGAGGGCGCCGGGTAACGGCGGCAGGTAGCTGCTCCGCGGGCCTCGGCCCCGCATCGGCCTCCCGGGGCTGAGGGGAGCGGCTCGGAGCGAGCCTCGGTGGCACCGTCCTGCGGGGAAGAGGGAGAAGGGGGCTGTTCTCAGAGGGGACCGAGCGGAGGTGTCTTCCTGAGGTCCCCGTGCCCTTCCGCCATATCAGGCGAGGGAGCCCACCGGGACGCGGCCTGATGGCGAGTAGCGGAGCCACCGGCCCCTTCTCCCCCCGCTCTTCAGGCGAGAGAGTCGTGGCGCTTCTCAGCGGCTGAGGCTGGCCGCGGCCCGGAGCCGGGGGTGGTGGTGGGCTGGGGGGGGGTTGATTTTTGGCGCCCGGCCAAAGCGGGTCCGTTCTGAGGGCGTTACTGCCTGCCGGCCGCACGGGCAGCGCCGTGCGGCTCCCCAGGGGCCGGCACAGCTGCTTCCCGCCGCCCGGGGTTGGCTGCCCGCGACCAGAAGCTTCTGGGGTTGCCCGGTGTGGGCGGCGGCAGGCTCGCCGGCAGCCCCCCCTCCCCGCTGTGGCTCTCCGGTAACCTCTGCGCCTGCTGCTGGGCTTGCGGTAACGCAGGGCTGGCTGGCACTGAGCTCAGGGCGAGCGGGGAGATCGTCCCTGTGCTACCCGCGTTCCAGTGACACATCTTCATTTCTGAAGCCCTTGAGTGCCAGCGTTTGGTGTGTGAGCTGCCCTCTGGGAATGTATTTGGCTTCATCACAGTTTTTTTTTTTCCTAGTGTTTTTTTGTTGTTGTTGTTGTTTGTGTGTTTGTCTTTTTTTTTTTTTTAATCTGCTTTTCAGTGTCCTTTCTTGTCTCGTTTTCATAGGTCCTATTTATTTTTAGCTGTCGTTCATTGCCTTATTTATATGAGCTCTCCGCATGTCAGTAGGTCCATGCCAAAACTTCTCTTTGGTTAGTCTTCTGAATGTTTTCTGGCTCCTTGAAAATGATTGATCATCTCTTCCCCAAACTTTCGGGATGACTCTAAAAAGTCAAAATTATGATTTCCTTTTTTTTCCCCCCTTCATTTTTCCCCTCTCTTTCTCT
The DNA here is from genome assembly GCF_009769465.1 of Tauraco erythrolophus. NCBI lineage: Eukaryota > Metazoa > Chordata > Aves > Musophagiformes > Musophagidae > Tauraco > Tauraco erythrolophus. The sequence goes on along the minus strand of NC_141465.1, from coordinate 90,688,704 downwards.
TTTCCAGGTATAGTTTAGTGTTATGGGTGATACAAAAGAAGCTAAAATGCAGATAACACCAGAAACTCCAGGACGAGTCACAATCCTGAATCCTTTTGAAAGTCCCAGTGATTATTACACTCTTCAGGAGCAGATTGTCTCCAGTCCTTCAGTTTTCAAATCAACAAAATCCTCATCTGTAAGATCTAGTCTTCAGTTCTGTAACTATACAGATGTAATGCTAATATTTTGAAATGTGTTAAAAGTGCATTCTATTTAATGTACTTTAATGTATACACTAAGCCAGAGAATTTTGGTGACGTTTGGTGGTTCTTCTGATCACAGGAGTATGCTGCTTTTAATACTAACGTTGTCACTTAGTCTTCCTACTTTCCTGATTTTTTTTTTCTTTAGATATTAGGTGTATCAGTAGATTAGCATATACCCACTAAGTGCCCAAACTAGTTGTAAGTAGATAAACGACAGTTGTTGGATGTAGTGTTCTTGGCCCACTTAAAGTGGAAAAAAACCCAGTTCCTACCTACATGCGAAGCAGGCTGGATGCAAGTAAAACTTAATTGCACTTCTGTTGTGAGCTATTTGCATTTTCACAGAATCAAGTTAATGATTTTCTCTCTATATAACTTTTTAGTTGCAAATTACATTCTGGTTTGCAGTTGAAATTACTATCTGATAAGCAGAGATGATGCTTTGCTAATGAAACTAAAAAGACTCATTTGGTAGATCATTTTTCAAACAAATTTGAACAGTATTTTGTAATTAATTGTTAAAGGGTTGAAGCTGCTTTACATATGAATTGGGTTTTGTTGTGAACTATGGGTGGTGGTGTTATGAGGCAGACTTTGAGATATGTGTATGGGGTTGCAACTGCTAAGTCCTCTTGGACATGTGAGGTGAAAGGAGGGCTGCTCTGTTGTTTGAATAACTTGGGTTAGATACGGACACTGAGTTTTCATGGAACCACAATTTTGATTGTGGCCATATAGAAGCAACTAAATTTTATCCCAGGTTCTTTGTCTTTAGTAGATCTGTCCTCAGAAATTGAGAAGAAACTGACACCTCAGTTTGTAAATATTAGCTGTAACTCCGCTCTGTATTATCTTGTAAGTCATTGTAATGCCACTACTAGGGTAAAGAAGCCTGATTGACTTACTCATTTTTTTTAAGTAAATCACTTCAGTAGAAACTTTTTTGATTGTCTTTGACAGAAAATATATAGAGGTGATGATTGCATTGTTCCATTGAGATTTGTCCTGTGGTTTTATTTTTATCTTTTTAGACTGGCAAGCATTAAAATGTCCATTTCTTTTTTTAGACACCAGGAAAATTTAGATGGTCTATTGATCAGCTTGCTCTAATAAATCCTGTGGAAATTGACTCGGAAGACGTTCGACGCCAAGCAATGTATTTGAGTCATGCCAGGTAACTTACCATCTGTTTTCATGCAGTTTAACTTAGCTTGAATACTAGAAGACCGTTCTTTTGCTTTATTGACATGGTATTAAAGACTTTTTATTCAAATCTTTTAACATAGATTTTTGTGTCCCTAATGCAGATATAATATTTAGATGAGGCCGCCTCTGTGTCACTCTTTTTTAATGTTAAGAACTGCTGGTCCACTCTGACTGCAGTCTGGTAGACAGCCAGATAAAAGCAGTCAACAGAAGAAAGAAAATGTCTTAGAATCATAGAATCATAGAATCGTTAGGACTGGAAGGAACCTTCAAAGGTCATCTAGTCCAACCCCCCTGCAAGGAACAGGGATATCTCCAACTAGATCAGGTTGCTCAGGGCCTCATCCAGCCTGGCCTTGAATGTCTCCAGGGATGGAGCATCCACCACCTCTCTGGGCAACCTGTTCCAGTGTTGTTGGACTGTCTTGCCGGTGATTGTTACCAAGCTACCTCTCCTGCTCACAACACAGTTTATGCTCTGAGTGTTCCATGCTGAGACCTGTAAAGCGCAGGCCTCTTAGGTCTTTGGGACTCCTGCAGAAGGGTAGAGCTGCAAAAGCTAGCTAGGTAAGCCAGTACCCTTTTTGAAAGGTATAGATTTGACTTAATGTGAAGCAGGGAAGACCAATAAGCTTGTTGTCTTTGAGGAGAAGGAGAAATAATTACTTGAAATACTTTGGGGATCTTTATCTTAACTTTTTCCTTTCTCTGAAAGTAACTTCCATGTGGAAAACAAATGACTAAGTAAAACAGGCTTGGTATTCACAGCTCATCTTGAAGGATAGTCTTACACACTAATAGTATAGAACAACATACCAAGGGAAGGCCACAATGGTGAATCCTGTAAACACTCCTATACATTTCTCAGATAGAAACTGGCACGAAGAATCGAACCTTATGGTGTGAAGTACCACAGTAGTAGAGTAGTAAACCAGTCCTCCATCCTGTTCATGTCTATAGGACTTTCAAGTTGTGTTAGTGAAATGAAACACAGAGGGCTATTTATGCCGAGATTCCTTTGAACATTCATAGAAGGGTTTGGGTTGGAAGGGACCTTTAAGGGTCATCTAGTCCAACGCCCCTGCAATAAGCAGGGACATCTTCAACTAGATCAGGTTGCTCAGAGCCTCATCCAACCTGACCTCGAATGCTTCCAGGGATGGGGCATCTACAGCCTCTCTGGGCAACCTGTTTCAGTGCTTTACCACCCTCATCGTAGAAAAATTGTAAATTAGACCTATTGTTCTTAGTGTCTGACTGAACCTACATCTCTCTTTTTGAACAGGAAGAGATATAAGAAGGAAAATTAATTTCTTGCTACAGTAGAGATGGACAATACAACTGTCCTCAGTTGTAGCTGAATCACCATGTCTTAATGTTGATATTATTTTTCTTAACAACTATTTGTTTTCTGGCCTTCCTCTAGCAGCCAGTAGGTTTCAGACTCTAATGCTTTTTATGTGTTATTAAGCCTTATGTTTTTAGGGAGTTGATTACTGTTTCTGGGAAGTCTATTAGGACACACATAAACTAGCTTTAATTTAGATGGCTTGGGTGACAATTCCAATGATGATTAGTGGCATAGCCTATAGACAGAAGCATGCGTTGCCTTGATGGGTCCTTTCAGTCTGTTCTGCTGTTTCATACCTGCTGTGATTAATTTTAAAAAAAAATCATCTGATATGACTAGAAAGAGGCTAGTTTGTCTGTGTGCAGATTTGCTGTGTCCACACTTGTGTGTTTCAGTGTAGTACAGACTGAGATGGTTATTTCTAGTGGCTGCAAACTGTACATGGTTAAATGCATTTTTTTATATATATATATGTACATTTGTGTAAGATTTTTGTATGGCAACTGATTTTAATTTGCATGTCATAAATACTGCTTTACAGAAACTGAAGTGTCATAAATACAGCTCTAGATATTAAAAGTTCCTAACAAAAGCATGGAGTTTCTGAAGCCCATGCATAATGTTACACAAACTGTATACTTCATTTTAATAATGCCTGTTAACAAGTCATTTTCTCACTTAGTTGCAAAGAACCACAAGCATAAGAAATTTGGTGTATAAATATTTCAAACTGTTAATTCTTCGTTATGTAGTTTGGGTAGCAGCACAGCGTAAAAGCTCATGAGCACTTTGTGAACAAGTGCATATCATGTGTAGACTTGATTTTGTGCAGTATTTCTGTTTCCATACACTGAGCATCATTTATGTGCTGTGTGTTTATTGCACTGCTTATAAAATGATTAGGACAACTTTTTTCTGGCACATTACATTAGTGAAAAATAATCTGTCAGTAACTGACCAGACAGTGACACAGTCTTGTTGACAAGCTTTCCTATTTTTTATTTCTACTGGTAGAAATTGAGTGTTTCAAAATTGGTTGCTGTGTTATTACATGTTAAGCATTAAAAAATCTGTACTTCATCTTGCATACTGTGTGTCAGAGTTGCAAGTGCCCCCTTCCAGTACTTAAAGGGGGCCTACAGGAAAGCTGGAGAGGGACTTTTTTAAAGGGCATGTAGTGATAAGACAAGGGGCAATGGCTTTAAACTGAAAGAGGGCAGATTTCGATTAGATATAAGAAAGAAATTTTTCACTCTGAGGGTGGTGAGGCACTGGAACAGGTTTCCTAGAGAAGCTGTGGATGCCCCATCCCTGAAGTGTTCAAGGCCAGGTTGGATGAGGCTTTGGGCAACCTGGTGTAGTGGAGGGTTTCCCTGCCCATGGCAGGGGGGTTGGAACTAGATGATCTTTGAGGTCCCTTCCAACCCGAACCATTCTGATTCTATTGCTTGAAGTTGCATACAAGGCTGGCTTGGTTTTATTCTTTTTAAATATGTATGGTGTTTTCACTTCGTTATTTTCCTAGAGTTACGCACTAAAGAAAAAACATCCTCTTCTGCACTAACTAGCACTTTTAGTGGGAGCTGTTTTCCCAGTTTCTCTCTTTCTCCATTGGAATCTGACTTGTAAAGATGCTTATTAGTCATGATCCACTATGCATAAATGCACAATGATTGCATACTCATCTTTTTGGTAAAATAACTGAATTTTGTGCAAGTGCCTTCATACAACTGTTGCCTATGTAGTTGAAGATGGCATGTCTAAGTATTGCAGATATATTCAAAATCTGATTAGCATCAAAGAAGGGGGGCTGTGAGGGAAAGTTTGTGTATGTATTAGGTACATCTACATGTGTTTGTGTAGCTAATTGTCTATTATCTAAATTTATAAAATTATTCAAGGGTAATTTCAGGTATACTAACTGTATGAAAGTATTACGTGATTCAGCTAGGATGATGATGAATATTCACTGTAAAATTTTTTAAAGCCTGTAAATTAAATTACGTAGTAGTAACTCTCAAGTGAGACTTGAAGGTGACTGCTAAAGAAAGTATAAATGTAGAATCTCACACATCATTTGAAGATGGCTGAAGTAACTACAGTATTTTTTTTAAAACTAGGTTAAAAACTGCATAAGGAAATGTGTTAATTGCTTTAAACTGAACTATGATGAACTTCCTGAACTGAAGGCAATACAGCAGACTAACTACTTGAAAGGGGGAACTCTGTGCTGGGAAAGTGTGTGTGTCAGGAATTTGAATATGCAAGCACTGTATGAGTGTCTTCTGTTGCCCTTTTGTTCCTTAGGCCTCAGTTTTTATTCTGCTTGATTTTGTAGTGAGTTTCTTTGTAAGCCTAATCTCATGGCAACTTGAATAGTAAAATCTATTCATGTGACAAGTTCAACATAAAACTAAATGGGTTATTTTGGAAGATCAGTTATGACTGAGTTTTTGTCCAGATAAAAATACTTCCTGATACAAGGAGTATATAGAAGATTTGCAAATAAGTATGTATAAATATTACAGATCTTTTTCAAATGACCTGAAGTAACTGAGAAGTGCATTTATACTTCTAAATTTATACTATGAGATTATTGCACATAACAGTAAAAACATAAAATTCAGGGTTTAGTGCAATTTCATGTATAATATTTCTCTTAAGCATCTGTAGAAGATTACATGGTTGGACTTTTTTTTCCAGTAATGTGATGGTTTTGATAATTGAGTTGTTTTTCATTTGTTACTTAGAATTGATAAGGAGACAGAAGACAGGAGGCAAAGAGCCATTGAGGAGGTAATAAAACTTTCTATGCCGTCAAGTATTGATTTGTTTTAGCTACGTACCTACAAAAAAGATCCATGTCTGTTACAGAATTTCAAAACCCAGAAGCCTATTATATTTTTCCGGTCAGTAAGAAAGTAACTTTCAGTCTTCAGCCCTTGCAGTTGTAGTTGGAATCCACGTGGTCTTTTTCTTCCCATCTTCTTTCACACATCTGTAGGTCAAACCAGCAGATTTTGTTTCTTTCGTGTTGCTTGGCTAGTGGGAATGTAGCTGTAAGATAAGTCTTATAAATAGTTAATTTAAGGTTAAAAACGATTGAGTATTTTGGATTTTACAGTAACTCTTAGTGTTAGGCAGGTTAGTTTCTTTTATTGCATTTTTAAAAATATAGCAGAACCTTGGTGATTTTATGTTTCTTCCAAAGTCTGCTTAGTTGGAGGCAAGACTTTCTTCTGGTAGCTTGTAATTCTTTTCATCCATTTTTCATTTTATTTTTTACTATCCATTTGTCTAGCGGAGAAAGAAAAGTAAAGTGTTTCAAATCTTCACTACAGAAGTCTTCAATGTTATTCCAGTTTCAATTTAAAGAAAATAAAATCAGTCTCCATTAGACAAGTCTTCCTCAGGGTTACTGACTGTTTCGTATTGTATCGTGCCATTATGAATTTCTGTCTCTACAAACAAAAGATATGTTTTATGATTCCATAAAAGAGCTATGTACAGTGACCTGCAGCTAAGGTACTCTGTTGTTTTAAATCTGCCTTAAAAAATGGATATTTCTTCTTTGTGAGGCATAGACTTATGGATTATGCAGCTGAACAGCTTGAAACCATGTCTCTGAAAAAGATTATGCCTTTAATGGTTGAGTTATTTCAAGCTGAGTTTTTTTCATTTGCTTTGAGTCTTGCTTTTGTGGTAAGAACAGAATTTGCCATGTGTTTTTTGAAGCTGCTGTAATAGTGTTGGTCTCTTCAGCATCAGGGTGTTCTGGAGTGCAGCTGTGACAGCAGATATGGTTTCAGGTTCAGAGAAAATCACCAAAGTGCCAGTACTTGTAAATGCTTCACTGCTAACCAGTTTGGCCAAATACCCTAATAATATTGCCAAAAAGCCTTGGTTGTCCACTTCTTTTACTGTTACTACAGTGTCTCTGTAGCACTTCTGCAAAATAGCTCTGCTGTCAAAATACAATGATTTAACAAACCGAAAATTTGAAAAGAATTGTGTTAAACTGCTGTGCAAGAAGTATGGTAGAGATGATGCAAATTTTTAAAGGAGTAATTGGCGTTAAATGAAACTTTTGTACAGTTTTCACTGTGCAGACTTGAAAAATCTGAGGTAGTATGTGTCATAAAGAAAATGGGAATCATCTTCAAATCAAATTTTTTCTTTAACATCTCGGGGCCTGAAATAATGGTATATATTTTGAGTATAAGGGATAACTATATAGGTTTGGGGGAAGGAAGAGTTAAAATTTTTAAAACATAGAGCTGTGAGTAGCAAAAGGTATGACTCAAATTTTTCTTGTTCAGAGTACTAATCTAAATCTAAGCTGAATGTCCAATTTTTAAAAGTGCTAAGATGGTTTGTTTCTATTCTACTCTAGTTTTTCACAAAAAGACTCATAGTTCCTTCTCCTTGGATTGAACATGAAGGCAAGCAAGTTTCTCAGTTTAATTCAACTAAATGTAAGTTACTTTTTTGTGTGTTCACTCACAATTATCTAGCTTTTGGAGAAATTATCAAGCAAAAATTTTTGAACCTCAATTTAAATTTGAAGAAGCAATGATAGAAGATGGCACAACTGATAGATTGTTAGCTGTTCTCTCCAAGTGCTTTCTTTGTTTAAAAATGATTTATTAATTCAGAATTTTACTTAATTTTTCCTTTTTGTTCTTTTGGTTCCTGCTCTTAAATCTTTTTGCTTTCATGACCTGTCTTCAACCAGTTTAAATTACAGACACAACTTCGCTGTGTCAATACCCAAGTCTTCTACTTCGTTCTTTTCTTCTGGTATCTGCATGTCTGACTTTATTGTCAGGAACGCAATCAGAATGTGGGAAACTGAATTCCATGTTTTTCTACCCTTACTTGCAATGTAGATGCCTCTTGTCTCATTAGCTCACTGTCACTGTACATAAGGTTGTGGATTTTTCTAAGTTTATTTCATTTATGCCATTATTAGATTTTATTATTAATGCTGCTTTTATTAAAGTTTATAGATAACCAACAGAATACATAGTAAATGGATTACCAGCTGGACAAATGTCAGCTATAATGTATTGTTTGCATTCAGTATTGTTTGGTGGGAAATTCTTAAAAAAATCTTTGGGGATTTTTGCAAGATTTGCAAGAGGCTGAACTTAAAATTTTTTATCTAGGAGATGCATCTTATGGATAGTGTATGTGGATAGTGTATTTTTAATTGTCAGTGGTAAGATCATCACTTGGGCAGAGGTCGTAAGTCATAATCCCAGACCTGGGAAAGCTGAGTGGTGAAAGAAAATAGCCTAATGTGTTCCTTAGCTGTATAAAAAGAGTGGTAGATTCTTCATCTTTGTCTGCAAGTCCAGACTGCATGGTTTTCTGGAAGTGTGTTTTACTTGGTCACAGCCTGTTTGGCTAAGCATAAACTGAGTTTGTTTGAAATCTCTGTAAAAAAAACATAGAGGAGGCTGCACGGGACAAAGATTTGGGCCAAGTCGATGCTACGTCACTGAGCTTTTTTTGAGTAGAAAGGTGCTGAAATTCTCTTCATCATCAATAGTAGTAACTTTTCCTCAGTACTCCTTTCTAATCACTTCCAAACTTTGATGCAAAAATTTTGTTTAGTTGTATTAAATATTCTAACTTACTGCTGCTAGGTTTCAAAACTATATGCAACACATGCTTAAATTTAAGTTCTTATCTATTTTACAGCCATAGATCTAAATAACATTTCTCCAATTGGAAGACAGCTAACTTTGCAGCCTGGGAAAAGCAACGGTGGGTAAAAGGCAATGTCTGAAATTACAGGCTTCCTGTGAAGCAAAATAATCCATTTTTTAATGGCTACTTAATTTCAAAAGCAATTTTTTTGTTGTTAATATTCCCGTAGTAATATTTTTTCTTAACTTGTATGGTACTAATTTCAATATCTATTTCTCATAGTAATTTCATTCTCTTATAGTCTCTTATATTTTTTCTGAAGTAAAAACTGAAGTCCTCTGTAGACTGTAGGGTGCATTTTTTCCAACTCAGTGTATGCACTTTTTCTGAATTAAAAAGTGAATATAAGCCTCAGGTTTATGGGTAAATTACAGTTTCAAGAAACCTTCAATGTGCTGGATCATTTTGGTTTAGAGGATCTTGATTATTTTCTCTGCCAAATAAATAGCAGAAATCTTAAGACCTTTTTTAACCTATTTCATTTTAGATAAATAGGTAGTGTTTTTCCCGAGGGTATTTTGATAATTTTTTTCTCCTATTTCCCTTTGAATCTTTCCTTTCTTCAGAGACCTCTCTCCTCAGATAAGAATGCCTCTCTAGAGGCTTTTATGTTACAACCCTTGCTTTTTTTATCTCTAGGCCTGTGTGTGCTGCATATGATATCAAATTAGAATACTAGCTTTAATTAACTCTTTTCCTTATTGCGTCTGTAACTTGAATAGCTCAATTGCAATGCAATTTGAAAATAAACTTTTGTTTCCATAGTTTTAGTAAAAGGTCACTGCAAGCTAATTTTCTTGGTTTTATTCATTGCAGCTGCTTGTCAGACAGTACTGTCTTTGCCAGTGGATTTTAATTTAGAGAAAATACTAGGTATGTTGTATCTAAATTTAATTAGGAATGTCTGAGTAGAAAACTTGTTTCTATATTGCTTGCTGTTTTGATTTTTTTTGTCTTATGAAATATTGAAAACCTAATGTATGAATGCAAGTTTTAAGTATGTGTTCTAAATATACAGTTACTATGTGTTGTGTGGGACATCTGACTTAAAGGATATGATTTGAATGTAGACATAAAGATAAGAGAGGAGGGATATGGAGGACAACTGGAAATTAAATAACAATTCCGGATGCATAAAAGGTAGTAAGCGGGAGGCACCCTCTCTTCACCCAAATGGAGCAGTTATTTGACTTATCAGGGCTGTTTGACTTACAGGTTGCTGGCCACGAGGCTCGTAGCCCAACCTTGCCGTGAGCAAAGCTGTGCTGTAATTCTGTGCCTTTAATTTGACTGAAGCCATGAAGGTGACGAAGTTGTGTGGTGGCAAAACAGCCGTGACCACTAAGCAGGGAGACAAGAGTCCAAATTAACAGTCTGATTATAACTGCTGTATAAAGCAATTGCTGCCAGCTTCCTCAGGCAAGGGGGCTGGAAAGGCCTGTTCCTACAGCTCATATGTGGGAATAGTGGGTATAGCAGCTCAGAGGTCTTTGGCTGTGTGCTCCTGTTCCTGTATTGAAGCTCACAACCCTGATTGTGGACCATCAAAATTAAAACAGAGAACCAGAACCATGTCTGCTGCTTTCGTGTTTCATCTTAACAAATGCTTCCATCAATGCATAATTTGTGAATTCCTGAAAATTCTTCATTCCTCGTTCTGCTATGAGGAATATCCAATTAGAATAGAGCCAGGAGAAAAAAAAATAAGAGTCTGGAAAGTTTCAACATAGGTAGAGTCTTTATGTCTTTTAACATCTGTATGCTTTTCTACTGTAAACTGGTTTGACTTTTCTTCAAGTTGAATCTGGTTTGCCTCTGGATTTATCATGATGACCATCAAAGCATATAGGAGACCTGAAAAAAGAGTTTAGTTTTGCTCGGGTAGTATAACTGCTTTTTTGCAACTCAGATGTGAAGAATAATACAATTTTGGGAAAAGGCAGTAAGTAGATGCTGGCCAATATTTACGTTTTTTTAAAATGCAGACTTTAGTACTAAAGGATGGTAGGCAGAAGTGGAACCTTAGTACACAGAGCAGACTTTCTGTAATGTTAACAAGTGATGCTTTGGGAGAGGTGTCTAAATTAGATTCATTACTTGCGGTATTTGTAAATTCGATTAAATGTTTTAATTTAGTTACATATGTCGCTTTAGTGGAAGATTTATTTTTTTTCCTTACTCTCACTGGAAATTACTTCTCCTTGACTTTTCTAGGTGAATATTTTAGAACTGAAGAATTTGCAGATCAGTCTCAGGAAAATCTGAGCTCTTCATCACTGAGAAGAAAGTTGTTTTTAGAAGAAAACGGACGTGTATCTGAGTGTTTGTCCCCTTCTCTGCATAGTCCGTGTGGTAGTCAGCCACTTGGAGTGCTTTGTTCAATAGACATATCTCCAGTCCGGTGCAGAAGCCCTCTGGAAACATCTAGTTCAGTAAGTAGCCTGGTTTGGGGGCTGCAAGTAGTTCTGGCACAAAGTAGTTCTTAGAGCAGCCTGTACCAATTCTGTGTTCTAACAGACTTCACAAGGTGAACAACCATGTTTTTGATAAGCTACAACTGCTTTATGAGAGAGTGGGTGTTGAACCAAAGGGTAGTGTGGTGGTTGTTTTTTGGTGGGTTTTTTGAACAAAAAAGTTCTTGAAGTAATCTATTACTGACTTTTTATTCTATCAAATTATGTTGTGCTGCTGTTCTTTTGAATAGAAGGAATTATGCTTTAATTTTATGTTATGAAAAGGAAGTAGGAATGGATACATATACAAGATTTGCTGAAAGCATGTTGAAACTTTTTTTTTGTAAAATGTGTATCCAAAAAAATCTTTGTTTAAATCCATGAACTCTCTAAAATACTAGTTGATATGAACAGGTGCTATAATTATTTCCCTTACAGCTCATAAACCCATTTATGGTGAAAGAAATGACTTGTGGATCTTTGAATGCAGTGCTAAATATGCTTTTTGCTTTTACATTGACCAGAGATTTCAGATGAATAGACATCTGTTAGAACACAGAACCTAATGTCTGCTTTTTAAATTGAGATGAGTCTTGTTCCCAGGTGGACATAGCACAGCTAAACTGGTTTAGGCGGTATGATTTTTGTCTGTTTTGTGGCTGAACTGCATGGAAAAAAACTACCCCAGCAAAAATGTGGCTAAAAAAAAAAAATTCTTCACTGTGGTATCTTAGCAAAGAATTCCTATAGCATAATTATACTGCTAGAAGTGACTTTTCTTTTTGCAAGATCACAACCATTATTCTCTTTTCTTAAGGAAAAATATTTTGTCTGCTGCTGAGTTAAATAATTCAGGTTATATGGATTGCATTAAAATATAAATAGCGGCTGACTTTCAGCTGTGTTGGTATGAGTAAGAAATTGAGATTAAAATCGAGATTAAATACTTGACTATGCACACAGATAGCATTAATTCTCTGTTTAGGCTGCTTATAGTTCTGAAATGTAACGGATATTATAGTCTTAATTGGTATTATGTGACAGTTTGAGTCCATTGCTTTTTTCCTGTGTGGACGCATAAAGTCCAAGTGAAGAGCTGTGACTGGAATATTTAAACTAAACTAATGATAGAGATTGTTACTGTACAGGATTAGTTTTCCTCAGTACTGCTATAGTGAGCTTTTTAGATAGGACACTTTTTATATATATGTATTAGCCAAAATTTACATTATGAAAATATGCTTTTTTTTTTTCTTTTTCTTTCTTTTTTTAACTGAAGGGTCAGTTTTCATCAAGTCCTATTCAGGGAGGAGCAAGGGCTTATAGTCTGGGAAGTATAACCAGTCCCCCGTTTCCAGAAGGGTCTCCTGCACGTAATGGTTCTCCTACTTTTTCACCAATTGCATTTCACATAAGAAAGACACCGCTGTCAGGTATGGTTTAATTGTATATGTATTGCTTTTTCTTGATTTCTATATTTTTATCATAAAAACTGCTGCGTTCTTACTGGAACTTCTTTCTGTTCAGAGACCAGTTACGGTGCTGGGCTGACCAGCAGTCTACTGCTATGACACATTTACTGTTTAGCAGTGAAATATGATAATGATGTGAAACAGTGAGGAGTATCTGCTTGCAAAAAGTCAAGTAGGGAAAATATTTTAGAAGAAGGAGTTGAGACCTAATAGGAATTAAAAAAAGTTAAAGATTATTCAAGTGTGAGAAGGGGGTTAAAGCCATATGCCTGAACTAAGTCCGGTCACAATTCTGATTTGGCCCAGCCTGAAGTGCTTTAATTGGACAAAGAACATTTAGCCTGAGTTTTCAAATCATGTGATTGTGAACATTATTTGGATTGAAAGTGACTAGTGAAGGAATGACAAGCATTTTGTGTCCTCGTTGCTCTGGAAGATGTCAGTATTTCATGTTTCATTAAGACTTAATGCCATGTTCATACATGATTTTGCTCTGATGAGCTTTGTGGTGTTTCAACACCATTATGTGTGGAGATCGCATAGGCGTTTTCTCACTTAACTTGATTTTCTTGAAAACTTCATTGCTGCCCCAAATTTTTTAAATGCCTATAGAATATGTGTATTGATATTTGTTCAGAAAAAAATCCACAGAACCAGCCTTCACACATTTTCCTTTGAACACTCTGTAGTATGGACATTTGAAAATGCAAGGCTTTCAAAAAGAAAACCATGGTATAGGAAACAAATTCGGTGGTAAAAATGGGATAAAAACTCACCTTTACCATCATAGTTTAAATGTGCTGGTGGTTTGGTTTTTGGTGGGTTTTTTTTGGAGGGGTTAGTTTTTTTTCTTTGGTTGGTTAGTTTTTTGCTTTGTTTTTTCAAGAAGTCTTTGTTGCTGGAAGACTGTGGTCAGAGAATTACTATGTAGTTGGCTGTAATTATTGAAAGGACTATAGGGCTTTGAGGATGGTGACTTTAACTCCACCTAATATCTGATAGAATAACTTTGTGGGTTTTTTTTACAGACCAAAGAAAATTTACATTTCGTTCTCCAGATATTCCTTCTTCCTCAAATAGAATGACACCCCCAAGTATGAGAAGCCCTTATATAGATGGTTGTTCTCCAATTAAAAATTGTTCTCCTATGAGGCTTGGAGCGTGTAGAGGAACTGCTCAGTATCAGACTTCTGTCATTAGAATACCAATTGCAGTTGAGAATCACAGTGAGGATGAGGAAGACAAGGAAAATGCTTCTCCAGCAGAAGCTCGGTTCCCCGAAATAGATAACGGAATAAACTTGTGTCCGCCAGACGGTGATACTTTTGCACACGGTACACATCTTGTGGTAGCAACTGTGTCCATTGCACCAGATCACTCCGAAGCTTGTCATCAAAGGCTGTCGTCATTTCGGGATATAGAAGGCTCAAAGGAAAATAATACAGTAGATATGGCTGATGCAGCTGAAGTGTCAGAGGAAAACACTTGGATAAAAGAAACAATTGGCAATAGCAATGCACCAATGACCAGCTTTATGACGGGGATTACTTTCAGTATTGAAAACTCTCGCATGTGCATGTCGCCTCTTGCAGAAAGCAGTGCAATTCCTTGTGACAACAGTAGCATTCAGGTAAAAAAAATAAATATTTTTGTTTGCTTCTCTGTAAGGCTGATCTTTCAGTATGTATACCATTCTGGAAGTAATTGTCTGTTTTCTCCTTTTGGATGTGGCATGCAGGTAGTATTGTGACTTTTATTCCTTCCCCCTCCAATCCCTTTTTCCTCTCTCAGAGAAGTTAACATAGCAATTATAAATTATTTTTGTGTTATTATGTACAGTAATACATTTAACATAATGCAAACTAATTCTGACAGACCCATTTACAACTTGCTGCTGTTACTACCTGATGGTAGTTGATTTGTTGGATTAAGTTCTGTTGATCAAACACAAGTCATACCAGGTATGAGACTCTGAAAGGGTTTATTGGTGTTTAATTGCAGTACATCTTTAAAGCCCTGCTTCTTGATTTCAGGTGGACAGTGGTTATAATACACAGACTTGTGGAAGCAGCATTATGGACACTGCGGGGACTGAAAACAGTTGCAGAGAAAATGATGTGAATACTAACATGTTTCAGAATAAATCTCAGCTGCTTAGAACAAAGGTAGGAGTTAAACTGTGATACAAAAGTGATGGGCTTCCCTGAGGGGAGGGACAGTGAGGTGATAACGGAGAGCATGCTACTGTAGCATCATTTTCAGTATTATGTTGAAAACAAGGAGTAAATGCAGGACAAAGATTGTAAACTGGCAATAAAATGAATGTGTTCTATGAGAAAGGCAGAGGTGGTTTCAGAGGAAACTGAGGTATATGCACGAAGGGTAGTTGTGAGGCTGCTCATGGCTTCTGATGCATTGTAGTCTGTTGTTTTTGTTTCTGTTGTTCTTGCTGCTTTTTTACTGCTAAGTTTTTAAATGTGTGCCAGTGGAAAAAGCACATTTTTGGAGAAAAATTGTTTGCTGCTAATTTTCATAAACTAGCTTCAGGTTCCCTGAACTCTGTGTGGCGTGCTGACTTGGTGGGGAACTTTCTGCTTGGGTAGATAAAGCCGTTGAATGACCTGTCTTAGAAACAAAACAAATGACAAAAGACCACATGTATCTAGCAAGACTCCGAAGCTCTTCATCTTGTGACTGATGGGAAGGGGTTCTACTTCTTCCAGAGGATGGAAAGCAAGGCTAATTTCTTTGGAGGAGAGAGCGAAGATCATCTCCTCTCAGTAATTATGGTCTTACAAACTTAGTAGTCTGTGGTCTACTGCTTAATGTTATTTACAATCCTTGGAAGGGAGACAGTGCTGACCAGTAGTACCAGCCTATAAAAAACCTCCAAGTAAGCCCTCTCAACCCTGACTACACTTCTGTATCTGACATGGTAATAGCCACTTCTCTGCCAAGGTGAAGAGAAGATTGATGGTGTCATGTAGACCATTGACATCAAATTTTGAAATCTGCTCATTTAATGTTAGGATAACAGGAAGAATGGATGGATATTTTGTCTTTGACTTCTAAAAATATCCCATCTGAGGTCTTGCCCCAGTCACCCTGTTGGACATGGATGATACATGTGGATGTATGTACTCCTCAGAATCAGTTGTCTAATGTCAAATCTCCTAGATACTCAACAATGTCATGCAGCTGTCTTCTCCCAGTGCCGGAATGTCTTTCCATTGCTAGATCCTGACTAAGCCCAACTTTGCATTTTGGATTAGGGTTTAAGCGTGGAGGCATTAAGTACTTCATTTGACCCTCACAACAGAGAACCCAGAGAGAATGAAAAGAAAAAAGTGTGGACGTTGCTGGCTGAAAGAACCTGGTCTGGCTCATGCAGAGCATGTGTGCTCCCAAAGGAGGTTCTTGCTGGCAGCAAGTCTCAAAGATCTGTGCAGAGAAAACGTTATCTTGAGTTTCTTTTTCATTTCAGAAGGGGAGAGATGGGAGGCAGAGGTACTAATTGTAACTTGAAATTTTCAGATAGTAAGTTTGGATCTTATTAGTTTTGGGGAATTTTTGTGACGATGGTTTTAAAACTAACTTTTCCTTATTCACCTAGGAGTGTTCAGTTTTAAACCATAAGGACAATCAGTTGCTGAGAGCAAAATCTCCAGAGAAGCAATCCTGTTTCCAAAAAGCAAAACCACATAGTACAGTATTTGGTCAAAATGCAACTTGCAACATTTCTGCCTGGAAACAAAAATGAAAATCAAGTTCAGGGATTTCACAAAAATGGTATGTAGTTTTCTGATGGAGAGCTTAAATTGTGTTATCTAATAAATTTTTATACGTATGACCTCAGCTACCTGGATTATACAGGCTAGTTTTCTTTTTTAATGCAAATGTAAGAAATTGTCTGGTATATATTAAGGGAATTTTTAAGTGATGTTGGATTTTTTGGGTCTTGTTTACAGATTTATTGCTATCATTAAGCGATCTTTTTGAAAATTAAGGCGGCTAGACTTGGTACAAAGGAAAAATAGTGTTTTTTTTCAGAATTGCGTTCCTTCTATGATGAGTGTAGATTCCATGAGGAGCCTTGTTTTGAAAGTTTGGACATAACTTCAGCTTCAAGAGGAATATTTCAGACAGACTGACCATATCTAGGGTAACTTGCACAGGAGCCAATGTAACTGCAGAAACACTTACAATTTAAGACACAACTCTCTAAAGGCATTGCAGAAATTTTTCTTTGGGGGACAGAAAAAGGAAAGGAGCATTAGTTTTGATTTGGATTGCTTTTTCCTGCAATCACATTTATTCTGTGGCTTCAGGAATGCCAGCACAGGTACCAGAGTCAGTGGACAGAAATCAGCTGCCAGAGGTGTGATGAGAGCAGGGCTGGGGAAACGAGAGGGGTGAGTGTCTGTCAGTATCAGTCTAAAGTAACAGCGATGAAACTCAGCTGTGACTTTCACAAGGAAAGAACAGAACTAGAGTTCCAGAAATGGGTCCCTGGAATATATCTATGTTTTATAGTAGACTGCAAACTGTTAGAAATGGGTGCTTTGATTTGAATACAGGCTAGTCCTTTTCCTTGTGAATAGCTGCATGAAAACGCTATTCTAGTTATGGAAATCACATACATACTTTTCCACAATAAAAAAAAAGTTTAATTCTCTTAGTGATAAAATAAGCTTTATATCAAAAGAAGCCTTTTAGCAATTCTTTGAATAGTTTTTCCCTTGGTCTGACAGAAAACTGCATATCCATCAGTTAGTTTTACTGTGTACTTAAGTAAAATAGACTATTGGTTACTTTAAAATTAAATGATAGTGGGGTTACTTCAGTAATTGTGGTAATACTAATCTTGAAGTTGATCACCTGGCTCCACCAGTGTCTCCTAAGAACACTTGTGTCCAAATGGATGCTCCAGAACCCTTTCGAAGGAATGTAAGGAAGGTACAACAAGGTTAACTGGTCTCCGTACATCACTAAGAGAACAGTGCAGCCTTCCTTAGTAAACCATTACCCTTTTACATCCATCTTTTGTTTTATTTCCCAATATTATTATGTTTCTTACAGAAATTACCAAAACATTTAGAAATATAATTAACTTTTGCATGCCACTTATTGCAAAAAGTACTAATATAAACAAACTCTTTCAAGAAAAGCATCATTGAACAAAAGTAGCAGAATGAGGAGGGTCTGGAAGCCCAGAATTCCCCTTGCCTAATCAAATCAGATTCGCTTGAATGTGATTGGATTTCTTTGAAAGAAGCTTCTGGAATTTATAAATGTCAATGGGGAAAAAAAAAATTCATGTTGTAGTCCTCTAGCCCTAGTGACTAAGAGCGGAACAAGAGGTAAGGGAAAGGCTGAGATTTTAGCGCTCTGTGTTTGTAGAGCTCTGAAATAAACTTTGTTGGATTAATCAAAAATAAAAGTCCATTCTAGTGTGTTCTCCAGGTGAAGCAGTCTTTCGCTCTTTCAGAGCAAGGATATCCAGTCCTGGGACACTGGGTGGAAGTTCTCCTTCCTGTTCCATTCCACATCTCACAAAAAAACTTATACCAAAGTGACGGACCGTGGCTGATGAGTAGCTATGGGCACGCTAAGCCTGAAACAGTTGGTCAGACCTAAATTTGAAGGCAACTGACACAGATTTTTTTTTTTTTTTTTTTTTAAATCTCAAAAGCGGAGATAGGAACAGAATTGCATAGCATTAAAAAGCAACGGGATAGACCTGAGACTTGTGTGCAAACGTTGTACAACTAGAACAGTTCTTGAAATATTTTCATTGATGATTCACCAGTGAAGGCTTCGTAAAAAATATAAAGGGAAACTTCCATAACAACAGTAAAGCATCATATGGTTTTAGTTATCACACTGCAAAAATAATAATTAAAAAATAACTTTATATTTCTGACCAGCAAACATGACATGCATTGTTTTCACTTCCATAGTAACTTTATCAGTATTTCAGTAACGCCTATCAGATTGACAGCAGTTGAACCCAATGTCCTGATTGATCTATTTCGTGATCTGGAAGCATGTGTCCTGCTAAAAGCTGAAGTAATACTAAATTGGTAACTTTTAGGGGATGAATTTTGTTGAAGTACAGAATGAACTTAGATTTCTGGAAAATGAATTTGTTGAATAAGGCCTTCAAAATGTTCTTAGCTGTAGCTTGTAATGTTTGTAGCTCTTGTAGACAAGACACAACTTGTCTGAGATTTAAAAGTTATTCATGACCTTAAGTCTTTTTTCTGGTTTTCATGGTAATTCTCTTTAACAACAATCAATTGAAAGGGTGAATTCCAGATTTCTGGATTGTACAAAGGGTTTGTTTTTGCAAGTGTGATTACTAAAAATAGTAGTAATGTCAATGGGAAGATGAGAAGAGGGTCGTCCAAATTATGATCTGCTTCTGAACTGTTTGGCATGATATATGTATAATTAAGATTTGGTTTTATTTTGAATTAAGATTTTTGATCCTTTATAAAGATGTGTTCAATGCTATATTCTTCATAATGATGTGTTCAATAATCAGCGGCTTTCAAAGTATTCACAAATAAAAAAAGCAATCACTAAAATATTTAATTGCACCCGTAAAGGTAAGGGAAAAATAACAGCAGAAATGGATGAATGTGAGAATTGAAGGATCCCCCAAATAAATTACCTGTATTCTCTGTCCTGTTTTATAGTCTTCAATTAGATGGGAGTTATTTATTTTATGAAAACATGCATATTTCTTATTATGTTTGTGTAATTGTTTTGTAGAAGAAACCTACTGTGCACATTACCATGGAAATCATCTGACCATTCTGTTTCTCTGGTTGTACTTACTCCGTTGCTTGGCACACATTGCACAAAATGGTCATTGTTTACATTAAATTAATTTCAGTAGTTTTAACAAGAGTCCTTTACCATGTTTAATTGTAAATTGAGTAGTGAAACAGAATAAAGACAGCTCTTTCATACTTAATTTGTTGTGGGTTTGTTTGGTTTTTTTTTTGCTACGATTTGCAGCATCTTTCCTGTGAGCACTGCCTGTCGCACATGTGTGTGTATATTGTTTGGGTGGGGGGCAGGGGGGACGGGGTGAGGAGCTTTTGCTCTTGTGCAGACAGTTGAAAACTGGTTTCAGTTACTCTAAAACAGGGTGCTGAATTGAAAGGGCAGTACCAGTTACAGATGCAGTGCTCTGCACATCTTTCTTGAAAGTCAATTTTGAAGTTTCTGAAGCCTTTCAGAGTAGTGGTGACAGGATTCAAACATCTTGTTCATGGGCTGTGTTTTATTTTTCTGTTGCAACCAGTTAAACATGGTAATTGTCTCCTTTTGATGCCTTTTCTAAATATGTACTTTATAAATCTGATCCAGTCCTTTCAAATGACAGCACACAGGGAGCTGAGTAAATATGGCCAAGTGATAACCATGTATTGATCAGCTTTGACCCAGCGATTACCCAAGGAAGCCGCTGAGGAGTGACTAGTATAGACGTTTGTGACCTGTAAGGTCTCTGAGGAACATCTGTAACATGTGGGATTGCAGTTTCTTGGCTTTGAGAGCTAGGAATTGGCATCAACGGGGAACCAGTCTAAGAAAACTACTATAATCCCAGGCACTTTGGAGGACAGTTCTACTGAAACGGACTTAGAGAATTCAGTAGCAACCACCTCACAGTCCCTGTGGTGGGGGTTCAGTGCTGAGACTAGGAGCACACTTAAAATTACTTCAGTCCTCACAGCACATAAAACATGCTTTATGACTACACAGCCAGGTGATGTAGCGTGACTAACAAAGCACAAAACATTTGAGGTTTTTTTGAGAATTCTAACCAACTAACTAAAAATTCTAGCCTCTTGGCAATACAAGCTAAAACGATCACCACAAAACTTGTTACGGATTTTTGTGTAGCACAAATATAACTGTTTTTTTTTTTTTTTAAAGGCAGTTCATTAGAGGCTAAGCAATGATTTTAAATTGCCTTAAGGCCTATGACAGAGACTAATGCACTTCTGTAATAGGGTTTCTCCATCTCTATTGTTTGCATATATACACACAGCTCATGTGCAGGAGAACTTTCTGAGAAGGAAGTGTAAGTCTGGGGAATTTATCTTTCAGGAGTAAATTCTGTTAGCAGTTAAGACCAGTAACTAGCACAGTTATTCTTTCAGCTCTGAGGTGCTAAACAGAATGCACAGAAAAAACAGACTTTTGTCAGTCAGGCTCTTGAACGGCCCTAAGGTCATTAATAAAAATACTGCAACTACTCCTTTATGTTGCAGAAGCATTTATTTTCAGCTACAACACAAAACTCTAGACAAACTTGGTTTTAAAACTATTGTTCTCCTGCATACATATATTCATAAAAAGTTTTTTTAAAAAAATCTGGTTTTACAAATTATTAAAATGAGTATTTAAAAGTAAACAAAATCTGTTTCTAACATTTTGTCCATAGGGGAAAAAATACGTAAATACAAATAACTTGTGTGACTTCCTATTAACTTATATCCAGCTATTCTTGTAGCTTCTTTTTCTTTTTTTCTGGTTCATTCTTGCTGCTTGTCTCGGTAGAAAGATTTGCAGGCACATCACTTCCAAGTATCTACAGTAAGAAAAGAATTGCAAGTCAGAACACTTTTAATTCCATTTTAGCTTATCCTGTCCTGATAAAATGAGTTTACTTGTACAAATCTTTTACAAACACTGTATCCACATGAGAAAGTTCTGTTAGTGGTCACCAAAAAGCTGATCTACCATCATATGGTAGAACACTCAACTGCAGTAGAAGCTGGAACAAGCCAAGGGAACTGCAGGTAGCAGCACCCTCCTGACTAAGCTGCCACCAGTTCTCTGCACCAGATCGTATGTGATGCCTCAGCAAGTGCTTGTAAGGGGGGGGTGGGGGGTACGAATGAGAGAGGTGAAAAGGGTCTTAACCCAACAGTTTTCATTTTGCTTTTAAAACAATCACCACTGCAGGGCTTTCTGAAGTGCTGCTCCTGTCAAGCAGAGGCCCCATCAGGCTCAGGACATGGCACAGCAAAAAGGCATTTAGCTTTGGTAGAAACTGGAAAAACTTTTAAAATAAATGGAAAATAGACTTCTCATAAAGCAAGGAACAACAAGAACAGAGAAAAGCCTGTATGTTTACAGAGAATGACTTGTCCTCAAGGAAAGGGGGTCATCAAGAAGCATGCTCTGCTTTCTTTGAGAATGTGGAAATGAGAGCATTCAAGCAGAGGGGTGAAGCAGGCTCTCATGGAATACAGTTCCTTTAAGAATGTTCCTAAAACAACTGGACCTCTACACTTGAGTCTGTGGGCAAACTGTAATGCCTGATTAGTGAAGGTAACAGGCACTGCAGAAGCTTGATGTGAGGAAGGTGATCACTTGGACTTTAATTCCAGGTTACAAATCACATGAAAGCAACAACAGGATTTACCAGTAGAAGAGTTATTTAATTGAGTTAGAGTAACATGGGCATCTGTACTGGAATTAAACCCACTGCCGTAAGCTGAAGGCTGTGGTTTTGGTCAGCTAGATAGCATGGCAGTGATTATGATGGGCTAAGGGGTATCAGAGAGGCTGTGAGAACAGATAACACGGTAAAGATAAATTACCTTCAATGAGTGTCACAAGAAGGCTCAAGAGAGACTTCAAGGTGCCATAAAGGTCTGTTCCTTGCAGCAACTAGTCAGAGAACCCATTAAAAAGGGAGAAGCAACTCTTGCTCAAGGGCCTGCTTAAGAGGTTGCCCACAGAACCATCCCTGTGATACCGATTTCGGTGTACTTACTCAAAACACATCACCACAGCAGAAAGAAAAAAAAAAACCAACAAACTTTAAAATGCATTACATGAGCAACAATAAGGAATTTAATGAAGATTTTATTAAAGGAGGTTGCAAAAAGATTAAATGCTGTCAGGGGTAAGAATATGCCATTTATCAATAGAATTCCAAGAGAACAGTTAAAAAAAAGTCAGTAAAACGATTAGTATTATGAGTCCACAGACCTCCTTTAAGAAGTGACAATCCTGTCCAAATGAAGAAAGAAGTGCAAAATTAAGTTAAAATAAACAGTCAAGCCGAAAGACCGAGGAACAGTGTTATGGTTTGAAGTGGGGGGGAGGTCCGGGTGGCAGAAGCTGCCCATCACACCGGACTCCCATCCCCCTCGGGGCTTGAGCCAATCGGCGCCTCTGCGAATTGCCCTATTTACGTCGGACAAAGGAACCGGAAAGGTGTGCCTTTGCCCAGGAGCAAGGAGAAGGGAGGGGGGCACGGCCCCCGCTCCCGGCCGGGCCGGCGGCCCGGGCCGGGCCCGATGCCTGCCCCATCGAGGATGGTGGTGGCGGAGCCGCTTGGGGAACTCGGGGAGAGCCCCGCTGCCGGGGCGCCCACCGGGCCGATTTCACCCAGAAAGGACTGAAATCTAAGAGAAACGGCCACACACATAAGAGGTCAGTGAAGATGGAACGGAACAACGTGTGCCGCGGCTGAGTCCCCCTTGCCAGCGGCCCCTTGTAACAAGTCCTCGGTGGAGCAAGCAGAGACCCACTCGCAGCCCGTGGATGACCCACGTCGGGAAGAGATGCCAGAGCCTGAGCACGGTATTTGTTAAAGGAGATGCCCGAGCCTGAGACTATTGTGAATCATGGGCACAGGTAGAGACACATTTACGCATTTCGCATTTATGCACTTATGCATTTAAAGTCTCTATGGAGACGCATTTAAGGTCGATATGACGACCCACGCTGGAGCCCATTTGAAGTCTGTATGATGACCCACGCCAGAGCGAGTGGCTACAGCTCCTTAAAGGTCCAGGACTGGTAAAGCCCGCGCTTGGGGCAAATCCAATGGGGTAAGGATTTGCCCCCCAGCGGGTAGGATTCACGCTTTCGCCGTGAGTAGGGGATCCACTGGAGCAAGGGACAATGGTGTAAGGACTCCTTTTCCTTTAAGACAAGCGGCAGTAACAACTTGGAATGAACTGACCTGCACTCCCCCATTCCCTGCCCCCCTGTGCCACTGGGGGGAGGAGGAGGTAGAGCCGGGAAGAAGAGGCAAAAGGGGGGGGGGGGGTGTGTGTGTTGTTAAGACCTGGCCTTGTTTTCTTGTTATTGTCTCAAGTAACCGTTTTTGTGTGCTTTTCTTTTTTGTAGGTAGCTGTTAATAAATAGTTTTGCTTTAAGAAAACAGCCTCTTTTGCCCGGGACCGTGGTTGGTGGGTGCTCCTCTGTTCCTGTCTCGATCCTCAGCTCTTTTTTTACATTTTTCTCTCCTCTCCATCTTACTGGACTGGGAGAGCTGCGTGGGTTTAGTTGCCGGATCGGCTTAACCCACGACAAACAGTAACAAAAATTCTCTAAAGGAGAGGTGGGGAATTCTTCCTCAGTCCTCTGTCAATGGATAGCTTGATGATAATAAAAGCCTAAAGCAGGCATGAACAACAAGTGTGTCTGAAGCACTCAGAAAATTAAACCCATCATCAAGAAAACTCTTACAAATGACCATCATATAAAAAAATAATAATAATAAAAAAATGTTTAGAACAAACTGGGTAAGAGGAATACCAACAGTGCCAGGACTAGACACTGTTCATTGTAGCGTTCTAAAAGCAAGTGTGAAACTGTCAGCTAGCAACTGTGGGTGCATATAAACTGAGAGCTTAAAACTGATCTGGGTACTAGAAGGAATGATAGTTCACAAAATAGTTTGGGTTGGAAGGGACCTCAAAGATCATCTAGTTCCAACCCCCCTGCCATGGGCAGGGACACCCTCCACTACACCAGGTTGCCCAAAGCCTCATCCAACCTGGCCTTGAACTCTTCCAGGGATGGGGCATCTACAACTTCTCTGGGCAACCTGTTCCAGTGCCTCACCACCCTCTGAGTGAAAAATTTCTTCTTTATATCTAATCTAAATCTGCCCTCTTTCAGTTTAAAGCCAAAAGATGATGCAAAGTGCTGCCACATAACACCACAAACACAAAATCCTGTAGGTATCTCTGTATGTATGTGATCCCATATGGATCTACAGTGTGCTCACATTCAGAATCACGCATGTGCTGCTGTTCCTCCCAGCTCCAAAAAAATCATATAACAGAACTACAAAAACATAGAAGTGATGAGGAAGATCAAAGATACAAAATAAGTTTCCAGAAAAGCAGGAGATGACACAGTGGATAACAGAAGTTCATAGAATTGAGTGGCCTGGGAATGGTAAATAGGAATAAAAGACTATTTTTCATAGTGTAGGAAATACAGTGTATCATCAAGTAAAAATGTTAGGCGTTATACTTGAAACAAATGAAAGGTCAAGTACTTTTTCCATGGTGAGCTGTGGAACTCACTGTTACAAGATACTGTGGGAGTCAAAAGTGTAAGCTGGGGAAAAAAAGCAATTAAACAAATTCACAGAACAAGACTCTACTGAACACAAAGATGTGTATCTCTGGGTGAGGCAGTATTTAAGTTGTAAATTGCTGGAAGCTTTGAATGGACACAAAGGGAATGATCGCTGTATGTGCATCTTACTCCTATACTCGTTCCTTACCAGGAAGGAGGACTAGTAACTAACTGATGTTTAGGAAGACAAAGATTTTGGATTAACCAGTACAGCCATTCCTCTATCAAGGGATATACTAAAATGACAGCACTGACTTCAATGTAGAGCAAGGATGTTCACAGAAATTAGTACAACAAGTAGAAGGGAAGGAGGGGGATGGACACGGATACATGAAATCAGCTTGCATTAGCCTTACTGTGTGTCCATTTTCAACAAAGTGTGCCCCTCAGGGACTGGAGTTGTTGCAACAGGAGTGTTCCGGAGTTATGCCCACAAACACTAGTTGGTGAGCACAAGCAGTGGTAGCTCAGCATGTGAACGCACAGCAGGTTGCAAGGTTTCTTTCTAAAACATATTTCCTTATCTACTCCCACTTTTTGAAATGATGAGGATTGCCTTCAACTCAAGGTAATATAACAGCTCTAAGATCAAAATATTTACATGTGTTTGGGAACAGATGATTTCTCAGAAAAAAAATAATAATGTTTGACTGTATAAACAATGAGGACCTCTTGCTTTTTTTGGGTTTTCTTTTTCCTCCATGATTACAGATACCCAATTACTGCAACCATCTGTTTACCAAAAAAGTCACATGTAAAACTTAATGAAAGTACACGTCTTGTAACGGCATGCAAAATACTCATCAGGCCTGCGGTGCGAGACCACGTGAAAACCCCAGTGTCCCAGATGCACTAAGAAGCTAGAACTGAAAAGCCTTAAGACCAGAGACACAGTTATTAGGACATTACAGTTTCCACGACGTTATCAAGAGAGAATTCTTATACTGCAGAAGGTGTAAGAAAGACTGCCATTTACAGCCAGCAATTACAGAGTTGCCTTCTGAGCCACCCATCACAGTTACACTGTAATTTACTGGAGCAAAAAGACGACCCTACTGAGTTTTGGCAGATTTTCAAAAGGGAGATTTGATTACAGAACCGTGAAATTCAGATGATCATCTTTCCCATCAGTGGAAATATCCCTGATGGGCCCAGAAGGGAAATTTAATTTAGAGCCCTTTCTTCTTTTCAACAGCCAGTGAAAGCAGACCTGTGGTTTTTTGAGAGCAGATGTGAAGCAATCGCTACAATCTGCTGCTAAATGATTTTTTTCTTCTGGGTTAAATTTCAATTGTACCATATGCTGATTTTTTAAGATTACCGAAGGGTAATATGATTCTATGAATCACAAACCTTGTGCCTTACCTTTGGTTCTACCAACACCATCCGAATTTTCTGATGTTGGATGTTGGAAGCATCTAACATAATGTTCACTTTAACTTTATCAAATACACGTAATGTTGTGTCTTCCACAGTAAGTGATGGTACCTGAAAGTTCAAATTCTGTATAAATACTCACTGCTTACCATGTCTTATGTTTTTATACAAAAAATCTTTTTTAGGAAATTATTAATGTTACATGTCAAGAAAAACGAACACAAATTACTGTCCCGAATGTTCAGAGTGTCATAATAATACTTGGTATATACGTTTTCTCAGTATTTACTCAGATCATTAGATATTAGTAGCATCTTATTACAGAACCGAGTTTCTCTCAGAACCTGTTTATTAGACTTACAAAGACCATAGTGGTACTACTACTACAGATTAATAAACTTGCATTTAGAAAAACCTCTCTTGCCCTTCTAAATCCAACTAGATACTCATCAAAAAATAAAGGTACTTAAGAACAAACCTTATAAAACATACCTCATTGTTGTAATCCAGTCTTGGTGTTGGTTTACCTTTTTCTTCAAAGAAGACTGTTCCTTCTAACCCATATTTGGGAATCAGAACTACAACTGCATTTTTTCTTACAAATAATATATATGCATCTTCATTCACTACTCCTTTGCTTTTGAAGAACAACTGTAACAAAAGTAAAATACATGACTAAGAAAAAATAAAACAAAACACTAGAATGTTCTCTTTTGGATTAGAAATATACTGGCTTAAAAAAATCCCATTAAAATACAAATCTATACTTAATGATAATTACACACCATATACTGAAAGCAGATTAAAAAAAAAAAATCCATAAACTGTTTATAACATTACTGATTAAGCATTCGTCATATTTATAAAAACCACAAAGTAAAAAGAATTCTCAAGATGCCATTATTCTCCATTTTTCAGAACCAGCAGTGCAATGTTGAAGTTCTTTCCCAAAGAAGCAGCCCTTGTTCTTAATCGTTCCTGCAGACTTGGTTGGTTTTGCTCCACAAAGCACAACTCAGTGTTTCCTCCCGTCCTGCCCATAGTTAATCCTCACATCTCAGAACTACTTACCTGTGTATGGAATGCAACAGATGCTCTTTGTGCGTATTGAGCCATTTTGTGTCGGTAATTGAGATTTTTACACATATCTGCTAGTTTATGTTTGTCTGTCAGTTCTGGGTAAGTACTGTCTGCTCCTATGGCCACGGCCAAAAGTCGGTGTACTATAATGTCAGCGTACCTGCAACAGATGAGACTGAACGATCAATGACATGTACAAACATACTTCCTTAATGTAAGAAAAAAAAAAAGCTTCTAAATATAATTTGTTTTTATAACTCTTATACATCAAAAAGTTTTTTCTAATAATGAGTCTGCTGATAACTCCCTGTATTAACTCATGACCACTCTGTGCTGACCAAAGATACAGTCTGCAATTCCAGAATGAACGGTACTGTTTTCTAAGAGAACTTCTTCACTGTATTCTACCAACAGAGTCTGTATTGCTGAATGTTTACAGACACAAACTTTTACTTTTAGACTAAAGAATGATGTCTTAAGTCGCAGCTTAAGCCGCTCTCTCTTCCCTTTCCTATGAACTAGACAAATTTAGTGTAGAATGGTATTTCAATGCCTTTGATCTGCAAAGCATAATCACACTTCAACTTCTTGGTACATAACTTTTACCAGAATTTCAGCCAGGAACTTTTTAACACATCTGTAGCAACTAAAATTTACTATTAAGACTTCCAGAAGCTCCACAAATTATTCACACAAATGCATAGGAATTTTAATCCACCTGTAAGAGATTTCACTTGAAATATTTCTTAGGAGCAAAACACGACGATAATTATTTTCCTCAAAACTTAGATACCTCTTGGTTAAAAAGATGACAATCCCTCAGTTTTCCAAGATGTACAATTTCATTACAATGCAACAGCTACAGCAGCAAGTTTCTAATTAGCAATGTTTTTACATGTTAAATACAGTCTCCTCAAAATTTAAACACAGCTCTCCCACCTCAGTCTCTAGTTGACTTATACAACACTAACTGATCCCGAAGTGAATTTCTATGTCAGAAGGGACGAATTTCTCTTGAGTCTTTTTAAGAAATGTTATTAGATGTTAGTGAACCTAGAAGCTCACATGAAAGACAGATCACTGTGTAAATCCACTGCTATTTCAAGTGAAATCTGAACAGACACAGTGTTGTGTTTGAAATGGACACCACCACAATTTAAAACAGAATTTCTTCACAAATAAATCACTTCTTTTTGTGACCTAAAGTAAAAGTACCTTCTAATGGGTGAGGTGAAGTGGGTATAAATAGGTGAGGCTAAACCATAGTGATGGAAATCATTATCCATTCCAGAGCAGAAATAAACAGCTTGCATCATGCAGCGAGTGGTCAAAATTCGCAACAGTGTATTTAGGTAGGGGAACTTCGGAGATTCAGCTTTGTCTAATGATTCAGCTAGCGCCTTTGCTGAATCTGTCTTAATTTCCAAATTCTGGAGGGAGGAAAAAAAAAAAAAATAAAGTGAAAAAAGGTTAGGTATTACTAGAAAATATTAACGAAATGTAAGCAGAAATGTAACAGCTACATCCATGCTGATCTTAGCAACTGGCACAGGTATCACACCTAATAACAACGTAATGGAATGCCACTATTACAAAAAAAAAAAAAAAAAAGGATCCACTCATGCAAGATCCCTCCCTCATTATTAGTAGTGCTTTATGCAAACAATGAAAAGCTAAGTCAGTAGCCTAGGAATTCAGAAAAGACATCCATTCGGAACTAAGAAACACTGCATGCTAATATTAACAAGTTTTTTTATTTCCTTTGATTTTTTTCCATCCCTTTATTGAATAAATCAAAGGGGATATGCAAAAATAAAAAGAAAAAAGTACTTATGCCACACAAAGATTCTCATCTGAGCACAACGTAAGCAGTAATCAACCTTGTTGTATGTCCTCCACAAAATTATGGAAACATAACACTTGGAAAAGTCATTTGTGAAACTAGTACTGTACGACACTCAGTTTGTTCCCTGTTTGCCAGTGTTGCCTAATAAAAATTCAGGTAGTGTGAAAATAAATAATTCATTTTTAATTTCCAGTCAGACAAAATAAGTTTCCTCACAGCATCAGCTGAATGTACTTTCCTTCATGTACACTGCTGAAACTATGATCTAGAGATCAAATTATCCTTGTATTACGGTAAAATAATTGCATATTTATTTAAAAAGTGTAACAGAAATATAGCATATTAATACCTAAATGTCATGGTTCTGTCAGAGTAGTGAAAAGTCACTTTGGTTTATTAAATTAAAAGAACACTTGTCTATGCACAGGAATTTAGCTTTCCAAATAAAACAGTACTTTAAAATAATTTTCAGAGTATACATGCAAAAATTGTCATTATTCTAGTTTTATAGCAGTGGAAAATGAAAAGGGCTCATCTATTAATCTTATACTGAGAGAACCTGGAAAAAAAAGGGGGGGGGGGCGGAGCTGAAGGAAAGGAATTATGAATGCACATCACAATGTCTAGAAAGTTAATTTTAAAAGTTTAGCTCAAATAAAATATCTTGAGACTGGAAAAATCATTTTTCAGTTCAGACTTGTTAATTAAATCAGACTTGTTTCGGGATAAATTAACCTCTAGCTGATCTAAGGAAAGGATGGAAACTATAAACACATATGAACACATTTTCCTACTTCCTGACTTTGAGATATGTTGTTTGATGTGACTGACCAATTTTTAAGTACACCAATAATGTGCCAAAAGCTGGCTCAAAAGTCGCTTGTGGCTTGGAGAGAAACACTCACAGCACACAAGAGTTACAATACAACAGACATAAAGAGCGATTTGCTTTCTTTATCCAAGAGAAGGTTTCCAAAAAGAGCAAGAGTCTACCTTTCATCTAGAGGTACAGATACCTTGCTACAAGTACCACCAATTTCCAAGTGTAGCTGATAACACTTTCAAAATACTGCTTTCCAACCCTTATTCTTGGATAAGTGGCCAAACAGAGAGAAAACAGAGCTTTTTATAATTAAATCACTTGATTAGCATGGTAGAAACTTGCCTTGGACTTTGCTGCCTTCACAAGGATGTCATAATTTGATGGGGGAGGTGCAGGATGTTTCCGGAGCAAAGCAAACTCTGGGAACTCATCGTAAATTTTTTGTGCTACAGAGACATTGGCAAGCAACATGAACTCTTCAACCATGGAATTTGTTTCTCTATCAACGTAAAATATTTTGTATTGTTAGAAAAGCATTAGATTGTATATTTACTTTGAGTACCTACGGAAGAAGCATTCCACCATCCTATCAACATTGTGTAACAGAAAATTGTGGTTTTGAACTTTTATACAATTAGGCAAACATTTTTATGACTAAAAACATAACAAGTATTTGTTAAGTTTCAAATACTGAGTCAGAAAAAAAAATAACCTCAAAGATCTAAAATAAAAAAAAATGCTCTTTAAAATGCCCCAAAAGACCAACAGATAAGCTGCTTGATTTCTTCCTAAGAGTACTGTTCAAATATTGTGCATATGAAGTTTGAAAGCACCACGTTGCACACCATAAAGTTGTGACGGTATACGTAACTAAGTGTAGAGTTTTGCACACAAACTAAGTGGTAATACGAGAGAATGTATCTAACTTCAGAAATTTAATCAGTAGCTCCATTTCTAGAACTCAGCAAGACTGTCTATAGCGCTCTGCACAAGTGCAATAACTGCTCTGTTGTTCTTAAGGTTTCAGTAATCTGCAACTCCCAAGTTGTATTCGCTCCTTTAGTAACACCAGAAGAGCATCACAGAGAAGCCAGTAGGATGTAGAGTTTGGACCTTAGTGCTCCATTAAGTCAATAGTAAAGACTTAAGTTCATATATGAAGCGTACAGTTCAAAACTTGCTTCATTAATAGTGCAGGAAAACACAGAGGAATCCTCTTTTCTAGGATCAGCTTGCCCAGAGAAGTTGTGGATGCCTCATCCCTGGAGATGTTCAAGGCCAGGTTGGATGGGGCTTCAGCCACCTGATCTAGTGGAAGGTGTCCCTGCCCATGGCAGGAGGGCTCGAACTAGATGATCGTTTAAGGTGCCTTCCAACCCAAACCATTCTATAATTCTACAATTCTACCTGCACTATTATATGAACTTTGTACACTATTAGGTAATGTTGCTACTTATATATGCCTTTACTTCCATCCCTGCCCTAAACTAACTACTTGAGGAAAATAAAACACATACTTGAGCTCCTTAGTCTGCAGATCAATAGGATCGTGAGTTTCACTGTCCATGTGGAAACGAACTTCTGGTGAGGAAAGTGTCAAGGCTCTAGAAGACAGGAAGTGGTATTAATGAACTACAGTAAAGCAGAAACAGCAGCTGAGTTGTAGGCCTGCACACAACGTCTGGGTTTATCATGAAACTGTAATTTAAAATTAGCAGAAATTAAAAATACAATTGTGGAATTCATGTTAAAATTAGCAGAAATTATGATGCTGACACACATCATCAACATTAGCTCCTAAAGTTTCAAATGCTACTCCTCTGGTTGAGTTTTTATAATGACTGTGAGAGATCTATATTGATTGATCTTGTGTAGGAAAAGCTAACATCCCAAGTTTATATTTTTGGGGAAATGAAGATAGGCATTTTTAATTGCATTGCAAACTGAAACACCAAAATACCTCTCTTTCAAAAGATTTTCACTGAAAAATGGACAAAGAATACCATTATACAGTTTGACAGGAAAATATAGCCAGAAAAAAAAAAACAACAGGAAAAAAGGTAACAGGGACACTGCACAGTTTACCCATTATCAATTCTTTTCTTCTTCAGAATTTTTGCTAATTTGTTTAGTCCACGTAGGCTGGTAGTAATATCATCGTTCATGGTGGCTGAATCAATTCTCATCTGTGCTTCGGCATACGTAAGAGAAGCCTTGAAGAGACAGAAAAAAAGAGAGATGTAATGATACATCATTGAAGACTGAAAAGAAAAACATATTTCAGTCTTCCAGAAACTGCAGTTTTCTGTCAAAGTTGGTTCACAATAACAGAAAGGTTTACATTCAACACCTAAATGCATGTCATTCTCAAAGAATAATGGACAAAACAGGACAGATCTATGCAAGAGATGAAGCAATACCAGGCATTCTCAGTGTTTTTTTTATGCTGATCACAGATCTATTTTATACATTAGAAGTCTAATCTTCAGAAATATATTAGAAACCTATAGAATCTACTGAATTTAACTGAAAATTATGACTAACTGGTATTACCAACCATGTCCGATATACGTATCAATACATTCATACTTTTAAAATGAAATGTAGTAAATAAAGTAATCGCACAAAAATCATTGCGGCGTTAGAGGTTTAAAAGAACAGGACAGAATCAAACATTTTCTTTACTTTTAGAATTTATGAATCATTTTCTAATTCTAAGAAAATATAAATCAATAAACAGAAGAAAACTTCATTATCAAGTCTGTTGATCATTGTTTTTACAAAAGGGTCTCCAGCTTTTTTTCAGAAGTACAATAATATTTTGTAACTAACCTTGGAATTAATGATACTCTTCGTAAATCTGGTTTTTAGAATTTCAGCCTTATGGTTCATCTCCCATATACATGAAAATGCAAGCCTATGAGAGGGAGAAGGGAGGGAAATCTGTTAAAATCCACATATAAACATCTAGAGTTTCTTGTCAGTATCAAAGTGTGAATCATATACATATACCTGTCCACATTAGATCTCAGGGAGCATAAATTGGAACTAAGTAACTCTGGAACCATATCAATCCTCTGCAAAGTAAAGAATAAAAATTATGACTAGTTATGGTTTTTAATTTCCTGATTTTTAATACACTGAAAGCTTGGAAATAATTACTTTATTTCTTTGCTAAGAAAGCTCAAATTTCTGTAAGAAAAGTCAGCTACTTCAGAGAAAATTAATTCCAAGATCTATTTTAATTATCAATTTTTTAGTAACAGTTATTTCTGAAAAGAAATTGTCGTTTATGAGAAGTAAGTTAAAATAAACAGGCCTAAGCCTACAGCTGTCATGAACACAAATCACAGGAAACAGAAATTTAGCTACCACAAGAAAAAACACTGAAAAAGGCAAAACTAGGGCACTTCTGCAATTCCAGATCGATATTAAACCAGTAATCTAGTTTCAGAACTGTAAGTTATTAATGCTTCAAACAGGCGTTGAAAGAGATATTCTCCAGATAATGGATTTTAAAAAAAGAAAAAATTTTCTCCCTCTTGCTGTGCAGGCTGAACGACAGAAAGCACCTTCATTTTGATAGTCTTAGGCAAATTAAGTGTGGCCCAAAGGAGACTACTTTTTTTTTTTTTCCTCCTTAATTTAGAGATAATGTCTCTACTCCCAAGAATTAAAAATGAAAGGAATGAAAACTCCAACCACTTAATTGTACAAAAAGCTTGCTATATAGGAAACAATTACTTTTTCACACAGATACACTGTTGTTCCTCTTCTTGCCGACTCCTCATCCAAAGCATTTCCTGGGCGAATAAAATGACTGACATCTGCAATATGTACACCAACCTAAAAAACAAGCATCATATTATGCATCTTATGGAACAGAAACAGTTCTCAACAGGAAAGAAACTTTCTCAAGTCTTTATTTACCCATTCCAGCAGCTCCTGGATGCAGTAATAGGAATAGGTAAAACCTATCATACTGATTTTAAAAAGGTGAATAGTTGCAGCAATTATGCAAAATGAGGGCATGTGCACATTTAGTGGAAAATTATACGCATCACCAATGCAACTCTCTTGCCAGGGAGCTCAAGTAACTTTCATTTTCCTCAAGGCTCACTGGAAATTTGTTTTTGCTTTTCTGTTTGCTAGACCTCTCATTTTGGCACACTCTGCTATTACAATTACAAATTAATTTATAATGAAGAAAACCTGACCAAGTCAGATATATGGGGTAGAGAGCTGGTGTTAAGTCTGTAGCTTTTCGATGCCTTTTTTTTTGTTTAAATAAAACAATAATTCCTTAGGGATTACACCACTATATTCACTTTTTCTACTGATAATTCCTTATCCTAGGTGTAGATATCCAATTCTGTATTAATTTCCCATGCCAAATGAGCAGAAAGCAGGGTGAATTTAGATGACATTAAATTCCCACTTCTGAATGCAAATCAACTCCTTGAATGCAAATCAACTCCTTTTCTCTATTACCATCTCACAGTTGTGCAAACACCATTAATGTCTTCTACAACAGATCTGAAGCTTTGCTCATGTCATTTACTATTACCACTACTGCATTGTTTGTAAAATAATGGAAAAAGTAAATAAATAAATGACTGATTTGATTAAAAATAAAGAACCAATACCTCTATATTTCCATTTCCTACTTCTCGACAATGTAATGCATCATCAATATCCGTACAGCCAGGAGGATCAACACTACAAACATACAGATGCCTTAAGTCCTCCCTGTATTTCATATCCTGAAAAAAAAAAAAAAGTTGTTTTCAAGAACATCTTCTATATCAAAGTAAAAGTTACCATTTGAGAAAGGCACTTTGCATAAGATTTTTCCAAAGCAACCAAGTATTTTCAGAGTGGGTTGGTTTTTGGGGTTTTTTTTGTCTTAGGACAAGATTTGCAGTAATATTTATTATAAGATCAAAACAGACATGCAGAAACTACAGTGACAGAAAAACTAAGACAGAAGATGATCAAGTACTGAAAAATCCTCTTTAAAGCAAACAGGAAGAGAAACAGAATAAAACTACAATCTTTTCATCATCTCAGAATTAGTAGGAACAGGAATCAAGATTTTTTAAGTGAAATTTTGACGGATGTCCAGTTGGACAAATTGTTTAGGATACGATTGCTCTCAACTAACTTTAGCTTTCTGAGGCTTAGATGTCTAGATAGCTGAAAGGAACTGCACACTTTGGAAGTATCTACCTTTGTATGATGGAGACAAAAAAAAAATGTCAGATAGGTATCTTAGAGAAGACAACTCTTAGACAGTTAATTTACACAAAGATCCCTCTTTCAGTTTCCATGTTCAAAAGAAACAGGAGTAGGTAATAAATTATAATAAAAGTAGCCCACCTCAAAAAAATTAAAATACACAAAATGCACAAACAAATCAACCTAGTTCAGCCCAAAACAAAAATATATCATGATCAAATTGTTCCCTGATGATATTTTTCCATACATTCTAAAGCAACTATTTCCCCATAATTAAGCTACTGGGTAGAACCTGAAATTCACTAACAGCATTTAAAATGAGCAGTTCTGCAAATACCAATTTCTTTAATTACTTTACTGGATTATAGCAGGATATATTAAAGTCTCCTCTCCTCAGATTATTTTAGTGATGACATAAGCTGCCACATTTGGTTACAAAGCTATTTAGCAAGATGAAAAAAACTTTGGGAGGATTTTACAATTATCTGAATTGTAGTCTCTCTCCTTTGCAAAAAAAAAAATAATCTTTTTTAATGTATCTTTTTAAATGAAACCTGTAATATCATTTTTATATTAAAATCTCTATCCCTACCAAACACAGTTTTAGCCAAAACCCAAAAACTTGCAGAGGCCTCATTTCCATAGGCTGAAAGTCTACCTAAAGACAAAATGGTTTTGGACAACATTTTTCCTCTATTTATTGTGTATTGGGATACCTAAGAACATCACAGTGTAATTTGAAGGAGAAGGCACAGTAAGCATTACAATAATTTTAAAATTATTACCTGTTCTGTAATGCTCCATGGCATTTTTGGTAGGAAACTATGGACAACCTGGGAAAAAGGCTGATGAGGGACATCATGTTCAAGCAGCAGAACTTCTGTCTCCGTCTCTTTATCTCCAGCACTTCCCAAGTTCTTTACAAAATGACCCTGAGAAACAATATACATTCATACAAATACACACATGCACATCAATCAATATTGTTTGCTCAAAAATAAGTATTTGAGATCATTATCTCATAAGTTATTAGTATATGAAACGACAAGGAGTAATCCTTCCTTCTTCAGTTAATTTTCTCATCTTTAAAAGAGAAATTTAATTTCACACAATTAATTGGTTCAGTAAGTCCGAACTTTGTACTTACTCCTTTTTTCCTAGAATGGTACTAAATTCTCCACATTTAAGACCGTAAAAATTGTAAACGTAGCAATTCAATTTTATAGGAAAGAAAAAAACATGGCTGCATAAGCAGCAAAACTAATAAGGTCTAATTTCTCTATAGGTTGAGTCACACATCCCACTCCCTGACACCACATTAACTCTACTTCCTTCCTCACATCTGTCCTCCTCTGCAGTAATGCTGTCTTTGTCTTAACACTCCTTCCAAGTTTCCTTCATTTCTTTAAACACGAGTGAGACAGCTGTGCTCTCGTTCATTACAAGCTGTGCATTTCTACACAAGGCAACGGAAGCATCTTCAAACCTAGTTAGTGTTCAACGCAGCATCCTCAACTTCTCTTATATCTTCCTGTTTATTTACAAAGAACTTTTAAGAACTTAAGTATCTGTAACTCTGTCCCACTGGCAATTTAACTGAATTTGGCCAATGTATTTGAAACCACTTGCCAGGATGGTGATCAGTGTGTGGACAGCAAAAGGTTCACTTTTCCAGGAACCCAGACTAAAACAAGGTGGTCCCTAGTTAGTCTAAATAAAACACCTTAGCTGGCACATACATGTTCACTGCAGAACCTGAGGACAAAGCTTTTTAAGTATGATAACCCATACCTGTTTTTTGAGGGTAAGAGCACACTAAATCATTTGCACCATCAAAGAATAGCACTCAAAGAACTTAAAATTCATGTCAATGCTTTTTGAAGATACTCAGCATTGCAGATAATAGTAAACATCTTACCTAATAAACATATATAATTGGATAGAGAAAAGTTTAGAAGAAAACACAAACTTACATTAGGATACCTGGAATTCCTCGGCCAACCGTCAATAGCAACAATTATTCTTTGTCCTTCCAATATATCTGCTTGTCTTGTTTCTATTCGAATGCGAGGGATTCTGCGATCCGCTGGTGTAAACAAATGGCGCCTTGCCTATTAACAGCCAGAAAAAGGAACAAAAAAGGAAAAAAATGGAACAAATAACTTTCTAATTAAAGGGGGAGGGAAAAAAAAAAATAGATCTGCACTTGCAAGAACTTGCTTATTTCTATACCTCTTTGATTTGTGATTTGGAAAGCATGCCACAAAACGGTCGCCAGTTTCGTTTTATAATGCCCACTACTTTTCCTGTAGGTCTCAGCATGTCCTTGTTAGCAGAAGTCTTCAGCTGGTAGAAAACACAGAGGTTAAAACCACAAAACTCTTCGAACTCATGTTAACATGTTTGACTACAGCATGTATCTCAAACTTCGGTAGTTAACAACTTCTGTGTCACCGTAACGCCACAACTTATATTACGACTTCATAAACAGAACTATGTCTCTCTGTGCTTTGCACGACTTCTAACATTTTTAGCATGTGACATGACTACTTTGTTATTTTGTTAGTTTTTTAATGGACATTGTTTCAGAAAAACAATGAACGGCGGAAAAAAGCTCTGAAGAAAGGTTACCTTGTTTCACTGTCTCTGCTTACTCCACAACTATCTCCATTTTCTTTTCCAAGCTATTATTATAATTTTTAGGAACGCTTTTATGTTGCTTGAAAATGCTCCAGCAATTCTAAACACAGTAATTAAAAAAAACATTCCCATGGAATTCAGTGGGAAGATCACACTCCTAAAGAATATCTGTTGGACAGACTATTTAAGCAGAATTAAGCAGAACTACTGCAGGAAGCTGAAGAATATTTTACAACTGGTTCCAAATGTATGCATTGCCTATAAAAGCCAACTGTCATTATGACACAACATCTGCTCCTATTCTAGCAAATCCTAATCTGCACATCAGTATATAGCTTTGCATTATTACCTGACTACCACTCTGTAACTTTCAGATTTATTAAGTTTAACAAAGTAATGTGGGAATTTCTGATTGGGATTAATTAAAAAATTAAGAAGTATCCATTTTATACATATTGACGTATTTAATGCAACTGTAGGACTAAAATTACGTTTTATAATTTCCATATTCACAATAGCTTTTAGGAGTCAGTATAAAAAGGGTATATACACTTAAAGCCTTAACAACATTGTCAGGGCATTGCAGATTTCATCTCTCTCATAATGTAAGTTACATAAAAAATTATTTAATTCATACAATGTTTTCTTTCTCCTCTTCATTTTCAATGTCATCTTCATTCTGACCATCATCCTGCAAGACCACTGCGGACGGTGCCACCCATTCATTTTTTGCCAACAACTCCACAGCTACAATATCTTCATGAACTGCTCGGTTTATATGTTTCAGCCCCTGTATAATTATCTGGATTTAAAAAAAAAAACAAAACCAACAAACAAAAAATGAAAATGCAAATATTCATGATTGCAGCAACAGAAGACCCAAATCAAAGCAGCACAACAGAAGAGTATCCATGTATAACAGGCTCCATGCTCTAAGAACATTTTAAGGCATGTTTGTGAGGAATTTCCTTCCTCTGCTAGGTTTCTTTCAGTACTGATGATGTTATTTCAGGATTTCAATTGCTTCTACAAAAATAATTGGTTTTCCTCAGACTTTATTTAAAAAAAAAAACAACAGACAATCCTTCTATTTTTGCAGGCTAGGGACTCCACAGACTACTAAGATAAAGGAATAAAAGAAATGGAGAGCCAGAGAAGCATCTCCAGCTGCCACTACAAACAGGAAGGGAGGAGACAACTACTGCTGCTGCTTGGAAACAGCGTCTTTACAACTGCACCAGCAGAGAATTCAGTAGGCAGACAGCTGGGTTAACTGCTTGGAGGGGAACAATCCATCTGCTCATCGCCAGCATGAAAATAGCGGGGGAAATAAAGTGGGAATGCCCCACCAGGGCTCACCACAGTTTTTCTGAAAATACTCCTACAAACTTGTTTCTCTGTCATTCACCATATATTTCACGCTAATTTAAAAAAAGTGTTTAAAGTTGAGTCAATTGAAAAACTATTAACGACTAAGATTAAGCTTTATCAAATACTTTACCAAAGCATAAAGTATTGTTTTAAACACATTATTCTCTTTTCAAAAAGAGCACACTCAACATTTCAGTAGTCTATATCCATACAAATAAACAAAAACAAAGCAAAAAAGTCGGAAAAAACACGGAAGAGGAAAAATTACTATAATGCTCTCTTTTAACAATGTACATCAAAATTACATTTAAAATCACATTTTAAGTCATTACTGAGGCCAGTAAAAGTTCACAGCATGAAGTCAAAATGAAAAACTCACCTCTTTGTTTTCTTCAGCGTCTCCATGAACCCAAACAGTAGCTTCGAGATAATTATCTCTGCTTGCCCTGTAAGTTCCTTGGAGGTAAACACCAGACTTTACTCCTTGCTGCAGTTTGCTAAGAGGAATATGTTCTGGGAAAATTATTTTTCCACTTTCTATTTCTTTCTTTAAAAAAAAAAAAAAGAAAAAAAAAAGAAAATTTTCACTCTTTTGTGATCATGATTATTCCAAAAGCCAGCTCAGAAACATGACACTCAAGCT
Organism: Tauraco erythrolophus; assembly: GCF_009769465.1. Taxonomy (NCBI): domain Eukaryota; kingdom Metazoa; phylum Chordata; class Aves; order Musophagiformes; family Musophagidae; genus Tauraco; species Tauraco erythrolophus. Next base: position 90,648,827 of record NC_141465.1, on the reverse strand, counting down.
GGCAAACTCCAAAATTGTAATTATGTGTAGGTACAAATACGTACAATAAGGAAAAGCTACTATTAAGCAGTAGTTTTTCTAATGACGCATGAAAAGCATAAAGAACACAGAAACATGACAGTTCCAAGAATGCCTCCTTTTCTTTTCCTGTTTGCCTGCAGTTACTTAAAAAGACACTGCACAATTGACACACATTTTTACATTGATTTGGATATGCTGACCAAACAAATACTTAGTGAAGAAAACACCAGCATAGTACTACATAGTAAAGAGCACAGCACCCAGGGGAAGTGTATACTGTGAGCTATACGGAACATTGCGAAAACACATGACTGTGACTAAACTTTGGAGCAGTCAGACAATTAGCTAAACCTGAATGAACGGCACCTCATCGCTGAAAAGATCAGCTGATCCAGTTCTGGAGTCCCCAACATAAGAAGGACATGGACCAGTTGGAGAGGGTCCAGAAGAGGGCCACGAAGATGATAAGAGGGCTGGAGCACCTTTCCTATGAGGACAGGCTGAAAGAGTTGGGGCTGTTCAGCCTGGAGAAGAGGAGGCTCCGGGGTGACCTTATAGCGGTCTTCCAGTACCTCAAGGGGGCCTACAGGAAAGACGGGGAGAGGCTATTCAGGAGGGCCTGTTGTGATAGGACAAGGGGTAATGGTTTTAAAATAGAGGGAGGTAGATTCAGACTGGATATTAGGAAAAAATTTTTTACCATGAGAGTTGTAGAACACTGGAACAGGTTGCCCAGAGAGGTGGTGGATGCTCCATCCCTGGAGACATTCAAGGCCAGGTTGGACGAGGCCCTGAGCAACCTGATCTAGTTGGAGATATCCCTGTTCCTTGCAGGGGGGTTGGACTAGATGACCTTTGAAGGTCCCTTCCAGCCCTAACGATTCTATGATTCTATGATCCCTACTCTTTCGTGTCCCACTCCATTCTGTTAGAACTCACTCATTAAATTAACCTTCCCATTTTTTAGTGGTGGTAATTTTCAGCTGTATCACTCTTATGTGAAAATACATCTTGATTCTGATAAACATAAAGTACAAGTAAACAGAAGAGGCTGTAGCTCATCTTCGAACTGCAGCCTGCACTTATGTCAATTCAACAGAAAAATCAGAGCTTTTGACAGAAAATGCTTTTAATAATAATAAGTTAACATAAACTTTCAAATAATAGACACAAAACAGAGACCTAAATGGTTTGCAATATACACTTTTGCATTTTCATTTTGTTTCTAATGTAAATTCAGAATGTAAATTTCTAATGTAAATTAGAAAGAAAATTTCATTTTGTTTCTAATATAAATATTCCTAATATTTCTAATATATCTAATATTATTATATAAATATTTCTAATATTTATAAACTTTCTTTAACCAATTATTATTGTCATCTTCACACCAGTTAGCTAAAGCAACTGGCTTTTTACAAATAAGTAGATACCTACTAATAGGCATATAAGCAGCAGTAAAAACAGCTGCAATATCTCCTTCCTTCTCTTCAGTTGTCAAAAAGTTCTATCACCAAAATGGTAATAAAGTCCAGAGTCCTCATTTTCTAAACTGATACCAGTAGCCTGACATATTGTGTCCAATAATATATTGCAAACCGTTTGTGATTAATTTATTTTATAAAAAGAAAATAAAAACATACCCCTTCATCAGATACACAAGCAAGACGATCTACAAGGTCAGGATTGGCTGTCAAGCTTTTGATATACTCCTCACCTACAAAAACACACACACAAATATTTATGCAAGTGATGCATGGGATTTAGGTACAAGAACACTCTGAGATTGTGTATCTGAGCAATAAATTAAACATACACGCCACTTCACTTACATGTATAAGCAGTTATCCCTTCCTCTAGAGCTTTCTCTTTATTACTTCTGTCATTTGTTAAAAAGATAACTTGGATCTTCTCCTCATCCTCTATTTTCTTCAAGTGTTCATTATACCAATTCACTGCTACCCGAATGGCTCTGTCGTTGCGGTCATTAGAAGTTTCTCCTCGGTTTTGCTCTATGTATGTTTCTCTAAAGAAATAAGAGGGGGAAAATAAAACCAAGTGAATCTTGACATCTATCCATACGTACAAAAATTCTTCAGACAAACAAGATCAAGACTGCGAGGCCAAAATAATCACTTCTGTATCTATTTTCATAGTATGTATAACACTCTACAGGCTACTGAAGAAGGATCAGGAGGCTTCTAGAAAAGTCAAGAAAAATAGCAAGGAAGCGTTAACTTCTAATACAAGCTTGTCACCTACGATTGAAGAGGACTGCATTCAAGATGCTAGAAATATGCATTCAAGATTCCTAGAATTATGATACCGCAGTAGCTGAAACTACTTGTGAGCCCAGACAAAGGCAAATTAATTGCATCCTCGTTTCTTAGAGCTTTTCTGTCACGAACCAGCAAACTTTTAATGTTTAAAAGGGATACTAAAATGGGATAGCATTATTCCTTGGCTGCAGTGACCACGACACAGTGGAGTTCAAGATCCACGGGGCAGCAAGGCAACTATACAGCAAGCTCTGTGCCCTAGACTTCAAGAAGGTGGACTTCGGCCTCTTCAAGGACCTGATGGGCAAAGTGCCATGGGAGGCGGCCCTGGAGGGACGAGGGGCCCAGGAAAGTTGGTCCACATTCAAGGAGCACCTCCTCCAAGCTCAGCAGAGGTGCATCCTGATGAAGAACAAGTCGGGCAAAAAGACCAGCAAGCCCGCGTGGATGAGCAAGGAGCTCCTGGACCAACTGAAAATGAAGAGGTTAGCCTACAGAGGGTGGAAGCGGAGACAGATAGCCTGGGAGGAATACAGAGAAGCTGTACGAGTGACCAGGGATCAGGTGAGGAAGGCTAAAGCCCTGAAGGAATTGAATTTGGCAAGGGATATAAAAAGCAATAAGAAAAGCTTCTATAGGTATGTAGGGGACAAAAGGAAGTCCAAGGAGAACGTAGGCCCCCTCCGGAAGGATACTGGTGCTCTGGTTACCCGGGACATAGAGAAGGCTGAGTTACTCAATGACTTTTTTGCCTCAGTCTTCACTGATGAAGCCTCTTGGCTTACCACCCAAGCTGTGGAAAGAACTAGCAGGGACTGTGAGGATGAACCACCGCCCACTGTACTTGAAGAGCAGGTTTGGGAACATCTGAGGAACTTGAAGGTGCACAAGTCCATGGGACCTGATGAGATCCATCCGCGGGGCCTGAAGGAACTGGCGGATGAAGTTGCCAAGCCACTGGCCATTGTATTTGAGAAGTCGTGGCGGTCTGGCGAGGTCCCCGATGACTGGGAGAGAGGGAACATAACCCCCATTTTTAAAAAGGGGAACAAGGAGGAGCCGGGCAACTACAGGCCGGTCAGCCTCACCTCTGTGCCTGGCAAGGTCATGGAGCAGATTGTCCTGGGAAACATGCTAAGGCACATGGAGAGCAAGGAGGTGGTGGGTGACAGCCAACATGGCTTCACCAAAGGCAGATCGTGCCTGACCAACTTGGTGGCCTTTTATGATGGGGTGACAGCATCGGTGGACAAGGGTCGACCAATGGATATCATCTACCTGGACTTGTGCAAAGCTTTTGACACTGTCCCGCATGACATTCTTCTCTCTAAAGTAGAGAGGCATGGGTTTGATGGATGGACCACTCGGTGGATAAGGAATTGGCTCAATGGCCGCACTCAGAGAGTAGTGGTCAATGGCTCAATGTCCAAGTGGAGACCGGTCACAAGTGGCGTCCCTCAGGGGTCCGTGTTGGGCCCGGCCCTCTTCAACATCTTTGTCGGTGACGTGGACAGTGGCATGGAGTGCACCCTCAGCAAGTTCGCCGATGACACCAAGCTGTGTGGTGCCGTCGACACGCTGGAAGGGAGGGATGCCATCCAGAGGGACCTCGACAGGCTGGAGAGGTGGGCCCGTGTCAACCTCATGAAGTTCAACCAGGCCAAATGCAAGGTCCTACATCTGGGTCGTGGCAATCCCAGGCACAATTACAGACTGGGCGGAGAATGGATCGTGAGCAGCCCTGAGGAGAAGGACTTGGGAGTACTGGTGGACGAGAAGCTCAATATGAGCCGGCAATGTGCTCTTGCGGCCCAGAAGGCCAACCGCATCCTGGGCTGCATCAAGAGGAGTGTGGCCAGCAGGTCGAGAGAGGTGATTCTCCCCCTCTACTCTGCCCTCGTGAGACCTCACCTGGAGTACTGCGTCCAGTTCTGGAGTCCCCAACATAAGAAGGACATGGACCAGTTGGAGAGGGTCCAGAAGAGGGCCACGAAGATGATAAGAGGGCTGGAGCACCTTTCCTATGAGGACAGGCTGAAAGAGTTGGGGCTGTTCAACCTGGCTCTGTGGTGACCTTATAGTGGTCTTCCAGTACCTCAAGGGGGCCTACAGGAAAGATGGGGAGAGGCTGTTCAGGAGGGCCAGTTGTGATAGGACAAGGGGTAATAGTTTTAAAATAGAGGGAGGTAGATTCAGATTGGATATTAGGAAAAAATTTTTTACCATGAGAGTGGTAGAACACTGGAACAGGTTGCCCAGAGAGGTGGTGGATGCTCCATCCCTGGAGACATTCAAGGCCAGGTTGGACGAGGCCCTGAGCAACCTGATCTAGTTGGAGATATCCCTGTTCCTTGCAGGGGGGTTGGACTAGATGACCTTTGAAGGTCTCTTCCAGCCCTAACCATTCTATGATTCTATGATTCTATTCCATTGCCCAAGTCGGTCTTGCCTATAAACTTTATTCAATATTCTGATCACTTTTTCACGATATATATGCTTATCCTAACTATAAAATAGAAAAGCTCCTGAAACACACAACTATTTTCCAATAGGATTCCTTAGAAGTTTACAGTTCTACACACCTCAGACTAATATTTTTTTTTTTACCTATGTTCCGGTTCACATGTCCCAGTTATGTTTCCCAGTTTCTTTTACTGGACATCAGTACAACTTTAGTATAGTCTATTCCACACCTTACCGATGATGTTCATTGGTGAAAGAATAGAAGTGTTTTTCAGGGTTTCCAATCACGTCCCTGATTCGCTTGTACACTGGTGCACTCCGATTCCTGACTTCTTGTAAGACTGTCTGTAGCACAATGACATTCTTAATAACAGGATCTTCTAGTATATCAATCTGAGGAACAAAATGAAAAAAATAAAAATTCTTGTTTAATTCCATCCAATAACAGGACTTGAAATATTTGTTCTGTTAATATATAAGAAGCTAAGATGAATAATCAGTTGCACTACTGATGCCTTTTTCTCTCAACGTTGGGAAACTCAACAGTATATTAAGCTGCTTCCTCCTGCTTGCGGGCAAAAAGTTCAAATAGGATTTTCCAGTTTCTTCATGACCTGAATTTTGCTGGAGTAAAGATAAGGACTCATTCTGAGTTCCACCAAATTAAGCCCCAACATACGGAGAACTCCAGTCAAATTTAAGGCCAGATATACCCTAGACATTTTGTTCACATAAAATGGGGTTCTTGTAAATTATAATCTTTGTAAACAAAAGACATCGATGCACAATCTGACTGGAATCCAAAGGCCCTCCAGCATATGTCTTTGTGAGCAATACAAACCATAAAATACTACCTGACCACTGTTACACAGCTAACACAGATATCCCTGTGCACGCACAGGCTCAAGTTCTCCAAAAACAATCCCACTGTTGCACTGCAATTGTAATTTCTGCAGATTCAATTCAACTGGAATTCTGTTAGCTGCTCTTCACCTTTTCAAAGACCCTGTTTTTCAAGGAACTTCGTTATAAAATTTTCAGCACTTTTCTTTGCCAATCCCTGGTGGCCCTGGTGTGCAAGACAAAAACATACACTAAAAATCCACGCTCCTGTCAGGAGAAAAAGGTAATCTTAATTTCCTAAGCTTGTGGCAGGGAACTCCGCAAAACCATCTCCAAAAAGAGACAGCAAAAAGGCTCCAGAGGGTAGGACTAGAAGAATTAAAAGCAATGCCAGACCAAGCTTCTCTGAACCTGATATTTAGATGACCTGAAAGATTTAGGGTCATATTCACAGGGCAAGAAATTCAATATCATTATAGGCACAAGCTGAATTACCAGGCCAAATCTTACTGTTGCAATCCTGTTCCAGTTCCCAGGTAAAAACTTTTTCCTACTGTTACCAAGATTTTCTAATCCCCGCCGCTCCAGTTCATGGCAGCGTACACTGGAACATTCTCAGAGTGCTCTATAGTATGTACATACAATGTTTGTCAACAGACACCAAGAAGTCCATGGGTTAACAGACTGAAAATGTCTCTTGACTTGCTATTCTGGGAAGAAAATCCTTACCTACAACTTTTGGGATGGTGCTAAAACATCACTGCTAAAACATGTGATTGTTGTGCCCCTCTCCCAAGTAATCCATGTTAGGATTCATGAATTACTGCCAGTCTCCCATATCCGCACAGGAATGTTCTACTTTCTGCAGATGTACTCAAAAACAATCAAAAAAAGTGTCAAACATCGAGCTCGGGAATTCACTGCCTCCCATCCTGATGTTCTACTGTCTGCGCTGCCCAGATTCAAGCCTTTGCAAAATTAGTGATGGGCTGCAGAGTAAAGTGCATTCTATGCTTCCAGAATTGTACACGAGATGATTTTGCAGTCTCTATCCATCACCTGAAATCAGTATCACAGTATAAAGACACTAAGCCTGCAACAGTCTCTGAAAAAGAGAGCAGGTATTTAGGAAAAATTCAGGTTGACAGGAAAATCCAGTGACCACCTGAAAATCCCAATCGCAGCTTCACAGTGTATTCACTCTCCTTGCCTGACTATATACCCATATCAGACCACGACAAACAAACAAAAAAAACCCCCACGCTCTTCTTTGTTCCTACCGTTCAGGCACGAAAACACCAAACGGAAACATAGTCTAAAACCAGGCTGCACTCCTGATGGCTTCCTACACACACGATGGCAGGAAGACTACCCGTTCGGGGATCAAGCAGACACAAGTCACAACGGCAAGACACGAGCCCCACGGCGTACCGCTAACGCGCCCCTCCAGAAACGATGCCTGAACCCCGCGCCTACGGGGAGCGGGATATCGCACACTCGCCCGGATTTAACCAAGGCTGGAGCGGGGCTCACGGCTCCGGAGAGAGCGCGGCCGGCCCCACAGGGAGCACGGCTGGGCCCTCTCCGGCGCTCGGGCCTGCGGCTCCGCTGCCGCAGCCGCCGCCCGGCGCCCGCCCGCTCCCTCCCGGAGCCGCCGGCGGAGGCAGCAGCAGCAGCGGCTCACCTGGTGAAGGAGGAGGTTGGTGTCGGGCAGGATGTAGTGCGGCCCGGGGCAGAGGCTGCTGGCGGCGCCGCTGGGCCGCGCCTCCAGGCCGAGGCCGGGCCCAGCGGTGCGCGGCGGGCAGAGGCGGCACGCGGCGGCGCCGCACGGGATGTCCTCGCGCAGGTAGTGCTCGCGCACCACCTTCACCACGCCGCCGGCCCGCGTGCGCTTCAGGAACGTCCGCGAGGTCATGGCGCGCGCACCCGCGCGCGCCGCCGGCCGGCCCGCCGCCTACCCGGCGCGCGCCACACGGCACCGCACCGCGAACGAGGGGGCAGAGATTCCGCCTCCCATCGTGCCGCGCGGGGGGAAGCAACGCGCGGGAAGCCGCGCGCAGCGACCCCGCCTCGGCCGCCCCGAGGGAAAGCGGAAGGGCGCGCATGCGCCGCTGCGCGCGCGGCCGCCGGCGGAGGTGAGCGTTCAGCGGGGCGCGGGGGCTGGTGAGCGCGCTCCCCGGGTGCGCGCGCGGATCGGCGACACGGAGCACGCTCCCCCGCGCTCTGCTGCCGCCGCTGTGCGGCGTTACCGGTTGGGCGGTTGTCCGTCGCCTCCCGCCGAGCCGGGTACCTGGCGGGTAGAACGGCGTCTCCCTCACCGAGCTGCTGCGGGGAGGGGGGTGCTGGCGCTGCGCTGTGGAGGCGGCAGCGGCGCGGGGGAGCTGTCGCCCGGCGGGCTCCGCGCCCCTCGCTGCGGGGCGGCCCGGCCGGCGCTGGCCTGGGCTCCGGGCACGGCGTCTCCTTTCTCTGTGGGGCCTTGAGCAGCCCGCGTCGGTCTGTGCATCTCTTGAGTAAAAGCTGCGGTCTGCGCCAGTAGCGGGTGTGGTATGCGTGACTGTTGGGCAAACGAGCCTGGTAAGAACGACGGAGCTACTTCTTCAGGGAAGGCAAAGGTGGCCATCAAAGCGTTCCTTTGCCGTTTTCTCCAGCGAGTCTTGCTATGCCCCTTACTGGATGTTCCCTGACGCTGTATTCCTTATGGGCTTGGGGATTTCTCGGTGCATGCTCTTCTGGCGGTGTGAATGGCAAGTGCACATCTTGATTTAGCTGTATCGTCTTTCTAGTAAGCTTGATTCACACCAGTGTTTAGCTTACTGCAGGCAAAACCCTTGTTAATAATTATTTAGGAAGAGAGTCCTCAGGCAACTGCCCTCTTCAGGGCTTCTTAAAATGTTTTTCTTGGGTGAACAAAAAATATATTCATGTGATGCTGAGAAGTGTTGCTTAGTGGTCTTGTTTAACTGGTGGACTCTTTTTGTAATGACATAATACCTTTCACTTAATTGTTTTGATTCTTGCAGTTGATTCTTCAGGGGGCTCATCTCAAAGTATAACTTAAGCATTGCAAATAGCTGGAGAAAATGTCACATAAAAGCTCTAAGGAAATCAGAAGAGTAAACATTTCTAGCTCCTTGGAGTCTGAAGATATTAGCTTAGAAACCACAATACCAACGGATGATGTTTCTTCCTCTGAAGAGAGAGAAGGTACTGTTAAAATCACTAAGCAGCTGATTGAACGGAAGGAGTTGCTCCATAACCTTCAGCTGCTTAAAATAGAACTGTCTCAAAAAAACTTGATGATTGACAACTTGAAAGTAGAATATTTGACTAAGGTAAGAAGTGTTGTTCCTTTCATTGTATAATCTTTTCTTGTTTCTGGTGCTTTTAGAGTATGGTAGAAACTTCTGTTCTTGAAAGAATTTCTGTGAATTGCATGCTAGAAGCCTACTTAGTTGGGTTTTTAGTTTTTGGGTAGGGTTTTGTTTGGTTGGTTTTGTGGAGTTTTTTTAATGAGAAAAGGAGGAAACAATTCTAGAAAACTTAGCTGATTTGTCCAAGTCATTATACTTATAAATGAATGAGGTGAGATCTAATTAGTTTTTCTTTTTCTAAAAACAAAGGAAGAAAAGACCTGCTTTCTTTCAGAAATGAAGAACAATTTTGTTACTGATGTGAGCAATTTGATAGTGCTTTTAACCTGAACTTGTAGAATACTGGAAAAAGTAATCTGAATACTATTTAATGATCTGTTAATGAAGATGTGGCTAGAGTATACCAACGTGCTAACAGTAGGAGGTTTTGTTGTGTACAGTTTTCCTTCACATTCATGAAACTAAGTGTAGAAGCTTTGCCACTCTTGTGTGCAGTCCACTTTTACGACCTACTATATACTAACTGTGGCATTCACTGGCTTGCTGCTCTGACTTTCAGCCTACTTTGAAATTAGCTGAACAAGTAGCTATTTGGCTCAATAAGATGAATTTTAGAACTAAGGCTTTGTTATTTTGTAGCTCATAAGGGCAAAATCCATATAATATTTTATGAAGCCGTAGCATATTTAGAGGTCTTGTTAGACAGTCGTTATTACACTTCCCAGGGCATTGGGCTCTCCACTTTTTTCTTACAAGTCATTCTTTTTGTAGAATATTTTTTAAAAATTACCAAGGTAACCTCTTCATTTTATGCTTATATTCTTTACATTTAGATTGAAGAGCTAGAAGAGAAGCTTAATGATGCAATCCATCAAAAGCAGCTGTTGTCATTACGACTGGATAGTCAGCTGGCATTACAGCAAGAAGATGCTAGGTATGATGGAAGTAAAACTCGGAACTCCTTCTTTAATAACTTATTAATATGAATTCAAATTAATGAATGGACAGTCAATGGAAACTGATGATTATGGATTGCAGGAATAGGATTTATTTCACAAGTTATATTAGTATTTCCATTCTTAAAATGTGATTTACATATTTAATTTACATGTAAGTAAATTTGGATTCAGCACTCACTGGCTGAAGTTTGTGGTTTTGGTTTTATTGCTACCCGATTTCGAAGTTTAATCGAAACTGAGAGTAAGCACATTCTTAAAACCAGTAAAGAGCAAAAGGAGTAGGTAGAGGGGGCAGACTTTCCATCAATTCAAACTGAGTTTTTAATAACTCTGCAGCCTACATGACTTGGGAAAGGTAAGGGGATATGTTTAGCACTTCCATTCAGGATTGCTTATTGGTCAGAAATGCTTTCAGTTGATGATGTAAAAACTTACTTTTCATCTTGCTTTTGCGAAACATCTTGAATTACCCTATAGCTGAAAACAGACAGGCTAGCAGGCTTCTCCAAATTACTTTGTCAATTAAATGTGTCAATGTGTGGAGGAAGAGGATTACTTAATAGTCTCATGTTACAGTAGAGGATGCACCAGCTTACAGCTGTGGCTAATTCAAAGTCATATTCTGTAGTAAGCCTAGAACAGATACAGGGATGTGAGGCCAGACCTGAGATTAGTTACAGGAAAGTCTTTCAACTAAGAGCAGATGTCAGAAAAATCTTGGTCATTCTGTATGCTGATTTGCTCCAGAGTAGAATATTTTGATGTTGACCATACTTGAGTGTTCTGAGGAGTGCTCAGTAAAAAAGTACTGATGTGCAAATCGTTATGGCACAAAAAAGTTGAACTGCTTTCCATTCCCCACTCTTTTCATTAATTTTCCTGTCTACCTTTTACCTCACTTTTTGTCCCCGCTGAACAGATTCGTGTGCTGTGTACGGAATATGTCCTGTGTGACTGCTTTGCTGACCTGGGACTTTCTTTTGTCTTTTTGAAACAAGTGGGGCAGACATCACCTTGTAGTACTATCTAGTATTTTTAATATTACTTTTTAAATAATGTAGGAATTATTATGTTTTGAAGAACAATTTAATTTGAATATGTTTTCAAGAGTTACAGCTAAAACCTCCAAAAAAATAGGACAGTCACCTTTGATTGAAATAAAATAAAATAAACACTTTGAAACATCTCTTAAGTGATGTGCAGTTTCTCTTGCTGTGTAATACCTTGCCATTGGTGACGGTAGTCACGATATTGTTTTAAGGCCGGGAATAAGGTTGCTTGTTTAAATGTAGTGATGTTTGTGGTTTGTTTTAGTTTTTCAAAAGGACCCTAACTTTGTATGTTATACTGGGTAGAAAATCAAGGATTGTGTGTGGAATAGGCCAAAAGTATCTATGTGCTGAAACTTGATAAGGCATAAATTGAAGTTATTATTGCTTTATTTGGCGATTTACTGGTTCCTTGTGTTTTGTGTGGAAATATATTCTACTTTTTCATGGTTTTAACCTTTTAATTGGTAAAGTAAGACTAATTTATAAATTCAAGTCAGCATATGTGGAGATTAATTGTCACTTCTCGGATTCATCTTTGTATTGTCAATAACTATGAAGTTTCTGGCTTTTTATATATGCTGTGTCTGATATGGTTGTGTAACCATGGTGGTATGCACTCTTGTGCTAATTACCTTATCTCTCTGTAAATTTTCCCTCTACAAAATGAGCATAAGTCACTCTCTTGCCAGAGTATTGTGAAGGTATATCACTTGTGTTACTCGCTACTTAATGTCTTCTGTTTTCAAATCAATCTTGAAGGAAACATCAGGCTCTAATGAAACAAGAAATGGAAACTATTTTATTGAGACAGAAGCAACTGGAGGAAACAAATCATCAGTTAAGGGAAAGGGCTGGAGACATCCGTCGTAGCTTGCGAGACTTGGAATTAACAGATGATTGCTATGAGAAGCTAAAGTCTCTTCCTGAAGATCAGCTTTCTATCCCTGAATATGTTTCTGTGAGTATTGTGTTTTGTATTGGTTTAAAATGCAGCTGTATCCTGGGTCTGGCTGGGATGGAGTTAACTTTCTTCATAGCAGCCTGAATCTTGCTGTGCTTTGGGTTTGTGGCTAAAGCAGTGTTGGTAACACACCAGTGTTTTGGCTATTGCTGGACAGTGCTCGCACAGCATCAAGGCTTACTCTTTTCCCCATTCTGCCTCCCTCTGTCCCCGGTGATCTAGGGGTGGTCATGAGATTGAGAGGGGACGTAGCTGGACAGCTGACGAATTGACCAAAGGAATATTCTATAGCATCTAATGTCGTGCTCAGCAATATAAACTTGAGGTAGAGGAAGAAAAAGGCGGTGGAGGGGTGGCTTCCATGGTGGTTGTTGCTCAGAGACTGGCTAGGCATTGGTCTGCTTGTGGGAGGTGGTGAGTGATTGTCTTTGGCTTTCTTTTTTTTTTTTAAATTCACCTCTCTCTTTCCTTCACTAATTAAACTAAAGAAGACTTGACACCTGAGTTTTCTTGCTTTTGTTCTGCCCACTCTCTCTTTTGTCCTGCTCCCACTGGAGGCTGCGAGTGAGCCATATGGGTGCTTGACTGCTGGCCAGGGTTAACCCACCACAAGCTGTAAATTTATTTTATTTAGAATTAAAGTGATGTGCATACACTAGAAGCCAGTCTATACTTCTAGTATTCTTATTCTTCCCCAACTAGAAATGAAGGACCTTCAGAAGCAGATGTGCTTCTTGATCAGTCTGTTTTGACTGGATTGCAGTAAAGACAGGAACTTTTAAATCCCAGACTCTGATGTCTCAAAGAGAGTAGAACTGCTGATGTATTTTAGAAAGGTTAGGCAGATGGGGTGTTACAATGAAATGGTGGGTATGCATTGCTATGAAATGCAGCAGGCTGAAAACAAGAATTTGAAATTTGGCTTGCCAGAACCACAAGTTGAGACGGCTCTTGCAAATACAGAATCATAGAACGGTTTGGGTTGGAAGGCACCTTAAAGATCATCTAGTTCCAACCCCCCTGCCATGGGCAGAGAAATCCTCCACTATACCAGGTTGCCCAAAGCCTCATCCAACCTGGCCTTGAACACTTCCAGGGATGGGGCAGCCACAACTTCTCTGGGCAACCTGTTCCAGCACCTCACCACCCTCAATGTAAAAAATTTCTTCCTTAGATCTAATCGAAATCTCCCCTCTTTCAGTTTGAATCCGTTGCCCCTTGTCCTATCACTACATGCCCTTGTAAAAAGTCCCTCTTCAGCTTTCCTGTAGGCCCCCTTTAGGTACTGGAAAGCTGCTATAAGATCACCCCGGAGCCTTCTCTTCTCCAGGCTGAACAGCCCCAACTCTCTCAGCCTGTCTTCATAGCAGAGGTGTTCCAGCCCTTGGATCATCTTCATGGCCCTCCTCTGGACCCGTTCCAGCAGCTCCATGTCCTTCTTATGTTGGGGACTCCAGAGCTGAACACAGTATTCCAGGTGGGGTCTCACGAGAGCTGAGTAGAGGGGCAGAATCACTTCCCTCGACCTGCTGGCCACGCTCCTTTTGATACAGCCCAGGATACGATTTGCTTTCTGGGCTGCCAGCGCACATTGCGCTAATATCTCTTACCTTTCCGTCATGCTTTCCTATCTGACTAAATGCAGGAGATAAAGTGTACCGTAAAGCATGCTTTAAGACTCATTTTCTTGATTTAAGAAGTTTGTTCATTATGGCTGATGGGTAGATGGAGAGGTAGAGGGGTAGTCTGCTTGCAGTAAAAAGGCAATGCCTTCACAGTCTGTAGGGCATATCCAGAGCATCCTGGATCACTTCTGAGAATGAAGGAGATTTAGACTTGTAAACCTTAATTCACCAAAGTATTAGCGTTTTACTTGTCTGTAGAGCTAGTTCTTAAGGAAGCTGCAAATAATATGATGGTAAAAAGCTTGGTGTGTTTGTTGAGGTATAAATGCTGTCTGTGTGAATGAGTTCTCTTGCTGGATGAAAGCATGGTATACTGTGCTCTAAATAGGTACACAGGAGTAAAATTTGTCATTCTTACCTGAATGATGTCCTTGGGAACATGTTTTCACAAATTCCAAAACTTGGTCTTTTGAAAGTACCAGAAAAATCTTAAGGCTCTGAGTGATGTGATCTAGGTGGTCCTGCTCAGACAGGGGGTTTGGACTAGATGATCCTTTGAGGTCGCTTCCAATCCCTAACATTCTGTGATTCTGTGATACTTAGCTTAGGTCCTGTTAGCCGTCTACTGTACCCACTGCCCTCTGTAGAAGTGCTTGAATACAGATTTTGTGTATAGACATATTGCAAGTTGAAAATACTACAAATGTGAGATGTTTTTCACTGTTCTTCCACAAGGGGGTGCAATAGTGACATGTTAGAGCAAAGACTAGGCAATATTGCAATATTTAGTGTTAATGATGACAAATGAAAAATGATGTTTTAAGCATCTTTCTCTTAAAATCACACTTTTTTGTTTTGAACTTACGTGTAAAATTTTACATCTTTTTTTTAACCATTTAGAATCATAGAATGAATCATAGAATGCTTTGAGTTGGAAGGGGCCTTAAAGATCATCTAGTTCTAACTGCCCTGCCATAAGTAGGGACAAAATTTTTACGAATCATTTTTTAGAAACAGTATATGCAAAATTTTAAAGCACTTCAGGTCTTTGAACTGGTACTTGGCAGCTGAATCACTTAATTTGTTTGGTAAAGTGAGGCTCTTGCGTATTCTCCTGCCAAAAGTTTTCATCAAGTTGTTTCATATTGGTATCTGTGAATTCTGTTTGGTCGGATTTTAATCACCATGTCTTTCAGTTGCATCGTTTTGCTTAACTACAGCTCAGTTGCTCTTTGTTTAAGAAGGCAGTTAACTGGCGCAACTGCTTTCTCATGACTTCATTTAACAGAATTCAACTTCCTCATCCTCTGCACCCACCCATTTTTAGTTTAACTCTAGTTTTCCATAAAAAGTGATGGGCACATGCTAAGAGTTTTTTAAAAGTTTCCTGGAAAGTGGTAACTTTTTCCTTACAGCACATCTATATATATTTGTAATTTTTAAGGTATGCCATTGTTCTGAAATCTCGTTACAGTAACTTTCGTTGCTGCTATATTGACTTGGCAAGAGGCGATGTGTGCTTTGACTGTTGAGCTATATGAATGTTTATTGGCCATCAAGCAAGCTAAATAATAGTAAGACTTGAATTTCTGCTGCAACCATCCATCCCCTCATCTGCTGCATTCATTTGCACTTTCTTATCAGCATGGATTGATCTTTTCTTGGGAAGGCTGTGTGCATAGGTTTATCCTCGATACCTGTATCCCACATCATCTTGGTTTGATACTGCCTGATCTGTTTTAGGGTTGTTGTGGTTTGGGAAGTAAATGTAGCATGATGGCATAAGTTAGGTTTCCTAGGGAAATTGCAGCAAAAATACAAGTACTTTAGGGAAAAGCTAGGTGTGGTTTAAAAAACCCCACAGTACTTTAAATGGTTACCAATTAGTGACAATCAAGGTTACTTGTTAAGAAAATAAAAACTTTGTAATAACTTGTTGTTTGGTAGTTTTTGTTTTTTTTAAAAAAAGGTGGTTTGATTGAAATTCAGTTGCTCAGTTTCAGATGTAATCAGACAACTTCTTAATCCAAATAGAAGAAAACTGTAGTCAGCAAAAGCTGTAGTTAAGAGACTAAAATTTTACTTACTGCTTTGCATGTATGTTTCTAAAGTTTTGGGGTTTTTTTCCTAAGGAGGTATTTGAAGCCTGTTGTTTGGAAGTTAGAAAGAAGCCACAAAACTAACTTCACTGTTTGAATTCATGCAGACCCATTAGAAGCAATGTGATTTCACAGATGAACATGAAAAAACTCCTTAAATATTGAAGGAATGGAATACTGCAAGAAAAAAATAGTAATGAAGCAGTAAAATAAGGCAATAATGTGCAGTTAGTTCACTTCCCAGAATGGAAGAACAATTTATAGTTTTAACTGTAGCATCTGATGGTTCATTTTGGCATTTGGAATTTTCAGAGCATGAACAAAAAAATTGTCATACTGTTTTTTTAGGTTTAGTTGAATTGTAGTTTTTAAAACCGTCCTTAATTGTGTTCATTTTATGTGTAAACTTAGACTTAACATATTGAGAATGCCTTATTACTATCTTAAAAAAAAAAATGAAATAGCAACTACATTTTGGGAAAGCTTGCCTTTTTTTTCTATAAGAAAGTAACTATAAATGTGTAGCATATGTCCTATTTTAGCTTGTGTTTGTTTTGCATCTAAAGGTAGGATGAAAAGTGGAAGTCTCTTGTTGAGCACAACAAATTCAGAAAACTGCAGCTTTCAACAAGCATGGTATTTGCAAAAATTTCAAACAAAACAAATCACTTTTTAGAAAACTTCACTCTTCTGCCCTACTACTAATCTTCCAGTCTTGTGGCACGCTTGCTTTATTGTGTAAAGCAAACTACACCTATGTTTACACCGTGTATTTCCATGGCTTCTGTGTTTTTTAGAATTGTATGCTGTCAATTGTACAGAATATACCTGGAACTTTTCTTTGTCTTCTGCTATTTAGGTAGCAAAAGAGAGACCTGTCTTCCTCATGTGTGGAAGTGCAGTACAGCTTGCTCTTGAATGCCTACTTTATCTTTGCTTTCTTACTTGCGTTTGTTCTTCAATCTGTATATCAAACAAAGCATTAATGATGGGGGTTATGGAGTAGCTTTTGCATGAAAATATTGCTTAATTATCTATTATTTTCTTTTCATTCTCCAAAATAAACATTTTAAGGTATCAAGTTAACCTGGGATAATAACCTCTGTGTACTTGTGTGAGTGGGTGTATATCAAAAAAGCTCTTTCTTCTTTGTTTTGTCTCTTTTTGTGTTTTACTGCTGTGTTTTCTAGTATTTTTTCTTGTTCAGTATAAATGTTCTGGAAAAGAACATTACAGATCTGAGAGTTATTTGTCTGAGACTATGCCTATGACTGGAGGGGGAAAAGAGAGAGGAGTATGTATTAAAGACTGTTTGTTGGTTGCTTTTTTAAATCATTTTACAAGGCTTTTTTTCAGCTTTAGTTTCACAGAGTATAGTCTTTCAGAGGCTTAGTTGCATGATGCAGCTGAACCCATATAGCAAGGAGTTACTGCTGAAAGTGTGTGTAAGGAAGGTGTCACGATTCTTCCTGGTTATGTGCTATTCCTGCTTCCTGTGCTTGCTTTTACATTTTTCTTGGTGCAGATTCAGCACACTGAACTGGCAGAAAACAAAACTAATCTCTCCATTTCTACACACCCCATAAAAATTTATGTTGGCTTGGGGGAAGATAGTATGTTAAGTTGGTTTATTGCTAAATAGGCTTTTTTTTTTTTTTTTTCTTTTTACACAGTTAATCAAATAGGCTCTAGACTTGGCACAAGTAAAAGTGTGGGACCATGTGGTCCATTAGCAGCTGTATTTTTTAAGTGGGCAGCCTGATTGGGAGCTGCCTTAGTTGAACAGAAATGTATATATTTAACATTATTCCTCTGTTTTTATTCAGTGCCAAACACAAGCTGATTATTTCTTAGCTGCTGCTGTCAAAGGCTGAAGAAAGACACTGTCTTTAACACTTTGCCTTTCCCACCCCACTCCTCGTTTCAAACAGGTTCCTGCTATGCACTAGAAATCGTTTGGTGAATTAGTACCATAAAATTGTTGAGCTGACTTGTTTTGGGATTGCAGTTTTGCTAGTCTCAATTTTGTATATGTGTCTTATTCTTCCAGATCCGATTCTATGAAGTAGTCCATTCCTTAAGAAAAGAGCTAAGTGACCTACAGATGAAAAAGGAGAGCCTAACAGAAGAACTAAATGGGTACAAATCCCAACTGAAGTGTCTGACAGAGGTCTGTGCACCTTATTCATCTCAATTAAGAAATGGTGTAAATATATATATATATTGCAAAAAACTAATTCTCCAAATCATTATTCATGTGTAAGATAGAAAAGTTTTTTTGCTGTATAAAAATTACTGCAGGGAAGAGAGGGTGGAAAGGGAGGGAGAGGGGAAACGTACTATGTATGTCCTTGCATAACAGCTAATTTTACGTTGTGGCTACTCTGCAAGATTCGCTCATGAGACTGTTCAGGGTAGACTCTTAACAGCTGTGTTTTGCTTTCTGAGGGCAAGGTTCGAGGTGGAGAAACTGAGGCAGGAGATACATCCAGCAGTAGTTGAAGATGCAATGATGGTTCAGTGTATGGTTTTTGAGATGGTCATGTTTTGGTAGTAATTTGCCTCCTCTTTTGTTTTAATGATGTGAAAATACATTTTTTAATCATTCTTTGGAGTTGTCTCTTCTCTATTATATTTTTCAACTTTTTATACTTTAATTTTCCTATTTATTTCTATACTAAAGAAAAAGATAATTTGCTTTCAGGTAAGGTATAAACATCTGAAGTAGAGAAACAAATTCTCTAAATATATTTAATTTTTATTTTCAAAAAGTAAAGCGGTTGAAACGGTATAAGAAGAATATTGTTTTTAAGATATTTATGAATATTTGTAGAATTCCTAGTATGTATCCAGCCAGGATGGTTTGTATTTTAGTTTAGTTCAACAAAAATCTGGAGTCGTGATAAGACAGTTTCAACTCCACAGAACGTATTTATCCAAGCCATGGCCAATAGGGACTTAAATGCCACTGTCATTTTACTACTTTTGAAATTGTTGTTTAGTCACCACATCTTCTTTTTTTTTTTCTGAAATTTGCTTATGGAGTAATCCGGCGTAAAGAAATATTAATTATACACAATTCTCTTGTGAAATTCGTATAGTTTTCACTTCTCTTTTTGATTGAATTAGAAAAAGTGGTCAATAAAATTTGTGCAGCATTATTTTGTGTCGTCATCTCTGATCATAATTGAGATTATATTAATCCTGTTAACTTTGATTTACATGAGCATTTTCCTTCATTGTACATTTAATATTCTCTGATTTAATAAAATTCTACAGGAAGATTTCAGCCTTCTGAGATTTGACTGACAACTGTGTTAATTTTTGCTGCAGCGATTTAACAGGATAGTAGATTGCAATAATTAAAGTTGTGCTAGAAACAATTTACTTGGTACATTGACTTTTCTTTAATATTGAAACTTCAAATTTTGCTCTTTTTGTACCACATGGTGGCAGTATCCACCTTTCTTCCTGATTTATTTTTCGAAGTTTAAAGTTTACTGTGCTTTTGTTTTGATTCTGATGAGAAAGCACTAGAATGTTGCCTGTGTTGAACTGAGGTGGTTCTTTGAACCTTATGTCCTGTTTGCATAATCGTGCTTAAAATGAGAGACGATTAGTGAGAACAAATGTCTAGTTTAAAAAAAAAAAATCAGAGAAGAGATCCAGATGTTGAAATGTCACAAGAAAATAAAAAGCTTACAGTTGTTAATAAAAATTATTCCTTAGGATTCTCAAGTTCCAGTTAAGATAACTTACTACAGTTCTTCCATATGCACAAAAATCCCCCAAACTCAGTCTTCACTCTATCTGTTACACATAGAGATGATGTGTTTTGGATATTTAGTGAAATGTGACCTGATACAAGGTATTTTATGTATAGAGACACTTAAGAGTCTGTATTTTACTTCTGGCAAGTTCAGGTTTGACCTGGTGACTTGACGAGTGTCACTTTAACAAGGTACCTCAGACTGTTTCAGATAATAAGGTAAGAGGAGCATCACGTGAGAGTGCTTTGGAATCTCTAATACACTTAGCACACTAAAGGCAACTTCCCTAACCATCTCTTGCAGTTTACAAAGAAGTGGTTTCAAGATGTGACGTTGGGGTAGCTTATTTATTTGAGCTCCTTTGATAAGGTCAAGTTTTTTTTTCAAGGAAATTTATCAGTAGGAAATAAAGCAGTTTCATTTGGAGTCTTAAGCTCTTAACACTCTTCTTATACAGTTTTTGTGGTATTCTAATCATTCTTTATTTCCAGCTACATGAAACTTGTTGCTGAAGTTCCTTGACTGTTACTTAAATAACTGATACTCTTCAAATTTTTCCTTTGGTATCTCATTCAATATTCCTTAAATTTTAAATTTTCTCCAACAGTCGCAATATTCCTGTTCTCTACATAGTTTATCAACAAAGTGTCTGTTTTGGGTTTAAAATTTCTTTAGGAAACTACTAATATGGATTTTTTTAAATAGTGATCAATGAAGTTAAGACAGTCTTTTTTGTCTTTTTTTTTTTCTGTGAGAATAAACCAATTCCTACAACAAGTATTCCTTTTTTTCTACTATTGCAGATAATTAAGGTTCTTCCTAATAAGTTTCAACATGATTTTTTTCCTCTTTGTGGAACATGGAGAGGAAATAAAATACATGCTTATCCCAGATCTTTCTATTAACTATTAATGGCTTGAGGGAGGAGGATTTTACTGGCTTTTCAGGTTGTTCATGGCTGACAGAGTAGGTTTGAGTAAGTTTTATACATAGAATCATAGATGTAGATATTCACCCAGAAATAGTCATGAGAAATATGAGAGAATTAGGTATAAACTCATAGGAAAGTCTGTCTAGCCAACAGAGAATTAAAGAAGTTTAAAGGAAAATCCAAACTTGTCTAATGTATTAAGCCAACTCTAGGAAAATTTAAATGTGAAATGAATTAATCAAATAAGGCAACCATTGCCTAACATCAGCTATGTTATTTTATGACAGGATGGCTGTAATCCTTTAATCTGGTGAAAGGAAACGAGCTCTAATTTTACTGTTCTTGTTTTGGAGTGTGCATGTAAGACACGTTGTTTTGCTTACTCCGCTCATGAGCCTCTCTATACTGTGTTGTGGGAAAGCAGAGCAGCACAGTTATATTCTTTGGATGCTATTATGGTGAGCTGATATAGCTGATTATCAGTTATATAAAATGAGATGTTCAAACCCACAATCTTTTTTTGCTACATGCTGCCATTTTTTTTTTTTTTTTTTTTTGTGTTGGGGGAGGGGGGAAAAACACCAAACAAAACTCATTATTGGCACAGCAGATCTAGCCTGGCATGAGCATGAGTGCAGTGGCTTGGTATTATGGCCTGTCAGCCAACTGAGTTTGTAAACATCCAAGCTGTACCAGCTAGGAAGCTTGGTTCTGTAAAAATTGAATTGTCATTGTAGCCTTGTAGAAGCTAGTCTTCTAAGACTTGACAAATCCACATGTTCTTTATCTCTTGGCAATTCATTAATTCATTCGTATTAGAAAAACTTTTATTTCTGACTTCAGGGCATAAAAGACGTCTTTCAAATGTTTGTCAGCTGTATTTGTACTCTAGGTATATGAAAACATATTTTGTTTGTTCAGAAGGGACAGAAGGTCCTAAGTGTGTATTAGCCTCTGTAAGCACCCATTTGATTCTCAGTATGCTGAGAAGTAAGACCACTAAAACTCTATGACTTTGTTACGAAGTTCTCTTGTTGATTGTCTGTTGCTGCTCTGAGTTAGCACTTAATCAAAGCCTGATGAATCTGTAGCACAGACCCAATAGGGTGGGGAGCTGCTTGTGACAACTGGTAGCAAAGAACAGTGTGTAAAGGCTGATTTCTAGCACAGGAACACAATCTGATTAACACAGCTAGTGTCTAAAGATCTTTGTCACCACTTTCTGTTTTTAAAGTGATCAGTATAAGTGATTCTGCAGTACCATCACTAAGTTAACGACTGTCTGCACAGAGTTGTCCTATCTGTGATTTATACCAGTGCAGTTCCTCTGATTCTAGGTGCAGCAGCAATAGACTGGGGGGAGGGAGTGGAAGTGGTAAAAGTGATGTTCTCGTATTGCAATGCTGACTGATCTGTTACCAAATGTATAGTGCAGACTTGTTTCAGTCCTTCTTTTGCAGTGCTCAGCATTTCAAGTACAAATAATGTTGGCAACACCACCTTTGGAGGTGAAGATAGAGAAGAAAGTCCAGCTGTAGTGTTGTATTAGCAGGAGCTTCCCAGAAACAAAACCAGCTTCTGATGTGTGTGTTCCCATGCTAAACATCAGTATACTATTTTCAGAGTTGTTTGCTTCCAAAGTGGTTAGAACCTTCCCTCAAACAGATGTAATTTACTACTCGTGTGTTCCTCTCAAGGCTGGGAGAGAGTCTGAGAAAGAAATTCTGCTTTTCTTTGTAGCTCTAGAAGATTAAGTATTGCTTTTTTTCTTCTGGCTATGAGTTTGTTGGCAATGTTTTGCTGGAATTTGGTCATGATACAGTTTTATCAGGGCTTCCTTTCTTTAGTTATTTTTATTTTCTGTAAAGTTGTCTTCAGGACTTGCAATCAAATTTATAGTATGACAGTTATCTAAAAGCTATGGTTAACCTAAAGACGAAGCTGGATGTATGTAGGACAAAGATCTCTTCTAAGACCTCGTCTCTGAATCAGGATTAGTAGCTGTCAGGTTTTGCTAGACAAACCTAACAATTTTCTCTGTGATAATGTTTCCCAGCTGGAGGAAAATCAATAGTCTTCAGAGAATGAACTAAGCTATTGCACTCAAAGGATCACTAGATGTATCTGAATGTGGTAAAATGTAGGCCACTGTTGTCACTCCAGAAGGACCAGGTTCACTAAGATTTGTTCTGAAGCTTGCACATCTGTAATTAAAGGCTGCACTCTAGAACCCTTCCCCAGCCCCCTGGTACGAATTCTTTCAAGCAGTGCTTTGATTACTTGGTCTTCATGTCTCTCTCTAGAAAGGACATGAGGCCTCAGTCTTAGGTGAGGTATGTGCCTCCTTTATTTCATTATTGTTAATACTTACCTTGTTCAGGAAAAAAGGTGCAAAGGAAAATACTCTACCAATAACTATGAGCTTGGGGCAGCAGTTTAACATTTCGAAGGCTCAAGAGAACTTATGTATCTATGAAAGTTCACGTTCCTATCCAATATCTTTCTACATCTTTTGATATATAGACTCGTATAGACTGCTAGTTTTTGTTGAGAAGAACCAAATAGCTTAAATTCACCTGAGAATATTTCACTGCAGATTCTTGTCAGCTCAGATTCAGAAAGAAAGTGCTATTTATTCCCCCTACTTTCTTTTGCAATAGAGGCATTTATACCAAAGCTTTTTTCTTACCTTTCTTGCAGAGCTTCCCTATTTTGGAAGTAGCTCAGTGTTGGTGGTTTAGTTGTGGCTTTTTTGTATTTTTTAGTGGCAGATAATGCCCCATCTACAGTCCTTGGCAGATTACCAATTTCATATCAACATACTAGAAGAGATGTCTTATTCATCCTGTTTATGTATAACTTGTTCCTGACATTTGGGCAGTTGTATTCAAATAAATGTATTGTATTGTCCAATAATGTATGTATTGGTATGTAATGTATTGGTCAATGTATGTATTGACCAATAATTTTTGAATGCATACTATGCAAACAGATTGAAGCAAGATGTCATCTTTACTAAGTAGCAGCACCTCATCCAAATAACTTGAGGGAAATGGTTTTCACATCCCAATAGTATAGGGCCTTAGGTACCTTAGGATGTGAACAGAAAGTGCCGGCTTATGTACATGATCCTTCAGAGATGAAGTTCTTTTAAATAAGCTTTTCAGAAGCAAGATCACTTTCTTCCACAGGCTTATCTATAGGCTGCGAAGAAGTCATGCTGCTTCTGCTTGATTGGCTGATGAATCTTTTCCCTGCATTTCTGTTGTTTATCTTCTTATCCCCAAAGGATTTTTGAAAGATCAACTAATTCCTACCATGTATTATGTGTCACTAACTTTGTTCAAAAAGTATGTCATCCAGTTTTTGTGCTTGAAATTTAGGTAGGTGTTCATTTCAGTGACTGCTATAAGCTGCTATTCATTCCAGATGGAGGATAACAGTGAAGCTTAATATCATAAAACTGAGGTCTGTCATTACATCTTTAGTTTCTGTAACAGTTTGTGTTTTAAATGGTGCAGATCAGGCAAGTTCAGAATCTTCTTGCTTGAAACATCCATCTGTCGACAGCATTTGTAAACCAAATGGAAGCGCTTCTTGGTAGGGACTGCTTCACATGCTCTGTAGAAACCACCTGTACTGGTTAATACTGGGTCTCTTGGACAGCTCTGTTAATTTCTTTAGGCAATGGTTGCCTACTCATCACACACAGAACAGGTTTGTTTGTTTTTACCACCTCATCTGAGTTGCTGCTCTCTGCAGTAGCAGAAATTAGTAAGAAGCTGAAGAAGAGTCATGCATTGTTGTTGGGATCATCACAATCACATTCCATGTGAGCAAGTACTGTTTATCTTTTTTTTTTTTTTTGAGGTTTATGAACTTAAGTTATTTTTATTGGTGTTATTTCCAGGACCTCATTCATGTCCTTGAAAGTGCTCTGTATCTTGATCCTTTTAAAAGCCCCCTTTTTGCTTCAGCAGGACAAAGCTGTTCATCAAGACTTCCAAGCTATCTCTTGAAGATAAATTGAAAGATAAAGCTGTTCCATTGCAGAGATCTTAAAATCAGTCTGGGATATATGGACATTGTTATAAACTGAATTAACTTCATCACATGCAAAGCAAGGCTTATTCTTCCTAAGCACAGGCAGCTTGATTGTGTGTCTTTAAGATGTATTGCTGTAGAAGTCCAGAAGCTTGTATATCTGCTACCTGGAGATATGCATACCATATGGAGGGTGGTTTTTTTTGCATTAGCTTGTAGAATGTTTATTAGCTTGTCTTGTCATGTTTCTTCTTGTGATTAAAATACAATTTTGACGCCTAAAAGATTAAGTACTTGGAAAACAGTTACCTAGGCGGTAAAATTAGTATTTCTTCAAAAACTTTAATAAATCTTAAAAAAAACACCAAACTAAAACAAACCTGCTTTCTTTGTCTGTTTAACAGTCTGATACTTTCAGTATGTCTTAGTATCACTTTTCAAAAGTAGAATTTAAGTTCTCTCCTCTTCTCTGGAGTTATCATGTTGTTACGTGATGTTAACAACTGATTTGTTAAATAAAATTCAAAACCCAGTTTAGGCCTCAGGTATTAGAAGGAAATAATTTTGTAGGTATTTAACTATTCTGTTAATTGGTGCTTTAGTGCTCTTTATGACAAATTTGTTCGGAGGTTAACCAGTTTTATTTTATACTTTTGATAGTTGTCTTCTAGCTGCTAAATGTTCGACGCTATAGGAGCTTCAGTAGCCCACTCTGCGAAGGGCGTATGAATTCTAGCATGGTATTAGCAGCACAATGGCACAGGGTATCCTCAGAGGAGTTATATCCAAACTTAATCTTTCGATTTGCACTGAAAAGTGAAGTGCCCTTACCACCGTTTCCTATTGCGAGATGAGTCGTGTTCACACTGTATAACTGGCTGGGTACTTGCACCTGTAGGTTAAATATTTGAAACTCTAGCTGACTTGTAGACAACACTTCTAAAAACATCTGTCAGAGGCTTTACCATTATGATAATCCCATCTTTATAAATGGTGGAATGTTAATTGGTTTAAGAAGAAAGTGCTTTATAGAGTTAATTTACTTAATCCATTAATCAGGGTAAACATAAAAATAATCCATATATGTCAGTAGGTTAGGATGAATAACAATTGTGTCTTCAGATGATGTGTTCTTAACGATATACCATCCGAAATCCTCATGAAAACTTTCTCAGTGTGTGATTTTTTGTCATTGTGATCTAATGTGATTTTAGTGAAAGTTAAAATTAATAATTTGTGAAATATAAACCAAAAATTTCTTATTTATCAGCAGAACAATTACAGTACGTTTAGTAGCTCAGGGGGCCTTTCTGTAGTGTCTTACAAGCATTTAGGTGTGTTTTTTCAAGAAGACTTTCTGTCAGTCTTTCAGCTTATATGCTTGTGAATTTGATCAGGGTGTTCTTTGTCTTTCCATCCCTATCCCAGAGTATTATCCGTGTGTTCATTCCTCTTAGGAAGCCGTATTTAGGAGTCATCCACTCCATACATGCTATTGTCCTAAACTCTTCTTGTCTAGTTAGACACAACTACTATGGTCTCTAACTGAAAGCCATGCGTTACACAGATATATTTTGAAAAATCATGCACTCATACAGTGTCCCTCACTACAAAGTAAATTTAATTTGCAGTGGCTAATTGGTTGGTCCAGTAATTGAATTTTAAGGCAGTCATTTGGTTTGTGTTCGCTTTCAATGAATAATGTTGTGATGTCTGTTCGATATAACCAGATGGAATTATTTTTTATGAAGCATCCATTGTAGAGCTTGCCATGTATCAACCATAGCAGAAAAATGCAGAACTCAGCAGTATTCTGAGAAACAGAATATGGAAAAAATCTAGATACCCAGGGAGTATTCTCATTTTTAACAAGCAATTCTTTTTGCCGTCCATCAGTTTTCCCTAGTATAGGTGGATGAGCATTATTTTTTAGTTGTTTTTGAAATTACTAAGTAGTACCGCATTTAGGACAAGCAAGTAAGTTTGTGAAAATAAATACCTACTTTGTAGAAAAATTTGAGAAATGGAGTCTAGGGATTAAGGTACAAAAATCTGCTATTCCAGTGGGAATAGTATGATGATTAGGAAATCTGTTTATCTTCAAAAGGAGTAACCAGTGTTTTAAAAGACAAATGCTTTCTGTGTGTTCTCTTGCTTTGGTCCCTTTTTTCAAGTTCCTGTAGTAGTCTCTCAAAGCCTATGAGGAGGGAAAGGAAGGAAAAATGGAAATTAATGCTCATAGACCGTTAAATAAGCACTTCTTTTGTTTGTTTTTTTACTTCCTCCACCAAAGCTGTGGATGATATACTTCAGCAAAAATGAGTTACCAGATAGAATTTGGGAGTAACTGGATTAAATTTTTCATATAATGACAGAAGTTGCCAAAGTTTCTGAGCAGCCAATCCTCTTTCTTTTTTTCAAATGGACCAGTATCCTTGTGAAGTATCTTCACAAGGAAACTTGTTTGAAAATGTAGTCAAAGTGGTGCGACTTTTGTGCTCCTACTGTGGGCTTGTAGACCACTGGCTGTATATATGAGGGTTACTGATCTTGGAAGTTGTGCTAATGGACAAATGTGTTAGAAAAAATAGGTACATTATTCAACTATTTAGAATAAGATAAAAATAAGTTGAGTATCTTAGTATAGCTGGTGACTTTGTGACATATGCTAGATTTCCAATTACTGAGACAAATGAAAATACTGCCACTTGAATATTCATACGAGGTCTTCACAAAACTTAGTCAGTGATTGCTTTAAGTAAATATAAGGGTAGCTGTGATCATTTAAAAATGTCTTACCTTCTAGAGCTATGAAGACGAGAGGAGGAATCGGTCAGAACTTGAGGTTAGATGCCAGCGTTTAACACTGGAACTGGCTGATACCAAGCAGATGATTCAGCAAGGTGATTACAGACAAGAGAACTACGATAAGGTAAAATGGTAGGTATCTCTATAGTTCAAGTGTTCTACTAACATACAAATGTTAATAGATAAACTTCAACCTTGATCGACTACAGTTTTTCATTTGATTTTTGGCTTATGTGCATCACAGATATTTATTTTTACCTCAATCTGCTAACAGTTCAATTATCTCCTATAGTATATTGCAGTCATAAGATGAACAATGTTTTGAAATCTGATGCATCAAGTTATCTTCCTAAAAGTTTATTTTTAGGGATTTACTGTATTTTCAGAAGAGCCTACCACTCTCATTGAAACTAAAGAAGTGGGAGCTGTTGATGCCAAGCATCTGAGAAAACATACTCTTTTTTTTTTTTCCCTAGTTTAAAAGCAATGCTCTAAAAAAAGGCCCTGTGCTCTACTGTGTGGTGCCTACACAGTGAATTAAGAGGGTAGGATCTTGGGAATTGGTATTTATGACTTGAGATATCCTTGTAACCATAAATTTGAAAGGGCTGTTATGAGAACTCTTTGTTAGCGAGTCTTAGGATTACCTTAGTGAATTGGTTTAACTGCAGGAGGTTCCAGTGTCTCTTAATTTTTAAAATACAGATTTTACAGTTCTAGCCTGTGCTTTGAATGCCCATCTTGTAAATGGCAATTGCAAAGTAGTGAAAATGGACTTCTTATAAATACGCTCACAGACATATACTTCACAGTCCAGCTCCCAAATGGCTTTTCCAGTGTGCTTGAAAGTACAAGAAATCTGCCTTTGGCACATTTGTTGGGGAATGGGTTAAAAAATGGGGGTTATGAATAGAAAACACCCTGTCAGCTCCTTAGTTGTTCATACCGAATGAACTCAGGCACAGTTACTGACACAAATGACTTTACCATTTGAAGGAGAGTCTGTCTTCTGGATAACTGTTCACAGCTATATGTACTAAATCAACCTTGGAATCTACCTGAAAGCTTGTTGCAAATAGGATGGATTGATGCTATGGTTTGCTTCCTATGTGCAACTGCATCTTAATAAGTGGATTGTAATAACGCTCATGTGAATGGCCCCAGTGTTTAACAGTGTACATTTAAAATAGTCACGAGTTGAAAAAGGCATGAATGAACGTGCCAAAACTGTATTTGAGAGAGTAGGTTGTATTCATCTGGGTAGGCACAGATGAAGGGGAGGGGAGAGAGCACTGCTGGCATGACTACATGAGGATATTTGGGAGCATTGCGGAGTTAATCGCTTCCAGGCTCGTTTCTGCCTTTAAAAATACTATATCAAATCTTCTAGTTCTGTTATACTACACGTTATCTCAGTTTTAAAGCTATGCTATGCTTAATATAAAACTGGTTAGCTTTTTTCCAAATTGCAAGTTCATACTGGCTCATTCATTTTACTGTTCTGACAGGGTCAGATAGAGTGGAAACATAGAGCTGCTTCTTTGTGTATGTGGAAAGCACTCTTATTCAGGAGACCAACATAATTTTTGCAGCTGTGTCATGTATATTTTAAACATGAGAAGAGTAATATAACCCTCTCTGGCATCAAGGGGCTGTGTACAAGGGAGAGTAGCAACTGAGAACAAGTATACATTGCTTTCTGTTTGATCAGGAAGATGGGAATGAAGCTGCTTTAGTTTTCATTGGACTTCAATGTCTGCAAAAGATTCAAGAGAATGTCATGGGAAATAGCACCAAAAGCTTGATAAAGCTAAAAGAATGGACAATGGGTCTTACAGTTCATTAGTAAGAGGATAATTATATAGCCCAAAGTTACGCTAAAGAGGAATAATCAGAGAAGGATGAAATAATTCAGGATGGGAATTCAGGATTATTGCATTATAGTTTAGGTTTATTTTTTAAATACTTAAAAAAGAAGAAAGTTCTTTCATATAATAAGAGACTTACAGGTGTTAATAACTAAAAGAGGTAATATTATCTCTAACTGCTCTGTGAGTAGGACTGGTTGGAAGAAGACAGTGTCATGAACTGAAAGAAAGCTGAGAAACTACAAGTGCACAGGAATCTTTTTCATTACACTTTATGCATCTAATAGTTTTACTTTATTTTAACAGTGAACGTGATGTATTTGAACATGAGTTGTCAGAACTCAGAAGAAAATACGAAATATTAGAGGTGTCACACAAAGCACAAGCTAAAGAAAGAAATGACTTATCAAAAGAGGTAAATGTGAAGTTCTTATTTCAAGTAATTGTCTATTTCTTCACCACGGGAATTTGATTCGTTGTCTAATTGAATCTGTCAGGATCACCTGTAGGATCACAGAATAATTTAGATAAGAATAGTCCTCAGGAGACCAGCTGGTCCAGCCCTCCCACGCAGTGCAGAGCCAGCTTAGGTCAGGTTGCTTAGATCTTTGTCAAGTTTTGGCTATCTCCAAGGATAGAGGTTCCACCACCTTTCTGGACAATTTGTTCCAGTGTTGGTCCACCTTCTTTGTGAAAAAGTTTTTGTAAAACCTAATGTGAGTTATTGCAGCTTTTTTCTGTTGTCTTTTGCCCTGTTACTATGCTCTTCCAAGAGTCTGATTCTTTCTGTGTGTTCCAGTTGGGTAGGTGAAGATAACAATAAGATTTTCCCCACCCAGATTTCTCTTCTGAAGGCTGAAAAATCCCTCCATTTCTCTGAACTCCTTGTGCATCATGTGCTGCAGTCAATGACCATCTTGATAGAGCTCTTCTGATCTTGCTCCAGTATGTTAATGTGTGTGTTTATGATGCACTCGAAATGTGACGTGGCACACCAAATACAGTCTCACAAGTACTAAACATTGGATAATAATTTTCTTCAACCTATCGTCTCCATTGTTGCTAACACAGTCTAGTAGGCACTTGGCCACCTTTGCTGTCAGGGCACACTTCTGGCTCGTGTTTAGTTTGTTCAACTGATACTTGCTTATCCATGTTTTGCCAATTTTTCCATACAGATATTATGGGAGGTGGCTGAAAGCCATGCAAATGTCCAAGTAAATGACATGACTCTATGGATGGGAGACAGCTGTCCAGCTTTCTTGCCAGGTTTGCTAGGCACAGTTTGGCCTTGGTAAATCCATGCTAGTTGTTTCCAGTCACTTTTTCCTCCATATGCATGGATATGGCTTCCAGGAGGATTTGATTCATAACCTTTGCAGGGACTGAGACTAGATTTACCAACCCACAGTTCCCTGGCTCCTCCTCCTTGAAGGTGGATTCTGGTTATCAGAAGCCTTGCTCACTTGCTATGATCTTTCAAACAACTGGCTGACCTCACAGCGACTTTGGCTATCTCCCTCAACATTGGTCAAGTGCTTTCCATTTTTCCCTAGGCATTATGTACATGTTTTCCTAGGTCTCTAGCTTAGTCTTCCTTTGCTTCAGTCTTCCAAACTCTGTCAATAAGCTCGGGAACCTGGGAGGCCCAAGGGCAAAATTTACTAGTGAAGGCTGAATGCTGTGAGTATGCTCTATCCCTCAAAAGGTGCAGAACTAGTTATAACATACTAACTCTTTCTGACCAATAGTGACAGTAGGGCAGAGCTACTGTATGGTTATGTTTTGTTATGTATGTTTTTTCTAGACATCTACAGAAGACAGTTTTTCTTCTTGGTGACTCTAGTAAAGTAGTAGTTCAGTTGCTCAAAGTTTCCTTCACTTCACCTTTACAGAAGTTAGTTCTGAGTCAGGAATAGGGAGACTGCTATTCCAGACCTCTCCTTTCTGTGATACTGCCTGTTGACAAGAAGAGTTCCAGTGCTGCTTCCCTTTTGGGCTGGATTGTCTGCTAGGGTTGATGGACTGTTTTTTCTCTAACACGTCTCTATTAGTCTTTGAAAGTCCTTCTGCTGGAGAAAAGAATAAACGCCATATATCATCTTTCTCATCTTCGTTAGGGTTCCAGTGAGTTCTGATCCAGTTAAGCCAGTCACTTCACTTAGGTCTTGGTCATTGCCCTTCAGGTAGCACTAATATTTCACAGGGGATTGTGTTTCTGCCGCTCCAAAGATATTCCAAGAGCCAGAGGCCTGTCAGGTCAAGAGAAATGTCCCTTGCTGCTTCTCTGTTCATTAATTAATTCATCCAAGAGTCACGAGTTGTCTTCAGTGATGACTCCCTTACTGACCATGTATGATAACTTTTGGGTCAAGGGTCTCAAAGACGAAATGTATGTAGACAATGTTTCCAAGTCCACTGCCTTAATCTATAGGACTTTCGATGATTTATATCAGTACAAGCTTCCATTGCTCAGTATCCATTTTCACTATTTCTGCATCGAAATTGTTCATAGGGAAGATTGCTTCACTGAACCTTCAGGATTAATTATTCACCTTAAGTAAGTGAGTTAGAATCATCCAAAACTATTGGTATCACTAAGGGATTTTTCCCTTTGTCCGATGTACGATTATCTTTGCAACAGCTTTTTGAGAGGGAGGCTTTTACTGAATCTCAAGAATGCAACTTTTTTGTTTTATATTGTCATTGACTATCAGATGGTTTGTAGCTCAGTGCAACTTCACCGCAAAAATAAGACTATTTTTTAAGCTGTGTTTCTGTACAGAAATCTTTTTAGGAAACATCAAAAGGAATAGAGAAATAATTGATTGGTTGTTCTGAATTAATTTGTGAAATTATTTTTTAATGTAATATGAAAGGGGCACTGCATGAGAGTTGTTCTTGACTTCTGTACTGGTCCAGGCAAGAATCAAATGGAGGATCTTTGTGTGTTAACATTTTGGCAGGTGAGTAAATGAGACCAATTACACCTGAGAGAATTCAGGGGAGGTTCCTTGGTGTCTCTGTGTAACAGTGTTACAGATGAAACAGTGGCTATAACTACCACTTTAGAGATAGTACTCCTCTGACTAATTTTACAGGTAGCCAGAGAGATACTCTGAAACACTAGGAAAGAAAACTGAGTTTCTATTAGAAAACATCTTGTGTATTCTCCTCTTTTATATCAGTCTGAAGGCTTTGTTAGGTTGTTTATTCAACAGTGTTCTAGAATTCTAAGAGGACATGAAAATGCTGATTTGTTCTCAGCATATAACAATGGCCAAAATAGTATTATCATGTACATCAAGTTTGTGTGTACGCATCAAGTACTGCACTGTAGCAGCAACAATGGCTTTTTTTCATTAACTTTAGTATAAAGTAATCTGAGAGGAAATAAAAGTAGCACTAATTTAAACTAAAATACCGCTTCAAACTATGTGATTACTTGAATGTCTTGGAAGGTGCGTGGTGTTTTTTGTGTACGCTGATATAGTATCACAAGTTTGGAATCGGACAAGCAACAATTGTAAGTGTTTACACAATATTTATTCCAGGGGAGGAGGAATTAGAGGGGAGGTAGATACTTTCTTAGATTTCTTTCTTCACGTAGTAATCCATGATGTCTGTGTTCACTGTGGATGTACGTAGAACCTGTTGCTTGGAGAGAAGGGGCAGTTTTGTTTTTTTCTTAAATAAAAATAAAACAATGTATAGGGCAGGCCTTTGTGTCTCATCCTCTGTGGTGCTCAGCAAGTGGGTGGATGGAGAGAAGCATGCCTCTAAAAGCTTTTTTTTTGTGTGTGTGTGGTATGATTTTTCAGCTATTCAACTAGTTGCTCCATGTCTTTGACTCCAGTATCTCCCTTAAATAGCTTTTAATTCTTTTATGACTTGGAAAGGCTGAATTCTATCTGAAACATGTACGTGATGTCTTTATAGTTTCTGGGGGCATATTTCTGATAAGTTATTAGTTTATCATTCTCAGAACTTGGCATGTGACATCCTCAGTATCTTGAACGGCAATATTATTTAAAGTGATAAAACTGTGTTTTGCTATCACAAGGAGTAAGGAGCTGGGCCACTCTGCATCAGTGCCATTATGCTCTATGGCTGTTCTTTGACAATGTTCACCTCGAACAGATGGAGACTACTCTCTCTCACCTCACTTTCTTCTTGGACTAGTAAAGATGACTGATCTGGTGATTGTGAATGTTGTTACAGAGTCTCACAGGATATTCATGTTTCTACTTGGGCATCAGTTCAGCCTTCTGTAGCAACACCATCCTAAATGAAAGTCAAAACAAGGCATGCACAACCCTCTTTGCCCTTGGTGCTAGCCTGGAACATAACCGTGTTCATGACAGTCATATACTTCAGCCCCAGACCTGGTAGTTTTACTCTTTCTTTACAGAGAAATAATCACTCTGGTGCACTTAAACTTCTGTTTCTGAGAATGTTGTAACCAGTAAGATGACAGGTTGGCACCAAGACTCAACATCGGTATTTCTAATGTAGTAATTCAGTACTATCACTATTCAGTACCTCAGTACTGTTTAGGTCCTGAGGAAGATTAAGGGGTACTTCACCTCTTTTTCAGATGCCAGCTACCAGAAATAAATAATGATAACTCATAAAATTATAATTTTATTAAAGTCTTTTTTTTCATCATAAAGCTTCACCAAGTTACATTAAATGTAAGTGTAAGTAGAGTTGTTTGGTTCGGGTGATTTCACAAAAGAGAGTTAAAATGAAATCGCAAGAATGTGTACATAGGTTAAATACTAACCTTGAAGTTCATGTTTAAGAGTTCTTTTTAATGCCTTTTATAGCTGGCAACCGTACAACAATCCCTCAACTTGTTGCAAAAAGATAAAGATTATCTTAATCGCCAGAACATGGAGCTTAGTGTTCGCCGTGCACATGAAGAAGATCGTCTTGAAAGACTTCAAATTCAGCTAGAGGATGCCAAAAAAGCTAGAGAAGAAATGTATGAAAAATATGTTGCATCCAGGTAAGTTATTGTGTGTTCACTTCTATCAGTAGATAAGTTATTTAACTGTTTTCCCTTGTTTCTTGCACAAATCCTGTTTTATTTTTAAAAAATTAACTTTTCTGAAAGCTAGTCCGTATTTATGTGACTAGAATCAGAACACTTCTGTTGCCTCTTAATATGTATCAGAAAATTTTTTTGAAACCTTTGATATAAGGCCATAGCAGTGAAGATGTCAGTATTGAAAGTTTAGGGCGACTACTCTTAGATGTATATAGAAATTTACAGAGGTAACTAATTAATTACAAAAGACAAAAACTGTTTAAAGTGACTATGTTACAGATCTCCCCCCCCCCCCCCCAAACCCCAAATGACCTTCATTAAAAACAGGAGTATCTGAAAGACAATCTAAATTATTATTGCAGAACAAAATATATTTAATTATCACAAATGTTTAAAATAGGACATAGCATGTTTCATGTCAGTTATGAGAGCTATCAGTCTTTCATATCTCAAATTTGAATACGGATTCTCTAAAGGTAGTCTTGAGAAAGAAATTGATTGCTGTGTGCTAGCCACAATGGTAAACAGTGTCAAATACTTATGCTATTTGAATGTGTTCAGATATGTGTATGTATGGGATGTTGAACAGGAAACACGCTATTCAGCTACAACTTGCTACATATATAATGCTATACTACAAAATTTCAAACCACATTTAGATTTTTCTTATTCAGATTTCAAGGTTATCCAGTTCGTGTTATTCTTACATCTAGATGCCAAAAAATACCATTTCAATATATATATCTCCCAAAATGACATCAAATGTTTGCCTGTATGTACTTCATTAATGAACACAAAACCATTTTTGGTTAGTAGTGTCCTTAAAAAAGACCTGTGGATTGAATGAATGAATGAGCTTAGAATATGAAGTAGGTTCAGCTTCTCTTCAGCCGCTGCCTTCTGTTCGAATCAAGAAGATGGAACTGCCAACAGCATCTATAAATCTTATGTTGTCGTATAACTAAGATGAAGTGGGCTAATATGACTTTCCTGTAGTGCAACTAAAAGATAAATTGTTATCTAAATGGAAATAGAAGAGCACTCTACTGAAATTATCAGCTATGGAGTTCCAGCCCATATTGCTTATCAGAAGTGGTTTTAATACTATTTTTCCTTTCAATACAGTCACTTAAACTTTTTTTTTTTAGTTTGTTTTACATGTGTATATCTCAGAACTACATTCACCTGGAACTTCTGCATTTTAAAGAAATTTTTGAGACTTGCTTTTAAATGAGTTTTTAAAAATTCATGTAGTTCTGAGCACTCTGCCTCTAGAACTGTGCTTGTAAGCACTGGCTCTTGTAGCTAGATTTCTATTTCTAGAAAACCACTGTGAAATCCTTATCCTGTAATAATGATGCAGAGGCACTTTTACAGAGCTGTCTCTGTTTGAGGAACCTAGAAAGACACATATGTAGCTTGCCTCTGCCACAGTTTGGGATACTGTGCAAGCCTGCATCACTGTACTCTGGAACATCAGAGGTCTCCATCTCTTGCCTTCTGATACCAGCTAAAGAGAAATTCTGTGGCTCTTACTTTGCCTTTAGAGATCCTGATACTCTCACTGGGATTCTGTACTGCTACCAAATCTCTCTCTTGACACCATCGGTATTGGTGACTCTCTTCACGATGCTAATTTTCAGAGGACAGGTGTTAACTCTAATGAATAGTGCAGGTATGTCTGCCTTCCTCTAGAGACTGTTTATTGTCATTTGCAGAGGCAGTACAGCATAGCAGAGGAGACAAGGTAGTGCACTGAGCAGCATGTGCCAGACCGCACTGCAGCTTGGGCAGCCTAGGTTGTGTTCAAGGTTCTGCTGATGGACTTTGGAGAAGTCAGTTCGTAATGTAAAATGTAAAAATGTTAATGTAAGATTTCTTTTGTAAAGTGGGAGTAATGCTATCCTTTTATAAAGTGCTTTAAAGCCTACATATGATCTGCAATGCTGCAGAAACGGCCCCTTCTTTACATTTTCACACCCTCGTGTATACACTTTGTATGCGTGTTGTGAGACTGCGTCCCATAGTGGGGATTCCTCTCTATTCAGAAATGCAAACCATCTATCTCAGGTCAAATATCTATGGTTTAGGTTTCTTACAGAGCACTCTACAGAATCCTGTTTATTTGTTAGATAAATTGGAAAGATACAGAAGTAGAGCAGGAGAAAACTGTACCAACTAATGGACATTATACAGTCCTCAGTGCTACCTGGAGGTGACATCAGTTTGGGTGATAAGCTTCTATTTTCTACGTTTTGAAGAATTTGAGGCTTATTAATGCTCCCTTCACATCTGAATCTCTTTTGGTTGCCGTAGTTCAGGAATGAAGATGATAAAAACAAACCCAGATATCTATTTTTAAGAATGAAGAATAATTCACCTTCTGGTCACCATCAGAACTGCTGACATTGGAGTACTGTAGTTAGAAAATTACAGACTTTAGGAAACTGAGGGATTAACCTGCCAAATTTTTAAAAAGATGAGCTTCAAAACAGGTTGAGATTGTGGCAAGATGAATGGCAGCAGCTCATAGCCACGGTTCTCGGGAATCTATGTGTAAGCACAGATGAACACAAAATATTTCCCTTTATATGTTTAATCTTAAAACACAATCCATAGTTGCATTGAGATGCCCAGATCACATCTAGTTTATTCGTAGCATAAAGCCTTAGGAATAACAGGCCTGGAAAGAAGCTCATTAAAGCCTGCAGCCTGAAGAAGATGAAACAACTTGATAAGGCAAAAACGTTTTATTTACTGCTTAAGCAAAAGACCATAACAGCAGGTCAGGAATAAAAATCACAAATGATGGTCCTTTGCTTCAGCAGCAACTCAGTTGGTGTTTATTAAAAGGCATTGGCAGGGCAGTCAAGCTATATACTCGGAATATGCCCTTTACTATACCATTTGTTTATTTTAGTCATCATAAAGATAAGCGTCACTTTGAACTCTCTTCTGGTGACATCACTGTGGGTGTTCAAGACTTTTCCAGATTCTTGTAATTTTTTCAGTGAACCTTACTGACTTTTAGCAGTCTTGCCATGGGAGGGAAGGTGTAATTTCTGCAATGACAGAAATTTATTTTTGGCAAGTAGTAATGGTAATAGTAAATTGTCTCAGTATCAAGAAAATGGTAATGCTTGTTGACTCTGCACATAAGAATTCTTTCCTGAGGTCCTGATCTTCAGCATTCCTTTCTCCGCGACACACACCCCCCCCCCCCCCATATTGAGCCATATAACACATAAAGAACACAAAAAGTTTCTAATAGGGAACTTACACTCCAGTACATTCCAGTGTGGGTTTTGGGATGGTTTTGGTTTTTTTTTGTTTTGTTTATTATAAATGTCTTCATTGTATCAAAGATCCTCATAAAGTCTTTTGCTTTAGTGTGGTGCACTTGAGGAAAGAGAGGAGATAAATTTACTTTTAGCTTGAAGGGTCAACTGAAATTCAGTGTCTCAAGAAAAAGAAAACAGGAAAACCTGGACAGTGAGCATTCTGACACTTAAGTATTTGGGGCTTTTAGTTAACATGAAGGAGTTTTTGGCCAGCTGAAGTACTGATTTCAAAAAATTTTGGGCTATCACACAATTGGAAATTGGAAGAAATCTAAAACCTTTTACAGTAGTAAATGCATGTTTCTTCATAAACATGCTTTTATTTCGAAGCGCGTAATTTCTACCAGTTCCTTTACTGCTGCTTGATTATTCTTGAACATCAACTAGATGCTATAAAATTTTAACATTCCTTAACTGTTAAACACTTACAGTATGAGCCTTTTTTTTTTTTTGTAGTTTTGTAGCAGAAATCCTTTATGGGATTCTCTACAATCTGGTATGGGCTTCCAAAGTTACAAAAAGATGTCAATGTTACTCTGAAATGAAATTCTGTTATCTTGTAATCTTCTGATATCTGCTACTTAAAAACTTAAGTCTGTATTTTAAATAATTTATAAGTCACATCAACAAGATAAATTCCCAAATCTTGGGGTTTTTGACTTCACAAATCTCCACAGCATGTAAATCTTCAATGTTTATTGTGATGTTTTTTTCCCCATATGAGATGCAAATAGCACACAACAAAGTCTTGAAGTAGCATGGCAGTGTTCTAAGTTAGCAAGTTAATCAAACATTACCCAGTGGTGAAGAAGCTAGGAAAAATTCAGAAAGTGAGTCATTAACTTCATATTAATTAACTACTTAAGAAAAAAACCTCATGTAGAGGCTGACAAAGAATTTCTAGAATGATTTCTTACATGATTAATCAATGTTAAATTACTTTTAAAAAATGAAAACAGTATACAGAAAGCTTTCATTTATTCACAATTAAATATTATTTATTCCTGATTGGTTTTCACTCAGTTTGCATAACAACATAAGCTAATATGCATTTCAAGCAGTTTGGGAGGAAAATGGCTAAGAATTAAAATAAAATGTAAAATCAAGAAGTGATCTGTTATACTTGTACAGCTGTACCTGAAGTTTGATATTTTGGCCAGTGCAATTAATTTTGAATTCCATGTTATGTATTTGTTTATTTTCAGAGACCACTATAAAACAGAATATGAAAAGAGACTGCATGAGGAGTTAGAACAAATAAGATTGAAAACAGATCAAGAAATCGAGCAACTAAGAAGCACTTCAAAAGAGATGTATGAACGTGAAAACAGGTAGATAAAATGCAGCCAGTAACCTAATTACGACCAAAATGACCAAGTACTGATTTGTGTTTAGGTATAATCCTGGTTGGCTAGCTTGGCTCTTTGAGAGGTGATCAAAATGTGAGAATTCAAGTTCAGTCATAAACCCAGTGAGAATCTGGTAAAAACTAAAATGAAATGATACTTGTACAGTAAATATTTGATATATTTATTATTAAATAATGGGCATCCAACATTGTCAATGAAAAGTATTATTTAAATTCATGTTCTAGATAAATATTAGTGGTTTAAAGTTTGTTCGGATGTATAGTGTTAGTTAATTAGTACAAAATGTGTTGGCTTACTTGTCATGCTGTATGGGCAATTTTGAAACTGTGCCAGGAAACCAGAAGAGAAGGTGTTGATGCAGAAAGTAAAGCAGGAAAAAATGAGGGAAACCAATAAGACTTGTGCCTTTCTAAAGTAAATCTATTTGAGATTGTTTACAACATTATGATTCACAAAAGCATTGATTTCCTGTCAATCGTTATAAAATCCCCTTTTGAAGAAGATCCTAGTCCTGGAGAGACCTGCATATTGAATTTTATGTGTGTGTCATCTTGTTGAATTCCGTGGAATTATATGCAGTTAGGCACATACATAAGCCTTTAGAGATCTAAAGATTTGGACTTTTGGCACGGGATTTCTTTTTGAGCTTGTTTTTTGCCCCTTTTATTCCTTTGAAATGGGAGAAGTGCTTAATAATTCATTATAACTTCATTGTAGATGTCCTGAAAGTGTCTTGTGGAGAAGGAAATGACTGTAGTAAAAAGATATTTGTGGCATCAGCATCTGTTCCTCTAATAGGTAGTTTTGTTACTGCTCGGAAGAGTGAAAAAAGAACATGACTCCTGCTGTCTGTCTTCCAGTCAACTGAAAGGTTCTAATTAAAAGAAAATTACATCATTGTGTAGTTTTGCAAGTGTGAATAAAATATATATACACACACACATACATCCACACCACTTCCTGTGTGCAAATCTATTTTGAATTACAAAGTATGAATTTAAGCCTCCACTGTTGGTGGAGGTTATCATTGAGAAAGCTACTGAAAGGTATTTCATTTGTGACTGGAACCAATTTACAGAAGCTTTGTTCCTCATTTTGAAATAATTACTTCTGAAATGTGAATCCCTTAGATTTGGCTTCATATTTTGCCAAAAAAGGATTTTTAGCATCTGCTTTTGCTATAAAATACTGAAAAATTCCACCATAAGACGGTGCTTTCCAATCTGAGGTGCCCCTCAGTGGTGAGACAAATGGAACCCCAAATTGTGAGCAAAGCAGTTTGCAGTGAAGTTGTGTGATGTGATGAGATGCTGATTGTGACTGAAAATAAAGCTAAGATGATTGCTTCATCTTCAGGCTCGAAGCATGGAGTGGTTTTACAGCTAAGATAATCTGCTGTTCAGTCGCTCTTACTCCTTACTGCTTTGCCAAGCCTGGTGGACCTGATGTTTCTCTTGAATTTATTGGTGCTTGAATGAGTCATTTGGAGAAGATAAAATGGAGATGGGGTCGGGGGAGGGGGAGTACTGATAAAAAGGTGATGTTTTCATGCTTAGTTTTGTTTGGGATCTGTTTCACTTGTTTAGCTGTAGTAAGCATGGGCTATGTTTGCATTAGCAAGCAGGAGTGAATCCACAGAGCACGTGAATGTCTGCATGAGGTTTGACTTTTGATTAGCTGTGGTCTGTTCCCATATTTCAATGGGCAATTTATTAGTTTTGAGCATGTTAGATGCTCTCCCTGAGCACGTCTTCTGACTTGGTTCAATCTCACTGGAATCCAATTTGTGCATTCTAGTTTAGGGATGTAAACTTAAGTGCAATAAATGGCATTTGCAAAGAGCTTCATTTCAAAAGCTAGTGTAGATGCCCTTGTACTTCTGCTTCTCCTCCCCTGCCCTCATCTCTCTTTTTTTTTTTTTTTTTTTTCCCCCCATACTTGTTCATGAATCTGTAGGTAGTATTTCTGTCTCATTTTAGAAAAGTGCTTTCACTTGTATGATAGGCTTGGAAGACACCTGATGGTCCATATGGCCTGTACGTGCAGCCATCAGATAGGTGCTTTACCTCTTTTAAAACTGCAATCACACTATTTGAAAACTGGCAGTATCACTAGTGTGTTTCCTAGCTCTGTTGAAAATATTTTAGCAGAAGTTACATCACATCTGTGATTGTCATACAGTTGGTTGAGTAGTACCTCACTTGTGTCCTTTTTCTATTGCATTTTTAATTGATTAGCTATTCAGTTAAGCAAAATGCAAAATATTTTATTGTCTAAACGACTTGTTGTATATCTCCTACCGTTTAATTTTTATCCTGTTTCTGTTATTCTAGTCTTAAGGATACAACATTGCACTCCTACTCTGAGACATAATATGCTCAATGTTAATGCTGTTAACAAAATTAATTACTATGTTCTTATATTTTGGTATGAGTCAGTTTTAAAGAATCTACTCTCTAGATCAGTCCTTGAATTTCATCGTTAAATTCTGTAGCCCAGTAACTCAATTTTTAAAGAAAATTTTGTTATCTTTCTCTCATAACCAGTTAACTGTTACATAATTCTGATCTCTATTCTTCATACGTAACAATTTCCTATTCATTTGAATTACTTAGAGTTCAGAAAAATAATGTTGATAACATTTCCTTAGTCTAGAAAATAGTCTTTCATCCAAAAATTATATACCTTTTAGTGTGGCTAAAATTACCTAGGATAACATTTACATGGGCTTAATAATTTTCTATTTACCTCCATATCTTGACTTTTCTCTTTTCTTCAAAATTTGCCTGTAATTTCACTTTGCTTTAAATCAAAAAGTTCCTGTGGAGGAGGGAGGAAGAAGCAACTTCAGCGGGAAGAGCTTGGTTACATCTACATTAACAGTTTAGCTCAGATGAAGAAGGTGGTTTTGAAGTGAAAACCCCTAGTCATTGCTGCTTGCCACCTTTTTGCTTGCCTCACAGTTTGTGCTTTTGTTTACGGTATTGTGCTCACGTTTGTAGCACATGAACAGGATTCCTTTTAGATTAAACGAAACTGAAAGGAGTGTCTAAAATCATCTAATATATTCCAAATGCTAGTGGGCGTTCAGGTCACAGGAGCAAACCAGAAGTAGCTTAAAGGAAAATCCTCAAAAGTGATTGTAACGTAAGTGCCTGGTCCTCAACAACCACTGTTTGCTCTGCAAATTGATTGTTACTGTGTTGCACTAAATGATGGAGAAACAATTTATAGGCACTATCTAAGCAGTGCTTCCCCTTCGTACAGTTTATTGCAATGGTATGCTACAGGCAGACTACAGATTAACAGACTATTAATACCCATAAAATTTTTTTAACACGAGTACTTCTACGTGTTATTCTTCATATGGTACTGTTCTTGTTTGTGTCAGTGAAATAAGAATGAAATAGTTTGCAAGTCTTGACTGATTCTTGGTTAAAGAATTGAAAAAGTGTAGATCGATTAAAATGAAACGTTTGTGTTATTTTGTGGTTCTGTACAGATCAAAAGTGATGCCAGCAATAGAAGCTGAAGGAGACACCAATGATATGCAATAACCTATATATTGGACTTACTAGCCAATTAGTTGTACGTGGAAGTAGGATTTCTATGCCTAGTTAATATTTTTCTGCTCTGTCATAAAAGTTGTCAATCATCTTAGGTAGGAGGACAGCATTCCCCTAGCTGTTAGTGAAGTACCAGCAAAGTTACTGGAATTTATTCAATTTCTGCAAAAAATAAGTAACTTACAGTTCTAGTATTCTAGAATTATTCATATATTTCTACATATAAATAGGTGGTTTGATAATTGTGTTTAGAATTTCAGAACTGGAAACTTTGCTGGCATATATGAAAGTAATCTGAAGTAAAGCCTCTGTAATGGTCAGGCATATACATAAACAGACCCTTCTATCAGTTGATGAGAATTGAAGAAGGTAGTGTTGGAGTTAAGGTCACTCAGTAGTAATTCAAGAAGCAAAAAAAGTCTTTTTCCTAGCAGATTCTTGACAGAATAACTTTTGTTTCCTTCAGAAATTTGAGAGAAGCGAGAGATAATGCTGTCGCTGAAAAAGAAAGAGCAGTTATTGCTGAGAAGGATGCTTTAAGAAAATATGATCAACTCTTGGAACAGTAAGTGTTTAAATCTTTATCCTTTAAAATGCATATTAAAAAAAACCTAAATATATAACTATATTTATATCTAAGGAGTTTCAGATAGGAGAAATGATTGCTTTAGCTTACAGCTCTAAAGAATAATTTGAATTACAAACATTTTGTTTAAATGAAGTTATAGATTTAATTCTAGTAGTAATTTTTTTTTCCACTACCAAACAATGTGAAAGTTTGATTCTTCTCCTACAATCCTGTCAAGACAAATAAACGTAATTATGCATCTCATAGCAAGAATATGGATTTCATACTGTACAGTAGCAGTGGTCAAACTCTGAACCTGTTCTGTTGGGCTTTTTTCTTTAGTTGAAAGTAGAAAATTATCTTGTATGATTACTTAATTTTTTTTTTTAAATGTGAATAGAGAGCAGTTGTCATGAACAGTTACGCTTCCTACATGCTTCTTATCTTACTGCTGTCTCTTCTCAGTCTTCCATAGTCCATGTATAAAACATAGTGTCAATGCGAACGTACAATTCTATTCATGAGGAACGAAACTAGGATTGATTTTTCTGCCTATTTGCAAGCTCTACAGCACCTTGTCTTCATTTTTTGTAAATTTAGAATATTAGCTATGGTAAATTATGAGGTAATTTAGAACTATGGATGATAATCAAAGCTGTTCTGGGTAAGTTTGTTATGTGCCCTTAATTTTGAACTTGATTCATTGTTTAATCCTTTTTTTTTTTTCCCAAATGAAAAGGTCAGTTCATTAAACAACTGTGCCACCTTGTCATCTACTCAAAGAAAGTACTTGATGTGAACTGGTTTTGCTTAGAATTGTTTTTGATTGCAAGTAATTATTTGTTAAAAGGTTGTTAGCTTAAGCCTAGGCACAAATTAATTAAAGCTTTTAATTTTTATATATAACTCCTAAATTGCAGTGGTGATATTACTGAAGAAATAGCATTGCCCCACCGTAGTCCCAAAGGACTGAAAAACATGTCAGTGCTAACTAGTGGTGTGAAACAATAGGGGTAGTTCTAGAGTAAATGAGATGGGTCAGAGGACTTGATATTCATGCTGAGTTTCAGGGGTTTGACTTCAGATTAATTCTAGTTTGGGCTGAATGGGCCCAGGCTGAATGCCTTGTAGTGGATAGAGTCCGTTGTAGGTGTTCTGGGATTCCCAAAAAGGGATTCACTTAGCAAACTCTGATATGATGGCTCCACAATGCAAATCAAAATGTGGAAATCAAACTAGTTAAGTGGAGACAACCAGGAA
The DNA here is from genome assembly GCF_009769465.1 of Tauraco erythrolophus. Lineage (NCBI taxonomy): Eukaryota > Metazoa > Chordata > Aves > Musophagiformes > Musophagidae > Tauraco > Tauraco erythrolophus. The sequence continues at coordinate 90,604,575 of NC_141465.1, read as the reverse complement.
ACTTGGTTCAAAACTGATCTCCTGAGTCAAAATAAAATGTGAATGTGAGCCAGCTATGTGTTTCTTTCTGATGAGACTCCTGCCTTTCACTGTGATGAGACTCACTATGATGTGTGGGGAGTTCATATCTAACTGGAAACTCCTCTGAAATGTAGGTCTTGCATATGATAATTTGAGTATACACACTTTCTTGTTTATAATGAAAATATCAACTTTATAGTTCTTACTGTATTTAGTTTTAGACTTAAGAACCACAGAGAAAATAGTTTTCTATTCTGCTGTATTCTCACTCATATGATGTGCCTTTTTATTCGTACTGTTGCTTTTTTGAGGAGGGAAGGTCCGCTTCAATCAGAAACATAGAAAGAAGATTTTAAAATGCAAGCTTTAGAGGGGAAAAAAAGAGTTAGCAATATGCCATTTGTTGTCATCTTGTTGGATACACTTGTGCTTCTGTCTTCTGTAGCTTTTTCTAGTGATAAGCTCACCAATGAAGTAAAATTCTTTCCTCAATTTAAGTAAGTTAATAAGTTGATTAATACTGTTTTTTGGAGTTCAAAGAAATAGATTATTCGTCAGAAGATTATGCCTTTTAGAGAAAAAACTTCTACTTGGGAAGATGGAAACCCTATACTTCCCTTCTTAAAATATAGGTGTCTGTCTTTAGAACTACCTCCGTTCTAACCAAAGTACAGGTGTCAAGACTGTGACTTTTTCCACATTCCAAATCATCTGCCTAAATGAACTGCAAAGTAACACACTGGCATGATGAGATATAATAAGTGCCTTAACTTAAAAGACCCCAAATTCTGAATTTACTGTGGACTGACATGTGGAAATTCTGTGGAACAAAGAAATTTTCTCATATCACCAGAACCCTCTAAGATAAACAAGGAATACCTGTGTTGTCCAATTCTATATTTAAGTGATTATAACAGCTAGTTCTACTTCAGTGAAAACAAGGTGACTCATCGTAGTTACCAGTGGTATCATAATCTGTATAAACAAACATGTTTGAAAGCTTTAGAAGTATGTGGAATGTTGACTGGCCTGAATGGTGGTTAAATAAAACCTCTGGCAAATCTTGTGATCAGAAGTGTAACTAATACTCAATTTTCTAGTCAAGTGCAGTTATTTTCTTTTTTTTTTTTTTTACTGGTGTTCATGATAGCTTTTGGTAAACAGCTGTTTACAAATGCTGAGAAAATATCAAGGTTATAATACTCATGAAAGAGTTGCACTGAGAAAGAATTGCTGTTTTAACCTCAAAGTAGATCACTGATGTCAGGATGTAAGTTTTGTTGCTGTCTTTGCTGTTATACAGCTCTAAATTCTATGTGAGAATCCACGTTTCTGTCGACACATGTCTGTGACAATGAAAAAATTTAACTGATATTTTGGATTAAACTGTGGTCAATGTCACATATGTTCTTGAAAAATTTTGACCAAATGCAAACATTTTCACTTTGTTTTAAACCACTGGTAATGTGACTAAGATTTTTTTCCAATTTTAAAGCTATATTACCGCTACTGAAAGTCTTGAGGTTGAATGAGGAGAGCAATTCTATAACAGCTCCATCCTCTACTACGTAGTAAAGTGTAGATACTAAATATGTTCCCACTTTTCCTTCTCTGTAATATTCCTTGAGTATTATTTTCAAACTATTGACTGTTGATTTGTTACTTACTTCTTCTTGCCAAAAAAAGCAACCCAACAAAACAACAACAAGAAAACAGAACCGAAAAGTAGAAGAAATGCATCCTGGGTTTCCTATCTTTTTTTCCTTCTGGTTAAATTTTCTAGTTACATACAAGGTGCAACACAGAACCGAAATGGTTCCTTTGTTCAAAGTGGACTCTAAGATCTAATATGGGGTGGACCCGTACAAGAGCACCTCACCTCAGGGAACGCCTGCAAGAGCCATTCCTTGCCTTTGATTGTTCACTTTGTTTAAACCATAAGGAGTATAATGTCTTTTTCCAGGACTGTACAGCTCAGCTTTATCAGTGGAAACTGATTTAAAAATTCCAGAATTACTGGGAACACAAGGGAAATCCGTAGATGGTGTGATTTTACAAAATCTTATTTTTCTCAGTGACAAAAAAAACCTGTACTCTGCTACACTTGATTGCTACTCACATGATATACTCAAGGTGATTTTTCTTTTCCTGTCTTTGTAATGATGAAATGAGAAGTGTAGAAAAATGGCGTGAAACAAAACAGGTATGCAGTAAACAGAAAAAGAGTGTCCAAGAAAATTGCGTTATGGCAATGCTACAGCAATACTATTCCTTCAACTTCGTAGTTTTTATTTATAAAAAAACTCAGTTTCGTAAAAGCTAATGGGATGTTTAATTTCCTGCCTCCGTATATGAGGTAATAGGATATTTTATTTTTTTTCTTATTTGATTATGAACAGGTGATGAAAGGGCGTTTTTAAACAATGTTTTTGTAGTTGGGTTGAGTAAAGTCAGGATGATGGCTGCAAAAAGTAGTTTAGAGTCTTAGGTTTGTTCTACAAAGATTTCAGAGGAATTCTACAAATTTTTCAAAGGAGTATTATTTAAACATTTCTGGATTGATACATGTAACTCTGCCATATAAAACTATTAGATTTGTAATGGACAATCTGCTAAGGTGAAAATACTTTCAGGAGTATTTTTAGTGTTTCCATTTAGAAATGCCTTTCTCAAATAAAAGCAAAATAGAAAAAAAGTCATTGACCTTTTTTGATAGCAATTGCCTATGCTTCGTAGTTCAAAAAAAAGTAGGCAAAAAGTTCTCTGCATGTTCGTGTTTACCTATCTAATGCTTTTCTTTCCGGTGAGCTGCAAGCCATGTATACATTTTGGAGATTTCTTTTGGTCTATCCATTAGTCTTTACAATTTGAATCTTTTTTTTTTTTACCCGTTTTCTTTGTAATTGTGGTAGTTTTTAGAATTCGCTTGGAGGCAAGATTAATGCTATGTGGCTTTAGCCATCTGTCCTAAACTTTGTAGGTGATGGAGAGAGGTGATCAATCCTGTTAATAAAGCAAGTGTTTAAATTAGATGAAATTAATATCCCTATATCTTCTTATTAATTGCAGACAAGCCTAGAGGACTGTCTTAGATGAGAAGATAATTGGATAAATTTACTTGAATAAAGAAATGTTCTACTTTGCATTTAGAATCTCTGCTAAGTATGCAGGAATCTCATTGTTAGATTAGCAATTATGATGTTACACATTCATTATTAATAGAAACATTAAAATTAATTATTTGCTCCCTCTACTAACGTGTTTTTATAATCCAGATGTTGCTGACTGCAACAACAGGATTCTAATCTTAAAATTATTAAGTCAATGTATTTGTGTGCTGAATTTACTGCTAATATTTAAATAAGGGCCTATTCTCTCTTCAAGAGTATTTGTATAAGACAAAGATTTAAATATGAATAAAAAACAGATCCATGCTGAAAACTTCTGGCCAAAATATTTATTTCCCAAAGCTCTCATAACCCTGTATTAAAAACTACTGTCATAGCCTTTTAGACATGGCTTCTACTTTTACATATAAATGTTTTGTAATCCCTTGAATTGAAGAGCTATGTAGGTCTTGAAAATTACTACTGCTTTAAATCTTCAGTTTCAACTAACTTCATTACTGTTTTCTAAAATACTTTTTCGATAATAATAGTTTGCTCCTGCTGTATTCATTTTTGACTTCTATGGTATGATATGTATATATGATTTCGATAACACTTAAGATTTCTATCAGAATAAAGCCGAGCCCTTTACTGTCTTTGTTAGATTTTGTCTAGATTTCAGCCCTAGCCAATGTAACTATTATACATTTCCCTTAAAGACTGCCTTCAACTTGTTCTCTTGATGACAAAGTTAAGTACGAGGTGCAGCTAAAAGGATAAAATTCCATTAATGCCATGGAAGTTGCTGAAAAACATCCTCTTGGAACTTCAGAATCAATGCAAAGAAGGCAGTAAAAGGACCAGGAGTTATAGTATGATGGAGAAGCAGAGAAAAAGTCCATTTCCCATGGACTAGACTGGGTCTAGTTTGTTTCCAAGCCGTAGAAGAAGCACTGAAATCCATAACAAAACTGGTTCTATGCATCCCATGTTTCTACTGAAATGACTAGGGAGACTCCTACTCTTTTTGCCTTTTCTTCTGAGGATATGTTTATTTGGAGGTTACATCTTAATGGATGATTCTAAGCTGCATTTTAATAAACAGGAGAAGATCTAATTAACTGATTTGATCACATAGATGGGTAGTAGTGTTAGGAAGACTGCATACTTGCTAAGGCATGCCTAGTTGTCTTTGGTTGTTCCCTAATAAGGATCTCAAAATTTTACATTCTTATCTAAGATAGTGCTCTTCCAGAATGAATGCTTTAAGCTCCGTAGCCAGTCACCTCATAACTGTAACTGTCTTCATGTTGTAGAATTATCAATGTCAAAACTCGTAGGAATGGTAAGTTAGGCTGATGGCTGACCTTTCTGAGCTTCATCACATCTGCAACACAGTCTTTGAAGTTTATTCGCTTACTGTGCAAGGAATGTTCAGTGATGATGTTTATGGCTCTAGAAGTCTTTTTATTGCAGTCTCTTTTGCCCCAGCTCCTAAGAAATAATTCTCACAAAATATTACTAGCCTCTGAAGGGTGCTTTGGGAAGGTTGTAGTATGAACATATCCTCATATCATAAAGGTTTTCCTTAAGCTTCGACGTTCTCATTTTACCTGTTCATTTCCTGCTAGTCAAAATGCCTTAATCTGGAAACATTAAGATTAGTAAAGGCAAAATGTTAAAATTCTCTGATGGCTATTATGGTGAGTACCTAAGTAACTATTTACTCTTTTCAGTCCTTAGTTTTTTTGTTAGCCTAGAAATGTTGAAAACAGTGTCCTTTGAGAACAACTTCGAAAGCAGTTATAAATTCCTTCAAAGGCACATTATATGATATAAGGGTGCAGCTGCTCAGACTTCATATATTTCTGGAATTTTAAGGTTGAAACTTGCACTGCAGTCCATGATTTTGCTATGATTGTTAGTATCCCTCAGATGTACATGCAATTTTGTGATTCAGTGCGCTCAGCCTCTCATTAAAGATGAACATGGACAGGTTAAGCAAATAGGGTCCTTTGGAACTCATTACTGAATGGTGTTTCAGGTTCTAAAAGTTTCTATGGGTTCAAAAGGAGACTGAAAAAGAGATAAATTTAAGAGTTACTTAACCAGGAGAAACCACATCCAATTCAGGAAATCCTTGAGCTAGAAATAGTTTAACACTAGTGGCAGAGGATTAGGGAAAAATACAATCTATACTGAAGTTTTTCTTGCTCTTCTCAAAACATAAACTTTGGCTATAGTTGGAGACGGGATTATCAGGCTACATGGGCCTTTCGTCTGATACACTACAGCTATTCTATGTACAGCTACCCTGTGTAGAACAGCAGCTATGAAACACTGGGAAACTTCTCAGCCTGTTTGCTGTGTGAACTTTGTGTCCCTTTGAAAAGCCTAGGCTGGATGTAATGACAAGATACAATTGAGAGCATTTATCTGAAGATGGAGTTAGTGTGATTTTATTTTTTTTTTTTTAAAGTTTATTACATATATCAGGTTACCTATGCAAATAATATTTATTTCTGGAATGTTTCTAACCATCTGAGCTTGAAGGATTAAATTTGTGTGGGAAGTCCCTAGCAGCGTTAGGTAGCCCAATATTAACACTTCAGTGGCAGATGAGAAAAGAACCTATTTATAGGGAACTCCAAGTGCACGTTTTTTGTAATAGAGAAGAAAACCAAGTCACAAATAACAACATGACTGTAAATACGTGCAGTGATTGTTAGTTGCATCTACCAAAACTGTGTGTTGTAATGCCTATTCAAAAGCTAAATTCTTCAAAGTAGTATTTTCTGGATGGCTGTGCAAAAATTTTGATATTCAAATGATAACTATTTAAGTAATATATTTCAGCCTAATAAAACCATAGAAGTTTTCTTTTAATATATCTTCTGGAATTACATTCTGAATCTGTGGTTACATTTTGATTACCTTCTGGAAAAGGATGTGATGCCATACTCATATCTGGACAACTAACTTGAAGAACAATCTGTCCAAACAGGTGTTTATGTGGTTTGAGAAGGAAGTTACAGTTTTGTAACCTTATGAACCTCATAGTAAACTCACGGGAAATTCTGAAATGTTAGTAATGAAGACTAACATTCATGAGAGAGCACTTTGGGCTGAGTTTTGGCCAGAGCTTGTCTTCTGCAGAATCCCATTCAAAGTGTTGAGAAAATGTTAGATATAATTGGAAGCCTAACTCTACTGCTTTCACTTGCATGGTGGTGATATCCGTTTCATGTAACTCTCTCTCGTGAATAAGGAAGATGATAGCATATTGTTCTGGAATTGAGGCTAGCTAGTCCGTTTGTAAATGAATAAATGGAGGACCATGAGTAAATGAAGAACCATCATACCATGTTCATGAACACGCTACCAAAACAGTGTACATAGTGAGCCAAGGTACTTTCAGGCTGTAAGCCCCAGGGAGCTGCCTTGGACGTTAGTCTATCCAGCATTGAATATGCCTAATTTATCTTAATCACATTGAAAACTTCCCAAAAGAGAGGGATGTATGATATTTACATGTGAGGCTCACAACTGATGAAACCGCCGTTCACAACTGATAGAACAACCATGCAAGTCCTTGGCAGCCTGTTTGCTGCTTTGTCTCTTCATGAGATTGGCTTGTCTGGGGTGACTCGATGAGAATGGGAAGACCAGGGTTGGAGGGCTGGCTTCCCTTTTGTATGGTCTTGTTTCTAGATAAGATTTCCGCAAGAATGCATCCCAGACTTTGTCAAGGTTGGCTCAGAAAGTTACTTACATTCAAGGAGACCAGTAAATTTTTTTTTGAAACTACATGCCTTCAGCACTGAAGTATTGCATCACATATTGGATAGTGGGAAGGCCATGTCCTTTGGTTTACTGAGTGCAGAGCTATTTAGATAATTTTTACAGCTGTTTGTGTTTCTAAATGATCTAAAGGCACAATTGTGTCTAGTTATGTGACTATCTGGGTAACTCTGTTAGAATATTCTGCGAAACCAGCAAAATGAATGTGCAATTAATGTTCAATGCATAGTTAACCAGAATTCAAGAGCATGCTAAGGAATACCTTGATCCTGGATAGCTGGAATGTGACATGTTAGCAGTGTTTGTACCAAACATCGTATAGCCGTAGTGGCACTTAGATGTGACATGACATTTGAATTGTGGGGACATGAAAAAGGCGGTGCTACTTTGAGTTATTTATGATATCAGTGAGTATATAGGTATGAACTGCTTTTTTTTTTTTTTTTTTTTTTTTTAAAGTTACTTATAAACAGAACTTTAGCAAGACCAAAGTGAGATGGAAACGTTTGTTCTGGATGGGCCTCTGAGGGGAGCACTGCATGAAAAGTAGATATGCCAGACTGCTGATGATGGTAGCTTGTGATGATTAGTGAGAGGATTTGTAATTCTATGGTAGCAGGAGTGTGGTGAGAGGCAGTAAGAACAGAGAACCTGGTAGTTGAAGAGACCCAGCAGAGATGGAACGGAAGAGTGCATAGGAAAGAGTAAAGCAGGGGGCTTTACTATGAGCAGTAAGGGGCTTCTGTAGTTTTTGCCACTAGGTAGAATTCGTAAAGACATTGCTCATGTGAACATATATTGCCCAACCCTTTCTTAAAGGCCTGTTAATAACAGCTTTTTGTACTTGAAACTAATGTTGATGACTGTGGGTGATGTTGCACAGACCACCCCGCAAACTCCTTTCATGAAAAATGGAGAGGGTAGGGATTGTGTGTGTGCCCCTTATAGGTGCTCCAGAAGCAAAAAAAATGCCGTAGTTTTTGCTAGCTTCTCACCCACAGAATAAGTATTCATACAGGCAGCATAACTTGAGAAACTTTCTTTTAAAGGGAACTTTTTAATCAAGTGGCAGGGTAATTGTAGAAATAAGTGTACTAGAAACATAATTTAGGTTCCTTTGAGATGGATCTTGGGCACTATGTAAAACACTTATACCTGTCACTCATTCAGTCTTTTCTTAAAATGTTAGATTTCATAATACACACGTGAAATGTAAACGTAGACACTTTCAATTCCAAGCCTATTTGTATATATCTTCTAAAATTTAAATACTGGATATATTGTCAAAATGCTGCAACTCTTGGCTAATATTTAAACATAAATACTACTGCATGTGTTCGTGTATGATCTAGTTTAAGCTTTGATGTGGAACTTGTCATCTGGAATTGTTTTCATGGATATTCTAATTGTTTCATGGAAAGTGTTCGTTACCATGGGTAAACAGATATAGAACTGCACTGATTCATCTGATTCATCCCTTCTGAAATTTTGCTTAATGTTTGCTCTGATTTCTCTGAGATCTTAACCTTTTCCTTTCCAGAAATATAATCTAGATCATAAGTTTCAAGATGCTTCAGAAAGTTACATCTTCCCATTTTACCTTGGATACATTGCTGGGGTCACTAGAATCGGTTGTGGGTTGTAGGAAGGGGAAGAATTTGTCCCGTTCAAAACCCTATGGAAAGAGGAGAAAGTTTTGTTTGTGCAAAATGGTACCTTAAGTAGATGAAAGTAATTAGAAACCCAAGTCCTCCTCTTGTCTTCATACGCCTGTCACTTCAGGCAATTAACTGACTCTTGAATCTCGTGAGTATACTCAGTATAGACTGTTTCTCTAAATAGCAGAGGACGAGCACAGTGTGGCTGACGTAAAGCCTGGGCCCCTGTGAAATGCCCAGAATTAAGTGGAGTGAAGCCTTGATTGATCAGTGAAGCCTCAATTCTAAGATTTTTAGCCCTAAAGCCATGTGAGGAAATATTCTATCTTTTTTATCTAGGACATTTTTGTTTTTACAGGCAGTGTACTTTTTAGAAGCTAGTGGGGCTGGGTTTTTTGGTTTTAGATTTGTCTCTTATGACACTTTGTTCCCAGTCATAAGTTGTGAAATCTGGATCTAATTTCTGTGTTATGTCAAAGTTCTGGGCTTTTTTCAAAGTATTCTATATGCATAGGTAAATGGGGTACATTTCAGGTTTATTTTCTCAGTGCCAGATGAATGCCTCTTTTCAAAGAAAGAAAAAAACTTTTTAAAGGAGTGCATTTGCTGCAAGGTATTGCTTTATTAAAGCGTGCAGATGAACAGAAACTAGTTGACATACTACAAATTAGAAAAGAGCTACCTTATGATAATTTGTGTGCCTGCCAGATCTCTCCTCGCTCTGCATTTTCTTACTTTGTAAAATAATCAAATCTTCCTTTTGTCCTCTGTCTTGAATGGGTATCTGTTTATATAGAACAACTGTATTAAACAGTTTTAGTTTATCCATTAGAGTAAGCAAAAATAATTGCAACTTTTTTTTATTACTAAATTGATATCTTTTGGCAGAATTATTTGTGAATTATTTTTGAAGATCATTTTTACATTTATCTTTGTCCCTCTTGTTAGGCCAGCTGTCTAAATCTTTTCATAAACTTCAGTTAAAAGAAACATATTTTCCACAATTATTTTGAAGTATAATGTTTACTGGAAGGGAAGTCTAGTGAATTCCCACAGATGAAGTGTGAGTGTATTTCTCCCACTTGTAAATGAGTTCTTATTTCCTACAGTACATATTCTGGTACCACGATGAATCATTTTCAACATGTTTTAGTTTAGCTCCTAAAACATTTAAAAACTTGGCAGGTACATGTAAATGAATGTTACATCCAGTTTTAGAAACTACTTCCAAATAATGTTTTACTAACATGATGACTGTGAATAGACCTTTCAGAATGCAGAAGTGTCCTTTGTGATAAGCCTAAAAGCATTTAAAAATCTTTTTTTTTTTAAAAAAAAAAAACCTTTAACATGTTTTGGTTTAACCATTCTGTAAAATAGGGAGAATATTTTTGTGAAAAAGACTTACGGTTTACAGGCAAAGTGTGTTAAATGGAGTATATTAGCCAGGCAAGTGATAGTGTAGTGGAGGGTGTCCCTGCCCATGGCAGGGGAGTTGGAACTAGATGATCTTTGAGGTTCCTTCCAACCCTAATGGTTCTATGATTCTGTGATAGCTTTCTTTAGGTATATGAACTGAATTTTGCAAAATTTCATGCTGTTTTATTTTACAATTTTACAACTTTTTTAAAATAAATATAGTGCTATCTCTAGTTTAATATGATATTGTTTAAGGTTATATATGCTGTTCCACCCTTTAATCTGTTTCCTAATACGTTACCTTGACTGCTCAAATATTAGAAGAGAACTCAAGACTAAATAGTTTGTATGATTAAAAGGAACTTACCAGTAATGGGGGTGGAGTGGGAGGAAAATGAGGGAGACAGACCAGGCATACTTAGATTTAAAAGAAAAAAACAACCAAACACAAAAAAAACCCAGCTCGAAATCACCAGTATTCCGTTGTGAGAAAGTTTATTTTCATTTATCTATTACTTAGAGTATTTCTTATTTTAACTTTCTTTTCCTGGTATCTGGAACATTTATTACAATGAGACCTTAAACACTTTGCTCACATGTTGATACCTGTACTTAGACACACTCACATTTCTACATTCTGGATTTGAATACCACCCTAATTTTTTTCCAAATGTTGGCAGCATTTTTCTTGTCAGTAGGTGTAACTTTGCAAGTCTGTGATTATTCTCCGTTCCAACTTTCACCATCTGTATGTTGTCCACAGTGCAACACCATGTTATCAGTAAGTTGTTCTTACTGTGATTACCACACTTAATTTCTTTAGCTTTTTATTAGACCCAGAAGAAGATGGGGAAAATGTTTAAAACTTGAATTATTAGTCTTTCATTTAAAGCTTTTCTGGGATCCCTTTTCTCCCAGTTGTGTGATATAACATAAAAAGGAAACCTGTTTCAAAATGCTTCTTCCTCTTCCTCCTCAAATTGGTCTTCATAGATTAACTTTTCATCCAGAAGAAAATCGAAAAAAGGAGAGGGAGAAGTTAGTTTAGGGGACTGAGACTCTTAATTATTTTGTCAAACAAATACATTCTTCTCCTTCCATTATGTCTAAGTTGTTGTGAAACTTCCAGAAGATTCATGATAGGCAAAAGACGAAAGGGGAAAAGATGTGGGGATGGGGAAAGGCATAATGTGAATTAAAAAAAAAAAAAGACAAAAAAGATAGCAGCCATGAAAACTTTACTGAGTGAGATTTGTCTAAATGTTGAGTATGTAGCGCGCTTTGCCAGTCTTTCTCTTTGGAAGAGTGGTCTAAGCCAGACAAAGAGAACACAGTTGCATGAAGGGATTACATGAGTGGAAGGCAATGTGTTGGGTATGGTGGCAGAGTCCATTTCTTCCATTCTGCCTGTCCAGTTACTTCTGTATAGCTATTTGCAGAGGTGGAAGCTGTAAATCTTATGATGGTAACTTACTTGTATGCATTTTGCTCAGCACAAGGTGAACATCTCCTTCCAGTTCCAACACTGAAAACCCTTGAACATCCATTTTCAGAGATCTCCATGTCGTTCATACCACTGTTTCAGAATTTTGTGATCTTTTTGAAGCCTTTTTTAAATGTAATAAACTGTTAGACTTTGGATGAGTCGAAATATTCGTTTCTGAGAGAAGTAAGTAAATGCATCATGGATTTCAGTACAGCTTTTACTGTGACTGACTTCAGTCTTGTCCAACTTTAAATGTCTGTGCCGGGATGAAATCATGTCTGTGAGGTACTTGTTTCTTTCCGTTGACTTATAAAGGCAGTCTACACGATTAGCTCAGATGTAGGTACATTGTAAACACCTGCAGCTAGATGAGGCAAGTCCACCTGTCTTTTCTGAGTTAAATGAGTTAACATAGGCTCTTTTCACAAATTCATGGGTTTTGGAGCTTTTATGCTTTACCATCACTCTTACTGAGTCCTCTTCCAATGCAGAATCTTTTATGCATTTGTCAAATGCTGGTCATAAAAGTGAATGTTTTAATATGAAGCATGACATACTTTGTATGCTGCGGGTTTTTTGTTTGTTTGTTTGTGGTTTTTTTTTTTAATGGGCTCTCTGTCTTCCATGGTTGGGAGAGATTTTGATTGACAGAAGTTCGTTCAGATTATATAGGTCTGGAGTTGTGATTGTACAAAGGATTAGGTCTGGTAAATGAAACTACAGAAGGTAGAAAGATACCATGCTCCTTCAAAATTTTCAATCTTAGCTATTTTACAGTAACTCTTCCAAATGAAGAGGAAGCTTGCATTTATCTTTTTAGAGAAAAGAGGAGAAAGGACAGACAAAAATTGAGTAATACACCATACTGCTTCCATAATGTAAAATGCATGTAAGTCCCTTGAAGGAGTATGAATGTGATAGCACCATTAAACAAAACATGGGATAACGGTACTTTAATACATGGTTGATAAGTACAGGTTTTGCACATGCTGATAGTTTTCCAGCTGGTTGTCATAGTGATATGTGGGGGCAGATTTTCCTTAACTAGGCTCCACTGAAGTCTTACCAATACCTCCTGTCCTCAAGCACCACCTAACCTCAGAGGCACTTAAAATCAGTTTGCATTCCAAGTTGGAGCACATCTAGGTAGAGGTCCCTGTGCATGCTCGGAAGTCTCCTGGTTTGGAAAGCTAAGTGCTTATTTTGATATGGGTAGGGAGGTGCTTGAACTCTTTTCAAGTCCCTGAAGGGCCTGTTTTCATTAGATCACGGCTAACTCATTCAAAAGCACTGAGTTCACTCTGGAACGCTGTTAGGAGAGGAGGTAATAGCTAAGCTTGCATCTTTTGTAACGTGCTTTGAGCACCCGCCCAGGAAGTTCAAGACCTTGGTCCTTTCGTTCTCAGTCTCCATAATTGTTTAAACAGGTTTTGGTGTCACCTGGAAGTTATGTCAATTTGCTCAGAATTATTGGCAACGAGTGTTGACATACACAATGCATGAGTTAAGCAAAATGCCACAAAAGAGGGAAAATAAACATTTATTTTTTTTGTGAAAGCCAATCGTACAAATCCTAAACCAAATTATAAAAAGGCAATTAAAGTATAACTTTTAGACCTTTTTAGCTATGTTAATTGCCTTTTTGCATTTCTTTTGCCAATATTAAAAAAAAAAAATCAAACAAACCTACAAATGTGGATATTGGAAATGAAGTAGTTACCTATAAGGTTTATAAACATAATTTTAAGAGTGAGCCTTTTGGATCTTTGATTCTTTTGTCATTGCATGTAACCATCGTAAATTAAACTCTTATCTCTACTATTCCTATTGGAAGCTATTCTACTTGTGATGTTCAGATGGAGTTTTAATTTCTGTTCTAACATTATTTTCTCCTGGTTTATAGCAAGGAGTTCTAATGCCAGCGTTTGTCCTTAAATATCTGTTGTTTTGCCCTCTTAAAATCTTAGTCAGACTTTATTTTCCTAGATTGTAGCTTATCTAACTTCTCATGGGATAGATTCCTTGTTCTCCTGAACATCCAATTACCATTTCTTTTAATCTTGGCCTTCCTTCAATACAGATAACTGGAATTCTGAACAATGTTTCAGATAATTTCCTGCTCTATCTTGTATGATACCATCTTTTCCACTAGATGTACCTTAGTGATTCCTGGAACTGATGTCTTTTGCATAGTTGGATCGCGTTTGCAGTTTATTTATCCTGATATCATGTAATGAATCTAGATCCTTTTCCTCAGTCTGTTCTGTCTAAGTGTCTGGATGAAAAAGAAGCACCACCTTAAGTTTTCTAGCCCTGCTGTAAGTCCTGGATTTCTATATGCATTCTTATTTGTTTTTATGATTATGCTACCAATACAAGAATCACTCTCTCCAGCATATCAGAGGGACACATCAGTCTGGAAGATGTGCAATCTTTTTGCTTCAAGTACTTAACATGAGATACAGCTCACCTAAATGTAAGCATGTACAGCATGGGTACTACAAAGGAGTTGCGAACATCTAAGAAATCATTATAGTAAGCAGAAACTTAGTAAGCACAATCAGTGGGGTTTGGAGAGCCACTCAGGTGACCAAATAAAGTTTGCTGCTTCAGGGCTGCAAAGGGTTCTCTTTATAAACCTTTGACTGCGGTAACTAGATTTCTACCAGTCATACTGGGGGCCTAACTTACAGGTAGATGCCTAAGCCTTTCTAAACTTAGATTTAAAAAAATCGCAGAATAATTGACTTTAAAAGGGACCTCTGGAGGTCATCTGGTCCAAACTACCCCGCTCAAGCAGGGCCACCTAGAGCCAGTGGCCCAGGACCATGTCCAGATGACTTTTGAGTATCTCCAAGGATGAAGACTCCACAACCTCTCTGGGCAACCGGTTTAAGTGCTCAGTTACCTTCACAGTAAAGAAAAAAAAAAAAAGTGTTACCTGGTGTCCGGATGGAACCTTTTGTGTTTCGTTTTGTGCCAGTCGTCTCTAGTCCTGTCACTGGGCACCACTGGAAAAAGCCTGGCTCCGTCCTCTGTGCGCCTTTTTAGTGCTCTTACATGTACCCAGTGGTAATGAACTGTATCATCTAAGCAACCAATGGAGTCTTTAATGTAGAAGCTGTAAGCAGTAGTACGATGATACAATAAAAGATGATGTTGCATGGATGTCAAGGAATCTCTACAACCTAACCCCTACAGCACTTTCATAAAGGAAACGTTTGAAACATTTTAGAATTGAATTTAGCAAAATTCAATGATATGAGATACAAACCAGTCGTACGTTAATGAGATAAGAGTAGATTGGCTGTGAGTAGGTTTTATTTCTGTTTTCCTGTCACATCTTCCTTTCCTACAGCATTCTCTAGACTGAGATGTGATATTGCCTAAGCAACAATTCCTGAAACATGTTTTTAATCAATATTTTTAATATTTTTTTTCAAATTTTCAGCTGTTCAGTGATGTGTCAGTAGCATACAGAAATTGAATTGCTTAAGAAATGAAATAAGTTTTAAAACTTATAATTTTAGCTCTGGTGCATGATACTAATCAATGTGAACTTGCATTACTGAATTGTGGGGGAAAAAATAACGTTTGTGAAAAGTACAAATACTTGTAAGTTGATTCCTTGTTTTTATCATTTAACAGTTCGTACAAACCTGTCAAGACATTTTTTTTCTTTATTAGGTAGTTATGAAAAAACATAAAACAAATTACACAGGTTTCTCTGTAATTTTTGTACTTGCGTAAGTTTTAACTCTTCTGTACATTTTATTTAGCAGCTACTAGATTCAGTTGTTATGAAAATGTTGACTAATGTTACTTTTTTGTCTTTTAGAAATATGTAGGTTTTAATCACATTTGTCTTGCTAATTGCTAGTCAAAAGGACTATCCTTCTGTGCTGTATTAAACAGAAAACATTTGATCTGTAAGAAAGCCTTTTTAATACGCTCTGGGTTTTAGGACGAGAGTAGCATAAATTATGTTACAGTTCAAGCAATAGGCTTACCTTTCACTTGCCTGCTACAGCTTAGTATTTTACCGATGTATTATAGCTCGTCTGTGAAATGATTAGACATGTTTAAGCATCACTTCTTAAATTCTGTCTTACAGTATTAGTACTTGTTATCTTTCCATAATGTTTGCGGTTCCAGCAGTTTTTGTACTTACTTGCCTTGGCCTTCCTACTCCGCTTACCACCTTACAAAATAAATCTTTGTATATTCAAACCGATGCCAAGATGCCAGCGGTACAAATTATAATGTGTGATTCATCTTACAAACTCTTAGAGCATTTAATGGTGTGCTAGTACATTCCTGTGAAATGAGTCAGATACATTTATAAATATAAATGTACAATCACTGAAAAAGATTGTTGATCTTGCATGTGTGCACATTTCATATCAATTCAATGGTCTTTAAATATGGTTAGAAAGTAGTCGTTTTCTGTTACTGCCACATTAATGCTAAAATAGTAAATGAACCATTTAAAAACAATCTTCCAAAATTCTAAACTAAATTTGTTTGAAAATTAGAACCATGATATATTTTCCAAAATAAAAATTAAGTTTCTGTATCTGTGGAAGGAATATAGAATCATAGAATCGCTTAGGTTGGAAAAGACGTTTAAGGTCATCGAGTCCCACCATTAACCTGACACACTGGCAAGTCCGCCACTAAACCATGTCCTGAAGCACCACATCTACACATCTTTTAAATGCCTCCAGGGATGGTGACTCAACCACTCCCCTGGGCAGCCTGTTCCAATGCTTGACCACCCGTTCGGTGAAGAAATTTTTCAAAAGGAGGATCTCCTAAAATAAGGAAAAAAAAAAAATTGAAAGGTAAAAGAAATGTGATTGTGCCAAATGAAAGAACAATAGTTTAGCCAATAAGACACTGAGGCATTTAAATGGTTTTCTAGATCTTTAGGAAAATCTGAGTTCTAGCCCTATCAACTGAACTGTGCTCAAGACCTCTTGCTTTTTCTGTCATTTTTTTCACATTACAATTTCAGAAATTTCATCTTTATTTCATGTTAATAATGATAATGCTTTGAGAACTAAAAATACATATAAAACTAATACTACTTTGAGAGGCCTTGAGAAAAAGATGGTGGTGTTTATTACAATCAAAAAAACAGACATACAATTCTACTATTGAAACTCAGTGGCAAAAACCAGCAGCATGACTTCTCAATCATAGAGAGTGAAAGAAACATCATTTTAAATAATACTGTAGAACGGTTTCTTTTCTCTTCTTGAGTCAATTCAATGTCAAATGGTCTCTTTCACTCTTTTTTTAAAAAAAAGATCTATTTTACTCTTTGATATTCTTCTGAAAAGTCTCAACCTCTGCATTTCTTTTTTTTGAAACTGCATAAACTAAGTTGAAGACAGTGAGAAATGTAGAATGGGAACTGTACATACCATTAGAGCTGTGGAATCTTGAGTTCATAGGAGAATAGTACCAGAGCCCTAAGTATTGTTACTTTTGTTGTTGTAATTTAAAGTATAAAACCTAACAAAAATATTTGCAATGGCAATAGACTTTTTTTCATTAAATCCATAAAATAAATGAATATGCAAATTACAATTCTCCTTCTAGGATATATTTTAATTACTTTCCTCTCTGCAAAGTTTATGGTCCTATTTTCTGTCTTAATAAGAGTACTGAATACTGCCGTATGCTGTTTATTTTATTAATCATACTGCATGCCGTATTTGATCATGATCTGAGAGATGCATTGAATTACTTTAAACACATGCTTTAGATTCCTATAGATCCATAGTACAGTTGTTGAACATACCCTGCATTTCTAAAGAAGCAAAAAAAGATTGCTCACATTCATATAAGAGCTTACTTCCAGGCCAAGAATGACAGATGCTGTTACAGCTGAGAAATGTAGTGTTTTAGGAAAACACTCAAACAGTAGTTGACTTAGGTCAAAGTAGAAAAAAAAATGAATTTAAGATGCCTTTATCTAGACTGGAGTTAAAGGTACTTGAGGTGTGGATGTTGGGTTTACAAACTGTCAAGGATTATGTTCCAATTCAGTAAATGTGCAATATCTGAATGAAAGAAATAATCTCTGCTTTCATTAATTTCAAATGCACCTAATTTCTTGTATTCCTTGTTTTAAGTAAATATGTTTGCAAGAATTTTTTTAATTGTTTGTATTTTCATATTGTAGAGTATGTGTAAATGATAGCATACTTAGGAATGGTGAAGAGGGGAGTTGTCTGTACGTAATCCAAACTTTTGTGGCCTGGATTTGACTTTACTGTGCCAAAGCAACATATTTGTCTTATTTTAGTGTTGACATGATCAGCTAGAGTCTTTAAATTCATTCCATGTGCTTATGAGAATAATTCACATAGAGATTGCTTGTCATTTTTAGAAAGAATATAAGATAATAGAGTAAATGGAAATTTGAAAAGTCAAGGAAAAGTATTAATAACACAGGAGTACTGAATTACAGAGCATCGTGTATAATAATGCTAAGTCTAGTATTAATGCACACTATTGTAGGAACACAAGAGAGGTAATGGCACAGACTCAACAGTGTAGCACATAATGTACCAACAGTCCTGGCAACAATTATTATTATTATTATTAAGAACAGTAATAATTATTAATTATTAAGACAAATTTATTCTATTTTGAGGAAGCAATTTTAAGATGGGGTAAAATGCTAAATATTCTTTATCTTCCCAATGTTGGTGTTATAGGCAGAGTTGAATTGGATTGACATTTGTTATTACTCTGACAGGAGGAATGTCTCTTGAAAATTCAAAGAAAATTATTCAAACAGTTTAAGCCACTGGCCACTTCAAAATAATCCCTGTTTAGAATTTGACACATATCTAAAATACTATTTCCCTCAGAGTAAATATTCTTTACTCTTACCGACGTGTTCTAATTCAAACAAGAATTAATTCAGGAAAGTCCTGTGCTTTATGCGGGTCAAACAAGCTGATCTCTGTGGTTACTTTTGGCTGTGTCTAGGGCTACATATACACAGTTAAATGTGGTTTTGAACACATCTGATCTAACTTTATACTAGACTGCTCATATACTGTTACTAGTTTCAGAACAAAGCAAAGTGAAGACTAATTTACTGTTCTGCTTAGCTTATGTATTGACTGGAGTCTTGGAAAATGCTCTTCATTATTGAAAGCCCAGACCTCTTTTGAAAACCTGCTGTGGCCAAAAGAATTGCACATCTTAGCAGCATTCATCCAGTAGTAACAACTTTTTAATTAAATACTGATTCCCATAGGTATTTATCTCCATGTATGCGCATTCATACACTGAAGTCTAAGGATGGTTTCCTTTGTTTATCAGTATTCATGCATGTCACTTATAAGCAAGTCCTGCATTCTCATACTTGCTCTCTTTCACCACAAAGCTGTGGATACAGAGCATGAGGTCCAGAACTATACTGTGATTTCTGCTTTTTCTTCACTTCTCTAGGGGCGTTGCCTCCATTGTTAGCTTTCTCACTGAAGGTAACTTTCTCAAATTTGACACTCACGTTTTGCTTACTCTGCTTTAAAGAAGGAAAATGGACATTTTGTGCACGGGTCAAAACACTGACAAAAAAAAAGCTGTTATCAAAAACTCCAGAAACAGTCTCTTCTGAAAGAATCTATGAGCTCCTTGACAAAAACAGGAAACCTGGATGTTGGTCCTGTTTTGAGTAAAAGTGTTTTCGAGCTTCCTAAGATCTTCACTCCCATGACAGAGATCTTTTACCTCATCTAAGGACTTCATTCCAGTAATCTGCTGATGTAAGGCTTAAGCTTCACTCTGGAGGACAGTTTACGCTTCCGTATCCCTGGAACTTAAGAATAGGAAAAAATATTCACAAAGTCCTCTCCCTGTAAGTTCAGTATCATTAGATGAGTAATGATGAGGTGACACTATTTACATATCATTTACTAACAGAAGTCAAAATGAGATCTCCTCACTTAGGAATAACTCATCAAATGGAATTGGTTCATCAGCTGACAGGAGTGTCAAACACAGTAAATAGGATTGCTTGTTCTCAGTTAAAAGATAATTAAAGTGGGGAGTAATGATTTAAGAGCTGGTTTTAAAGAGCTTGGAGATAACACAAGATTGGTCATCTTACCATAGACACCAACAGGAAGTAAGTGTAAATCTTTCTCTTCAGAATAGGATGAATCAGGAATGAATCTGAGAAGTTTTTTGATTTCTTAGCTGGGGAAGCTACTGAGTGTTTTGCTGATGTTGCTTTTACTGACCAGAATCATCGGTATCATATATCCCCAACACTGTGTAACAGTGGGGATTCTGCTAATGGTAATGTAACTAATAAAGTTCTTTATTATAAGACTTTCTACATAGAATTTGAGGAGACTGATAGTATTCTTCAAAATTTTGCTTTTTAATTGGGTCAGATTTGTCATGTAAGCCTCAGATGTCTCCCCTATCAGGAGGACTGCTAGATTGTCAGAAAGAGTTTTCCTACTCATCTCAGGCATTGGGTAGCCTGATATAAGGAAGTATTTGTTGACATGTGTGGTGGAATCATTCAGATTCTTGACTTATTTTATGGCTAGATTGTTGACCTTTTTTGCAGTAATGTGTCTAGTGCTTCATTACGTACTGTAGTTTGAAATGTTTGGCCCATTAACTGTGTCAGGCAACAAGAAGAATTTCTTTCCCTCTTACTTTTCTACAGTTAAGTTCTACACTGCTTCTGTAGCTGACATGCTTTCATTTGATGTTAATAGACTCAAAACTTTTAAATACTTTGATGTATGTAGCAGAGAGAACCTAGAGAACCTTGATGTCTCAGAGCTTTTTCATCCAGTGAAAAAGCTCTAGTATTTGTAATCATATCTAGTCGAGACTGTGTCACATTGATGGTTCTGAGCACAAGTTCACCCCTGAGATTTGCACTGTTCTATTTTAACTCCTGGGACCCTTAGACTTTATGTTCCTTTCAGGATGATAATTCTGCAGTTCTTAATGAAGAGTCAGTACCCATGCTCATGGTATTTTTGTAGGGAATACAGTTTGGAGTCACTAATATTGTGGATGTCCTGAAGCAGAAATCAAATTAACCTATAACTGTTCTTTAAGGTGTGTGCTCTCTATGCATGTTCACAGTGCACTCTCTGCATTTCTTGCCTTTGAATGTTCATTTCTGGTTACCAGGAATTCTGAAATTGGGAAGTAGTGAAAATGCGGGCCAAACTCCACCCTGTTTATATAACAGCAAAGTATTAGACTGTGTCCATTAGTATTGCTCAGACAAGCGTACTTCAGTGTCATGTACCTATAAACACTGCATCTTCAAGAACAGCTGACAGTAAGCAGATTTTCTTGTTTTCTGAAAGACTGACTCCATTTTGAATTAAGGCAAGTTGAACTGTTAGCCTATTAAGTGGTTTTAGATTAAGTTTAGAGTCTGGTTCCAACCTGCTTCAGACTTTAACAGTGGAAGAATGGAATGCTGAGAATGGAGCTCAGAGTGGAATAGAGTTTACTGTGGAAAAATATTAAACACCTCCATCTACTTAAACCTTCTTGTAATAAAGACGACAAAGGAATTACATATCACACAAAATAAGGTTAAATGAAGTACAGTAGTAACTAGGCTGTTTTTCAGTCATGACCTAAGTGTTCACAGAAAACTGGTAAGTAACTTAGCATGGTCAGACTGAAGTGCAACAGTTCGTTCTTCAAATTTTAAAGGGAAATTAATTTTTCCTATCTATATCTAAACCTCCAGTGAATGAAAGTCTTTCTTGTAAACCATAGGAATACAAAGGGTTAACGCCATGTTTTAACATATTGTTCAGTGAATGGATTCCTTTACTTTTATCAAAGGAGTTAATCTTAACAATATGGCTATGTTAGAAGGAACTTTCCAGCTGCTTTTCAGTGAGTACAAGAATTGCATCTTCAGTTGCTTCGTTAGTTGTGTGATAGATGTAGCCGTATTCTGTGGCTCCTAGCAGAAAGAATGGGTGATGACACGGATGAAATGATACAAGCACTGAACACACAGAGTAGTAGGAGCTTTCTCTTTCTATTCCACAATAAAAAGATATCTACTTTGATATGCTGTGATCTAAAAGTTAAAAAGAAAAGGTTATAGTCTCCAAGTACTCAGTTGGGACAGGAGGTGAGGAGTGTCTTGTAGACAAGTCCCATTAGGGGAAAAGACCTAAAAGAACAAACATTTGTTTTCAAGCCCACTACAAGAAGAAGGAGGAAAATTGTATTTCTCAGGTGTGGTTATTGCAGGGATTATGATAGTTCAGCTGAAGAAAGAATTGTTTAAATGGTGAGAGAGAATGAAGAAAATGGGAGAAAAATTTAAAAAAAATAAGACAAAGATATGTAGGAATGGAAAAGAGAGCTGGACATAATTAGAGGAAGCAGAGAAACAGAAAACTTACTCTAAGAATTGTATGCAATAAAATAAATTTCACTGTTTTTTGCTGTAATCTCTCAGGAGCTAGGTGATGGTTATATCACATACAAGGGTTGTCTTAGAAGGCATGCTTGAAACTTTTATTGCAAAGCTTGGTAGTATTCCCATAATTCATGAATTCTGACTTCCTTTTCTTCTTTTCAAACCTAGATTATGTTTTTTTCTTTTTTTTTTTTCAGCTGCTTCCCACAGGACTACTCTTCTCAAATTAATAACTTTAGTAGTAGAAAAGTCAAAAAGCTGCATAAAGGCAAAGTTGTATCTGTCTATAAAAATTTTGTTAAACTTGTCAAACAACTGATAAAATATAGAAAAGTATGTTGTGAAAGCAAACATGTTCAAGAATAGAGACAGCTCAGAGTTAACTGATTATTTTTCAAAATAGTTACTGCGTTTTTGAAGTAGTCTTTAGTACATGGTTTTTAGTATTTCAGTAGCTTTTGGGTAGCTTTCAAATGCTAATAAGTAAATGCAAATTATCTTGTGTGTGACTGCACATCATCCTTCTTGTCTTTGAAGGGAACAAACTTTTCTTGTAAACGGCAAGCTCAGTATTAGCCAGCAGCGTACTCTGACAGCATCCTGGGCTGTATTTAGCAGGAGAATAGTCAAGTCATCAAGGGTTGTCCAGTTTGGGGACATCCAATACAAGGAACATAATGATAAACTGGAGCGAATCTAGTGAAGGCCACCAGAATGGCCAGGGCTGGAGCACTTGCCCCATGAGGAGAGGCTGAGGAGGGGATTTGTTCAGTCTGACTGCTGGGGCACCTAACAGCAACACCCGCAGTGCCTGTGAGGAGGTCACCAGTATGATTGAGCCAGGCCCTTCACAGCAGGGCATGGTGGGAGGATGAGAGAACATCAGTTGGAACAGGAGATTCTGACTTTGTATATGGAAAAACTTTTTCACTACAGCCAAGCATCACTATGGGCAGTCTCCATCCTTGGGAGTGTTCAAGACTCAAGTGGCTGAAGCTTTGAGCAACCTGATCTGATTACATAGCTGACCTTGCTCTGAGCAGGATGTTGCACTAGATACCCACTGAAATCCCTTCCAACCTGAATCATTGAGTAATTCTGTTTTGCATTTGCATTGTTGAGATATTGGTTTTAAGGGGCAATTTTACTGGGGAATAAATGGAAAATTATGCAGCAATATTCTGGCATTTAAATTTTGCTTATTTCTTAAGTCACTGCAAACACCAAGACCCTCCATTACCTTAATTCTTAGGGAAAAAATTGCTTTGCTGTCTATCATTGCGAATCATAGCACTTTTAGGAACATCCTTGACAGATAACAAGGAATGCCTGTACTTTGAACTCTGCTTATCAGGAAATCAAACCTGTTATGTGTGATATAAAGGACATACCATTCATTTCCTAAATTATGGCAGTTTGAACCCTAACCTTCTGACCTTCTCTGCCAGACTCTCAGTGGGGAAAATGGAGGGAGGGAGCAGTCTCTCTGCTGATACGGTAGTTACAAATATCTTTTCTTTTTCAGATGTCAAAGGAGCATATTGTCTGATGTTCTCCCAGTTAGGCCTATCTCAAAAGATTTGTCTCTACTTTCTCATTTCTCTCCCTGTCCTTTTCTGGGAAGCTTCAGTGGTGATATTTCCTTTTCTTAGTTTTTCATTGCTGATCATCCAAAAAGCTACTTTTTTTCATCACTGACTAGAATAGTCTTCACTGGCAACCACTCGAACCACACCACCCAAATCACAGAGGATGTTGGCTGGGTCTGGGAGAGTGAAGAACCACCCAGGGTAGGAGTAGATCAGGTCCGAGAACACCTAGAGAACCTGAAGGTGCACAAGTCCATGGGACCTGATGAGATACATCCACGGATCCTGAAGGAACTGGCAGCTGAAGTTGCTAGGCCACTTTGAGAGGTCCTGGCAGTCTGGTGAGGTTCCTACAGATTGGAAAAGGGCCAACATAATCCCCATCTTTAAAAAAGGGACCAAGGACAACCTGGGAAACTACAGACCAGTCAGCCTTACCTCTGTGCCAGGTAAAATCATGGAACAGATTCTCCTGGTAGCTGTACTAAGGCACATAAAAAATAACCAAGTGGTTGGTGACAGCCAACATGGCTTCACTAGGGGCAAGTCGTGCCTGACTAATTTAGTGGCCTTCTACGACAAAGCTACAGCGCTGGTTGACGTGGGTAAAGCAACGGATGTTGTTTTCCTGGACTTGTGCAAGGTGTTTGACACTGTCCCACATGACATCCTTGTCTCTAAAATGGAGAGACACAGATTTGACAGATGGACCACTCGGTGGATAAAGAACTGGCTGGATGGTCGCACTCAAAGAGTTGTGGTCAATGGTGCGATGTCTACATGGAGACCAGTGTCAAGCAGTGTCCCTCAGGGGTCTGTTCTGGGTCCAGTGCTGTTCAACATCTTTGTCAATGACGTGAATGATGGCATGGAGTGCACCCTCAGTAAGTTTGCCGATGACACCAAGCTGTGTGGTGCCGTGGACTCACTTGAGGGAAGAGATGCCATCCAGAGAGACCTTGATAGGCTTGAGAAATGGGACAGTGCAAACTGTATGAGCTTCAACAAGTCAAAATACAAGGTCTGTCACCTGGGTCGGGCCAATCCTAGGCACAAATACAAACTGGGCACAGAGTGGGTTGAGAGTAGCCCTGAAGAGAAGGATTTGGGGGTGTTTATGGATGAGAAGCTCAACATGAGCTGGCAGTGCGCTCATGTGGCCCAGAAGGCCAACCGCATCCTGGGATGTATCAAGAGAAGGGGACGCCTTGGGCAGGGACACCTCTCAACTAGATCAGGCTGCTCAAGGCTCTGTCCAACCTGGCCTTGAACACCTCCAGGGAGGGGGCATCCACAACCTCTCTGGGCAATTTATTCCAAAGTCTTACCACGCTCGTACTGAAGAATTTCTTCCTGCAGTCTAATCTAAATCTGTTCTCCTTCAACTTAAACCCATTTCCCCTTGTCCTATCAGTGGACACTCTTGTAAAAAGTCCCTCCCCAGCCTTCCTGTAGGTTCCCTTCAGGTATTGGAAGGCAGCTATTAGAAGGCAGCTATTAGGTCCCCCCGAAGTCTTCTCTTTTCAAGGCTGAACAATCCCAGCTCCCGCAACCTGTCCTCATAGCAGAGGTGCTCCAGCCCCTGGATCATCTTTGTGGCCCTCCTCTGAACACTCTCCAACAGATCTACGTCTCTCTTACGGTGGGGACACCAGAACAGGATGCAGTATTCGAGGTGGGGTCTCACAAGAGCAGAGTAAAGGGGGAGAATCGCCTCTCTTGACCTGCTGACCACGCTTCTCTTGATACATCCCAGGATGCGGTGGGCCTTCTGGGCCACATGAGCGCACTGCCGGCTCATGTTGAGCTTCTCATCCATAAACACCCCCAAATCCTTCCCTTCAGGGCTACTCTCAACCCACTCTGTGCCCAGTTTGTATTTGTGCCTAGGATTGGCCCGACCCAGGTGAAGGACCTTGTATTTTGACTTGTTGAAGCTCATGCAGTTTGCACTGTCCCATTTCTCAAGCCTATCAAGGTCCCTCTGGATGGCATCTCTTCCCTCATTAAAATATATTTGATTCATGTAAAGTAGAACTGCATGCACATATTGGCACTCTGACAACCCCTGAATACTGAATTAGCCTAGCAAGCAATAGTCACTCTATTCAGAATCTCAAGAAAGACCTGAAAATATGTTGATTTAACTGAATATCTGATGAAAAATAACTTCTGTGACTAGTAGGAGAGGAGAATTTTGAAAGATACACTTTTGTATGTTTTATCCAAGAGGAAAAAACAATTCAAGCAACAGTTTCAGAGTCCTTGTATAACTATTGACTGCAATTTCTTAGTTTGCTTGAGCAATGAAAAACAATGTTCACAGTGCAATAATAAAAATGTAATGAACAATTTCTGTAGCTTCCTATATCCCCCAAATCTGTTCAAGTGTGTTTCATCTGCTACAATAGCAATTTCTTTCAATTATATTCCAGAAACACAAATACTACTACTATTATTAAATATTTTCATGAAGTAATAATATTTCTGGAAAAGCTAATACTTGGTTTAAGGAGGTAAGCTGTTGAGTCATTTGAAATTGTATGGTAGCTTAAAAAAATAATTAGGAAGAGCAGAAAAAGTGATGAAGCAAATCTAAGTGTATGTTACAAATTTTAAATTAGTATAGAGTAATATTAAAAGTTGATGTTTTTCTTTTTCTAGTGATTTATAGCAAGGAATTTGCTGGTATTTTCTTAATTCAGGTCTGTTATATATTTTTGATATCAAAAATCTCTTACAGTTACAATTCACATTAATTATTTTCTGTACCAATCAATATACCTTTTTGAGGAATAAGTCTCTCTGCTATTCCTTGCCTTTTTTTTTTACTTAGTACAAAATTCAGCTTTGTTAACATTGCAATTTTTGCAAGGACTGAAGTAAACCATGAGATAAAAATAGCAGTTTGATAAAGTTAATGATTTGGGATGCCATGGGAAATCAAATAGAGAATAGTGTGCACAGAAAATGTGACTAAAGACATAATGAAGTTTTATTAAATATACTTCAATTTTTTTCTCTTGGATTAAAAATATACAACAGACAAAACTGTATTGTATAGAAGGGATCCTTTTCAATCTGTCACTTCAAAGTGAATTTTTTTAAAAAAAAGTATTTATCTGTTTGAGCAAAGATGTTGCTTAGGCAATGAGAAACCTAATCATGCTTATTCTGCTGCTTGTCCAGATGTGTGTTCCACCTCAGTTCAGCATGTTTCTCATTCTTTCAAGGTTGGAGACTTTTGCCATTTTATGTGCTAGTGCACACAGTGTGAAAGATAGCTTTGTGCAGTGTATTGAGGCTGTGCCAGAGACAGTAGAACTGCTCAGCTTCTTCTGACTGGTTTTGGCTTGAGGTAGAGCTGCTGGTGTCTGCACCCTTGTCATGGTTTGATGTGGAGGGGGTGGGGATTCTGGTGGCAGGAGAAGGGTTTTGGTCCCTGTGACCTTCCTGGTTTTGGAACCAGGTTAGACTTGGTTCTGGCCACCAGATCGGACTCCCATCCCCCTCGGGGTTGAGCCAATAGGGTGCCTCTGCGAATTGCCCTATTTAAGTCGGGACAAAGGGACCGGAAAAGGTGTTTTGCCCAGGATCGAGGAGAGAAGGGAGGAGGGCACTGCCCCCGCTCCCTGGCTCCCGGCCGGGCGGCTGCCTGCGTCGGGCCGGCGCCGCCCACGGAGAATGGCGGCGGCGGAGCCAGCTGGGGAACTCGGGGGCACCCCACTCCCGGGGTGCCCACTGGGCTGAGTTCACCTGGAGAGGACTGAGATCTGAGAGAAACAGCCGCATCGACAGCAGGTCAGTGAGGATGGAGCGGGAGGAGGTGTGCTGCAGCCGAGTTTCCCCTGCGGCTGATGGTGAGATAGCAGGCGGCCCCCCTGCAACCAGGACGGCCTCGGTGGAGCAGAGACCCACTCGCAGCCCGTGGGGAGAAGATGCCTGAGCCTGAGGATGGTCGTGTTGGGACGCACAACAAGACAGAGAGGCATCTGGAGTCTGTGTGACGACCCACGCCGGAGCGAGTGGCTACAGCTCCCTAAGAATCCGAGACTGTGATTAAGCCCACACTGGAGCAATCTGTGGGGAAGGATTGTTTCCAGTGGGCTGGACTCACGCTGGAGAAGTTTGTGGATTTTTCCTCGTGGGTAGGGGATCCATTGGAGCAGGGGAAAAGGGTGTAAGGACTCCTCCTCCTTTAAGAAAGAAGCAGCAGTAACAGCACGGAATGAACTGACCTGCACTCCCCCAGTCCCTGCCCCCTGTGCTGCTGGGGGGAGGAGGTAGAGCCGGGAGGAAAAGGAAGGGGGCGGGGAGGGGAAGGTGTCGGTTTTAAGATCTGTTTTTGTTTCTTTCTGTCCTCTCGAGTAACCGGTTTTGTTTCCCTTTGTCCTTTTAAGTAACCATCAATAAATTGTTTTGCTTTTAAGAAAGCTCTGCCTGTTTTGCCCGGGACCATGGTTGGTGGGTGCTCCCTCTGTTCTTGTCTCATCCTTCAGTCCCTTTATTATATTTTTATCCTCTCCACTTTACTGGAGAAGCAGAGACTGTGTGAGTTTTAGTTGCTGGATCAGCCTAAAACCACGACAACCCTTTAACTTGTCTATGTTTCCCTTTTAGATTGTTGTCTAGGAGAATTCTATAAAGTTATTTCTTTTGATATCTCTTCACTAGGCTTTGGAGAACTCTTTTAATAGCCTTTGTGTTTTAAAAAGAGGAATCATTTATCTTTGGGGTTATTTTGAAGTTTTATTGAAAGGATCTTGTGAGCTGATAGTTTCAATTTTGGATTCACAAACTAGATACCTTTGTGCCTGCATCTCTTAAAATACCTGGTTGGTAGGTATTCTCTGGCCAACTGTGTATACTGATACTTTCTATGTTTCAAGTTTGTAGTTCTACATAGATTTAGAATTCTTCATCCCCAGAAATGTAAATGAGAACGCAAAGGATATAGATCTTGACTGAGATGTGTAGGCAGAGAGAAAAGCAGCTACCATTAGATTCCTCAAAATTACCAGAGTGACTCTTTCCTTCTATTAATTTATCTAAAAAACAGTTTTTGAGGAGGACACAGTGGAATTATATCCCATTCCTTATTATATGCTTATTGGTTTCTTCAGATCCATTCTTTTTGTTAAGGATGCTGTTATTAATGTCACTATACTGAAAAAGTTCAATTAGGTTATTTGAATATATTTTGTGTTTATTTCATTGAATCAAGTAACAAAAGAGTTAACTCAATCAAGATGCTGATTAGTTAAACCAAGTAATAACAGTCTAGGTAAGTGACTGTGAGCAAACTAAGCATGCATCAGCAGCACTGAATTAACACAGTGTAGCAACCACATCCTGTTTCATTTTTACAAAAAAAGCATGACAGGATTTGCTCGTGTTTTTTACAGTAGCTCGAAAGTAAATGCGCACTTTTAGGAAGTGGAAGACTGGGTTCCACGTCCCTCAGAGCTCCAGGACTGAGAGAAAACTCCCTAGTGAAGTTTTATTTTGAAATTCTTGTGACTGAAATAGAACTCCTGAGCGCAGGCTAGGCTGGGCTGAAGCAGTCTCTACCATTACTGTTGAAGCTGTGTCTCGGTGCAGGAGCGTATCTTAAGTTTCACAGAGTCAGAGTCAAATAAAAGGAAGCACAACTGCATAGTCCAGAGACAAGGAAACGGCCATGGATTTCAGTCCCTGCCAGTCAGCATGATTTAGCAGATATACCTAAAGCAGACTTATCTTTTGTAGTGTTAATTCTTCCCATTCTTAAAAGAGATGGAACACTCATTGTGGTAATTAGGTCACTGTAGCTGTCCCAGTGGAATAAACAGGAAGATAAGCAACTACCACTCATCAAGATGTGCCTTTTATATGTATATTCTACAACCCCACCTTTAACTTTGCTCTTTGCCGGTCATGTTAGAGGTTAGTGAGAAGATGTGTGCAGCAGCTGAACTGTTTCTCTGTCTAGTGTAAGGAACAGGAATACATGGGAAGTATGCCTGTCCAATCTAGTGTGATCCAGGCGTTAGTCTAGTTAGGTAGAAAGAGTACGTGGGTTCTACGTACCGAGGAACTCCACTTATCGCATACGTAATTTTGGGTTTAGGTGTCCTGAAACTACAGGTAGTGTGAAACAGCTATTCATTTTACTGAATCTTAATGTTTGGAACTAGCACTTCCTACAGACTACAAAATAGTGTGTGGAAGCGTTGCCTCCAAGGAAGATGTTTCGACAGACTGAGGATCAGAGGCCAACACATAACAAATGCTTAGAATGCTGCAAAACACAAAAATCTACTTTGAAGCAAGCAGCTTTAAACAAAGCTTCTAAGCTTTCTCTCTCAAACAGATTTTACTAAACCACATGCAAAAGTACTGGATGTTTAATTACTTGATACGAAGCAAATGTAACATCTGGCAA
Organism: Tauraco erythrolophus; assembly: GCF_009769465.1. Lineage (NCBI taxonomy): Eukaryota > Metazoa > Chordata > Aves > Musophagiformes > Musophagidae > Tauraco > Tauraco erythrolophus. The sequence goes on along the minus strand of NC_141465.1, from coordinate 90,574,614 downwards.
GAACTTGCATGTTAAATCATGTTTACCCTTTAGCATTTAAGCTATATGTTTCTGGATTTTTTTTTTTTAATAACAATCTAAAACAGGAATAGTATGCTGAAAAAATCTCAGGACATTATTTGGGGAAAACATTTTAAGTGAAAACTATTTCAGCAAACAAATTTTTCATTGTTTTAACAATTTGTAGATGGCATCCCTCATTTTCTGTTTAATCATTATACTCAGAGCTTTTTTTTCTTTTGTTGGAGGTATTAAAATATTTTGTTACTAAATGCATTGTTATTTTAGTCTACATTAGAAATAATTTAACATATTTGATAGACTGAACAGATAGAATGAATGAAGCAATAAATGGTACAAAAGACAGAAAATGTCTATAAAGTTTGTGTAACAATCTCCATAAAATACGTGTATTTAAATGAAGAATGACCGTTTTCTTGCCCATTTTGTAGTAAATATTAAAACAGACTTTCAGTTTATGAAAACAGCCAGATACATGAAGCATCAGGCTTATGTTTAATGCTTCAGAAGCCAAGCAATGAAAGCATTTGAAACTAAGGATCAGAGTTCCTGTATTTTTGGTTACTTAGTGGGTAGCGTGTGAACTCAATTCATGGGAAATTTTTGATTGCTCAGAAACAAGCCAACCAGTTTCTAGTATCAAGGATCAAAAAGAGAACCAGTGAAAACAAGATCCTTTGAGTGCTCATGTTTGAACCGGAGTCTCACAGTTTGCTACGTGTATGGAAAGCGTATGTGCAGTCTGTAATGCGACTGAGTTTAGTTTAGGCCTGTCTAGACTGCTGTTACTCCTTCTGTGTCTCCAAGTGGCTCAATGAAGAAAAGGGGAGAAGAAAAACAAATATCTCGAGTAGAAAGAAAGAAAATAGAATTGGAAATCAGGAGAAATCAGGGCTGGTGCTGGGACAGCAAGGGAGGAGGGCAGGAACATTAGAGGACATGTCGGGGCTGGAAGTGGGAGATTTGCAATAGGACAGGTTAGGGAGGAAATGTCTTTAGCATTTAGGTTTCTCAGCAAGTTTGGCACTGAACCAAAGCACAGACATTTGTACAAATAAGAGAGTGTATTGCAATTACTCTAAAGATCTTAGATCTGGAACTGACCCATCTGTGGAGTCAGGATGATTTCACAACTTACAGGGTGTTTTCCATTTTTAAACTTGAAAATAATGTCTAAAATATATCCTAAAGAGTTTTAGGGTGGTATAATCAAGTTTGCAAAATTAGAAAAGATTGGTGTTTTGTATAATTTTGGTAGGACTACCTTTGGAAAATGTATTATTTGTGTGTATTTGCTTAGCATTCTTTCCTATTAATCTTAATACTAGGATTTGTTGCATCTTGAATGCTTAATTTTACAAATTTATTGTCATCTAAAGTACTTCATTGTTCAATTACACTTTTGAAGAGTACTGCCGTACATATCTGGTTTTGTCAATGGGATAGACAATGGTAAAAAAGAGCCTATTTATGTTCGGTAAAAACAGATCAGGGTTGCTATCTCAGTACTTGTGGGATGCTTATAAGAAATTGGAAATGTTAAGTGAATCTCACTTTACGCACATAAATTATAGAAATCTTTGAATATCAATATTAGATTAGGCTGTGCTGGATGTGTTTTGTAGTTCCTCCACTCAAAAAACAGTTGGCTGCTGTTTCTTCAGTATATGGACTACATGATTTTACCATGAAATCTTTCACTTTACTCTCATCATACGCAGATTGTGAAATGTTGTCATTATACACCATTTCCAAAACCAGACTCCTCTGATGAAGGAGGAGTCTTTAAAATCTTAAAACCATCCTTTCAAACAAGTCCCTCTCTGAATATAGTCTCTTCTACTTTACTCTAGAAATAACCCTTTTGATAACCATTTTGTGATTCTGCTTTGGCAAAATTCAGGCATTGTTGACTAATTATGCTAATGGCACAGAGACAGAATCACAGAATAGTTTGGGTTGGAAAGAGACCTTAAAGATCATCTTGTTCCGACCCCTCTGTCAGAGGCAGAGACACCTTCTACTAGACCAGGTTGCTTAAAGCCTCATCCAGCCTGGCCTTGAACACTGCCACGGATGGGGCATCCACAACTTCTCTGGACAACCTGTTCCAGTGTTTCACCACCCTCATTGTAAAAAATGTCTTCCTTAGATCTAATCGAAATCTACCCTCTTTCAGTTTAAAACCATTGTCCCTGGTCCTAGCACTACATACCCTTGTAAAAACCTCCTCTTCAGCTTTCTTGTAGGCCCACTTTAGGTACTGAAAGGCTGCTATAAGATCTCCTTGGAGCCTTCTCTTTTCCAGGCTGAATAATCCCAAATCTCAGCCTGTCTTCACAGGAGAGGTGCTCCAGCCCTTGGATCATCTTTGTGGCCCTCCTCTGGACTCACTCCGGCAGCTCCATGTCCTTCTTGTGTTGGGGACTCCAGAGCTGAATGCAGTATTCCAGGTGGGGTCTCACGAGAGCAGAGTAGAGGGGCAGAATCACGCAGAATCACAGAATGTTAGGGATTGGAAGAGACCTCAAAGGATCATCTAGTCCAATCTCCCTGCCGGAGCAGGACCACCTAGATTAGATCACACAAGAACACGTCCAGGCGGGTTTTGAACATCTCCAAAGAAGGAGACTCTACAACCTCTCTGGGCATCCTGTTCCAGTGTTCTGTTACTGTGAAGTTCTTCCTCATGTTTAAGTGGAACCTCCTATGTTTCAGCTTATATCCATTTCCCCTTGTCCTATCATTGGATGCCAGTGAGAAGAGCCTGGCTCCATCCTCATGACAGTCACCCTTTACATATTTATGGACATTAATGAGTTCTCCCCTCAGTCTCCTCTTCTCCAAGCTGAAGAGACCCAGCTCCCTCAGCCTTTCCTCATAAGGGAGATGCTCCACTCCCTTAATCATCTTTGTGGCCCTGTGCTGGACTCTCTCAAGCAGTTCCTTGTCCTTCTTGAGCTGAGGGGCCCAGAACTGGACACAATATTCCAGATGCGGCCTCACCAGGGCAGAGCAGAGGGGGAGGAGAGCCTCTCAATCACCTCCCTCAACCTGCTGGCCACGCTTTTTTGGATGCAGCCCAGGATACGTCTGGCTTTCTGGGCTGCAAGCACATATTGCTGGCTCATGTTGAGCTTCTCATCCACCAGCACTCCCAAGTCCTTCTCCTCAGGGCTGCTCTCAATCCATTCTCCACTCAGCCTGTACTTGTGCTTGGGATTGCCCTGACCCACATGCAGGACATTACACTTGGCCTTGTTGAACTTGATGAGGTTCTCACAGGCCCATCTTTCCAGCCTGTCAAGGTCCTTCTGGGTGACATCCCTTCCTTACAGTGTGTCCACAACACCACACAACTTGGTGTCATCTGCAAACTTGCTGAGGGTGCCCTCGATCCCACTGTCCATGTCACCAACAAAGATTTTAAACAGCACAGGTCCCAGTACTGACCCCTGAGGAGCACCACTCATCACTTGTCTCCACCTCAACATTGAGCTGTTGACAACTCTTTGAGTGCAACCTTCCAGCCAATTCCTTATCCACAGAATGTTCCATTCGACAAATCCCTGTCTCTCCAGTTTAGAGACAAGGATGTTGTGTGGGACAGTATCAAATGCTTTGGACAAGTCCAGGTAGATGATGTCAATTGCTCTTCCCTTATCCATCAATGCTGTAACCCCATCATAGAAGGCCACCAAATTAGTCAGGCAGGATTTGCCCTTAGTGAAACCATGTTGGTTGTCATCAGTCACCTTCTTAACTTCCATGTGCCTTAGCATAGTCGCCAGGAGGATCTGCTCCATGATCTTGCCGGGCACAGAGGTGAGACTGAATGGCCTGTAGTTCCCTGGGTCTTCTTTTTTCCCTTTTTAAAGATGGGGACTATGTTTCCCCTTTTCTAGTCATTGGGAACTTCACCGGACTGCCACGACTACTAAAATATGATGGATAGTGGCTTAGCAACTTCACCTGCCAGTTCCCTCAGGACCTGCAGATGTATCTCATCAGGCCCCTTGGACTTGTGCACGTTCAGGTTCCTTAGATGATCTCAGACCTGATCTTCTCCTGCAGTGGGCGGTTCTTCATTCTCCCAGACCCTGCCTTTGCCTTCTGTGACTTGGGCTGTGCGGTTAGAGCTCTTGCCAGTGAAGACTGAGGCAAACAAGTCATTGAGTACCTCAGCCTTCTCCATATCCCGGGTAACCAGGTCTCCCGTTTCTTTCTGGAGAGGGCCCATGTTTTCTCTAGTTCTCTTTTTATCACTGACATATCTATAGGAGTTTTTCTTGTTGCCCTTGATGTCCCTGGCCAGATTTAACCCTATCAGGGCTTTAGCTTTCCTAACCTGATCCCTGACTGCTCAGACAATTTCTCTATATTCCTCCCAGACTACCTGTCCTTGCTTCCACCCTCTGTAGGCTTCCCTTTTGTGTTTGAGTTTATTCAGGAGCTCCTTTTTCATCCATGCAGGCCTCCTGGCCTTTCAGCGTAATGAAGTTGAACTCTCATTCCAGATGATTCTTACATGTGGGGTTTTTTTTTTCCATTTCCCTCATCAACTCAGTCTGTAATTTCCCTTTTATTCCCAACCCTTATTCTACTGTGAGACAAAAGCCTCTACTCTTTCACTATGTCAAGTTTGCTAAAGTTTCTTGACGGAGAAAAATCCTGCACACCCGCATTCCAGTATTTTTTTTTACATAATAGTAGTATTAAATCATGGAATGGTTTTGTTTTCTTTTGTTTTCCCTTAGAGATCATCTAGGCAGATTAAGGAATGTATTTTGACATTGTGTTACAGGACTCTGTACACACGTGCACACACGCTTGCGCTGAAATAGTAGCCAAGAAACCAGAGGTACTATCTGGCCAAGTAAGAGCAGATATGACAAAGAAACTCTGAACGGTGCTACGGTGGAGGAGTTACTAGTGAGCTCAACAGTGTCGTAAGGTCAAAAGAAAACCGACCCTTCGTAACCTTCCCAGCACAAAACAGATCATGCACATGGAAGCTACTTCAAATTTGGAAAACAAAGTGCGAAATTTTTTTCTGAAGTTACTGTTCATGATTGGGTTGATAGGCATGCTCCGGAAGCACCCAGCTGATTGAGTAGGCTTGCAAAATCCTCAGAGAACTAGAGACTTCTCTGGAAAGTACAGAAAGTAGATGCAGAGAAGTATATACAGCCTATGTTTTTTCATGTTTCCAGTGTGTAAGCTCTGCACAGAACAGATCATTGAACCTCAGACTAATTTAAGGTCTGAAGCTGTGTACTGGAAGGCGTTGTCATTTATTTTGTGTAAGGGCAGAAAATATGAATTGACTGTTGAAAGTCAATAAATATGATTTGTAGGTAAGTTTCATTTGTGTGTTGCACTGCACGTCAGTTGACTGGGTGACACATATCTTTGTGAAGACTTACTAATTTTGGAACAAAACAGTCTTCCCAGGATTGTAAACAATGTGTATAGCAGAATAGATTTAGTGTTATGCCTGCAGCCAATCGTGTACAAAGCGTGGAGAATGTAAGAGTGCTGAAACTATTTTTGTGTGGTAAAATGATAATAGGAACATACAGTCAGAGAGCAGTGATGGAATACTGAAAGTATCAGCACTTGAAAATCATCCTCAAGCAAAATTGACAGCCGTAGTCGGTAACCAGATAGATAATTGGCATTTAGCAGTTCAAATGCAGTAACTCTGAGAATAAATGTCATACTACTGAAAAATAAAATTGCTTAAAAAAGAGCGACCTTTTCATGAGCTCAGTAGGCAGAACTTCCGATCTCTGCTCACACAGCCTGTGTGGGAACAATCTCATTCATGCATTGAATTGTTTACTTGTACACGGATGTCTACAGAGTGATTATAAAGGGCATCATAATGACACCTTTTGTTCTGTTCAAGTTAATTCCAGTGAAAATTGCTTCCTCTTTGTGCCTTAGAAACATTCCTACATGTGAAGTCCTCCAGGAAAGCATTTGAAGTAATCCCCTTGTTTTTGTTAAACACTCTCAATCCCACCTAAAGATCAGGTGCTAAACAGGATGGAATTGTGTTGCATCTGCTTTTTGACAAATGACAGCTCACATAACAGCCGTGCTGGGTTAGAGTAAAGGTTTATCTGACATTCTAACAATTCGTTGTTGAAAGACTTTTGTGTGAGATGTACCATCTTGCATTTAATAGTTGTCAAAGGGTTTCTCTGCTCCAAGTTTTTTCAGTATCCTCTTGAGTAAGTGTTAATTTTTAGCATCCACAGCATCTTATGGTACGGAATTTCACAGCTTTCGTGTGTGAAGAACGACTTCTATTTGTTTTGATTCTGCATCTGCTAGCTTTATTAGATGCCTTCTCATTCATCTATTGGAAAATACAGTTGATTCTTATTCTCATTCTCTATGCCACTCATGATGTCACAGGGCTCCCTTATTTCTTCCTTTTCCTTACACCATCTCTTTTCCAAGCTGTAGAGTCCTAATTAAGTAATTTTTTTCCACACAGTGCAACTGTGTAAGTGCATAATGTTGCTGGTTGTCAAAGCTAATCCTTATTACCCTTCTCTGATGCTTCACCAGTTCTGTTATATTCTTTGTGAGGTGACGTACTAGAAAGGTAGTCAGTGTTGAGAATGCAGGTAGCATCATGGAATTGTAAAGTGACATGGTGATTTCCGAATTTTCTCTATTGCTTTCACAGTAATTCCCAAAATGTTGGTTTTGACCATTATGTAAAACTGAGCCAAAGTTTTCATGGATTTATCTAGTATAACCCCAAGATCTCACTTGTGAATGAAAACAGCTAGAAGTTCATTGTTTTCTGTATAAGGTTAGGATCGTTTTTACAGCCTGTGAATTACTTTGCATATATCTCCTTTGAATTTCTTGCTATTTAATGCCAATATTCTTAAGCTTTTCTACATTCCAGTAATTTAGAATTCTATCAGCAAACTTTTTTACCCCGCTTTTTTGAGATTGCCTGTGAAGTATAATGAGTAGAATGAATGAAGTCCACTTCTAAGTGGAATATTATTTATCTGTCACCTATAATTATCTTATAGTGATATTCTCAAAAATATACTTAATTTCTGTTTTTTGAAAAGGACCTGTGGTTCTGAATGATTGTGGAAATTAATACACCATTGTGGTCTAATATTTCTTCTTATCTTTGGTTATGGGAAAAAGCAGTGTAGCTGATATCCATGATATCCCCAAGGGATGTGCCATTGATGTCACTGATGTCTAATACCACTCCTCCCTATCGCCTATAACACTTGGTGATGAAGACAGAAGACAATATCTTCTTAGTATCTCTCCCATGGAACAACTTCAGTGCATACATTTGTGTACCGAGAAAGAGATTTGCATTGATCTAACATTTTTAAAAAATAGAGTATACTGTAAGGTCATTCTCATTTGATTGTGCATTAACAACATTCTCAGAAGAGCCATGGACTGAGTTTTCCGCCTTCTGTGTTTTATTGTCATTTATAGTATTGCATTTTCCTAATGATGTTTCAAATACAGGTTTGATGTTTCAAATACAGGTTACAATAGTTACATAGATAACCCTACTAATGTTTATTAAACTCTTAGAAATACTATATTAATTTCTGAAATTTATACCTGTAATGAACAGAACTAGCATGTATTCGAAGTTTGTTTATTTTTGAGTTGTCAAAACGTTTTGGTTTGGTTTTTTTGGTTTTTTTTTTTTTCTTTTAGGTATAGACAAATGCAGCTTGGCACAGAAAGCAAAGTAGCTGAACTTCTTCACCAAAGTAAGTTAAAGTCTTTTGAAAGTGAACATGTTCAACTCATGCAACAAGAAACAGCTAAGAATCTTTCGCAGTGCCAAATGGAATGTGAGAAGTATCAGAGAAAGCTGGAGGTATGTTGTATGAAGAGACAATTTACAGAGCATTACATAGTTGTTTTCAGTTAGAATGTAAAATGGAGAAGCTTGGGGAGAAAGTAGCAAAGAACATACATGGCCGAACTAATATTTCCACCAAATTCTGCTGAAGCAGAATCTAATGACACAGCTTATTAAATTTGACCAGTTCAATGGAAAACAAGACTCAGGGGAGAGGAAGAAAGCAAAACAATCTTTTACAGAGAGATGTTGAAGGCAGTACTTCATTCACGTGAGGAACACATATGCTCGTATCACAAAGCTGCTTATATCAGTCTATGTGATTATTGTAGGGAAAGAAGACGGTTGGACCAGAACAGTTACGGTGAATTCAGTACCATTATTAAAAACTAGGATTTGTAGTAGCGTTGTTACACAATAAAAATACTTTTTATTGATACACAATTCTGGAACAAATTTTTACAGCTGAAGAAGTCACAGAGAGCACAGTGTTTACAGCATTGAAAAGAGCTAACATTGCTAATCCTATCCTGATGGGTTGACCTTGGCCAGCTGCCGGACACCCACCCAGCCACTCATGCACTCCCCCTCCTCAAGAGGACGGGGTGGGGAGGTAAATAAGCTGAGAAAGCTCATGGGTTGATATGAAGATAAGAAGATTACTTAGCAATTACCATCATGGGCAGAAGAGACTTGACCTGGGGAAAATTGATTTCACTTATTTTACCAATTGAAATAGATTTGAATGGTGCCAAACGAAGACGAACATCTTTTCCCACCCCTTTTTCTTCCTTCATTTCTGACTCCTCTGCCTCGCCCTCCCTGAGCAGTGCAGGGAGGGATGGGAAATGATGGTTAAGATCAGTGCATCGCCGCCTCTCTTTGCCGTTCCTTCCTGCTCACGCTTTTGCCCTGCTCCAGTGTGGATCCTCCATGGGCTGCAGCTTCCTTCAGGAGAAAATCTTCTCCTACCTGGGCTTTTCACAGGTTGCAGTTCCTTCAGGGTACGTTGATGTGCTCCAGCATGGGCTGCAGTGTGGATATCTGCTCTGGCATGGTGTGATAGTTTGATGTGTGGGGGGGTGTTCTGGTGGCAGGGGAGGGGATTTGCTCCCTGTGCCACCAGATCTGAGTCCCATCCCCCCCCGGGGGAGGTTGAGCCAAGGCGGCGCCTCTGCGAATTGCCCTATTTAAGTTGAGACAAAGGGGCGGGAAAGGGGCTTTTTGCTCAGGAGCGAGGAGAGAGCAGGAGGGCGCTGCCCTCGCTCCCGGCTCCCGGCCGAGCGGCCGCTCGGGCCCGGGCCGGCGCCATGTGCTCAAGATGGCGCCGGGGAGCCACATGGGGGACTCGGTAAGCGCCCCACTCCCGGGGTGCCCGCCGGGCCGAGCTTCCCCTAGAGAGGATTAATATCTAAGAGAAGACAACCACAACGACCGGGTCAGCAAAGATGGAGCAGGAGGAGGTGTACTGGAGCTGAGGCTTCCCTTGCAAATCGGTGTGAGATTGCAGGCGGCCCCCCTGCAGCCAGGGTGTACTCGGCGGAGCAGCGACCCACTCGCGGCCTGTGGAGAAACCCACGTCGGGAAGGAGATGCCTGAGCCCAGGAGAGGTCGTGGAGCAGGGGATGCGCGACCAGGTACTGTTGATAATGGGGCATGGAATGCACGACGAGGTCGTGGAGGCATCTGGAGACCGTGGGACGACCCACGCCGACGCGAGTGGCAGCAGCTCCCTAAGAGGCCGAGACTGGTAAAGCCCGAACTGGTGCGATCCATGGGGAGGATTGCAATCCTGCGGGCAGGACTTACTTTGGAAAAGTTTGGGGACTTTTTCTTTGTGAGTAGGGGATCCACCGAAGCAAGGGAAAAATGGTGTAAAGACTCCTCCTCCTTTAAGAAAGGAGCGGCAGTAACAACATGGATGAACTGACCTGTACTCCCCCATTCCCTGTCTCCCTGCGCCGCTGGGGGGAAGGCAGAGCCAGGAACGAAAGGAAAATAGGGGGTGGGGAGGTTGTTGTTTTAAGATCGGGCCTTGTTTTCTCTTTCTCCTCTCAAGTAACCGGTTTCGTTCCCTTTTGTCTTTTGTTTAGTAACTGTTAATAAATTGTTTTGTTTTTATGAAGAAAGCCTGAGTCATGTTTTGCCCGAGACCATGGTTGGTGGGTGCTCCCTTTTCGGTTCTTGTCTCGACCCTCAGTCCCAAAAAAAAAAAACCTTCGACACATGGTGTTTCATGGTCTGCAGGACGACAACCTTCTTCACCATGACCTACTCCACAGAGTACGAGAGAATCTCTGCTCTAGAACCTGGAGCACCTCCTCCCCTCCTTCTTTCACCTTGGTGTCTGCACCAAGGCTGTTTCTCTCACATTTTTCCCTCACTGCCATGCAGCATCTTTGTCCTTTCTTAATACATTTTCCTCGAGGTGCCTCCACCATGGCTGAGGGGCTCAGCCGTGCCCTGCGGTGGGTCAGTCGGAGCCGTGTCCAGCACGGGGCAGCCCCAGCCGCTCCTCACGCAGGCTGCCCTGCAGATCCCCGCCAGTGCCTGGGCACCTGCGCCTAATGTACCTGTGTACATAGAGTTGAGTGCCTTAGACCTGTTTGTCTCTGCAAGCTTAGGATTTATTGTCTCTCAAACATGTACTTTCAAAAATGGATCCTATCCTGTTCACCTATTTTAGTATTGGAAAGGTGACGAGTATTCAGCGGAGCAAACTTACTTTAGAAAAAAATTTCTTCACCTGTGTGAAGTTAGTCTCAAAATCATATCACTGAGGAGAATTTGTGAGATTTAAATGAGATTGGTAGCGTATGTCTAAAACAAATGTCAGGATACAAACTGGACAGGACAGAATAACAACCTTTTTTCCAACTGCCAGCTATGGCAGCTTTCATTTTTTGGAGAAGGATGCTGTCCTTCAAGTCCCCGCATTTCTAGTGCTGAACCTGCCTAGGGTGTTTATGAAAAGGAACTACAGAGTGGAAACAGAATTAGAGAGTTTTAGAAAAAATGTAATTTCTTGTATTTTCTGTATTGGGACATTCAGATCCTGGCTGATGAGGTTAGTTGTGGTCACGAGCACTGGGAGTGCCAGTTTTGCTAGACTTTGAGGTTGCTAAACAGATTTTTAATTGCACAGGACATATCTAAACTTTCAGAAGATAGTTAAATTCAAGTTATATTTCCATTTTCTTTGTGGATATTTATTTGATCTGAATAACATCTTCAGTATTTGGCATTCAATTCTACTAATGCTTTTGGCACTTCCTGTTCTCTTTGGAGAGACGCTTTGAAACCAGTGCTCTTTCATTAAAAAGTGTTCTTGCAGAATTTAAATATTCAATGTTTGAAGCTTTTACTTTTGTTCCTTTTGACTGAATTCTTAATATTTCAATTTCCTGTCTTACATATAGTATCCATGTACTAAGGGTTTTTTCTCGTCCTTCTTATAGGATATTGATCTTAATTAATAGGGTAGTCACTAGTGTCTTGTGGCTCAGCTACAGCTGCTTTGTGAACCAACTCTTGTTTTTGTTTGGATTTTAGCATAGAGCAGTTTCTCTTCTTATGCATGCTAAAACTAGGAAACAGATGGTTTATATGTTGTCAAATTTGAACATTTATCCTTCTGTGACACTAGACCAATCTTTTATATTCGAGTGGCTGGTTTCTCCAAGTATTGTGCATTCTTTAGTTTCTGACAGTGAGTCTGATATTAATGCTGTATACACTATGCATATATTTCAGTATCTCAAGATCTACATTCAGTTGTCATCTTGAATGTTTAGGATTTTTATTTGGGAAGTTAGTATTAAACTTAGCTACAGTACTACTTGGTTATTACTTTACCTGTTTGGGTGGGATTTTTTCTGCAAAGCATGTAGATTACTACTTTACTTACCAAGGACTTTTTTATTCCAATTGGTTTTATAATATTTATGTTGTCAATGTTGATTCCTATTTTCAAGCACTGTATCAAACTTTAGTTCTTATACAAACCTTCATAACTTTTACTTTTGAATATATGGTTTTAGTTTAAGCTTAGTGGATTAAGTATTTACATTAGTTCTAAATTTTAATGTTATATTTCCTTCCAGTAATAAGTAAATAATAAGAATCTGGAATTTAGGAATATCTTAAACAACAAATTTTGTTATTTGTGCATTTACCATTCTATAAAGGAACTTCTTTTTTTAATTGATAACTGAAATCTGAATCCAGTTAAAGCAACAACAATAAATGCATTTATACTGTTTTGACTTCTGTGTAGTAATTTTTTAGGTGTTGCTTTGCTTTTCCTAACTCTTCTTTAAAATTCTTTTAGCTTTTTCAGAGAGTCTTAGAATTACTAAGACCTTAGGAGGTGGGCATAAGTTATATGACCTCAGAGTGTAATCGCTGCCAGATAATATAGCTGAAAAAATAACTGCTTTTTAAAGTATTTTAATCTTTTCTGTGCAAAAGTTACATCAAATATTTAGTATCATACTGCTAAGCATTTTACATGTATTACATTTTGCCTCTTTTATAAACAGCTGTAATGCCAAATCCCTGATCTTTCCATTATTCATTCTCACAGGTGCTTACTAAGGAATTTTATAGTCTTCAGTCTTCTAGTGAAACACGCATTATTGAACTGCAAACACAGAATTCTGAGTTTCAAGCAAGGCTAGATACTTACGAAAAGCTTGAAAAAGAGCTTGATGAGATAATATTACAGACAGCAGAAGGTAAGTTCTGTCACAAATTATATTGTATCTGTCGGTGTTTCTGACATTATGACAAGATGTCTTGTTTCTTATGGCACTTGGGAAGTGTTACAATGCCTGTTGTTCTCCCTTCTCATGCCTGACAATTAAGATACAGTAATTATTTTGATAAAAAGTATTAATGATGGGTTTCTAAATGTATTTGTAAATATGTATCAAGTAAACATGAACTTAGACATATGGATATTAAAAATCATCTCAGTGTTTCTTTTTCCCTCATTTCTCTTTTCCTTATTCTAATCATCCATTATAACTATATATGTTTTTTAGGATTCTCCTATTATTTAAGTATATTTTGAATACCAGAAAACCCTGGGTTTTTTTGATTTCATAATACAGTACAGTGATTAATGTGAATTATTGGATGAACTGGGGGGAAAAAAGCTCTTCCTTGTATTGAATTAATAATAATTAGACATAAAGTAGTTGCTTGTGGCAGATCAGTCTATTCCAAGTACTAAGCTTTGAATTAAATTCAGGCTTGATTGTTTGTGAAAATTTTTGTTTATGATTGGCAAAAATAACAATGTCTGTTCTCAGACACAGCAAAATTTCTATGAATTCTTTATTGATTTGATTCTCAGACTAAATTAATCCACAAAGCAAGTGATTTCTTATTTGAAACTAAGTCTGTAATCTTGAAGTCTTTTAGCCTATATGTAAACAAAGTAGGACGTTTTAAGATTTCGAACTAATGCATATATCTTCTTGTACTTTTCTCTTTCTTTGCTTCTCCAAAAAATAATCACAATTTATAAATAATGTTTTCCAGTCAGAAAATCATTTCATAAGCTTTATATATATAAACAGTAGTGTGGAGCAAATTATGTATTACTGGGATGCAGTGATGTTTGGGTATCTTTAGTAATTAGACTGTACGTACTTTACTAATTTTATACACTGCAGCTTGTACTTGTTAGAATGGCATGACTACCCAAAGGTTCCAGTCTGACCATAAGTGTGTTTGCTATATACATGCTTGTGTTTTAGTCAGTAACGTGTTTTTTGAAGTAAACTTGCCTAAGGGTTATTTATATATTAACCCAGAATTTTTGGACATTACCTTCATTTTTTCCAAGGAGAAGATAGAGTTGAGAGTGCTGTTTTTTGTTTACAGTGATTTACATTTTCTTATGCATCTTGGCAGGGCAGTAAAGTTTTTTACAGAATGAAATCATTCTTAACTTCTTCTTAAGTATATATTTTAATTACAATTTGTATTCTATGCTACAGAATATGACTTAAATGAAAGTTTCCAAATAGACTGTTCTATTAAAATATAATTAATTTATTTTCTGATTTTGTTGGAGAAAAAAGGGAGTTACAGTTTATTTCAATATGCTTTCTATTTAATAACTAAATTGTTTTTTCTTACTATTATTACAGTGTATTTGATATTGAAAGTTAGGATTGATAGTAATTAAGACTGAATTCCAGCACCAACTTCTGAGGAAAATCAGAAGAAATCAGTGTATTTCTTTTTTAAAAACACTTTGAAAGAGAACACAGACATTCTTCCTCCTATGTCTCAAATTATGTCCTGGTATTTACATGTCATAAATAGCTAAAAGTAGAAAAATAGTTGAAAAAAATGAAATATAACTATTTTTCACATTTAATGTTTTCTAGAAATACTCCAGTCTATGTTTCAGAGAACGTAATACAGGCTGAAGCATTGTGTGGAAGACAATTAGAATTTTCTATGGACTTTAGTGAGAGTAAGATTTTACTCGTCAGTCCTGTGGTCACTTCTTTATATTTCAATACCATGTAATATTTTTTTCTTCTCCTTGAGTTATGAACCCTCTGCTGTTCGACAATATTTGGGGATGCTGGTGGGGTTGAGATCTCTGGACTTTTTAATAAACTGTATGTTTGCACATGTGAGGTGGCTTTTGTCATATAATCATAGAAGCTTTTCATTGTTTTTCTTTGGAGAGTGTGCATGTGGAAGAGATCACTGAATTGTGACTGTTACTCCCTCATCATTATGCCTCACTTTATTAATATTGAAATAATGTGAAACAGCCTGTTCAGGAAGCTATCAAGGATTTATGTAGCCACTCCTTGCAGCATCTTAGTGGTTTCCACATGAATAACAGTAGTAAACTTTTTTGGTATTTGTCTGTTCTTCCTTTGCAGGGTAAAATATTAACTTTGGGATATTTTTGTTGTAGACTGGTTTGATTTTTTTCTTATTTCCATTGGTCAGTATCTTTTTAAGAAGAACGTTGAACCTATCTATATCCTTACAATGGCACTTTTTTGCTTAGTAGTGTAAAAAACTGTCATTGAAAAGTGTCCCCTAACTTGTAAAATACGTATTTTACACCACAAAGTCAGGTGAAGAGCCTGGGAAGACAAAAAAGAAGATAAAAGAAGCACACACTGATACAGAACATTACTTTGACTTGATATCTACAACATTTCCAATTTTTTTATGTTTGTCTTCATGATCTGACATTTATGGGGATGCTACTGACAGATACGAATTTATAGGGAAGGATATTACATTTTTGTAAGACATAGCAACACTGAGTGTGTAACCAAAAAGAAGGGTTATGGCAAAGGCAGGTTAAATTATTTCTTATGTTTTTCTGAACCAGAGGTGTTTAAGGTACTAGGAATTCCTGTCATAACTAAGACAGCCTCAACAATCTGAAGTTCTGGTGCCTGTGTGCTGCCACATCAGTAATCTTCTATCATACTTACTGGAATTTCTGTGGTGTTTTTCATGTAACTAGATATGTGGCTTTCCACAAGTGCTTTACTAGAGGCTTTTTTCTTTCTAAATGTGTTTTAAGAATCCTTGTTTAAAATAGCGTTAAAAAGGTATTAGACAAGTGACGAAAGAAGCCGTAGCTTTGTGCAAGTTGTTGAGAGGAGAACATATTTCTGATTTTGAGGCACTTGAACATTAGCAAAGATGAGTCAGATAGGACCGTCACGTCGTTTCCTAAATTTATTTCTCCTGTTCACGACTACTCAATTCATCCAAGCTGTTGGGTGGTGTCTGGGCCGGTGTTTGCTTGTGCTCCCTCCCTCTCTCACACCCCTGCCTCTCTCTTACCCCTCCTCTCAATCTCTCCCTCTGCCCCTACCTACCTCATACACACACTTCCCCCCCTCACCCCAGCCCACTTTATCTTACAGAGAGGAAACCTGAATTACACAAGCTGAAATATTAAAATCTCTACACGTTTGAATCTTGCTTTTATTGGGATTTCTTTTCAAAGCAATTCCAATGTGCTTTAAATCCTTTAAATACATTTCCAGAAATCAGTCACCTATGGAGGCAGAGATTATTTTGAATATTTTTACTTTGCATAAGCATAAGTATTTAACTTACTTCTATCTTTATATATTTACATTATATAATTTTAATTTGCTTAGAATCTAATGATAGGTTAGACATGTTTTTTTTCAGATGAGATAATCTGCCAATAAATATTTAGGACTGTACATAGTTGTTTAACTTAGAATACTTAATTACACTGTAGCATATTGTCTCATAAACAAAGTCTGCTTGTCGATGAGAACTACTTTTTGTTATGTTATCATAAATGACATTGAAAAGGCCCATGGGTAATATTAATTAAGTGGTCAACGATTTTATTTGTATATTCATGAAGCGTTTCAGTTAATGTCTGAGGTTTCCAGATTGTAGCAAGTATGATGTTAGGGGTGTGCAAGTGACACAAGGTCACTGAGCCGTTGCCAAACAGTGGCAGAAGAGGAAGCATCTCCCAGATCCGCTTATGTGGAGGTGCTAGTTTAAGCCCTGAGATAAGCACCTCAGCACAGACAGTTGCTGTCTGATCAGGCGTTCCTGGAAGCTGTGCTCAGCAGCAGTCTGCTACCTCCAAACTACAAGTCTACCTTAGGATGTGGGAACAGGAACATATCTTGCTAGTTTGACTTTGAGGATACTATAAGAGATTTTGTCAAAGACTTTCTCTTGACACTATTCAAGTGTACAACTTCTGCTGCTCCCTCTTACCAACACCACCAGTCACTTCAACTCAGAAGGCTAGCTAGTTAGTCGCACACGATTTGGTTTTGCTAGCTGTTCCCAGCCACCTTCTTGTCCATGCTTGGAGGTAGCTTTGAGGGGAATTTGCTTCATAACTTTCCCAAAGGCTGATGCAAGGCTGACTGGTTTGTCATTCTCTGGAATCTCTTTCTTGCCCTTCTCTGAAGATGAGTATGGCATTTGTTTTCCTCAGATTATCAGAAATTTCTGATCACTGTAGTCTTTCAGAGATGATAGTGAGCAGCGTCACAGCGACATCAGCTCCCTCAGCAACTTTGGATGTGTTCCTTGTTGTCCTGTGAATTTGTTTATGTCCAGTTGGCTTAAACAATCCCTAATTTTATCTTCCTCTGCTTCAACATGTATGCACAGAAAATTAATCCTTGTGGTAAAAAAACCTAAGCAACCTCACCCTGTACTGCTGTATTAAACTTATACTATTAGTGTATATTTTCTGACTATACCAATAATATGAATACTCAAGGACGCTGAACTCTTTACTTTCATATTGCATAAGTCTTATGTTAATCAGAAAAATAAAAAATGAAAAACCTGCCAGTGTTCTAAATTAATGTATGACACTGTATTAACACTAATTGTGAACAAAATTGTTCCACTGAAGTCCAGAAGGTTACACCAACTGAAAATCTAGCTTCTAGAAAAATGCTTGTGCACGTGTATAATTATAAATAGAATTACTTAGAAGTTTTTTAATTCTTTCACTGTAATTATGTTCTTCAACAATACCTTTCTGCAATTTTTTGCAGTGGAAAATGAAGCCGAAGCTGAAAGGGTTCTCTTCTCATATGGATATGGAGCTAATATTCCTACAACAGCCAAAAGACGACTGAAGCAAAGGTAAAAATGTGCCTCCTGAATTTACTTGTTCAAGATAAACTAAATAAAGATATGTGCATTATGTTTTGTCTTAGAATCCAGCCAATTTGATTAACATAAAGAAGTTTTTTTAATGACCTAAGTATACAGGAATAGAATGACGATTAGGACCTGTTATTGTGGTTGATGCATATAAATGAGCATATACGTAATTTTCTAGATAATTTTGAGATATTTTTTCCTTGTCTTTCAGAAAGATTAATTTTAATCATATAAAATTAAACATCTATAAAACCAGACTAGTTACATTGTTTGCATATATATAGTAGGAAATAAGTTTTTTATACCCTAAAAATTATTGTATGTAATTGTAACAAAGACGCATCTGTCAGGAAATTAAGAAGGCCAGGGTTTCAGAGCATCGGTATTTCATCTTTTCAAATGCAGGACCTGATTCCAGTTATATTTCTTCAGTTTGCTTTGATACCATTTGATCAATATATAAAAATGATGCGTGGCCCAATAACATACCTCTTGATCATAGTCATTTTTAAATAATAAGTTTATGTTATGCATTGTCTTTAAGAAGTAATAATGACATTCGAATGGCTCATTGTGAGCATAAAGGCTACAACTCACTGTAAAGTATAGGGAATGTGGATTTATATATAATATTTTTAAACTGTGACCACACAAAAACTTTTGCTGTTGTTCAAAATATGTATAGATAGTATAAAAAGAAACATAACCTAAGATTGAAATACTGGGATGATCTAGGTTGAAAGGAACATCTGGAGGTCAGCAGGGTCTATGACCATGCTCAGAGCAAATCAAATTGTTCAAGATTTTGTCCAGCTAAGTTTCTATTTTCTTTGTGGATAGAGATTCCACATCCTTCACAGTATCAGGTGTCTCTAGCCTGGCAGAGGATACACCACAATTAAGATGGTGATTCTCCCAGGATTAGACTCATTGCTTGCACTTTGAGTGTGCCCACAATTTGCTCAAATGCAGGAAAGTCAACTACATCATTTGTGTTAGTGGTAGACTTTGACCATGCTGTCTTCTACCAAAACAAGAAACTCCACCATGGTTGGTGGACACACAAAGAAGAGTATAAAGACAGGGCGAACATGAACTGTAACTTCACAGTGTACATTTCTAGCATTCAGGAGCTGAAAGTGCAGTTCTTGTCGTGTGTAGCTGTCTCTTACTACAACTGTTGGTTTGTTCAGTTGGTTTTGTTGTCTTGACCCTCACCTTCTCCATTGCAACAGAATATTTAACATCAAAAGTTACTGATGAGAATTAAGGGCAAATGACAGTCTGTTCATGTTTGCAACAAAGATTTATGAGCCACTTGCTGTTTCTTTTGTCCTTTATATTTGTTTTTCACGTAAATGTTGATATGATTGTCAATTAGATTAGACCTGTTGTGCAGAGTTACATATTGCTGACAAAACTCATAAAGATTTTATGTAGTACTTAACTTGGCATGACTTAATTTGCTCTTCCACGTTTTTAAGCCTCTTCAGATTGTTTCCTTGTAAGATTTCTTTTTATATTGCATAAAATTCAAGGGGGGGCAGGGGGGGAGTGGGGAGAAGAGGGGAAGGGGGAATCCATAACCTTGTTGTATGTTGTTTTAGGAGACTGCTGAGAGTTCTATAGCATCATTTCCTAAAACTTCAGTTCCTTCCTCTTGTGTCAATAGTTTGTGAGCTTATTATGAGTTTTAGCTTAGATGCTACTTTTTCACCACCTTATTAGGTTTAGTTTAGATTATTTACATGTTCTGCTAAATCACCTTTGAATGGTGAATCTGATGATCCATAAGCCAGGATTTCAGATGTGTTTGGAAGATACTTTCTGAACTTACAAGTGGCTCCATCAGAATGCTTCATATACTCCTCTTTTGTTCCAAAAGGCATTGGCAGGTAAAGCTGATTTAATCCTTCATGATGGTGTTGGAGACTTCATAGATTTTCTTTCTCTTTTAAAATTAAGAATATTAAAAAAAAATCATCAAAGTTTGTGTATAGTTTACCTGCTGCTGTTCTGACTCAAGGAAAACTGCTATGCATAAAATGTGTGTGATGCCTTTGGCTCCCTAAGCTTTAAAGCAAAGTTTCTGTGACACCAACTTCTATGTTTAAAGCTGTTAAAGAAACACAGATAAGTTTTCTGCGCTCCAGGATTGCTTAATGAAAGAAAATCTATTACAAATGTGAATAACCTTTTGGAGTCCGCTACCTACTCTTTCATTCCAGACATATGAGATCCTAAATGAAGAGCTCTTATAAGTTCACAGCATGCACTTCAGTCTCTGAAACTTTGTACAAACCCACCTATTCAAGCATAGTGCATTGTGGGGTCTAAACCTCTTTACCTACTTGCTATTTACCTCTTTACCTACCTTACAACTATTTCATGACTTTGGATGTAGGCACCGTACACCCATACTGGTAAATTAAACATGCCTGGGAACATTCTTCTTGTGGTTTAACCCCAGCTGGCAACTAAGCCCCACATAGACACTCGCTCACTCCCCCCAGTTGGAATGGAGGAGAGAATCTGATGGGTAAAAGTGAGAAAACTCCTGAGTTGAGATAAAGACTGTAGCCTAAGGCAAAAGCTGTGCACACAAGCAAAGCAAAAGAAGGAATTAATTCACTGCTTCCCATCAGCAGGCAGGTATTTAGCCATCTCCAGGAACGCAGGGCTCCATCACTTGGAATAGTTACTTGGGAAGACAAACGTCATCACTCCAAACATTCCCCTCTTCCTTCTTTTTCCCCAGCTTTATATGCTGAGCGTGACATCATATGGTGTGGAATATCCCTTTGGTCAGTTGGGGTCAGCTGTCCCAGCTGTGTCCCCTCCCAGCTCCTTGTGCACCCCCAGCCTACTCACTGGTGGGGTGGTGTGAGAAGCAGAAAAGGCCGTGACTCTGTGTAAGCACTGCTCAGCAATAACTAGAACATCCCTGTGTTACCAACACTGTTTTCAGAATAAATCCAAAACATAGCCCCATACTAGCTGCTATGAAGAAAATTAACTCTATTCCAGCCAAACCCAGCACAATTCTCAACCATCAAGACCAAATGGCATGTAGTAGTCCACTCTCATAAAACTAAACTCTGAATGTAGGCTAGCTGCATGTGATCTATGTATTGGCAATGGTTACTTGCCCATACTAGCTCTTCAGCTATGCCTAGGAACTGTTTGGAAGAGCATTGATGAGTAAATGCCACAATACTACCAGGAACGCTCTAGTGGTTTGCTAGCAATAAATTATCACATTCTTGAGTACTGCATAATTTTCTGGTATAGTTGGAATCAAAGTTTTCCAGAATAAAATGTCTTTGCAGATCAGTCCCTTTGTCCCTTTGCTTTAAATTTAAACTGATCAAAAACATGTTGACAAGCATACTGGAAAGACGTACTTGTGTTTATCCTTAAATACTTGCAAAATCTTGCAAATTCAGATCAAGTTCACTGAATAGTTGTAGCTGGGAAAATTATTCCTCAAGGTGCCATGGGAAATTATCCACGTTTCCCCTTGTGCTCTAATAGCTAATGTATAAGATCCCTAACTAGAGATATCAGAGAAGTGATTGGTTTCTCTTTTCTGCTTGAGGGATCTTAAAACACATAGAATCATAGAATCATAGAATGGTTAGGGCTGGAAGGGACCTTCAAAGGTCATCTAGTCCAACCCCCCTGCAAGGAACAGGGATATCTCCAACTAGATCAGGTTGCTCAGGGCCTCGTCCAACCTGGCCTTGAACATCTCCAGAGATGGAGCATCCACCACCTCTCTGGGCAACCTGTTCCAGTGTTCTACAACTCTCATGGTAAAAAATTTTTTCCTAATATCCAATCTGAATCTACCTCCCTCTATTTTAAAACCATTACCTCTTGTCCTATCACAACAGGCCCTCCTGAACAGCCTCTCCCCATCTTTCTTGTAGGCCCCCTTGAGGTACTGGAAGACCGCTATAAGGTCACCCCGGAGCCTCCTCTTCTCCAGGCTGAACTCGTATCTCCTAAATAAAAATCCAGATAACTAGTTTGGAGAATTAATTTCTCTTTTTCTCAGTTATTGTTTGCACAGTCTAATGCTCCTTGTAGGAGGCACTGAGAGAACCAACCTCTTAGTGAATGCTATTGAGGATTTCAGGTAATTAATTCCTCTCATACAAGATGAAAGTAAAAGATTGTCCATATGAAAGGACAGATTTATAATGCAGGTGAAGAATATTAAGACTTCTGCCAAATCTAAAAGTGTATTCCCTTTTACGGATGAGAAGGTGGAGGTTATGACTGGTCAAGTTTTCAAAGAGTTTAGACACCCATGTAGTTTTACACACTCTAAGCCTTAGCTTGAAGGTGAATATAATCTCATTGTTCGTCTGTTTTAGACCACTTACACGCTTATAGATTCAGTATCATGGTGAAGAACTGGATAATACTTTGTTATCCATTATTTGGAGACTTGCAGTCTTACATTTTCAGTTTATGGACAATAGGCATCGAGAGTCTTAAGATCTGAACTGGGGTGACTTCTCCCTTTCTTCAGTATACAAGTTTCTGAAAAATGGCGCACATTTGACTGGAAGGATAGATGGTTGTGGAGAGCCATTAGTCCAGTGGTTAAGGCACGCTAAAAAAGGGGTATTAGCCCTATATATCTTCCTTATTTTTAGGGCTCTGAATTTCCGGTGTCATATTGTGAAACAGGTTGGTGACTATGGTACCTAAACACAGAGGGGCACAGTGATAAATTCTGTAGATACAATTTCTGATAATAAGGCACCAAGCTGCTGAATCCTACAAAGATGGCAGGATTCATTACAGGATACATAAATTTAGACATCTAATCATAGGTTTAAGACAGAGACTTGGCGTCTAACCTCCCCTTATAACCAATTTAATTCTAATCAATACAATCAGTGGAGTTTGGAGTACGTTTCAGTTCACCATCCAGGAGTCAATTTTAGTGGAATATAGTCAGGCTCTACAGACTGTATCAAACAGGACTAAATGATTAATAACAGCTTGGAAGACGAGGTTAGATATCTGGAAGTAGGCTCTGCAGTTGCGTACTGAGTGTTCCCACTGCTGCCTATGGAACTATGCTGTTGAACTGATGATAAATTATTTTGACTTTGGACACGAAGCATGAAAGGGGTTGAGGAGGGTCTCATTTTTTAACGACGATGTTTAAGTAACTCAATAATCCTTTCTCTTCACTTCTAAGTTAATTTGAGGATCTGCGTAAGAGTTTATTTTTTTTTAAAGTGACATTTAATTATTTAGCATATGAAATGTCAGACAAAACAATTTTGCCTCTGTTTTGAAAATGATTAAATACTACATTTTTCAGTGTTCCACTACAAAATGTATATTAATGTGCATTTTTTTAAAAAATGATTTAAGGAGAAACCATTTACAGTGATTCCCTAAAGTTGCTAAAAAGTAAATACTCAAAAGTTGACACATTTTGACATGATTACTGCAATTGTGTAGTGTTGCACAAATTATAAAGTTAATTACATTGTAAAAAATACTACAATGTCATAACGTAGCAATGCTATTTCTGTGCCGTTAAATTTTGTAATATTTTCATTGTTTTTCTAACTTTGGCCATTCGGCATGTTTCACTGTGTAGTTTATATATATTAATATTTAAGCGTTGGTGAAAAATTAAGGCAATCAAGTTCTGAAGTATAAATGTGAGAATTTCTTTTGCATATTTTGGAAAAAAATCAACTTGAGCTTGCTTTTTATTGGCACAGTGTTCACTTGGCAAGGAGGTTACTGCAGCTAGAAAAGCAAAACTCATTGCTTGTAAAAGATCTGGAACATCAGAAGGAACAAGTAACACAGATTTCACAAGAGGTAAATTACTGTTACAAAAAAATAAAATCTGTAGAGACTATAAACATTGCAGAACAGCTGTTCATAAAATGAAATATTTTCTAAACAGTGTTTATTATCTATTTGATGTCAAAAAACGGCCTCATAATTAACCAAAACGCTGTGTTAAACGTTTTCAAAGAAGTTTATATTGTATTTTGAAACGAAGATCAAAAGAGGGATTACTTTACAGGCTAAACAAGAATGTAAGCCAGACAGACAATGTTCTGATTTCTGAATAGAAGACCAGCTAGCCAAACTAGTTTGTTCTGTTTGATAGTTAATTGTTCAATGAATACCTCATTACTTTTTACACAGCTCTTCTCTTAAATCACTTTTGAAGATATTTCTGTAAATCTTTTTCTACATTGTTCAGGTCTTGAGTCTTTTGAAAATACAAATTTCAGGAATGTTTAACATATGCTGCTTTTTAAAAAAAACTAAAATTAATTTATTTTTGACTTTATTACAATGAGCTTAATTTAATGATCCTTTAAAATTCTATGTATAATACATGAAATCACATATTACATTGACATGGAGAACAAACACTAAACAAAACTCCACTTGAAATCTCCTAGAATTAGGGTGAACTGATTTTTTTAAATATTTTTAAGATTGTCTTCTAAGTTTCTCTTAGGAACTAAAGAACTTCTAGATTTACTGTTAGATATTGCCACCATATGGAATTTCTAGGCTGACTGTTCCAGGAATTTGGTTAACAATTTGATTTTTAAAGTCATGGTAACTATGAATTAGGATAAGTACACCAAAGTACTTCACAGTGCAAATTCTGTATTTTCTAATATTCTAAAATTACCTGTATTTTATCTATTTATATGTGTATATATATGATTATATGTATTATTTCAATGAAAGCTATATGAACAGTGAAGTTTTTGTCCAGGACTTTTTAACCAACACTATAATTTATTATGGATTTGTCTTAGGTATATCCTAGTAATTTGTATTTGACTAAAACATATTTTTTAAATCCTGACTTGAAGATATCAGATTTGTGAATCCAATGTTATCCTTGCTATGTTTCTTTATCACTGTTCTTGCACTATCGTTAATAAAATCTGTGCTTAATTTACCACTTAAATCTGTCTTGTTTCTACTTCAGTACATTTCTTCTTACCCACAGTGGTTTTATGTTTGCTTCTACATCACTTATGAAAGATTCAGTGACCTCAGTTCAAATTCCTGCAAAATTCCACTAAACATCTTCACCTCATTTTTATTCTCCCATGAGATGTCATGTTGCCTTTTCTTGATCTTTTATCATATAGTTGTGTAGTTTAAATCAGAATGTCATGCAGTAGGAAGTTAAATGTCTTGCAGATAGCCAATACACAACTACTAAACCTACTAACATCAAACTCCTAAGGTTAAATAAAGTCTTTTAAGATCTGCTTGCTATTAGACTCATGTCTGGCATTCAGGCCTGAATGCTTCATCAAATTTCTTCCTCTTTTTTAAAAAAAAAAAAATTGCATATGAGTTAAGGCCATTTTCTTCAATAACAATTACTTAAGCCATTCTGCTTGCCATCCTTCAATACGTGCAGAAAGAGTTTACACTTGTTATTAATGGACTGGAAAATAGTTCATCATTCTCATGTTATACAAACTGATCATCTGACTTCCTTTCAAACAGAGGGAAAAAAATTTTATTGAAAATTTCTGTATTTTCTTCACCGTTCTATGCAGTTTTACCGTGTCTCTGACATAATGGGTTGTACTATTTCTAAGATTTATTTGCTCCCTTTTTTTTCATTCTAGGAGTTCTATGTCTGCTGGTATCAACTTTTCCCTTGAAGTTTTAGCTCCTCTTGTAAATTTTCTATATTTCATACTTATACTGATTGCTATCTATTATCTTTCTTTATATACTTAAAGTTCTTAAACTTCCGTTTGTTCTCTACTGCATCCCCTGAGCAAAGATAGATTTTTACTCCAAGCTATCATCTTTCTTTGTTCATATTTTTTTTTTTTTTAAAGAGCAAAACAGAGATCCTGTAGACTACAGCATGCTCATGTAGCCCATTATTATTGTTTTGATTGACAGTTTATTCAGTTATGTAGATGAAATCTAGAACATGGATTAAATCGTAGAATCATAGAATGGTTTGAGTTGGAAGGGACCTTTAAAGGTCATCTAGTCTAAGTTCCCTGCAGTGAGCAGGGACATCTTCAACTAGATCAGGTTGCTCAGAGCCCCGTCCAACCTGATCTTGAATGTTTCCAGGAATGGGGTATCTACCACCTCTCCGGGCAACCTGTTCCAGTGTTTCACCACCCTCATTGTAAAAACTTTCTTTCTTATATGTAGTCTAAATTTACCCTCTTTTAGTTTAAGATCATTACCCCTTGCCCTATTGCAACAGACCCTGCTAAAAAGTTTGTCCCCATTGTTCTTATAAGCCCTCTTTAAGTACTGAAAAGCTTCAACAAGATCTCTCCAGAGCTTTCTCTTCTCCAGGCTGAACAACTCCAACTCTCTCAGCCTTTCTTCATAGAAGAGGTGTTACATCTGTCTGATCATTTTTATGGCCCTCCTCTGGACCTGCTCCAACAGATCTATGTCTTTCCTGTGCTGAGGATCGCAGAGCTGGATGCAATACTCCAGGTGAGGTCTCATCAGAGCAGAGTAAAGGGACATAATCACCTCCCTCGACCTGCTGGCCATGCTTCTTTTGATGCAGCCCAAGATACAGTTGGAATTCTGGCCTGTGAGTGCACGTTGCCGGCTTATGTCCAGCATTTTATCCATCAGTACCTTCAAGTCCTTCTCCACAGAACTGCTCTCAATCCCTTCATTTCCAAGCCTGCACTTGTGCTTAGGATTGCCCCCACCCATGTGCAGGACTTTGCACTTGGCCTTGTTGAACCTCACGAGATTCGCATCAGCCCACTTCTTGAGCTCGTCCAGGTCCCTCTGGATTGCATCCCATCCCTCAGTCATGTCAACTGCACCAGTCAGCTTAGTGTCATCTGCAAACTTGCTGAGGGTGCACTCAATCCCACTCTCTAGGTCACTGATGAAGATATTAAACTGTACCGGTCCCTATACAGACCCCTGAGGGACCCCACTTGTCACAAGTCTCCATCTGGACATTGAGGCATTGACTGCTACCCTCTGGATATGACCATGCAGCCAATTCCTCGTCCACTCATCAAATCCATATCTCTCCAGTTTAGAGAGAAGGATGTTGTGGAGGATCGTGTCAAAGGCTTTATAGAAGTCCAGATAGATGACATCCATAGCTCTTCCCTTGTCCACTGATGTAGTCACTCCATCATAGAAGGCCACTAGGTTGGTCAGGCAAGTCTTGCCCTTGGTGAAGCCATGCTGGCTGTCTCAAATCACCTCTCTGTCCTCCATGTGTCTTAGCATAGCTTCTAGGAGGATCCTTTCCATGATCTTCCTAGGCACAGAAGTGAGGCTGACAGGTCAGTAGTTCCCAGGGTCCTCCTTCCTATCCTTTTTAAAAATGGTTGCAATATTTCCCTTTTCCCAGTCACCAGGGACTTCGTCTGACTGCTGTGACTTTTCAAATGTCATCGAGAGTGGCTTGGCAACTACATCAGCAATTCCCTCTGGACTCTGGGATGCATCTCGTCAGGTCCCATAGGCTTATGTATGTTGAGGTTCCTCAGGTGGTCATGAACTTGATCTTCTCTTACAGTGGGAGAGACTTTGCTCCTCCAGTCCCCATCTTGTGTTGCATCCACTCAAGTGGTGTGAGAACAGAGGTCGCTAGTGAATTATGAGGCAAAAAAGTTGATGAAAGTTGATGTCAAAGTGATTGGACCAACTTTTCTTTTGAACTTGGATTAAATACTGGTATTTCACTGCAGTATTTATGATACAACTCTTTTTTTAAGCTCTTTAAAGGAAGGAGGAAAAGAAAAAGATTGCAGTAACTACAATGGATGCTCTTTCTAAGATTCTTTTTTTGGACTGTCCTCAACCAACTGCTGTTGAATTTTACAAAAAGGAATCATATTGATCTTCTGGCAAAGTCTAGCATTACCAAGAGGAAAATATTGACCTCATTATTTCATTCATTTGGTGGAAGTCTGATATAATGTGCCTGCTTGGAAGTTAGAACCCTATGGAAAAGCTCAGCTGCTGAAAAAAACTTAGTCTTCAGTTAGTGCCATTATAGTTTGTCAGGCTTTATTTAACTGCAGGATCCCATACATTTTCAGGTCTGTGATACAGCCTTAGAAAAGAATTTTCCCTTTAAGTTGTCTTTCTGTTGCTTTGTAGCAGTGACCTGCAATGTTAAAGTAGGTATTGAGACTCTTTCATACTACAGAAGGTTTGTTGACCGTGTCTAGGACAAACAGAATAAAGGAATTCTCATTACCTGATCCAAGAAAGATCCTCAGCTAGTGATAATCAGTTTATTGCCTCTGCAACTCACTTTGTTACTCTCAGTTTAAGTAACTGGAAGGATACATATCAGCTTCCACAAAGCAGTGATCTGCAATTAGTACATGTAGTGTCCAGTGTAAATTTTGGAGTGAATTCACTTTGCAGAGGTTTTGGACAACAGCGCCAAAACTGATGGATAGACGATCTCTTGTGTCTAGAAGGCTAATATGGTCTTTGGGAGACTTAAAAAGCATATACTGAATCATTATACCATAAAAGTGATATCATAAATAAAGAAATTTACTAAGCTGATATGTTTGGCTTGCTGCTGAATGACTTTTTCGAGCCTTCATCAAGACGTTGTATTTGTGCTTTTCATGTGCCTCAATTGAAACATTTTCACCAAAAGCAGGTTTACATTTCGCTCTGAAAGAGAGTATAGGTTAAGCTGAACAATGATTAAATCCTTCAGCTTGATAGAGATGTCCATTGAGGAATAAATAATAAATGTCCAATTGCAAGGTATTAGATTTATTGCTTAAAAGAATGGCACAGAAATACTTAAGTAAATCTTGTACATTAAGGCAGAAAGAAATCAAAGTTGCTTACATAAATAATGCTTTTGCTCAAGGATAATGCTTAATTTAGATACATGTGTCTATAATATTAAAATTGATCTATTAAATGCATTTAATGCTTAATTGGTTACAGTTTAATGACAACCTCTTTTAAATTTATAGAATCAAACAGGCAGCAAAGCACCACCATGAAGAGAGAAGGGATAGCCTTTTTTCCTAACAGCAGCATGCCTTTTAGCTGGTAAAGTTAGCAAGTTAACAGATAACTTAGCAGCATCAAACAAAGCTTACACCACCTCACTTGTCCTTTCCAACTGAAGTACTTTCGTTCTTACTAGTGAGAACAATGAGGAGCATCACACTGTGATGACAGCATCCTTTGAAAGTTCTTAGGCTATCAAGAACAGGATTCCAAACAAGATCAGTTGGATTAATTTTCTCCTATAATGGCAGCCTCAAAGTTTTATAGAGTAATTTTTAGACCATGCTAGAGATTAGTACTCCATGTCTTAGAATTACCTGTTTGTCATGTAAAGACTCTTTTTGTTGTCTTCCTGAAAGATATCTTTTTTGATAGCTTGTACTCTTAGAAAAATAATAGCTTTTTTAATTACCTATCAGTTTATTGAAGATAATTAGTTTCTTCAAGAACATGGTTGCCTCTATTTATCACTTCTCTGCAATAAACTTGAAATTTCTCTGTGGACTAGAATAGGTATTTCCTGATGGAACTAATGTATTTAAATAATACTTAAGGATTTGCATTAATTTGAAAAAGTGTAGTGTTATTGTTTCTCATTTCACTTTTTAAGACATGAGGTGGCGTTAACTCTCCTTTTAGTAAGGCCAGTAAGGTGAGCAGCAAACTTTTGTCTCTGTTCTGTTTTTTAATAAATGTGAACCATTACATTATAAGTTCTTTGCATATTTGACAGAGTAGAGGGGGCAGAACTAAAACTGCAATAAGAATATAATCAAATCAGAGAAAGAAGGAAACACAGTCTCATGTTTTGAAAATTGTGAATAGGAGAAAAATCTGATTTTAAGAAAGTCCTGAAATATTATTTAAATAGACTAGTTCTATAGGAAAGGGGGGGGGGGGGGGTGTTACCTGCTTGTTTGGAACAACACAAAATAGGACAACTGGCTTCTGAGTCTGATTTGGTAAATGAAGATTGTTTAATCTATTGAGAAATTTTATGAACTAATGGGAAAGCTTAACCATTTTCCATTTAATTCATTCCATTAGACCTGTATCTAAACTTTAAAAGATTTTGATTTCTTTTTCAAAGAATCTAGTTGGTATTCTTGACTCATATGTACACCAGCTGCTGAAGCTGCTAAATCTTGATGTGTGATCTTAATTCTGTACATACTTTAGGGAATGATCTTGTTATATTGCTCAAGATGCAAGCCATGTCATGCAAGCTTTTAGACCTAGTGATCCTAATTTGTTCAGGGAATAGGGCTAGAAAGGTTTGTTTTCTACTTATCTGTATGACAGTCATTTTGTACTACTCTTGTAAACATCCTGTTGGATTTCACTGTTCATATACAGTTATTGATTAGAGGAAAGGGGACTTTTATTCCATTATTACCCTTTCTTTATTTAGATTTGATTTCCGAGCGGAAAATTCCATTGTAATAGTACACTGTTTTAGAAAAGTCACTTGTGGTGGATAAGGTGAAGAAACATAGGCCTTGTCTATACTAATTTTTTTCATCAATGGAAGCTGTTACATTAAAACTCTTCAAAAGGCAGATGAGGGAAGTGTAGAGAGCAGTAGCATGATTGCAGTGAAAATATCGTACAATCAGAGTAGAAAAGTGAG
Organism: Tauraco erythrolophus; assembly: GCF_009769465.1. NCBI lineage: Eukaryota > Metazoa > Chordata > Aves > Musophagiformes > Musophagidae > Tauraco > Tauraco erythrolophus. The sequence goes on along the minus strand of NC_141465.1, from coordinate 90,544,351 downwards.
AGGATAATGTACTAGATAGTAATTCTAGGGTAGTTTGGGGTTTTTTTGTGAAATAACAGGTTTGTGTTTTATATTATTATGCAATTAGTAATAATCAATAATATCCAATAGTAATTCAATAATAATCAAGTAATTGTGCTTTATAAATTATAAAATTTATAGTAGTAATATTTCTTTTTTTGGCAGCTTGACAGAGCAAATTCTTTGTTGAATCAAGTACAACAGCCATACAAATACCTCATTGAAACTGTGCAACAGAGAGATTCTCAAATAAGTCTACAGAAAGAACGTATTGCACAACTTGAAAAAGACATCAGGTAATTAAAATCACTGGGTTTTATTTTAAACTGAAAATAAAATCACTTACATGTTTATCATTAGAAAACAATTATGTGATTGGCCATAAAGCAGGAGATGTTGACACTCCATCATTGAGTAAGCCCAGTCTTCATGCTGGAACTCGTATCATCTGTGATTTCTCTCATACTATCAGAAAAATAGGAAATAGGTTTGGAAAAGCAGCAATGACAGGTTTAAAGTGAGTTTGGAGTTGAGAAGAGCTCTCATGAAGTAGAGGAAAGTTCAGAAGAGTAAAAAGAAAGAATGACACACCAGATATACAAAAGTAAAAACAAAGAAATAAAATCAGAGGAAAAATCATAGACTAGTCCACCAGTAAAGGGTATTTCGGGCATAACTCGAGCAGCCTTCCTCTAGAGGAGACTCTCTGATTTGCTGTTATATCCAGCTGTCAGAACTCTTTGACCTCTGAGCACCTTCCCACCATCATGCAGCTTTATAAACTATGTTTAACATCTGTTTCCCAAATAAGCTGTTACAAAATACTCTGCCCCTCGATTTTCAAGAAACCTTGATAGCTGAGTTCCACTGCACTGTGGAAGAATTCACATTTTAACTATTAAGTGCTTATGTGGTATCTTGGTTTAGGAAGTGCATACAGTGACAATTATGAAGCATTAATGTGATTGTGTTATGAAGCAATTACATGAAAAATACAGTTTTTTCCAGCAAATCTGCTGAAGCAATGAAAATAGAAAAAGTAGGACTCACTGTAGCTGCTTTATCCTACATACTATCTTACATACGTATCTATTCAGAGTGTTTTGATGATTTGGGATAGTATTTGTTATGCCTTGATGAATACCTGAAAATGCTTATTATCCAAGTAAATTTATACAGAAATCAATACATTTATAAATAAACTGAAATATTGATTCATACTTCCTGACAAGATATATTTCACTGGGCTTAACTTTGATTCAGTAAGAATAGATCTTTTTTTTATTTCAGTCAAGTGTTTTTAATATTTTCAAATTAAATTTTCAGTTTATGGTAATATGAAAACTTCTTTTGTTATTCTCATAGTAGTCTAAAAGTCTCTCAAAAGACAGAAAAAAATGGCAGTAGATAGGTGAGGTCATTTCTGAAAATGTATGTTTCATGCCTTTGAAATGTGTAAGAACTTAAATGCGTTATTGGCATTGATTCTCTTGAGTTTTTATGGCTCATTACAAATAATCTGTATGCCCAGATATTCTTCCTAAACTTAGCCTGCAAATTAAGACACCTAAATTAGGAACTTAGTCATGTCAGCTTTCCTCAGTGGTTCATAGAGGAAGTGGCATCTCCAAAAAGCAATTCAGATTTTGGATGGAGTGAGTCATTTGCTAGAGATGCCTGTTACTTTCTATTAACTATAAAGGGAATTTTTGGCATCTTAAAGTGCCTGAGGTTAAGGAAGAAAATGGATCTGTACCACAGTGAGAGCATTCAAGGCAAACATACCAGCAGTGGTCTACTGTGGTGAGCTCGGGTGTGCTCACCACTAGTCCATGTTTCTGTAAATGAAAGTGTGGTCTGACAAAAAAATATTTTTAACCTCAATGGTTTTGCAGCAAAAAAGTAGCACTTACTATGCACATCAAATGTTTTGGCAAGAAGTTTTTTTCTGGTAGTTTCCAATATTCCTTGTAAAATAAAAATAACTTTTATTCCCTTATCACAATTTTGCCTCCACTTTGCCATAGTTTCATAGGCCAGTGAAATTCTTGGAAACAGCCTAATGTCTTAGTGCTTTTGGTACATATCAGTAGTCCCTAATTTTGCTATTCATGACTCCACATTTAAAACAAATGTCCTGAATTGCTGTCTTGATATTCCGTGGAGCCCAGGAGAAATCATAATCTGGTATAAAATCGATAATGTTGACCCTTTACTTTCCCGTAAGTGAGGGGAAAGTTAGAAGAAGGGATTTCTAACCAGAGAACCATTATCTTCCAGCAGTCTTTTGTCATGAGGATAGCCTTTTGGAATGTGCTGATGACAGTTTTAAATTAAAATATCCTTTAGGTGATTTCAGGTTACTTTGTGGACCAGTCTAGCTCCCAGCTATTCCAGAACTGAATCAGAATGGGATTTAAGTAAATTAATGATAATCCCTAACAAATATATGCCAAGCAAAGCTCTACGGGATCGAAAGATTTAGACCACTATTCCTATCTGTCTGCCTTAGTTTATTAAACAGCATTTTGTTGGTTTGTGTGTGGAATGTTTTTGAGAGGATGAGTTCAGAGAATTAATGCTCCTCAAGGAGGGCCCTAAATTCTGCAGATAGTGTTGGTGCTATTAGAAAAGTAACAGGGAAATACAAAACATGGTTATGAAGCCTGGTTTCTCTGTATCTCAGAGAAGGGAGTAAGATAATATTTGTAAAGCCATTTCAAAATTAAATTATTTTTTCAACCATTACCTATAATTAAAAGTTAATACTGCAGTTCTGCAGTAGCCTTTTTAAGTTTAGGTTTAATTCATGCTACAGTTACACAAAGTACATTATTATTTTTTAAAATTTTACATATAATACATGTATTAGTTTTATTTCTAGAAGGCAATTCACGAGTACCAACTAACAGAAAAATAATATTCAAATTCTTGTTTTCAGACAGCCTTTGAAAAATATCAGTGACTTTTTTGAATATATTTTTTTTAAAATCTCATATCGGAATTCCAGATTGTAGTCAAATTAACATAATGTTGATATACCTGCACCTTGACAATCAAGACTGAATACTTAGTTTTATCCTCACAGCTACCCTATGCTTGATCATGCTTTTTTTTCCTTCGTGTTTAGTGTGCAGAATCTATGGTGGAGGAGTGTTCTTTCTGAATATTTTTTATCTCATCTGCCCATCAAGAGAGATGGTTCTGCATTATGTAAATCGTGGATTCCCTAAGTAGAGCAGTCACATCTGTGTTGTCAGTGCCGGTGTTCTCTATCACCTCTCACTTAACTTGAATGTGGAAGGATCAGCAAGGACTAATTTGCAAGTGAATGTACTTTTTTTAGATTTAATCCATAATTGGCTTCTGTGTACAGTGATGACGGCCAATAATCTTTTTAGAACATACTCCTAGGGTGGTTAGGTTCCAGCATATTTCCCAGGATGATGAGTCAGTACTTTCTTGCAATCTTATAAATGTTTTGCAGCAGCCTGCAGTGCTTTGCATTTCCTTGTCTATTGAGAAGGCTGTTGGTTGCAACTAGATGAGGTTTTGATTGTGTGATGAAATAGACAGTCTTGATGAAATCAGCACAAGAGGAAGGCAACTATGAGGAAGGCTATCTATGACAGCAATCTCCTTAGTTTGGGCTGTGGGTGTTCTTGTGCCATATTTTTACCGACTGTTTGCACAATGGTCTAAAGTGACTTGTTATGTTGTCCCTTGACAGGCAACAGATGTGTTCAGGGTTCTTCACACTTCATCATTTTATTAAAGTGTCATTTCTGACAGGAGCTATTTCCAAAGAGGAGTGGGACAGATTCAGGCAGATCATTTTGATAACAATACTCTTGAAAAGTCCTGCAGATTCATCTAAGTTTCCTTCCAATGTGGTCTTCAAAGTTCACTTTAGGCAGAGCAGCTTACGTGCCTTCATCCTTAAGCATCATACCTCTAGAGCTAAGGCTCTTTCAGACACTCCGTTATCAAAATGTATTCCCCACTTGGAAGAGCTGTTCAAATAGCACTGAAGGTTGCTTGTGGTAATAGCTGTAAAACTGAATCATAGAAAGGTCCCTTCCAACCCCCCTGCCATGGGCAAGGACATCTTCCACTAGATTAGGTTGCTCTAAGTCCCATCCAATCTCACCTGGAAAAGAGAGAAATAGTCAAAATAGGTACCAAACTGAATCAGGGCCTTTAAGTAGTATATTCCACCAAAGCTGGAGCTATTTTCATGGCTTGCTGAGAAGTGTGTCTGTTCAGGACATCTTTTGCAGAGCTCTGTAGATCTTTAGCCATGCCTTCACTAAGAACTGCAAGAGCTATTGTGGTTGGGGTAAATGCTTAGCTGAGCAGCTGTCATTGCTGCTAGTTATTTGCATGAGCAACTTAGGGACCCAGCTCTAGGTTATTACAGGTGTGTGACATCACTACTTAGATTCAAGTGTGAAGGCACAAGTGTATTATCACTCAAGGATAAAAGGAGAGGTTGTTTAGGGGTAATCGAAGCTCTGTCAGATGTTGCCCACGCTCCTTCCCATCCCCTTAGAGTTCTCCTAGGCAGGCCACGGGCTGCGCTGGCACTTGGCCATGGGGAGAACCGAGGTGGCCCTGGGAGCAGGACACCTCATGTGCTTGTGCGCTGAGCAGATATGCTCAGCAGATCACCTGCAGATACGCTTCGAATACAAAACCTGTGGTCTTGAGTGACGGGACATTCACAGCGTAAATTTATAGGTGGTCTGCATATCTCAAAATATTCTGTTAAGTAACCTCTTATGTTAGTCCACATAGCACTCTCATGAATAAAAGAAAATAGTGATGGTTAATAAGAGCAGTGGTATGTATGAGGATGACTTCTTCCTATTATAGAGAGATCTCTCTAGCATACGCCTCTTTAACCAGAAATGAAAACACCACATTTAGCACTTCTTTTGAAAAGAAATGCCTTGTAACTTTGTCATGCTGTGGGAAAACAAATGCCTGAATTTCATTCTTATGTGCGTAGTGAAGTAATTGTAGTTTTAGTACATAATTTTCTGCTAAAAAAAAAATCTAGGTTTATAAATAACTGGAGACATTGAACAGGACTTCATTCATAAAGAGAGGTTATTTATTTTAAATGCAGTTACTCAAATTTCTCAGTACCAATGACTGGTTTTAAAAGTGGTTGGCTTACCCAAAAGCACTCCTCAAAAGCCTAACTGTGTGGCAAATCTAGAAGCAGTACAAGGATTTTTCTCATTAAGAAGCTATGTACTGAAAGGTTTCTTACCTAAATATTTTGGGTTCTCTAATTGCCATCCAAACATTATAAAGCTCAGCATAGAGTGTTAGCTGAGCTTTTCCCATTGCAGAATGGGCAATGAGCTTTTTATGAGAACATTATCATTCTGTGAAATATGCATCATCTATTCAAACACTACTGCAATTTACCCGAGAAGTGCTCAAAAAAAAATTGTAGAAATATACTTCTTTTTCTACAAATGAATGTATTTTGACCTATATAACAACTTTTTAAAAGTTATTTGGTTGTTGTTTTTTTTTTACAATTTAAAAAAGTAATTCTTTCTTCCAATTTGGACACTACACAGACAAGTACTTAAGCTACCTAAAGCACCCTACTTGAAATCATTAAGCAATAATCTCCTAAGTGTCTTTAAAAATCTGATCTGTGATTATTTAGCTGTGCAATGAGAGATCACAGATTTTTCTTGTATTCTGTCTTCTAAAGAACTTGTATTGGCAGAATTTTTTTATACCTCCCTTTCTAACTACGTATGTTAGTCCCCATTCTCCAGAAAAATCAAGTCAACTAAAATTGTCTTACGATACCCAAACTACCTTTAGATCCGGAGGAAAGCAAACCAAAACAAGCCAGTGGTTGCTATGAGCAACGTGCATGTATATGACAAGCCTATTCCATGCTAAGTCCTGCGTTCCTGGTACCTGGATTCATACCTGACTAGGTTTTGAAAGCATGATGGAATGAGACCGAATCTTCTTCCAGACATTCTGGTTTCTTCTGGAAAGCCAGGCACGCAGAAAATGCAGGACCTGCACTGCTCTTGAGTTAATTCTCCAACCTGGACTTTTGGGGCTATGGTTATATGATGTATCACAAAGAGCACCTTCTCCACGCTCATGATGGAGCAGTCAGTGACCAGGACTGTGAAGCACAGCATGGACTACACTTGCTCTGCAGTGTAACAACAGCCATTTATGTTGTTAAATAACTCCAAGGATATTAGATCATTTCAACACAGTCTATTTCAAGTGTTCACGTTTTCACCCCAAGAACAAGTCATTGGAAGATTTCTCTTAATGTTGTTTAGTACTCTGGTACTTTAATATATCTCTGTATCATGAAAATTTAAAAGTATAGTTAGTTAAAGATGGTCAGGAAGATCCTGTCTCTTCAGGTGAAAGTTATAATCCTTGAGCTGAGGTGCGAGAAGCTGGTTTGTCTAGACTTATAGGTTGTGATTTCAGAATTACAGCAAGACAGTTTAGGCACTCCCTCTCCAAATGGAACAGTCTCATCCTTACCTTCCGCTCTACATGGTAAATCAAGTTGTTTTGGTGATCCACGTGAAAAATAACCTTTAAAAAGACTCCAGCTTCCATCTAGGTCAGTGTAGTGACCTACACAGGTGGTCACAAATTTCCAGTCCTGACACAAATTGCGGGTACCAGTAGGTGGTTAGGGAAGGATGATCTTTCAGCAGCAGTTTTCACTTAAGTCAGCTGAAATGAACTGTAAAGCTGCTCTCTGATTTGTTACACTGCCAATTAAAATTGGATTAGTTTAAACTACTTTGATGGAAGTGTAGTGTAGATTAAAGCATGAACTTCATTGACTGCTGATATCCAAGATGATGGTTCAGAATGTTTTCTTAACTAGGACTGAACTGGTTAGTCTTTTCCCAAAATTGAACTTTTGAAGGTATTTCTGCTTTACTGGGTCATTACAGGTGTAAATTTGTTAACGTGGTGTCTGGTAACTCTACTTTCTCACTCTGTTAAATGTATATATGCCTCTTCTCAGTAGTCTTTCAGAAGTATATGAATTATTTCCTTCTATCTGCAATGATTAAAAAGCAGAACTACTGCAAAACTACTAAATCAGAAGTCTGCACGTGCTTTGATAATTGTATATTTATATGTATGACAGACACATATCAAGTGATACTGAATGATGTAGCAATATAATTCCTGTATTTGACCATATACAAAGAAAATTAGAGCTACTCCACATGGATCAGTCATGTCGTTTTGTTTCAGAACGTGTAACTAGAATAGGTTCTGTTCCGTAAATGAAACTCAACCTTGAACATGAACGTCTGGTTTAGTCATAAACACTGATGTTTATGGTTATTCAGTACACTATTTAAGGCATAAAGGAACTTTTATTATTGCTACTCTAATAAGTTTGTGAGTCATTTTCTAAAATGATTGGTTTATGCTGTTAGGAAGTACAGAAATCCAAGAAAAACTGACATATCAGTAAGTTGCAACACATGAACTCAGGAAAAAAAATAGCACAGCAATTTCATCATGATTAAAAATGTCACCAAAAATAAAACTCTTGAAAATACTAAAATATCTTTGTAGTTTTTCATAAATGTTACCACTTTCCTTTTAAATAACTTAGACAACTAAGCAATTTAGCTGAAGCATACATTTTTTCTGAGAATTAATGAATGCCTAGAAGGACAGTTATAATTTACAGTACAGAGCTTGCAAGAAACTGCCAGAAAATCTCCAGGGCAAAGGATGATGTTGCTTATTTGAAACAAGCAGATGATACAGAGCCAATTAAAGAAAAGGTTGATTTATTTTGTTGATCATTTCTGGATTAAATACTGTGAATATTAAATAATTTGTGTTTGCAACATATCTAATTGCTGCATTCTATTTATAAAATTTTAATACATTTACTTTTGAACTCCTGACCTGTACTTATTACTACATGTTTGCTCTCCATATGCAGAATTGCATTTTATATAGCTGCTGATTTATGTCGTAGTTCATATTGTACAACCTATTTAGTTAAGTCATGATAATGGCATATATAACATTGATCTTTCAAGAAAATCTCTATGGCCGTTTTAACAAACTAGATTATAAACCGGCATTATGTATGCACTAATCTGAAGTTTATTGTTGGAAACTGATGTTGGGGCTAAATATGAAAATACATTTAATTATATTAGAATTGCTGCCTAGAATCGGAAAATGTAGGCGAAACATTTCAAATGCCCATATTCTTTAACTATGAAAACAAAGAACAATTAAAGTTAAACTTGGTGCAATAAAAGCATGCCTTCATGCTTTTCGGTTCACAAGAGTAACTTGATCCCATGCATTCTCCCGAAATATAAAATAAAAAATGGCAAAAATAAATTTACAGTTTCTGCAGAAACTACACAGCTAAAAGGGAGAGCTGAATGTTGTTCTTCCTTGTATTTGTTATTTTCAAAATTCTAAATACAGTATTATCAAAGGAGGTGATATTGAGAGAACAGTGTGTGCTGCTACTAGTGATGCATACAACAAAGAAATCCACATTTTGATATAGAAGTGTAGGTATAAGGAGCCTTACTTTACTTATAAAATGAGCTCATTTCACCTAGAAGAAACCAAGAGATAATAATAGAAGATTCTGATAATTTAAATTACCTTTCAGAAAATCAAAAAAAAGCCCCATATTTTATGAAGATTTTGAATAGTATTGCTGTTAGACTAAAATAAGATTTTGTATGTATCAGTGCATTCAGGCCCATTTATAAAAATTCCAATGCTTGAACATAGAGAAGGATCCTTTGATACAGTTACTTGAGCAGATTTTCATTGTTGCCAGTATTTAGCTTTAGAAAATGCATGTTTCAGCCAGCATACAAGATTAAAAGTGATTATCTGTTGCTATTACTGCATTTCCTATCCTCTTTCTACCAGTCTTTTAAATAAAGACAAGACAGCTTTGCTTCGTGTCAAGAATCAAATGGCAGCAGATTTGGAAAGACTTCTAAATCATCGTGAGGTAATCTTCGTGTTTTAACATTACTACTATAAGTATGTTTTCTCTCTCCTTACCCTTAAACCATGGGGAAAAAAAAAAGATTGGTTTAGTTTGGTTTGATTTGTTGAGGGTTTTTTTGTCTGTGTCATTTACAGAAACACAAGTGATGGTGTGTGTCAGGCATCCAGGAGGCTCTCAGTTGTACAGAGTTGCTAAATTAAAATCATAGAATCATAGAGTGGTTCGGGTTGGAAGGGACCTTAAAGATCATCTAGTTCCAACCCCCCTGCCATGGACAGGGAAGCCCTCCACTACACCAGGTTGCCCAAAGCCTCGTCTAACCTGGCCTTGAACACTGCCAGGGATGGGGCATCCACAACTTCTCTGGGCAACCTGTTCCACTGCCTCACCACCCTCAATGTAAAAAATTTCTTCCTTATATCTAATTGAAATCTCCCCTCTTTCAGTTTAACGCCATTGCCCCTTGTCCTATCGGTACACACCCTTGTAAAAAGTCCCTCTCCAGCTTTCCTGTAGGCCCCCTTTAGGTACTGGAAAGCTGCTATAAGATCACCCCGGAGCCTTCTCTTCAGGCTGAACAGCCCCAACTCTCTCAGCCTGTCTTCATAGCAGAGGTGCTCCAGCCCTCAGATCATCTTCGTGGCCCTCCTTTGGACTCGTTCCAGTAGCTCCATGTCCAGTAGCTCCATGTCCAGTAGCTCCATGTCTATGTTGGGGACTCCAGAGCTGAACACAGTATTCTAGGTGGGGTCTCACGAGAGCTGAGTAGAGGGGCAGAATCACTTCCCTCGACCTGCTGGCCACACTCCTTTTGATGCAGCCCAGGATACGGTTGGCTTTCTGATCTGCCAGCGCACATTGCCGGCTCATGTTGAGTTTCTCATCCACCAGCACTCCCAAGTCCTTTTCCTCCGTGCTGCTCTCAATCCATTCTCTGCCCAGCCAGTACTTGTGCTTGGGATTGCCCCAACCCACGTGCAGGACCTTGCACTTGGCCTTGTTGAACTTGATGAGGTTCACACAGGCCTCTCTGTTGACTTAGTCTCACTGTTCTTTCTTTTCTTATGCGTACAACAGACTTGCCTTGCAAACTATTTAGCGTTGACAAGGATTTGACAAGTATTTAGATAAAGGTGATGAAGTCGATACTCATATAATCTTCAAGGCCTGCATGTGCCACAGTATGCCCCCGGATCTCTCCCCACTCCCTAATCGTTGAGACCAAAAACCTGGACAAAACATTGTGCAATTCATTTCCAGTACACACATCTGAGTTTCTTTTCAGCTCCAAAATAGGATGTGGGAGAGGAAACAGGAGGAAGTCACTCAGGTTTCATTCAGACAAGAGTCAGGGTACTTCTCTGTGTACTCACCTAAGTTTCATCCAAGCAAGTAGTCAAGAGTGTTTCTCAAATACGCTTTCAGATCTAAAAGTATGTAATGTCTTGCCATTTAGACATAAATGCTCTATAAGGCTTTTGTCCAGATTTCTCTCTAAACAATCTTAAGAAATCAACATGTTATGGAGCATGAGAGAAATTATTTCTGCAGATTAGTTATCTGAAACAAAAAATAGAAATAAAGGAAGTTTACTGAAGGAGTCCCATACACAAATTATCTGAAAAAGGGCGAATAGTAATATGGAAAGTTCACTGAAGCTACAGAATACTGAAGGTATAAACCCAAAAGCTGACCACGAGCAGCTATTAAATGATCTTCCAGAGCTGATGAATGATTTGGCAAGGATTTGCAGAGAAAATGCAACATCAATGAATCAAAAGTTATGAATGTGAGGAAAAACAACACAAGTTATATATACACAGTGCTGGGATCTAAATAGCCAGTTACCTGTTCAGAAAGATCATCATAGAGTCATTATATCAATAGTTCTCTGAAAATACTGTTTCAATTCTCTGACCGGGAGGAAAGGAGAAGATAGGGAGATTCCTTTTAAGGAATCCGCAACTCCCCTAGATTATCCTGTCTGAGATTGCAATATCACTCATTCTAATATCATTATTTCCATAGAAACCTAACTATTCATGCACCTCTTGAAGTCCTTTCACTCCACCTCCAAAACTATTCTTCTCCATCTCCTTTCCTTGCTATTCCCTCAGAGTCCCTTCTTAGATCAGCAAACAAAACACCATGTCATGAATTAGTCCAAACTAGTTTTTCTGCTACCAGTTACAAAACCATTTTTTGTTAGAACCGGACCAAAACAATTTCGCTGTTTTGTGACAGCTGAGTCTAAGTGAGCCTCAAGTGAAAACTGTACTAATTCTGTTCCTGAGTGCAGATCTCAAAAGTGAAACAATGACCTTAAACAAAAGTAAAAAGGAAACAATTCTTAAGTTGTTTTCTTTCTGTGCTGAATCACGCTGAGTGTTTGTCTGATGCAATTTCCTCCTAGAACAGTTTTTACATTTAATTCTTTGAATTGATTGCAGTGCTTGTGAAGTTCCATGCATAGAGATCGAAATAGTGTCATTACAGAAGAGAGTAATTGAACATGCTTCCTTATAGCAACCCGTAGGTGTCATTGGCCTTGCAGGATCATCTGTGCACCGGAAGTAATCATTCAATAGCTCTTATTTCTGATGCCTGTATCCACATCGTATATTTAAATTTGAAATTCAAGTCTGAGACTAAGGCAAATATTTAGGTTAGGTTATATTTGGATTTGCTTTTTTCTTTTTTTTTTTTTTTGTGATTTTTTGTTCATATGAAACCCACTGCTCCCTATTAATGTAATAGAAAACATTTAAAGCATTTCTAGATAATTTATAAGCCTTATAATTTTATCAATGCATTATCATATCATTATATTAATTATATGAAAAATACTCTGATGAAACATGACTTAATTCTATAAATATGTCATGAATTTTCTGAATTTCTAATAGAATAGGCCCTTGGCAGGGTAATTTCAAATTAATTTCTTTCAAAATTTCCTGTTCCTACTCCTACCCCAAGTAGTGTTGCTGCCAAGTAGTTGTGCTCTCAATTAGTTATGCCTTGGGTGCCTAGTTTTAGTAGTGTCTTATCAACCAACATGCATTGCAGCTGATTAAAATCAGTAGAAAGTGATAAAGAAAGGTAAAATTTAACGATGTTCTGCAAGAAAACTGTAAAATTTCTATCTCAAAGCTATGCAACGTTGTTTACATCCAAACAACATTAGCCCCTATGACTACCGTTATAAAGAATTCCTGATTCACAGTAGTTTACTTCTTCGGGTCATTTCATCACTTAAAATTTTCAAACTGTGGCCAACAATGCAAGCAAGGCTGAGTGAGGCAGGCTTTATAAAAAATAAAATAAATACTTGACTCTGAAACAGACATCATCTTGAATGTTCCTCATACCCTGGATGTTAAGAAATTGAGCGAGTGTTTCCAAAATTACTATGGTTTTATCAAATTCCATTTTATATCTGTTAAAAATAGGCTGTATTAGCCATATTGTTTTACCTAACAGTGATAAAGTTTTTTTTTAAGTCACCTACGCAGAAAAGGATATAAACGCTGAAAAATAAACATTAGAAGTTGCATGTTTTGGAGAAGAAAATTATTAAATGCCAGTACAGCACACCCAAAAAAAACAACAAAGAAACACAAATATAAGCTACCGTTGTTTTACAAAAATGTGTGAAAATAGCAAATGTATTTGTATGTTTAACTTGTCATTTCTGTTTATTCCTAATGCTGCCCTTTATTTTTTACTTTGAATGCAGACCTCTCCCAGTAGTTTTACGGTTAATGAATTTCTCTAAAAAGCAATTATCTCATGTATTGAAGTCTTTGTACAGCATAGGACAACTTTGTTTACAGTGAATTAGTCTTTAACTAAAATTTTTGCTATCTTAGTAAAAAAGTTAAATATGCAGAAACATCACAATTTCACAGTAAATATCCTTGCTAATAAAAAAAAAAGGATGATCCAAATTTTCTAATCTTGAGCTAATAAAGACTTAACTTCATTTAGACAAGGTGTGTGTTTTTAAATAAAAGTAACATGCAATCTATAAATACAGATACATGCAATTTGAAAAAATATAATTATGGATTTATATGTTCTGTACATGCTATTATGTAATATGATTACCATCAGTCTTGTTTAGTCAGTGCACATACTAAACTGTCGTGTTTTGTTAGGAATTACCTTGTTACCCTTGTGTTTCAAGTAAAAGTATTAGAATTGTTGAATAGATAAATCCAAGATCTTCATAATTAACACAAATTGAAGTTCAGGTATGTTAAAAGTACAAGCAAAATGCCAAAACAGAGTTAGTGCTGTCTTACAGTGACATGTTTCAATACGTGTACAGTTTTGACTTAAGATATTCAAGCCTGTGTGGTCTCAGACTATATTAACTCTTTTTAATGAAATGTTAGAATTTGAGGGGTTGGTTTTTTTATTATTATCTGCTTGTGATATCAGCTGGAATCATAATGCTTGCTTTGGAGATAATTACAGCATTTCATACACTTTTTAGATACAGAAATACATTCATGTTTAATCTTACTTCCCTTTTCATATATTTTAATTTTGGAAGAAAAAAGTTAAATGTTAAAGTCTGAATCTTGGAAGAATTCACACAGGGCTCCTACATGAGCTCTTTCATTACAGGAAAAAAATGACACTAGATATTCACATAATAAAATAGTTCATTACTTCAAGTTATGTAGACTGAGCTAATTCAATGATGATCATTATGTTTTTCTGTGGGAAATTAAAGTGAAAATTGGTCATTTGACTATACATATTCTAAAAAGGTTGTGTCTACGCATACAGGAAAAAAATCTAAGCCTTTTTTTTTTAGGCTATATTCTTGGCCCAAATTCTTAATTGTTTCTTGGCCTTCTATTTCCTTTTTTTTTTTTTTCTGAATTAATTAGTAAATGAATGTGGAAAACTTTTTAATCTAGCTTCTCATTTAGATCATTGAGAATCATCTGGTATGGTAACATTTCTTATCTTCATATGGATAAATGCAAACTTCACTATTTGAGAGGGAGTTCAATGGCATCATCGTGAATGATCAGTATCATAGACCAGGATCATGCTGAGATCATGTTCTTAGAGGTGCATTATAAAGCCTTCACAGTGCTGCTGCCCTCTTTGATCTGTCAGAAGAAACTGGGGTACACAGTGTTGCGATGCCATTTGTAAACCCCTCAATGCGTGATAGCAAGTACAGTTAGTACAGCCAAATATTTCAGGTTGTTTCAGACTAAGAAATTTTATGTTTTTTCCAGATAACCATTAGAGTTTTTAATTCTTTTTCCAAATCCATTAGAAGAACATAAAACATTGTTTGGAGGAACAATGGGGTCTCCCGTTAATAACTTTCTAGTAAACAGTGTTGTTTTTTTTAAAAAAGGGTATTTCAAATCCAGATTTATTTTTTGCATTATTATTTGTAGTCAGTGTTCTCTTTTTAATCAGCTGAACTTGACACTTTTGACCCTCTATCTTTAACTGTGGATAACCAAACCACACCAGAAAAAAAGACTTGTGGTCATGGTTTTTCCCATTCCAACTTCAGCGCTTACCTTATACCCCCAAATGTGGACCCTTGTTGCCCTAATGTCTTTGTATAATCAGGGGAACACAATTAAGAAGGAGGTTACATCAAAGCATTAATCAAGATGAAATTACACATTATGCCCAAGTTGACCCGATAGCTGTAACACTGCCTTACCGCTTTGCTCCCGATCCTCCCTCTCTCTCTCCCTCTTGCACCAGCTCTGCCACATCTCTGATGCTGCAGTGAGACCATTCAGATCACTAAGCAGAAACTTAACCTGACTAAAAAATGAAAACCACAGAAGTGAATTGCTGTCTGTTAGGTTAGCAGTTTGGATCACCTTTGGAAAGGGTCCAGCAAGGAAAAGAGCAAGTAAAAATATTTATATGTCAATATTACTTACCTGTGAAAAAGAGGGCATTTTGGGTCCAAAACTGTAGAGTATAACACACCAAGCTGCTGTGCCGTCCTTTATCTGCATCCAAACTTTATCCTTTTGTATATGTAATGGGAATCTGTAACTCAGAGGCACCAAAATGCAGTTCTCTGTTAAGTGCTAAAGTTAAGTGGGATGAATCCACTAAATTTTTTTAACTGAAGCTCTTGATCCGTGACTCCTTTTATCTGTTGGGGATTTTTTTCCTTCTTTTCCAGCAGTCAGCCTTTGACTAAAAGAAATATTTACTGTGAGCTCTGTATTCTTGGCACTTCCATTGCCATTCATGCTTGATGCGGTTGTTAGTATTTTGGAACATCAGAAGTGCAATTTTAGACTTTACCCATTGGATTGCAAACTTCAGATTTAACTTGGAAGGGCAGTCTGTCAGCACTCAGATATTTGGCAAGAAGTTTTAGTAATCTTTTTCTGAGGTTACATTTAGGAGGTTATAAATTTGCTATGCTTTGATGTATGGCATTGTACTGTTTCTTCAGATGTTTAAGGTGCAGATGTGTCACGGTAAAGAAAAACAATAATGTGCATAATTAAGTCTATTTTAGCTTCCCCAATTCAAAGTACAAATTGTAGAAACTGACTTCTAAAATCTTGAAATTTAAACTATTGTTTATATTTTTAATGTGGAGTTCATTGGTTTTTCGGGAAAATAAAACAAGTATAACAAATGAAGTTATTTTTATGCTTTAAATAAAAATATTCTAGGAGGCATAAAAAGAAACAAAAATAAGACAGTGGTGTAAGAGACATGAATAAAAGGCTTTAAATAGGTATTCCTCTAAGTGCTAAGAACAGTTTCAGTTTATATGAATATAAGGAAGATAACTTAATTTACACTACCCTTTTTTTTTACACTGCTTGAAATCATCTGTGTGCAGTGCAGCCTGGCAATACAGTAATTTTTAATCTGCAAAAGTAAAATGAATATTGTGAAACTATTGTAGTAAGAAAGAGTAACATTTATGACATAAACAGTGCAAATGAAGGCAGTTTATAACACACATTAATTTCCTATAACACAATTGTTTATGCAGACATGAGTAATTATCAGCACATGAATATTATAGTCTGGTTAAAAAGATAGGAAAACCTGCTGATATTTTATCTCCTTTACACATCTGTGCACTTGTGGTACATTAGCAGCTGTGCATACAAGTGATAGAATGTAAACTTGCTGAACTGGTCACCTGCCTTATTGACACATTCACGTGTTAACTGTGCCAAGGCTCTTCAAGTGAAGTTAGCAACTAGAAACCAGGCTCTGGCTGTCTGCTGTGGGACAAAGTAGAAAACGTGTAGTAGTAGTTTAAATAAACCTATTTGATATCAGTCAGTGAAATGGATACAAACACATGGGGTTTGATTGCTGCTTGTTTACTTAAATCTGGTTAGCTTATGTCAGTAAATTGTTGTGTCGCTCAAATTGAATTGAGTGCTAAATCTGTCTAAATATGTGGACCTGAATTGGTATGAATCTTCAGCTGGACTGGGTTAAAATTTATTTGGGTTAACCATTGCAAGCTCCTATTGTTTTTAAAGCATACTAAAGTATAAAACACTCTTACTGAGCTGTTCTTGCTGAGAATAGTCTACCAGTTTAATATTAAAATGCTGTTTGCCTAAGTGACAGTTATGTTTAACTTATTTTCCAATTGGCAGGTCAAAAGCTTTCCAAATATGATGGATAACTCACCATTTATGAGTAAACCTAGTGGGTTTTTTTGTTACTTACATGTATCTCTTCTCCTTTTCCAGATTTGCAGGTTTTCTCAACAATATGTCAAAATAATCCTGTTTAGTAACTCAGTATTTCTCTGGCTTTCACCACAGTAACTAAACACCTCACGAATATTATCCTCACAACTTAAAGCAGAAAAGTATCATTACCCCTGTTTTGCAGAAGCAACAACAAAAATGAAAGAAATGGTGGTTTGCCCAGACTCCCCAGAGTTTGTGGTAGAGGTTAAGAGTTCATGTGTCCTAATACAGTATCTTAATCACAGCCTTTCTTCTTTCTTTACATGTTTCAGTTCAAAAGCCCAAAAAGAAAATCTCCTTAGCATTTATTTTTCAGAACTAGACACAAATTAACTCTTTTCTCTAAGTCATCTTCTTACATATGAACTTATAGTAATTTGGAAGTAGTTTCACAAACAAATTTCGTTTTCACTTTGTATTGTTCTCAGAATTTACCTTTACATTCATTTTTTAATCCACATCTCCTGAAAAAGGCCACTTTCCAAAGTCCTGTGAGTCTTTAAAAAATGAAATCTAATGATTTTTTTATTCCAACTATAGAATGGGTATTTTATTTTATTTTTTTCATAATCAATATGCGTGCACCTGTATCTTACATCCACACTTTGGAATAGTGGTTCTTAGTTTGGGCCTTCATTTCAGAAGTCTTATCTGTGCTATTAAAGGCCAGAGGCTTCTCCTTGTTCCTGGAAATAAGTGGCACAGCCAGATTGGTTCCATGCTGCTTATGGCTACCTGTCCTCTGGACCACGCTAGCCATGTCCACAACAGTGGCATCTAGGCCCATGTGATGGTTATATTACCCTAACACTGAGCTGTTATTTCTGTTTGATTTTTTTGTTTTAATTCAAAGTATCTGAAGTAATGTAAGGGTAGAATATGACTTGAAGGCATGTGACATGCTTGAGTATGCAAAGCCAGCTGGGATAGTGCTGGGAAACTGCAGAACCGAAGGAGACAAATCTGGTTCTTCCTTCTTTTTCAGAGCAATCTGAGGAATGAACTGTTCCTAGAACCGTATCTAGGTGAGAGCTAGCTGAAATCATCCAGAACAGAGTCAGGGAGCAAGGTAATGCTTATGCAATATAGGTTGGCAGGGTTTAGTGCTCCAGCTCAGTCCTGGCACTATGCTGCTAAGCAGTCCTGATACACCCATAGAGACTGGGTGATGCTATTGTTAGCTACTTTTACAGAAATCTAGTCTTCTTTATTTTCAGCTAGTTGTTTTAAAAAGTCTTTTTTAAAAGTTTTTTTTTCTTCTAGCTGAAAAAAGAGAAAAAAAAATTCACAGCAGGCTGGAGCTCTTATGTGAATGAGATTAAAAGTGTATCTTGTTTTGTCCAAGCAAACAGAGGATCTGATGGGGTGCAAAAAAGGTGATAAACATAAGGCAACATTGTGCAGGTAGTAAGAATAGAGAAAAAGACAGAACAAATGAGAGAGAAAGGTGAAGTTAAGAACCAAAAATAGTTATTTCATTTATCTTTAAAATGTAGAAAATCTGGCTTCTTTTTTTCTTTTATAATAAATGGCTGCCAAATGCATTTTCCAAGTGTGTGTAAGATTGGAGAGTCCAGATGATCAAGCAGGAGGAACAGCTACTAATTAGTCCTATTAGGATATGCATAGTTTGTTAATGGCTCCAAAAGTTTCTAGAGAGCTTCTCTAAAGATCAGGCTAAGGTTTCTGAGGATTTTTTTAAATCTTGATGAATGTTGGATGTTGAACACGGCCACTTGAATTATCAGAAGCATTTGCAATTCCGTGACATTGTTCCAAATTTTAATGTTTCCAGAGTCTGAGAATCTAGTAGGCCTTGTGCTTGCACATACTCATCTCATGCCTATGTCCTGCACAAAACCCTGTTAGTTCTCAATAGTTATCCCACTATCTGGCCCACAAAAGTGAAAGAAAAGACAGGTGCTTTTCTTCTTTTTTTCCTCTTTTGAGAAGAAGTAAGGTCTCCTGAAGTATCTGTGCTTTACCTTACTTTGACCATTTACTCCTATAGTCCCATGTTTATCTTTCCAACTTTTGTGTTCCTCTTGGGGAATGCCCCTCATTGCTGAATTCTCTACTCCCGCAGTTTCATTCCATCTCAGCAATGACCTTGAGGATTCCAGATGAGTTTTCAGCATTTCATCATTAGTCATACTTTGAAGTATGGCTAATACTATCCTTAGCTGTAATTAAGTTATACTGAAGAAGATTGACTAGAAGTAACCCAGGACAGAAAGCCAATGTGTTGGATTTAGGAACCTGGAGAATAGCAACAGCTGCCATCTGAAAAAAACAGACGTAAAGAGGAGTTCAGAGGCTCATAAAAAGCTTTGGAGTCATAAGGGGAGGGCAGTACGTGTTTAATCTGGGATGGAAGCTTAGTGGATAAAAGGAGAAAACTGCTTTGTTGGGCGAGAGGGGAAGGAAGGGATATCTGCAGGGGTTGGGAAGACACGACTGAAAAGAAGTGATTGGTAACAGGTGCCTTCAAACAATCTCTAGCTCTGCCTCTTTCCCCTCTTTTCTGTGTAAAAGATTGTACATGATAATGTCAAAATTATTTGTGTTTCTAAAGTGAATGACTTCCTGCTCATCTATGTGCTGCAACTTGTTTTATATAAAAAAAAATGCTGATGTACAATGCTTAGCTCTCTTTTTAAATGTTAAGCCACAGAGTAATTATCATTTTTCTTATGCTACGTTTATGTTCCAAGATTCTAGTTTCTATTAATGTTCTGCATGTTTTCTAAGTAGATTACAGGGACATTTCTGCATCACAAGTAAGCCCCGGAGCTATTCTCAGCTTAAAGCTTGGAGAAACAAAGTGACATTTACATTGCAAAATGAGTGTAGAGAAGTTTCTGGCTCATTTTTTACAAGGAAAAAATATGCTCCTAAGCAGTATTTCTCATTTTTGTTATCTATTTTGTTGCTCTCAAGCTTTAATAAAACTTGAATTCCAAATAGTACTGAATTTAGGAAGAGGAAAGATTTAACAGTTGGGCACATTCATTCTTTTCTGGGAGCTGTATTATTCAGAATGTTTTACTAGTTTTCATATATATTCTCTTACAAGTTATCTTTCCATTGGTATACACTAAACAATTGTGTACTAAATGGTGATTTCTATTCAGCAATTTTTTAATTTTTTTTTTAGAATCTTAGAAACTGTAATAATAACACAGCATTTAGTAATGTCAGTTAATATAAATAAAATATTAATACATTTTTTGCTCTCAAAAATAGGAAGTTTCATAGGCAAAATGCCACTTATTTATGGATTATGTGATGGAATTGGCATGTGTATTTTAAATTACATGTTTTTGAGAAAGCAAGAATCAGTTAAAGTGATAAACATTTAAACAAGAAATTGTTGGCTGTTGAACATTCTGAAATTGTTCAGATATTCTGCACGTTTAACTGATGTTCTGTTATATTTTTTCCTGTATTGACTGTGAATATTTCCATCACATTCTGCTGTTTATCCAGCTGTGCAAAAATTTTACTTTTGTTCACTTTATGGTAGCATTTGAAGATTACCAAGTGCAAAGTGAATTTAAATGCTCTGTGAGAAATACCAAAGACAGGGAGAAGCAAACTAAAATGTTACCCTCTCAGAAAATACAGGAACTTCTACCTAATAATTTATACAAATAAGGCTGTTTTGATATATTGCATTTTTAACATCTGTTTCCTGTAAGTAGAACTTACTCAAGAAAGCATACTTCTTATTAAACTGGAATTTGAGCAAATGAATGTCACAATGACTCAGAAAAAAAAAAATGTTTGGGGATTTAGTCCTAGTTATAATTGCAAATAGATTTCTGATCTTCAATACAAAAAGTGAAAACAAAAATAGAATTTGATATGCAAGTTCTGAATTATGAGGCAAATTCTTTTCTATTTTTCTTAAGAAGTTAGAAAGATTTAACTGTTAAGAACAAATTCAAGATACAGCTGAAATAGGCGGAGATTTTTATGTATCTAAAAGGACAGAAGCTGTTCAGTGCAATGACTGGACCATTTTATTGTTGCCACAGTTCTAATGCATTCACCTTATAAAACTGGAATTAGTTTGTAGATCCATATAGTCAGAGATCTGTCAGTTCATTTTAAGTTTTTATATGCACTGGGATATAGAGAACTCCTGAATTAAATGTAGCGCAGCGAAGCTATCAACATCCTACATATGGTCTGGCGTCTTTCCTCCACCCAGTTATCAGGTTCATTTGTTTGATCAGGACATTTCATACTGTCTTCCAGTTTCCAGCTTCACAACGTGTATCCATGTGCCTGAGATGACCATATGTGCAAATCTCACACCAGAATTCTTGCTGACTTCTCATATTTCCAGTACAGCTGCAATTGAGGATGCAACTGTGTCAAATAAACTCTGCCTTACTTGAGGGATTAAACCAGGACTTGTGATGTTTTCTTAGTTGCATAGGTGGTTGTTAAAATCTTCTCTGAGCTCTGTTACGCATGTAAGTTCTACTCCTGATAGGCACAGGCCCAGAGCATTCCTCTGTTGAAGCTAAATTTGCACCATTTGTGCCACTGCATCCTATCCATCTGCAGTCATAAATAGTGGAATGGTCTGACTTATCATTTGCTTCATTTTGCTGTCACATCAAAATGGAGCTTATGTAGTGTCTTGCTACTATTTCACACTTTGTCATCATTAATATTAATGTCCAGTGTTGTTAATTCTGTGCTAATAGTCTTGGTCTTTTTTCCACTTTCAGCCAAAAAAGGGAGACAAATGATTTATTCCAGGTTATAGGCTATAGCTCTTCTGCAGCGTGTCTCTAGCTGTTTGGCAGAAATAAAACCTGTGAAGAACAGTTCTAAAATAATTCTTTGTGTGAATTGTCAGTACTTCTAAAGAGAAGACATTCTAGGTACTACTTTTGCTCGAGAGCCTCATTCCTTGATAATGACACACATGTCTCTCTAAGTGCACGCCAAAGTTAGAAAACCATACTCAAACTTCTTCTTCAGAATGTTGTATACAAGTCATTACATATGTTGAAAGGTGGAACCAGGTTCTATTTCAGTCCTCTGGTCTGTTGTTCTCCATAAATATGTCAGTGACTTGATGTTCTATGCTAACAATCTGTACAGAAGGCTTCATTTGTTTACCTCCATTTTAACTGGTGAACTCCAATGCTACTGAAGAGTACTACCAGTGTAATTGGTTTTCTTGTTTAAAGATTGTAGTATTTAGTGCCTTTTCTGTGTTTCCATTCTTTCACTGGCAATTTATGCGGTTTTCTTCTCTGGGAACACTTGTCAGTCATCAAAATTCAGTAGTTTTGCCAGAACCTGATACATTTTCTAGGAAGAAATTTCTTTTTCAGCTTCCACAATACAAGTTCTCTGCTTCAAAATGGAGTTCCAATGCAAGGTGAAGTTTGCAATCATAAATTCTATATGTAAAGCTAAAAGTAGAATATCGTTTGTCATGGTAAAGGTTCAGTTAACTGTATGTGCTATTGTTAGGGTCACTTTTGCTTTTGAGAATATTTATCTGAGTGCAGTAACCATGGGCTTTAGTGCATGAGGAAGGAGCCAGATGGACCTGACACCCATTGGCTTCTTCTGTGATGATTTTAGTGATAGGAAAAACACTAAATTTACCATCAGAATTAATTATCTTCAGGCCAGAAAGGTAGATGTGTCTTCCTGCTGAGCATTTCCTACTGTTCAGTTTGATCTGTTTCTTTTGAGATCATTGTATGGAAATTCTTTGAATCTAGAAAACATCCTTGCCATAAGAACATAAGAATTGGCATTTATGTAATTGATTCCTGTAAGCTAGTTGCTTTTTCTTTAGACTGTTATTTTGCATCTGCTTCCAGAGCATGATATTTAAATATATAGCATTTTAACTGCTTACATGAATTTACATATTTATTACTATTATAGACACACATACATAATGGTAAGTGCATTGGCAAGCTTTTGAGTGCACAGAGAGGATTCTTGCTTGCTTTGGTTATAGCTACATGACATAGAAGAAAAATCTTTATACTTGTTGACAACACACTGAAAAGAAATGGAATTACTATCTTGATATTTACTATTTTGATATCTTCTGTTGTGCTTAATGCAGTCAATTTTTGCATACACTTAATCAATTATTTACTTGATAAAACAGCATTCCTTTTTATGCCTCAATCATTTTCCATATCAGGGAGTTCTTTTTAATTTTGTTTTGATTATGAAAGTTATGATTTTGTTATAATATTTAATATTATACTAATTTTGAATTGGTTTAGTACCAAATTAGGAAAATGTAAGATGCTTTTCTGATACATGTGTGTTTGAGCATTTATCAAGGATAACAAAAACAATGTTAATAGAGATCCCTTTATAGTATCTATAACTTGAAGTACATTTACATTTTATATGACTGCATGCCTTATTTTTGCATTTGCTCATCTCTATCTTCTTGTTGCATTGCTAGTTGAAGGAATAAAATCTTATCCTTCATATTCCCAAACTGATCTTCTGTCGTGGTTTTAGGCTGATCCAGCAACTAAAACTCACACAGTCTCTCCTTCTCCAGTAAAGTAGAGAGGAGAGAAAAAAAAAACAAAGGGCCTGAGGGTTGAGACAAGAATGGAGGGAGCACCCACCAACCATGGTCCCGGGCAAAACAGGCAGAGCTTTTCTCAAAGCAAAACAGTTTATTAATGATTACTTAGAAGGACAAAGGGAAACAAAAAAAAAAAACCACGATTACTTGAGAGGACAGAAAGAAACAAAACCAGATCTTAAAACCGACACCTTCCCCCCCCCTTTCCTTTTCCTCCCAGCTCTACCTCCTCCCCCCAGCAGCACAGGGGGCAGGGACTGGGGGAGTGCAGGTCAGTTCATTCCGTGCTGTTACTGCTGCTTCTTTCTTAAAGAAGGAGTCCTTACACCCTTTTTTTCCTCTGCTCCAGTGGATCCCCTACCCACGAGGAAAAATCCACAAACTTCTCCAGCGTGAGTCCAGCCCACTGGAAACAATCCTTCCCCACAGATTGCTCCGGTGTGGGCTTTACCACAGTCTCGGGTACTTAGGGAGCTGTAGCCACTCGCTCCGGCGTGGGTCGTCACGCAGACTCCAGATGCCTCTCTGCCTTGTCGTGCACCCCAACACGACCATCCTCAGGCTCAGGCATCTTCTCCCCACGGGCTGTGACTGGGTCTCTGCTCCACCGAGGCCATCCTGGTTGCAGGGGGGCCGCCTGCCATCTCACCATCAGCCGCAGGGGAAACTCGGCTCCGGCACACCTCCTCCCGCTCCATCCTCACTGACCTGCTGTCGATGCGGCTGTTTCTCTCAGATCTCAGTCCTCTCCAGGTGAACTCAGCCCAGTGGGCACCCCGGGAGTGGGGTGCCCCCGAGTTCCCCAGCTGGCTCCGCCGCCGCCATCCTCAGTGGGCAGCGCCAGCCCGACGCAGGCAGCTGCCCAGCCGGGAGCCAGGGAGCGGGGGCAGTGCCCTCCTCCCTTCTCTGCTCGATCCTG
This sequence comes from Tauraco erythrolophus, assembly GCF_009769465.1. NCBI lineage: Eukaryota > Metazoa > Chordata > Aves > Musophagiformes > Musophagidae > Tauraco > Tauraco erythrolophus. Next base: position 90,520,019 of record NC_141465.1, on the reverse strand, counting down.
GGCAAAGCACCTTTTCCGGTTCCTTTGTCCTGACTTAAATAGGGCAATTCGCAGAGGCGCCCTATTGGCTCAACCCCGAGGGGGATGGCAGTCTGATCTGGTGGCCAGAACTAAGCCTAACCCGGTTCCAAAACCGGGGAGGTCGCAGGGAGCAAAGCCCCTCTCCTGCCACCAGAACCAACCCCCCTCCACATCAAACCATGACATCTTCATTCTCCATTTTTCTAGGTACTATTTCAACTATCTATAATAAACAGGTAAAAACAATTTTAAATAAAATATAACTTATTTTTACTCGCTTCAAGATCAAACATTTTCATAAGAATCTCAGATTCTTATGAAATAATGAGTAATATGAGCAGATACCATCCAACTATTTTGCCTTTTTTACTTTACCTTTAAAAATGATAGACACTTCGTTGTTTTGGTTCCTTTAACACTGTTTTTAAAGCTTGATGAGTTTAATATGACACAGTTTTTACAGACTGTAATAGTTCCACAGCACACCACTGATAACATAAGGCCTAATAAATTAACAAGGTAGAATTAGGGTAAAATTCCAAAACAGAAAACATTTTAATTAATGAACATTATGGAAAAGGTATGTGCTTATCCTTTATCGGTACTTAAATATCTCATTCTCTGTCTGTGTATTGGCACACAAAATTGCTTTTTGCTTTTTTTAACTAAGGTTTTTCGACATCACAGTACCAAAAATGAATGGAAATAAGCGAATAAGTTAGAATCATAGAATCACAGAATGGTTCGAGTTTGAAGGGACTTTAAAGATCATCTAGTTCTAACACCCCTGCCATGGGCAAGGACACCTTCCACTAGATCAGGTTGCTTAAAGCCTCATCCGACCTGGCTTTGAACACCTCCAGGGATGGAGCATCCACAACTCCTCTGGGCAGCCTGTTCCAGTGTTTCACCATCTTCATTGTAAAAAATTTCTTCCTTATATCTAATCGAAATCTGCCCTCTTTCAGTTTAACGCCATTACCCCTTGTCCTATCAGTACACACCCTTGTAAAAAGCCCCTCTCCAGCTTTCCTGTAGGCCCCCTTTAGGTACTGGAAAGCTGCTATAAGGTCACCCCGGAGCCTTCTCTTCTCCAGGCTGAACAGCCCCAACTCTCAGCCTGTCTTCACAGTAGAAGTGCTTCAGCCCTCGGATGATCGTGGCCCTCTTCTGGACCTACTCCAACAGCTCCATGTCCTTCTTGTGTTGGGGACTCCAGAGCTGAACACAGTATTCCAGGTGGGGTCTCACTAGAGCAGAGCAGAGGGGCAGAATCATCTCCCTCGGCCTGCTGGCCATGCTTCTTTGGATGCAGCCCAGGACACGGTTGGCTTTCTGGGCTGCCAGTGCACATTGCCAGCTCATATTGAGCTTCTCATCCACCAGCACTCCCAAGTCCTTTTCCTCAGGGCCGCTCTCAATCCATTCTCCACCCAGCCTGTACTTGTGCTTGGGATTGCCCTGACCCACGTACAGGACCTTGCACTTGGCCTTGTTGAACTTGATGAGGTTCTCACAGGCCCATCTCTCAAGCCTGTCAAGGTCCCTCTGGATGGCATTCCTTCCCTTCAGCATGTCCACACCACCACACAGCTTGGTGTCATCTGCAAACTTGCTAAGTTATTCTGATACTATTTACAATGCAATACATGTTACTTTATCTCACTTCATGCTACATTGCTCCCATTGTTCTCAGTCCATTCATTCTAATCACTTGTTTTGAATTCTGGCTACTTTCTGGTTATGTATGCAAAAGTTTCAGTGATTCTTCTATAGTGCAAGTAACTTTCATTAAATGTGAATTAATGTGCATAAGTAAGCAGAATAAAGAATGTTAGATTGTTCTGAAATACGGACCTATGTATGTTTAGGAAAGCCTACACAAGTAGATGATCTGTGGTGAGAATGTGTGTTCTAAAAGTGCAGTTCTTTTTAACCCAGCAGTTCAATACTTCAGACGTGTGCAAAGGGAATTATGATTGCACGTTGGCTATTCAGGATGACAGTTGTTTCAGGTGAAGCAGAAGCCTGCTTCACTGATAAGGAGAGTGAGGTGAGAAATGGATTCAACTTATGACAGCTAAATTTAGGTATCTAAATGGAGGTGTCTGCAGTGAGGTAAGCATCTTACTTTGCTTTATAGTCAATAGCAGCCTAGTCAATATGGCTCATGTTTTTACAACACGATTCAGCTGATGCACCAATAGGTGTCCACTTCTGAATGAGTTGAATCACTTTCCAAGATACGCTGTCTGTAATGGAAAACTAGATTCCTAGCTCATGTGTAGGTACTTAAGTTTAGACACATAAATTTAGGTGTTACAAGCTTGAGTTAAATCCCATTTAATGCATCACAGTGCTCATTACTCTGGTTTTTGGCATTTGTGCTGGTAGGCAGAGCAGGTTAGCATCATTAACAAAAATTTATCAGGTTTCTGTGGACAGACTTTCAGAATATCTAATACTAGAGTATAGCCCTGATATTTGTTTGTATGGGTGACACTTATTGCACATAAACTGTTTTTGTGCCAGCTGCATGCTTTAATTTTTTTCTTGTTTCATCTTAACCCACCTCTTCTTGGTAACTGCATTGTTTTCCATGTATCTGCACTGCCACATCCCCACAGAATATTGTGTAAGCGAGGAGTGGGTGCTTGTGTTGCCAAAGTTTGGGACAGTGAGACCAAAGCTGTAAAGCCAGTGCAGAGAGAAGCTGGGTGAATCCACTCAGAGGTGTTAGTACTCGTAGTCCTCCCAAGAAGGATTGCTTTCTGGCTCTCCAAAGCCCTCAGACCTGGAAGCTTCAACGCAGTGACACACAGCTTGCATAGCATGGCTTGCTTATACGTCCAGAAGCCAGCGTGGCAAGGACCAAACACCTCCACAGGGAAATTGGGACATGCAGAGCTTTAGCAACGCTGTTTCTACAGCACACTGAGTAACTAAAGTGAATACTGTAAGTAAACAATTTGCACAGCTCTGCCTGGACATAGGACTGTGAACTTGACAGAGTAGAAATGTATACAAATTTTAACCATCCATTTCTCTCCACATCTTCCTTTACTTAGATTATCCTGAAACTAATACATGTCCTTCTACACAAAATATTCTTCCCATCCATTTGAACGCTATACTTACTTTCCCTGTTTTTTCTTCAAGATTCTGTTCACACTGGAACAAGTTCACATATTTCTGCTAAGCACAATCTCCAGAGCTTCTTTTTCCTTGCTAGCTTTCTAGACCGACTTGCCAGTTTTTAGAATTGGAAAATATTATTGAATCATGGTAGCATGCTAACAGTAGCAGGTAATGCTAGTGACTCTTTGTTTAGAATTTAAAAGTGAAGCTAAGAATTAAGATTGTGTTCTTGTTTCTCTTAAGCAGAGAAATCTAAAGAGATGGGTAAAAATATTGCAGTTCAAGACAGAGCTTTGCTTTCAGTATTTACGTGGTCGAAAACAGCAATTCTCTTGCAAAATGTGTTGGGCTGATTTTCTTTTCTTGTTTAGCAGTACACATACCAATGATTCTATTGGACTCAGTGTTTCCTGTGCTATTTTGCCAAGTTTGTTAAGGTCTTTCTCACTAAATATCGAGGGATTTTAGAGGAAATATTGAGGCAACTTTAGTTAAATTATCGTGGTAAATTTGGCTGTGATGCCAAAATAATTTATTCATTGTGGGCTAATTTGTCATCCCCACTCCCTGTCATTCCTTCCCATAGCTTCACGTTAGAGAATTCTCCTGTCACAGGGGAAGCTTGTGTGAGAGCTGACTCTCCAGAGCCTATTCCAAGGCTGAAAACAGACAGGGCTGTCAAGTACAGGACAGATTCTGTGAAGTAGAGAAGACCTTAGACTGCCGAGTGGATCTTGGCGCAAGAGAATTTGACCCTACACATACAGGGTTCAGCTCTGTTTCTGAAATAAACCTGCGTGACGCTTTTTGGGTTTTGCCTTCTTCAAACGTGCAACTATTTGGTGCACAGAATAAGGCAGTTTAAGTATAGGAACAGCACTTGTTAGTGTCAAAATGTTGTTTGTGTACAATTTAATCTCCTGTGATGGTGTATTTATTTGCTGTGTACTTGCTTGAGTTATTTTCATCAAGAAATTCTGTCTATGTGTCGCTTTGGCAACATCTTTGCAGAGTTTACAACTTTGAAAAACATGTTGGCATCAACTATGCAGTCCTTTTAAACAGCTGCTCTGCAGTCATGCTGTTTCAACATGCCACCACACATGGCTGAATTATGCAAATAGTTAATATTAAATGACTGAGATACAAGAACAATTTGTACACTCGATAAAGCTGGTCTGTGGAGTGTAACATCCATTCATATAACCGAGTTAGTGTGGGACAAATTTAAACGCAACAACATGATTCTTTTGACTTTGTGTCTTCTATTAAAGGCAGCAGTGGACAGAGAGAAGGTATATGGCAGAATGTTTTAAAAGGCTGAGGGTTTTTTTTTTTAACTCATTACTAATAATGCAATGAAAATAGAATGTGCATCAATGTAATTTTCTGACAAGTATTAAGAAATAGGTAAGATATAACAAATTTTGTCATTCAGCTATAACTATGAGTTACCCTGTTCTGGTTGAGAGATAAGATAGAATGTTAATTATATAGAATGCTAATACATTAACAGTGTTGCTTGTTGAAGACAACAGCATTTGTAAAAAGCAAGCAAGCAAAAGCATTAACAGTTTAAAAAATGTAAAATTGTCTAAAAATTTACTTTGAAAGACTTTTCTACTGACTTTGCTATTCTAGTTCTGCAATAATGAATGCTCTAAATAACAGTAGTACAATAAATAATAATAATAAATATTGCTTTTATACTAATTACAACCACTACATGTCGGGGAAGAGAACGTTCGGCAGTAGGTGATGCAAGATGACAAAAAAAGAGTCCATTTAAAGTCACAAAATATTATGTTTTTTCCTTTCTCACTCTGCGGTATATTTTGAATAATCTGTTTTGTTCTGATAAGTAGTAAAAAAGGTTAGTTTTTCAATTAATCCAAATTGTTTACAAAGCAAATTATTAAAATATCCAAAAAAAAAGTCTGCATTTCTGTGCTCTTGTTTTTCTTTTCCCATGTTGGAACTTTCATTTTTCACAAAATTTCTTTTCCACTCTGATCTCATTTTTGCTGTAGGTCCTCTTAAGGTTTTTCATTGGTTTTTCTTTTCTGATCTGGGTATAAAAACACATATGTATTTCTAATAATGTATTTATAAGACTTCTGTGCAAGACCCAGCACTGGAAAGTACAATTTGTCACAGTCATTCAAATGAGATTTGTAAACTCCCTCGGCCTGACAAAAAGAATTCTTTTAAATTAAATAGAAGCTTTAGTTAAAGGAGATAGTGGGTTCCTTACTACACAGTAAATGTTCTCTTTTACAGCCTTTAAGCAATACAAAATTTGAGTTGCGTAAATCCTATGTGCCTTTTTAATTTTCTTACTTTTACTAGTGTCCAATTAGTAATCTTATTACTTATGGCAAGTATATGTTCATGCTTGTTAGATTTACTGATCCACTTACACATTTAGTTTGGTGAATATAAATTTATTATTAACAAATAAACATTTAGTAGGTTCAAATGTAATTTTACTGAATAACTTAGCATTGTTCTTTTGTGGTTTTATAGGAACTAGCCACAATGAAACAGATACTAATTAGTCTGCATGGTAAACGCTATGAACAAAATTTACCTCAGCCTCATATTGATGTAATAAGTGCAACTGCAAAAAGCAAATCAAACCCCTCAGTAAAACTGCTGCCAGAACATGAAGAAGAAAATGTATTTACACCTAAACCAACATTATTTGTAAGTACTATGATAAGAGTAAGTGCCATAAGCTTTTTTTCATAATTCCTCTTACTTTTTAAATAAAAAGAAAAATGTGGGTCCATACTTGAAGGAGATGTACAACTAATTCAGCTGAATACTTGCAGCTCTTTGTGAGAATGGTCAATGTTGAGGAAACAAATTACAGTTTATGATGTTATTTAGCTACTTGGTGGTTTCTACATCTTAAGTTCACAGCAAATTAGTTTTTTTTTTTAAATGCCATTACAATATTAAGAGTAGTTAGCAAATGTTGAATAGCTGAAGGGATCCACAGACTATGTATACAATTTTAAATCTACCCTGATCAGGTATGAACTGAATGTGTGTGTGTACATATTGAGGAGCAGGAGTGAGGAAATGGGTGTATTTATGTATACTTATATTCATATATATATATGTATATTAATGTGTGTATATATTTATATATATATTAAAAAATACATGCCCAGTGTTTATACCGTTTCTGTTACTAAGGATACCTGATGTTATAAAACTCTCTTTTATTCCTTTCGAAACTAAATGTTTGGATTTAAATACTTCAAGTGGTCTGCTTCAAATTTAGTGGCTCTAGTATGTGAAAGCTTCATGAAAATGGTTTAGAAGTTTCTGACTATGACTGTGTCTGAACTGATAAATTTAAGAGAGCCAAGTTACAATGCTGAATCACAAAACAAATCATGACTCTTATCTACACTTCTTGAGGCTACCTTTTTCTAGGGTAAACCGGTTGTATCCACGCTGCATAGCATATGTGCTATTTTGGTCCAAACATACATCTGTATAATTTTTTTCTGTTCTTTTATTTCCTGGTGGAGACTTTAAAATTCAGTGTCTTAAATTAACAGTATGAGTTTTGTATTGCAGCACATCAGATACCACTTTCATAATACAAAATGTAGGAAATGGTTGCATCTCTGGGACATGATATGAGGGCATTTGGGGGTTTTAGGGGTTCAGAATTTGCTTGGATAGTGTTATGAGACTAAAGACAAGCATAGCCAGTGTTGTCTCATCCACAATCCTTTTAGTAGTGCTAATTCATACTGCCCAAACTTTGTCTTTGATGGAGCTCTTCAGTGATCCAAAACAGAGCCAAAATATGAGCTAACAATTGGGTTGTGTAGATGATCCAGGGTTTCAGTGTTTAATCTGTCTTGTCTGACTTAGAGATATAGAAATGGTGTAGGAATCTAGAAAAAAAAAAAGTTTTTACATTTAGAAATTGTAACCAATTTCTCTTAGAAAAATTCTAGTCTTTTCAGACTTTAGAGTAGGGAACTGAAAGTGGGCAGATGGCAGGGTTTCTTCTTAGGTGGGGAAAGAAGTTAGTAGTCCTGTGAAAATCCTGCCAATTTAGGTCAATTTCTAGACATTTTAAAAGCTTGCATAAATAAAGCAGATTTATTTTTGTAACTGAAATCTTCAAAATGAGACGAAGGTGGAGATTAAAATGTGATGATAACCACCACCACAAGGCCAGCTGAATAAAGTTGATTTTTAAATTGCATGGTTAGTAAGTCTTGGAGGAAAGAACAAATAGAGAGCAGACAGGCAACAGAACTAGAACAGGACAAGTTCAGGGACAACAGACAATAGAGACAGTACTCACTAACGCCAGAGATTATACCCTGCCCTGAAAGCAGAATAGTCCTTACCTTGTTCCACCTCCTTTTCTTTAGTTTTATTTCTCTATATAACCAACCACCTAATTTGCCACAAGAACGTTACGCAGTCCTGACTGCGTAGCAGTAGCCCGTAGAATTACGAAGGCAAGGCAAAGTTGCTCACAGATCGTTCTCTGCAATTAAAATACTTTCTACACTGTCGGAAAACTGACAAATTCTTTTATTTTTAATTACAATTTTTTAAGAGCTATATTTCAGCATAGAGTGTTGGTCAATTTTGGCATACCTAAGATGTCTTTTCTAAGTTCCATCCCTTTCTCAAATGGGAAAGTCAGATGATGCTATTTCAAATGAAATCTATTTATGGCACAGTTGATGCATGTTTTCATTGTGATAGATATTTTAAAACAAATCATTTGCTTCTTACTGCTTTTTATAACCTAGAAATAGGGAGGTTTTAATACAGATATGTAGTAATAATAACCTTAAATGCATAGGCTTATTTGGAACTTATTTGCATTTAAGCAAAGAACTGAATTATCACTGTGAACTACGTAGGAAGGAAAGAGGCTTTAATGTAGATTGCATGTTTTTCTTCTGACTTTCACTGTCTCACAATTAAAACATTCTTTATTTTACAGACAAATAAAGAGACACCTGTATGGTACAAGAAACTGCAGAAGAAAACACCACCATAGCATTTTTCCAAAATTATTCAAAATAATCCTTTGGGGAGCTTTTCTGTGAAGAAAGATACTTTCACCATAATGATGCCCTTTTTACCATGAAAGCAAACAACTGTTTTGGTTTTAACTGTTCTTTTATACCTGTCAAATGATCTTATGCTTCATAAAGTAATTTTTAGATCTGTTATGTGAATAAAATGTGTGGAAATAATGCATGCAATTATTTTACTAACATATATTTGAATTTTAAAAAATAAATAAACACTAGCATATTGTACACATTTATGATCTGGGCAATTAAAGGATGTGTTATTCAGAGTGTTCAAATTAATGCGTGTTTCAGCTTATTTATATTGTTTTTCTTGGACCTTTTGTTTCATGCCACGTTCCTTGCAACTATTCTGGCTCATAGAAATTTCAAAAATATACATGAGTTAGCATCAGACTATATCCTGCTTTCTATGAAGGAAATTCACGTTAGGTGGAAAAGAAAATTAATTTCTTATCGGCCTTTGTTTTGTATGGTTTGTCATTTGATACCATTTGTTCTACCAATCAGGCATTAAAAATATTCTAAAGATGCAATAAAATACATGTTAATTATCAGCACCAATACTTAATGGGCTAGATATACTTGCTCTAGTGTAGTTACATCAGTGTAATAATAAAAACAGAACCATGACGTGAGAGTACTGTAACATGTAATGGCGAAATAGATAACTTGCCATATTTAATTGTATGAAAATAAGCCCCTTCTTCCAAGAACACAGTCCACTTATTTATTCCACTTCACCATCTCTTTAGACTATAGAAAATGTCTCTAATATTTTAAAGCGCTTTTGACTGCATATGGTACATTTCTGTATATAACATAAATATAGATGATATTGTGTAAGTGACTATCTACTGGAAATATTGCTTAGATTTCATTTAAGAGGAAGCTCTTTTTTCTTACTTCCTTTTTCCTTGACAATATCTCTTCAACTGATTTATTGTTCCTACCTGGACATGAACAATAATTATTTACTGTATAATACTGAGCTATATCAAGCTTACAATTCCTAGATAGACTTTTCATTTTCCAAACAGCAGTTTGAAGCACAACAGTTCTTCCTCTGCTCCAGGTAAGCTTCCGTTTCTTTATTATTTTTTTTCTAATTCTGAGAGGTTGAGGTAGAAACACTCGCAATTGCACATCACAGGATTAAAATTGCTATTCTGTGAGTGAGGGAGGCCAAGTGTTTAAATAGAGGTAATATCTTTTATTAGACTGACTAATGTTCACTGAGGAAAAAAATACAAAAACTTTTGGGCTCATAAACCTACCTGTACAGACATTCCTGAATAAACTTTGGTTTCCTGGAGTCTAGCGTTTTATCTAACTTGTATTTTTATGTGAATAGAGTCATTAACATGTTTTTCATGTGAAACAGCTCCCATACGCAGATACTAATTTTGTAGCTTGTTTATGATTCACAGTTCTTAGTTCAACTTCCCAGACTATCCTGTTTGTCTGTTATCACCCAATAATTAATAAATTGTATTATCTAGAAGGACTGTGAGCTATTTTAGGGAAGATACTAGTTGGAATCTTAAATACTCACAATTTGTTCTCCTATATTACCATTATAGACAAATTGATGAGACATGCACTGTAAGGTGAGTGGAAAATTGGCTGCCACACCAAACTCAAGGAAATGTGATCATTGATGCAAAGTCCAACGGACAACTGGCGAATAGTAGCATCCCTCAGCAAGCTCTTAGGCAATACCAAATTGGGGGGGGGTAGTCTATACACTGGAGGGCAGGGTCTCGGAGAGACCTCAACAGGCTGGAAACTGGATCAACAAGAACCTTATGAAGTTCAACAAAAGCAACTGCAGTCTCATATCTAGGATGGAACAACCCCATATGCTGGTACAGGCTGGGGTCTCCATGGCTGAAAAGCAGCTTAGCAGAAACAGACCTCAAGGTCCTAGTGGACAACAAATTGAACATGAGTCAGCAATGTGCCAGCCAGCCACATCCTGGGTGGTATTAACAACAGGATAGCCAGCAGATGGAGGGAAGTGATCATTTCCTTCTGTTTGGGACCACATCTGGAGTGTTGCATCCAGTTTTGGGCTTGTTCAAGACAGACGTTGATGTATTGAAGTGAGTCCAGCAGAGATTCACGAAGATGATCTGGGGCTGGAGCACCTGATGTAGAAGGGGAGGCTGAAAGAACTGGACTTGTTCAGCCTTAAGAATAGAGGGCTTAGGGGGGGAACTTGTTGCAGTCTCCAACTACCTAATGGGATGGTGCAGAGACAACAGAGCCAGACTCCTCTCAGAGGTGCACAGGAATAGCGTAAGAGGCATTGGACACAAGGCAGAGCACTAGAAAATTCAGATAGCAATCCTGGAAAATGTTTTTACTGTGAGGGTGCTCAAATACTGGAACAGGTTGCCCAGAGAGGTGATGGAATCTTCATCCTTGCAGATATTCAGAACTCAACTGGACAAAGTCCTGAGCAACCTGATATAATTGGACCTGACTTTAAGATGGACTATATTATTGATTTTCAGAATTCCTGTCCAACCTAAATCACTCTATATTTCTAAGTATACTGATATAAGATAGTGACATTAATTTACTTCTTACCATTCAAAAGACACAAAGCATTTAATTCTTCCATGGAAATACAATACACAACAACATTTTGATGCTTCCAGAATGAATTCTGCATGGTAAATTTCTGTGTCCTCCAGGCAGCCTGATTTTCTAAGAAGGCTGACAGAAAATTAGGCTGATTTGTGAAGTTTTATTGACATTTAAACAGTTCTTCAGATGAGAGAGTGACATATTCTGGCAAAGTTGGGGTGTTTTTTAGAAAATTACTAACAAGGTCCATCTTTACATTTGCAAAAATAAAAACAATTTGTTAGCATATACTGATAACACACAATGCTGTTGGTAAATTCTTGTAATCTACATAGTCCCCGTGTAAATTTCAGTATGTAATTCTTTTTCCAGTTCAAGACTTAGTATTTTTCCTGTGTCTCCTCACTAAACTCCAAGACTATAATTAATTATCTAGGAGGAGACCTTCTAAGCTTTTCATGTGAAAGCTAGAATGTCACTTAAATATAACTATTCAAATGTGAAATGCCCTACAGGAAAAATGAATGAACCTTTTTGCTCTTTAAGTAATGAGAAGGTTCTGTTGTGTTACCTGTACAGCATTTTTACTGATGTTATTTCCCACAAACATAGTTGTCAAATGAATTATTCCAAAATTCTTCTTCATGAAATGGTCTGTGCAGTTTCCCGTTGTAGTAGCCCTTGTGTAAATGATGTGTGAGTCAAAAATAATGAAGTAAAGAGAAATTTCTAAGGGTAGTCATGCATGTAAGCAACTTGTGACTGAAGTGCCCAACCCAAATATTCATCCTCAGTTCCTCTTTTTCAAACCAAAAGAACCAAAAATAGAAAAATCTCTATCCATTATTACATTTCTTGGTACATTAAGTTGGTGTTACTTAAGTGATAAGTTTCATAAATACATGGGCTGAACAGGAAAGAAGGAGGGACTGTTGGTTTAGAGCAGGTTAGGATTTATTTTTTTTAACAGTATAGTTGTTTTCTCACCTTTCTGTCCCTTGCTAGAAGCAAAGAAGCTCTAAAGCTTCAAGGAAATATCTTGTTTGAGGAAAAAATTGAAAGCATGAAATGGCTTTTTTTAATAAGGACCTAAACTTTTAAGGCTTGTTGCTGAATCCTGTGGTCATACTTCACTGGCGTTGTAGTTTCAAAATATTTTCTGTGCAAAGAAACGATATGTCACTGGGATTTGTAGTCTTCCTCCCCTTCAGCGCTTTCTTTACAAAACAGTGATGAAACCTGGTAAAAGAGGAACAACTGTAAATTCAAATATTATTTTTCTGAATACTTGTCAGTATCTCTGGGATATGATTTGCGACCTCTCACGCTTTACCTGTTATTTTCCATTTCAGTTATCCTTTTGTATGATACCTAGTTCCAGCAAAAAAGGAACGCCAACTCTACTAAACCTCTGACATCTGCAACATGGTCAGATAGAATTCTTTAGCTGCTGGTGTGCGTTCATCAACTTCCATGTCTTTGGAAGACATGACTCGGAGAGCATGACTTTCTAGAAAAAAAATAATACTTTTTTGAAGAAGTGTTTATGTTATTATGTATGTGCCTCAGTCGTCAGTCTGTTGCATGTTTACATTAAAATAGATTTATGCACAACAGTTTAAGTGTGCAACAGCCTGTCATTTTTCAGGCTTGGTGTTATTAGGGAGGTCTACTGAGGAAAGAATTTATCTCCCTGTTAACATTGCATTTGATAGAACACATGCCAGACTTACTAGTGAGTCAAAGAAGTCTATCCCTGGTATTCTCTTATCCCAAAGAACATTGAGAATCTGTATTCATTCTCGACCTTTGAAAATGAAACAAGTATCTCTAGAAGATCAAGTTTTGCTTAGTGTCTTTGGGCAATATTATCCCCTTCTTAAATTCCTAGGATTGATTGGGAACTCTTGACCTTTAAAACGCATACTTCCGTAGCTTAATTAAGGCAGTTACACTTCGGGTATTTCAGGCTGAAGCTGGGCAGCAATCAGGAGCAGTACAAGGTGCTAACTCTTGGGGACGGCATCGCTAGAGGAAATGGGCAGCAGTTGGGAATTACGGAAGAGTGAGTGGCGGGTATTGCAGAAGCTTTTAGCAGCAGCAGAAGTAGGTATGGCTCTACAGATGAGAGATCCTCTGCAACTCTTTAAGCCCTCTACTGACAGCACAAGAACCACCAGCTTCGTTCCACAGAGCTAATTTTGCAGAGCTCCCTGGGTTTCTTTCCTCACTGATAAGTTTTTCATAACAGTAAATGGCTGTGGGGATTTTTTTTTCGGTTTTTTGTTTTTTCCAGAGAGAGAGACTCCTTTTTTTCAGGACTTTGAAATCCAGCAAATTTCATCCCCTTGAAAGCAGGAAATGGCAGAAGTACTAAATGCAAAAAGTTAAGATTGAGCATGGAAATAGCTTTTACTCAGAAACTTACGTGTTTTCATAGACTCTGTGCCCTTTTTGAAGATACTACAGAAATAACCACTGTAAAAGAGAATGCCGCTTTGATTGAAGCAAAAGAATCAACTTTGTTTGACCATGAATAATTGAAGTCTTTGTGTTAATGCTTCTTTTAAGGAGTAGTGGATCAGTAAATGTAACTTAATTGCAGGAAAAGTCTTATGGATGGAATTTATGACTGTATTTCAATGAAAGTCTTTTCATTTTTCCTTTTGGTTAAATAGAAGAAGGATTACTTAGATTATTCAGTGTTGCAGCCGAAGTTGTTAGCAATTCCCAGGGCTCCTTTTTATCATGATTTTAGAAATACATACTGCAGCATGCAAGACTTTCTCTTTTGCTTTCTCATTCAGTTCTTTAGAAGAATTTGTTTCTTTGTGCATTATTATAAAGTAGAGCCTGGCAATGTAGTACTTTTGACTTTTACGAGGGAGTTGCCAGAATTTATATGTGAATTTTTAACAGGATTGTTACCTAAGTGCAGTGGCCCTTTGTAAAAGAAAGAGTTGGAAATATTCCCACCAAGTTCTCTCTGAGACCTTGAGAGAGGGTCGTTTCCGTGCCCAAGCTTTCTTGTGCTCCCCATCACTGGTACAGTGCCACACATACAGGAGACTTGTCACTCTCTGTTTCACAGGCCTGTGGTTTCCAAGCGCGCAGCTCCCGGTGCCAGTGGAGCCGCGTAAACGGAAATTCACAAGTTGTCATCCACAGCTATGTGTAAGATGTTCACACAAAAATTAATATCACTCATCTCTTCTGTGATACTGTGGGAAGCGTAGGCAAGGAAAAAATACAATGTTTTGGTGCAGTCTATTCACTGGCCACATTTTCCTTCTCGGGGGTTAAATTATTTTAGCATGTAAATAAAATTCTACCGAGTCTTCATTCTCAGACATTGGAAAGGATGCATGCTGCAAGTCCTGCAAGGATGGCTAAATCCTTTCTTTCAGATACTTCATCAGAGGTCTTCTGTGTTCAGATCTCAGGTACTGACCAGACAACTCCTAAGAGATCATTAGGCACCGCTTCTTACACATTAATCTTTATTTTATTAACTTAATACTTAAATATTAAGTCCCTCAAATCCACTCAGTATTTATGAGTAAAGGAGTACGTGCCTGAAAGCAGCAAGGAGCAGTAAAGCAACTAATATGTCAATGACTTGAGCCTTACTGAATTAGCACGTTCTTTGTCATTTTGTGTCATTTCTTTCATTATTGCAGTAATTAACTGTGCAGAATTGCGTTTGTTCCATTCAGCAGGGGAGGGAGAACAGTGACAGTGTTTACCAACAGCAGGAGGGAGCTTACCTCTCTTTCTCAACCCCCTAAAATCTCTGCAGGCTAATCTCGATGCACAGCGAGGGTGCCCTCCGACACAATGGAGACCGTCTGAAACCTCCCTTAGGGAAGCCTAAGCGAGCTGATTAGATCTGCTGTCAATGAAAACCAGATACCCGATCCTATGAAATATAGCGTTCTTTCATTCTGACACACCATGCCAAATCTGTACAGGCCATGTGTACAAACCTTTGTCAAAGAGTTTTACACCAGGATAGTAATTCTGAGATAGCTGAATGACTTAAAAACAGGTACAGAGTATTTTCAATCCATTAAACTCTGAGGAATTACAAAGAAACAAACTCTGTAAAGTTCTTACGTTTCCAGCTGCAGTAACGTCAAGAATCTTTGATAATTCACTATTAATTCTTTTGTAGTTGTAAACTGAAATATTGTATCTAAATACAAATACATTTTTAACATGAATGTAAGTTAAATTATTTGGGGTTAATTATATTTATTTTTAATACAAAGCAAAATATTTTTCTGTGAACATTCATGCTTAAGGTGCTTTTGGTTATGAATGAAATGCCAATAATGTATCCTGAAATTAATTTTACTTAAAAGTACAAAAGTTTCTGTACTGCATCATCTTCATGGGCTTGTCTGATCTACTGTCCTGTCTGCAAGAATTGTCAGGTTCATGACAGAAAGGTGCAAAGTCCCCATGGGCCAAGAGTAGACAGCAACACACTTCCTGAATTGAACGACAGCCCTAGTTTTCATAAAAATACACAGTATCTTTAATATGTAAGCTTTCAGATTCCCTGGATGTTTCTGGAAACAGGAATACCAGATCCACCTCCTCAGCTACATTTTTGTTATTCTTTGATGTAAGAGATTTTCTGTGTTCTTTATCATTTCGATCTAATTTCTGAAAACATAAAGATGTAACTGTAAGGTTCTTAAAACTCTGCTTTGGTGCCACTCAGCCATGGAGGTACCAGAAGGACAGATACGCCTGCCTTCTCAGTTGCCACCTAGACTTGGCCTGGTCATGACACCACCAAGTCCTACTTCTGCACAGAGACATGACAGCACTAACAATGCCTCACTCTGTATGAAATACCAATTTTTAGGTTTGGTAGTAAGAACAAGTGTGATCCGGAATACATATATATTGGACCAGAAACTGGAACCCGGTTCTGAACAGAACTGGCAAGGCTGTTGGCTTCATTCACAGTGCTCTATAGTTGTTCTACTGCTTCCATAGAAAACTGAGTATGTTACCATTTTCCTCAGGTAGTGGATAGGATGGAATCTGATCATCCCTGTTGAGTGTTCATAGAAGTTAACTTTGGGCAAGATAATGATGGGAGCATTTCTGAAGAAAGGAGGGATTGCCAGCCCTTGAGCTCTGGAAAGAAATGGCCAAGACAAAAAGTAGAGCTTCCAATCTATTACCTTGAAGCATCTCTTGCAGACTACATAAAGCTCCTAAGTACTGACAAGGTGCTGAATTTAATAGATGCCCCTTCCTTCTTCTTCTTCTGATGTCTACTTTAAAAATGCTAGTTTTCTAGTTTTTATTTATCTCATTCTTAAGAACCTAACTTCTTGAAGCAATAAGGAACCTTGAATAATATGGATACCATGACTACTTCGACATTCAACTTTGCAAAGGTTAGTACTTACTTTTCAGTTTCAGGTTGCCAGTAAGAGTAGATTTAGTCCAATAAAACGAATTATGGGGCCATAGCGTTTGATGGAAGCTGGATATTTAAAAATATAATGCATTAATGTTCCTTAAAGTCTTTGTAGAGGGGAATTCCTTAAGTTGCATAATTCAGTGTGAACAGGCAACTTCTTTGGCTCTTGTGGTAATTACTTTGCTTTCCATGAGCAGTTTTCACTCCTGCGTTCAGAGTAGAGGGAAGCAGGCATTGCATCACACTGTCTCTCAGTGCCATATTTTTGAAAGAAACACTGATTTGAGACTAGTTTAATGGTATCACAATGTCCTTGGGATAAAGAGCATAGAGCTGGTTTTGTTCTTCTTAAATTCAATACCAGGAAAGCTTATTGCCACTGCTTCATACTATAAATAACATCACCTGGATTGGAAGTGCTGCAATGGATCATTGCAAAATGCTTCTGCTGATAGAACACAGCGGACCAAGCTGGTCTAACCTACTGTGATTAATAATTATCTCATAGGTGAATTTCACTATGTTCAAATAATTGTTTTAATGTAAGATTTGAAATAATAGGGATGGATGCAGATGTGGTATTGATGAAAGACAGTTTGTGCAATTGCAGCCTGTTCTATTCACATGATCTGGCAATCCTAACATGAAGCAGAGTTCATCCTCTTTGTCCCTTCCACTTCTACTTCTTTCTCTTTTCAGTGAAGTCATATCTGAATACAAAACTTAAAAATTTAAAAAACTGTAGTCCTGCATAGTAAAACACTTTCAAACATGTAGAACAAGATGCGATTTTTATCCCGGTCCTGCCAAAATATATGGTTTAATATTAGTTTGTTTCTCTAGTGCAACAGAATACAGATTTTTTTTTTCCCCACAGGTTACATGCAGTTATGTAGTATCTTATGGCAATTGGTACCCAATACTGTGTGCCAGATTTATTAATCATTAGGCCTTCCTCATGAATTGCACAGAAGCAAGATTTTCTAATCAGTAAAAAAATGCTTTGTATTTTTACTCTACGAAGTTATCAACATGCAATCTAGAGAGACCGAAGCCTTGTTTTGTTAAAAGATTGAATCAACTTTTCCTCTGCTTTATCTTATTTATATCTTTCAAGCAGCACAGGGATTAAGACATGTTGTTAAGACCTTGCCTCATCCTACTTGCCACACTAGTTACAAGTTCCTGCGTAAGCGGGCTCCGTAGCTTAACTAAGCACGTTACCAACCGGTCAGGTAAACGCGTTTGAAATGTGCTGCGCGTTCACGAACGGCAGTTTTCCATATCGTAACACGGCAGACGTAGACCAAGTTTTCATTAAGTCATCCAGCAACAAAAATACTTATGGGTCAAGTGCAAACATGCTAATACGTAAATATTTTTATCTAGAGCTGCTCTAGTGAAAAAAAAAAATATATATGAACAAAATATCATTAAAATGGAGAAGGGGGTTTTGTCTGGTCTCTTGTTCCGAAAGTAAACATTTATTTTTACTTATTTATTTTTTAATATTTCAAAAAGCATTTTCAAAAAATATGAAAAAATGAACATTTAAAAATTATTAGTATATTACAAGTGGAAACTAGCTAAGCTGGTTGTTAACAGATGACTGCAATTTAAATCTCTCTGTTTGGAAAACAGTATCCTTAATTACCTGAATAAATGATTATCCTTAAAATAAGCATAGAATAAAGCTGGATTGAGTATTTTACTGAATATTGTGTTGCATGTTTTTCCAGCAGGTTTTGTAGAAAACAATGTAATACTTGAAGCTGCAAGTGCTAATACTTCAACAAAGTGTTTCCTGGTTTTCTCACTGAAAAATTATTTACTTGTGTTGATCAGGCTTTAAGTATTTTCAGAAGGGCAGAAAATAACGAGGGAAAAAAGCAACATTGTGTTAATTAACTGTTTAACTATGTTGTATATTATTTAACATAATCTATTACTTTGAGAACGGAAGTTAAAAACATTCTAAAGGGCTTTGAAATTGAATGCATCTGCAGCTCATGGGAATAATATAGTTAGTTAAACTAAGGTGAGATCTGTAATACTGTCCTATGTCATTAGACATCTGACCTTCTATAACATTTGATTTGACTTTTTAAAAAAAAAAAAAGGACGTGTACTTATGTTACTTTTTTGAGAAGAGAGACATTTCCGTGTGCATGCATTTGGATAGATGTATGACAGTTCTAAAGCCCTATTGTGAACAGATATTTGAGTCATCACCGATAAGCACTGTCATTTTTCTCCTGTCATCTTGTTTCTAGATTGTTCCAGTGTTGGCAAATCGGTCGTTTTCTGACTATGCCTTACCTAAGTAAATGAAACTAGACAAACTGCGTGGAGGCAGTTGCTTCCCTGATGGGAGGGGTTCACCATGAGGCAAATAGAAACCACGAAGGGGGATGCAGCTATGCCTTTTCATTACAGTACATGATTAGAAATACAGAAATTTCCCCATCCACCAAGGTGAATATTGTCACCAACTCTATGAGCCCCCAAGTGAACAGGAGATAGCACTCGTGTGCAGCCACATTTTATCAAGATTGATCAGGTTTCTTACAGTGGAGGACTGGAGCCTCTGAGGTTGGTAGCATTTGGTTCATTCATCTTTCTTATCGGTCAACTAAGACCTTGTGATGGCCATTAATGCAGCAGATGTTCTGGTGTTCTCATCACAAAATGTCATTCCTTTTCTATGGTGTGACTGGGATGAAAAATCAAGTACACCTTCAGAAGCTTTCATGGGAAGCACCTTTCAAAGACCTGACTCACCCTTCTACTGCAGCCGGAGGTAGGTTTATGTAATCTGTACTTCGCGGTGATCGTTCCTGACAAGTGACATCCAGTTACTCAGCTCACTATTGAAAGATGTTTAGTGTGTCTTCAGTGGAGGTCAAACCTCTCTTAGTCTTGAGGCAGATGCATGGAAAATCAGTACTTGCTATTGACGTTTTTTGAAATTACTTGCTCATTCCTCAACTTCCTCTTTTTTTCAAAGAATGTTAATCAAGCTACCAGGATATGTTGAAAAATGTAATGGTCATCTGAGTTATTATCATTAAGCAAGAGACAACCCTGTCGTAATTTTAATATCCTCTGACTGACTGAAAATCGTCCTTTCACTACTGCTGCAGCCGTTTCTGATAGCACAAGGGCTGGTTCCTTCCCACTGGGGTTTTTTTTTCTCTCCTCAGGGGCATACTGTTTAGATAGACAGGAGATACTGCCTAATTCTTTGTGCTCTTTTGAGTTGAGGTGGCTCCTCTGAATGGATCATGGAATCGGGGTAGGCAACAGCAAAAATGAAGCAACAAAAACACATTACCAGTTTACTTAAATTGGAAATTCCTGAGCTATGGTGCAAATGCCATTAGTGCTCTATAAGCTGCTTCAGAGTGATTCTCAAATACTAACAAAAAAGATCCACTGGAATATAAAACAGTGATACTGAAGCAACTTCACTTTGGCAGACTGATCAGGAGCTTAGGTTGAACTCCAGCCATTTAACCTCCAACCTTGGTAGATCTTTATCTGACAGCTCAAAGAATCCATTCTTGCAGTTTTTCCTCTCTTCAGGCATCTCTAACAGCACCTAAGTTTTAAGCACGTACTGAAAAGGTCTTTCTAAGGAGCTATAAGTCTGTGAGCTTGTGCTCATGGACTACTCAAGAGGGAACTCAGAAAGTCAAGCCTATTGGAAATAAGTTTGAAGTCATTACACAAGCTTTTTTATTTTTAATGGAGAAAAAGGGGGGCGGGAGGAGCATAAGTTTACCTCCGTTTACTGCACAGTCAGTACAGAATTAAGGCCTTCAGAGGGAAGTAGTGTCTGCCTTTACCTGGAGCCCTGCCCCTCTCCATCGGCTACACACAGACTGTTTCAGTAGGCACTACAGGTGGGTGCAGGCTCAACAGCTCAGTGCGAGAGAGTGGATCTGAACCCTTCTTGAACTGTGGATGCTCAAAAAGATTGAGCATTTCAGTAAAACACCGTCACTGGTGCCAGATACAGTATAACGGCTCTACATGAGGTTCACCTGTTTAGGTATCTAAGATGTACATCCTTCTTGGCCACCTGAGGAATCAGCTTGAGCTAACTAACCCTCATGAAGCCAAGAGCCTTTTCATGCTTTCATATATATCTATACTGGAAGAGGTATAGTTTAGAAGCATCCCATGTACCAAGGAATCTAGGGGTTTGTTTTTTCAGTACACAGATTTTCCACCTTCATTATTTATTTCTCCCTCATGCTTAATCTCCTCAATAAAATTGATGAATTATTATGTTTTCTTTAAAAAGATTGTTGTTAAAAACCAATTCACCATAAGACCTTACACACCAACCCAGCGATACTCCATTTGAAAAAAGTTGAGACTTGTCGATTAGAAACTTTAGTAAAAAATGTTGAGCTGTATCGAGTGAGACAGTTCACAAAAATGTATTTTGCATAAACTCTGTTATCTTTTGTGACCAACTTTATTCAAAGGTAGTTCAACAAGGTCTTATTTTTCGTAAGCACATACTAAGTGGCATAAATCATCTTTCTATTTTAATAAATCCTCACTTTGACTATTCACATTAAGCTGCTCAAATTAATGTCACAATGCAAATTTATAATTACCTACATTATTTAATTTACATTTTCTTTTAAGTATTGGTTCTAACTCTAACGTTCTTAACAGTCTGCTGGAACATGTCTAATATTCCAACAATTACTGAATATTAATCCTGAAAGCTCACTTACCAGCTCTTTTAAAATTCTTGGTGTGAAGTTATCCAGACATACTCATCTAAGACCATTAATAGCAGCTATTTTAATATGCTCTTGAATTACTGTTGAAATGGAAAATACTTTGTCATTATCATATAATACAAATACATTAACTACTCTTTTCCCAAATACAGCACAAAAATAGTTGGGATGTTTCTTCTCCGCGCTTATCAACAGTTCTACATCTTTTCTCTAAAACCAGACAATTTTTAGAGTTCTTATTACATTTCATGGACTTTTTTTAGATGTTCTTTTCAATGCGGGTCATTGACTTCTCAGGCATCTTTCTTCCTCCGTATTATTTTTCCATAATCACTGCCGTCAAAGTTATATTTGCTGTTACTAGTTCTTTTCCCAGCTGTTGGGTATCTATAATTATAACTGCTTTACAAAATGCCCTCTAAAGAGGCAGAAGGAAAGAGGTCGTTCTTTGGAGGAAGGGGTGGTTTGTTTGGACTTATCTTCTGTGGGATGGTAGACTTTGAGGACTGTACTCACCTCACTCAGACTCTGCTTAATTATTCACTGGTCACCACTTAAGCCTACTATTTATTTCAGCTTTGTCAAATTAGCCCCTTTAAATCACCAAGTTGATACCTTTTTGTTTCAGACAGTATGATTAAATAACTGTTTTGTAATGTCCACCAAAAGTTTCCCTTTTTTTGACTGGTTATCAGATCTGATGTAATAAACTTGTGTATGCAGAATTCTCCTATGCCGGATGACAAGATTTTTTGAGTACAGAGACTACCACTTAATTTTAGAAATTGTGAAGACATTAGTGCCAATAGCACGAGCTCTCCTGCCTCACCACTAAGAGTTACAGCTACATGACACACTGAAATTTAGGTGCTTACCCTTGCTCTGAATAAGGCAGTTCAGGTACCACAGGGAACATAGCAACACAGGGTCAGTAGCTTCTCTGGACAGGCAAAATGGTCTGTCAGGGTCTCTGCAGTGCTCCCAGCATCGCAGTGAGCAGCACACTGTACCATGCAGATATTACACTGTAAAATCCCCAGCATCTTCTTTATGCACATTGTAGGCAGTTGATTAAGGAGCTTATCCTTTCTTCCTCTGCTTGAAAGAACGCAGCGTAAGAGGTGAAGGAATTTTTTTCTGACCACATCCCTTAATTATTTTTGCTCTCAACGTCAGGATTTAGTTCCAAATGAGTATTCGCTGCCCTACCTCATTATGCTCCTAGGGATTGTTAAACAAGTAGCATGTCGTTGCTTTAATGCCCTCCTAGCTTGTCCAGCCAGACCATCCCTTCTGCCACGTCCGATCCTGTAAAAGCTCCATCTCCCAGCTGGCAGACCAGTACTTCACAAAACCCAAACCACTCTACGGTATTTCTCTAATTAGGAGATTTCAGCCAAAACATTCAAGTATGACAGTTTTACAGTTAGCGTTTGTTAACAAATTTTCAGCATAAACACTCCGGAGCCAAAAATGCTTTCTTTAGTAGTAAAGAATGTGGGTTTGTCTCATATAGTCAAGCAGTTAAACATCAGCATAGGACCACCCATTGCTAACAAACGTTGCCAACACCGTTCACTTTGATAAAGCGGGCAGCCTCTGCGTGGCACGGGGGAGGTGGAAGAAAAGAGTGGTAGTGGCTCCCACCAAACTTCCAAGTGACAGGCAAACCCCCCCTTTCCAAAACTCACGAATGTTATTTTCTAAGTGCGCATTCTAATTAATCTTGCTTAATTACCCCCGTGTACAGATTTCCATCTGCACTAATAGTACATAAATAATTAAATGACATGCTTAAGGAGCGTGCTGTTGTAGTTTCTGGCCCTGCTGTGCAACAAGTCAGAGCCGAGCGGCTGTATGACAACGGATGAAAATACAGGAAACACTCATCTCTTAAAGCTGAGTCAGTGACCTGTTGTTCTCAGAAAGGCCTGTTGTAATAAACAGCCTCCAGTTCAGATATACATTAAACCCATAGAAGTCAAAAAATGAGACTGGAAACAATAAAAGATTTTTCTCTACTTCCTCTTCTCAGACAGGCTGAAAATATTTGAAATGTACCTGAAACCATGAAATACGAGGCTGTTACCTGAAGTTATTAAGACTCCCTAAAATCCGAGTAAAGACTGAGTTCAGCTACTGAGTAAGATGTCTTGTTTCCTCCAGACAGGTTGATGATTCTTAATCCAAGAATTCAAGTAATGAGCAGTTGAAGTTTCCATCTTGAAGCATCTGTTCCGCCAAGTCAGCACTGGCCTTGATAAATAGCAAATCAGACTGATGCATGCAAGTGTATACACACATGCTCAAGTTAAACTTGAGGGAAAATACTTGAACAGATCTCTGCATGGACAGATTTATATAATTAATCTGTAATTAAGCTTTACACAGTGCAGGCTGACTCAGGTCAAAGCACAGAAAATGCAGACATGGTAGGATCTTTACCTGCTGCTGCAAAAAATTTTTTCAAAGGTTGTTTGCGGGTAAGTTTACATACCATCATTTAGTTGTCACAAGCCTTCACTGCTATACTAACTTACTCATCTTGCAGTGGAAGAAAAATATGTTTAGCTAAAGGATAAAAACAAACCACAAGTACAACTACATCTGGGTGCTTTTAGTAATTTCAGCAACCTTTGAACATTAAAAGTTTTGCCTCGCTTTAACTGTGCAAAAGAGCTTGCGTACACCACTCATTTTGTAAATATAAAATCGTACCAAGCTTTGCAATGATGACTTTCCCTTGGCCTGTGGAATAGAGGAATCGGTTGTTTTGCAGGTTTTAGATCTTTATTTTCTAACAAACTGTCAAATCCAGTTCTCTGATGCTGGAGTCACTCTATTGAGCACGTTTCTACTTCATGATGTGCCATTTCAATTCCAGCAACAAGAAATGCCATGCTGGTTCAGGAAGGTAGGCTCTTCACTCCCAGCAGCGCGGCAAAGAAATCCGGAGGGACTTCACTGGGAATAGGAAGTTCTTACACAACTGTCCTAGGGTATACAGGGGAGTTGGCAAAACAAAAACTCACTTTCTGTACACGCTTCACAACAAAGCCTTGTCCAAGGGGAACTAGAGGCATTTTCCTGATTGTAAGACTTTGCACACTAGAGCAGAAAGGTGGAACTGGATAACTACTGAAATGTTAAGAAGGGAAAGAACTGAAGTGTATTTTTACTTAAAACACCACGCTGAACTAATTAGGGAACGCCATTTGTTGTTTCAGGAAGCATATCCTTTTCTCTGCAGGGTCTATCACAGGATTTTTGGTAAAGTTAAATGAAAAATGGGAACCAGGCTTGCTTTTGTGTAAGGAAAGGGAACATCTCTGTAAGCTAATCCTGAAATGGCAACAGATAAAGGTACGCAGCAATAGACTATCGTTTCATGATTTTCCACATTCACTTTAACAGAAAGTCA
Source organism: Tauraco erythrolophus (assembly GCF_009769465.1). Classification (NCBI taxonomy): domain Eukaryota; kingdom Metazoa; phylum Chordata; class Aves; order Musophagiformes; family Musophagidae; genus Tauraco; species Tauraco erythrolophus. The sequence goes on along the minus strand of NC_141465.1, from coordinate 90,495,545 downwards.
CCCTGCTACATTCCTGATTGTGGTGGTGCTGTATTATATAGCACGAGTGGCATTTGCAAAGCCTGTCATGAGTTTAGATGGTACCCCGTGGCAAGTGCAATCCTGTTTTCACTGGAAAGTTAAAACAAGAAAAATAATTACTTTCTTGAGGTATAAGGATCATACTGGCTCTCTTCTGAAAGCTAAAAGTAAGAAGATAAACCATTTCTTCCCTTGGGGAGCTGGAGTCTAATGGGTGACCAAAAGTACAGGCAGCTACTGATTTTTCAAGAAGAAAATTTCTTTCCATTTCTCTAGTAAGTTTACATGAAACAATGAGGTGGGTGTTTGCTGACTCAGAACAGGCCTCTGAATGTGCTAAAAGCTCCCGAAGTTATCGCACATCTTGCTATGGCTTCAAGTCTGGCTCAGTTCAGCTGAGGTCCTCAGGTTTCCCTCACCTCATCATTACAAAACAACTTATCCATGCCTTTCCACCCCTCCCCTACCCCTCCAAGCAACGCACGTGCAGGTCCCTGTAAACTCTGGCCCTGGTCCTCCCCACCAAGACAGTGGAACACAGGTACCTTCCCTAAAGGTACATCTGCTGGAGCTGATGAGTTAGGAGGGCAGGGAGCCCGTCTCCGTCCATCCCGTCCCCCCATCCCACCCATCCTGAACTCCTTCGCTCCCAGCCCTTCTCCCACAAGGCAGTGCTGTGCTCCACCACTGCCAAGCTCCCGACCCACCGCCTGGGACTTGACATTTGTTCTTGTTTTCTCCTGCCTCCCCTAATGGGTATAGCACTACTAAGCGAAGAGGAATGCACAGAACAAGAGAGTTCAAAGTAATTGAGTCTACAGTCGTTCAGAAAGCCTGGATCCCTGCCCACTCAGAACCTGCAGCATTCACATAGTTTCAGAAAGTTTAACCCCTTTTCGCTGATCCTGGTAACGCTTTTTCGAGCGCAGAGCATTGCGCTTCTCTTATCAGCGACCGAAAACGCTGGAAGGTGTCCTTCACGTATCCAGCTTTAGGTGCTTACCACTCAACCTTTTATTTCTCCTTCTTGCTCTTCGGGGCAGTAATTTAAGACCTTGAGTTGTCATTTTTATAAGATGCTGAGGCAACTGTGTGGCAGAGGAATGATCACTTACCGTAACTCCTGAAGGCTTCTGACGAACGTCTTACACACGTCTTTAAAAGAGCTTACTCCATTTTTCTGCTGCAAATTTTCCTGTTCAGATGCAAACTCACTTCTAACTCTGCCTGCAAAATCAGGGAAGAAACAGAAATGTTCCAAAGTGATTATAACTGTAAACTGGTATTTTTTTTTCTGATTATTAATTCTGAACAAACTCTCATTTCAATTTAGTTTAGGAGTTGGCAGCTTCTTACAAACTTTAAATTTGTGAATAAAAATGATTTGTTCAAAGAAGTATAAAATCTAATTACAATGGAAATTCTTAAAATGGGCCATTGAACATTTTTTCATCTGGATCTAAACATGCATTTAGACTATCTGTAAGCTAAATAGTGCAGCACTGTGTTGGTCAGATAAGCAGCAAACCTGAGCGGGAACGATTATCTCTGACTTACTTGTTTAACTGTTAGTGACAGTAGAAATGCTAAAATAAAAAATCACCCTTTAAAAATTATATATTCTTTGGTAATGTTCCATTAGCTGTTGCTTGACAAAAGACTGTAGGACCAGGCTCAACGTTGGTGCAAAAACATGGCGATGGGATTGGATTTGTTTACCTGCAGTTCAGACCTAATTATATCCTTTTCAAAAAATTAAAACACATTCAGAGCTGCTTCTGGAAATGTTTAAGTATACACAGAGCTTTACTCAGTGATACCGTTCTAATTAACCTGCCAAATCGTTTGCCAGAGCAGGCCCTTTGTAAATGTACATATATAAAACAAAGCAAAACAAAAAGACAATTTTGAAATTATCTGTTTATCATCCATTTAATCAGATAGAGGTAAAACATATAATTAAAGTATGCAAGTCTAAGAAACATTTCAGTTACTACAGCCATACAATTTACATAAATGTCTGAAAGTTACTAGTATATACGTTACATCAGATGCTGCCTAGCCCTATAGGAGAATTACAGCCAAAATAATTTCCAGAAAGCATAGTGCAGTGTTACTAGTTTCACATTTTTAAGACTGTTAAAGAGCAGTTTATACTAAACTTGTCATTTCAGATGAAAACGTAGTTCAAAGCCTGCCTGGGTTGAAATAGGGTGCACAAAGAGCATTCAAAGACATAGTCTGAAGCCTAAACTAGAGTTATGTGAAGGGCATTCGCACAAAAACAAAACGTGATTTTAAAATCTGTGGGTTAAAACACCTGTTCCGTGTTCCTAGGCTAGAACGGGGAAAGAAATGCCGGCGATGAGTCTTCGGAGAAGGACACTGAAGTTGCACATTATATGAATGTGAATACGTGTTAGTGTTGGATGGAAATTAGCCCGCATGACTTTAAATGCTACGCTGACGGGAGTAGCCGGATCTATGTTAGTAATAACAAGCATCAAGCGGCTACATATTGCTAAACAGACAGTTTGTGTAAAGAAATGTTATGCTGAACTCTTTCCTGGTTCTGTAATTAGCTTTCTGCGTGCAGGCTCTGAGACATCCTACTCGCAGTGGCCTGGAAAGCAAAGAGGAAGACTGCCAGGTTTATGAGAAAAATATTTTTTTTTAAGTTTAAAAAAAGAGCCTTGTCTGTAAATGACAGGGGATAAACGCGGGGAGAGGGAGGTTGCCAACATTTCCACGCATTCACAGCTTCTCTCCCTGCAAACCGGGAGCACAGGGCTGGCAGGGCCAGGAGAAAGGTGGAAAGTTTGTTTTTTTTTCCAAGGCTCCACTACACGCTGTACTTTTACCATACAACGTGAGCCCTTTGCTGTTGCACAGGACGGCGTCCCTCCTTTTTCTCCTCCTTCAGCGAAACACGCAGGAGCTTAGCTCACCGTCCGGTGTCTACAAGGAAATACACTTTGCGTCGAAACCACACCTCAAAACAAGTAAATAGAAACTTGCCTCATCTGAGAAAGGAGAAAAAGAGAAGCGACAATTGTCGCTATCTCTTTTCCTCTCCCTGTCTGTCTTCCTTCTCCTCTGACCTGTTTCTGTAACAGCATTTTCACAGCGCACGATGAGGTACATCGCAGCGCTGAAATTTATTAGCAGCAGGTTTTCGCGTACGAGTTGCCTTCGGGACACAAAATAATAAATTTCAATGACTGCCTTTAAAACCCTTTTGAAGATGAAAGGTAGGGGAGACGGTTATTTTAAAATACCTACATTAGCTGCGCTTATTTAGAAGACTATAAATAATACTGAAGCACGAGAGGGGCCTCGGCAAACCGCCGCACTTGTGGAAAACCTTCTTCCACTTCGCTGCGAGGGCTCCTCTGCCCTCAACCAGCCCCTGCCCGCACCCAGCCCCTGCCCGCACAGCGCGGCACGCCGGCAGCCACCTGCCCCTCCGCCGGGCACCTCTCCCCGGGGCGCTGGGCCGGAGGCACAACGCCGGGGGAAGCCGGGCTGCCAGCCGCGCGTTACGGCCCCGCCGGGACCGGGGCCAGGGCCGGGATCGGGACCGGGGCTCGGACCGAGGCCGGCGCCGGGGCCGGGATCGGGACCGGGACCGGGAGCGGGACCCGGACGCAGCCGCCCCGCTCTCCCGGGCCGGTCACGCCGCAGAGGGGTAGGGTAGGGTAGGGCAGGGCAGGGCGGGCGGGCGCGGCGCGGGGAGGAGCTGCCCGCGCTCCCCGTAGGCAGGGCATCCCGCAGGGCCGGCCCCCTTCGGCGGACTGGGTGGGGTGTAGGGGGGGCCGGGGGTGGGGTAGGGTGAAATAGAGGCGGGCGTGTGTCACCGGGTAGTACCCGCGGCCAGGTACAGGCGGAGGCACTGACGACACCGCAAGTGGATGCGCTCTCGGGCCGGGGCTCCTGGGGAGCGAGCGCACGAGTAGCCGCCGCCCGGAGCCGCCCGCGGGCCAGTCCCCCTGCGCCGGGGCGGGAGCCCGATCGCGCCGCGCCCGCCGCCGCCGCCAGACCGCCTCATGGCCACCAGGGTGCTGACCATGAGCGCCCGCCTGGGTCCTGTGCAGCAGCCCGAGGAGCCGGTGTTCGCGCAGCTCAAGCCCGTGCTGGGGGCCAGGGAGGCGGCGATCTTCCCCGGGGAGGACCTGAAGCAGCAGCAGCCGCCGCCGCCGCCGCCTCAGCCGCAGCAGCAGCAGCAGCACCCAGGCGGCGGCGGCGGGGGCGGCGGCGCGACCTTGCCGGCGGAGGAGATGGTACAGGTAGGCAGCGGCCACCCCTCCACCCCCTCACACCTCGCCGGCCATCGCCCTTCTCCCGCGGCGGGGCCGCCCGGGCGGGGAGCGGCCGCTGAGGAGCGGCCGGGCGGGACTGGGTGGGGCCGGGCTGCGGGGCGAGGGCGGCGGACCCCGAGGTGCGGGGCTGAGGCGGCGGCTGTGTGCGTGAGGGGGAGCGCCGCCGCCCGGCCCGCCTGTGCGGAGGGCCGCGGAGCGGGGAGAGCGTCGGGGTTCCCGCCTTCCCGCCGGCGGAGCACGGGGAAGCGGCCCGGGGTGCGGCGGCTGAGGCGGCCGGCGCTGAGGTGGGGCGCGGACGCCGGCGGCGGCTGACGGGCCGTCCCAGGGCGGGCGGGGACGGGGGGGGAGAAGCAGGGCTGCCCCCGCGGGTGTGTTGAAAGCTACAGCTGCTGCCTTTGCACTTGCCCGGCGGCAGAATTAGAGCGGCCGCCTGTCCTCCGCGCCCACGCAGGGAGTCATGTTCGGGGAGGGGGGCGGCGGGGGGAGACACGACACACCGGGCGAGGGGGGACTTCCCGGGACTTTTCTGCCCGTTCCGGGAGGCCGTTCGGGAGCGGATCCACACGCAAACAGCTGGAGGAGCTGAAAGCGGGAGGTGCCGACCGCAGCCGCGCTTCAGCCCGCGGACGGTGTTCGCTTGAGAGGCGGCTCTCGCGTCCGGTGGGCCGCGGCGGGCGGCCCGTGAGGCACCGGCCTCCCCCTGCGCGGGGGCTGCCCGCGGCCCTGGCCCCCGCGGTCGGTGGTGGGACGGGGCGGGAGGGGGGGTCCCGGGGAGCCCGCGGTGCCGGGCAGCGGTGTGTCGGGCGCTGGGTGTCTTCCCCAAAGAATAAATAACTCCCGCCTTCAAAGCGAGCTGCCCTCGGCTCGTAAACAAGAGCTGGAAAAAGTAGCCTGGCATGTCGGGGCAGATCCAGATCAAAGGGACGGGAAGGCGGCTCTGTTTGTTTGTGGTGTTTACCGGGGGTCTTTGAAGAAAAGTCCTAAACGCCACTTCTCGGGAAGAGTTGCTGTTTGTCAGCTGCTTTCTCTTGCGGGGCGCTGAACGGGTCTGGTATGAGCGATCTTGACGGGGCAGGGGGGAATGTGGCATTTGCCCACTGGAGAGTGCGTGATAAATGTTTTGCCGATGACTGTACCAGTAATGTATCGGGCTCCAGCCACCCACGGATTCCCTCGCACCACTACGCTAAGAGAATGATTTCCCAGTAATTAAAGAGCTCTCCTAGGACCGAGGCATGGATAGGGACGTGTTTATCACGCTATTCGCCCATTATAGACGGCATAGATTATTATTTTTCAGTTTTAAGTGTAGTCCCGGAGACACTTTACACAAAAGGTACTCCGATGCAGTCAGCTGGTCTTCTTTTTATTTGATACTTTACACTTTGGTGTTGTATTTCTAATCAAATACCTTTCTTTTAAGGATGAAAAATCCTGGAAGTACAAAAATTAAATATATATATATATGTATGTATACACACAAACATTATTTGAAGTATTAGCATTCAAATAGCCAGCTGAGGATGTGGCTTTTAAAGTTAGCATTTCAAAGAGAAGCGGGTGAAACAGATAGGCAGTCACCCTGCTCGAGCAGTGAATTCCAGAGCAGGAGATCCGCAGATTAGGCACAGCGCCTGTCATTTCTGCACCTCGCACTGTCTTGTAGGCATAAAAGATGAAAAGTTTGTCCTACGCTGAAACATCAGATCGATCTTAATGCTTGCTCTGCTTGAACGACTTGTGCCATGACTTTATCTCCTTGTCCTTGATGATGTTGATTAGCGCACCGATTATAAAAGACAGGTTTTCATTAGCGTTAATGTTTATAACTTCCTCCGTAGGTAGCTTGCGGCTGGCTGAACAGTGTTGCCTTTTATTTGCAAAGCCTCGTGCGACTTGCGTGCCGTCATCTTTCTTAGTTGGTAACACATCATGTGGATTATGGTATGTTTTGTTTTTGTAGACAAGATGCGAAATGGAGAAATACCTGGCACCTCAGCTCCCGCCCGTTCCCGTCATCCCCGAACATAAGAAATACAGAAGAGACAGTGCCTCGGTCGTAGACCAGTTTTTCACTGACAGCGAAGGCTTGCCTTACAGCATCAACATGAACGTCTTCCTCCCCGACATTAGCCACCTGAGAACTGGCCTGTACAAATCTCAGCGACCCTGTGTAACCCACATCAAGACAGAGCCGGTCACCATCTTCAGTCACCAGAGCGAAACTACTGCCCCTACCCCTGCCCCCACTCAGGCCCTCCCCGAGTTTACCAGCATCTTCAGCTCCCACCAAACTCCCGATGTGAACAACATTTTCATCAAGCAGGAGCTTCCTACTCCAGATGTTCATCTTTCTGTCACGCCCCAGCAAGGCCAGTTATATCAGCTCCTGAGCTCACCGGATTTAGATATGCCCAACACTACTTCTCAGGCAGCTGTGATGGACTCTCTTAACAATGTCTCCATGCCGTCAGCCATGGCGGGCCTTAACACCCTCTCCTCGGCTGTTCCACAGACTGCAATGAAACAGTTCCAGGGCATCCCCCCCTGCACCTACAGCATGCCAAACCAGTTTCTGCAGCAGCAGGCCACTTATTTCCCTCCTTCACCCCCAAGCTCAGAGCCTGGAAGTCCAGACAGACAAGCAGAGATGCTACAGAATTTAACCCCTCCTCCGTCATACGCTGCAACTATAGCTTCCAAGCTGGCAATTCACAATCCGAATTTACCAGCGACTCTGCCCATATCCCCCCAGAATATCCAACCGGTCAGATACAACAGGAGAAGTAACCCAGATTTGGAGAAAAGACGTATCCACTACTGTGACTATCCTGGTAAGCGATCTGTGCCAGAAAATCCCAGCTCTTGCAATAAAAATAAGAAAAAGTACGGATAATTGTGGACGAGGTATTAGTGGTTTCCTTTAGCTGTAGTCTACCTACACCTAGGGAGAACCAAATAATTTCTTGTCAAAGTAGAATTTACCTTCTTTGTTGTTTTATTTTCACTGTCACACTTTCATATTCTTTGAATAATATATACCCTTTTCTGCATGTCATTTGTAGTTGTCTTAAACACCTAAGCTCATTTTACCATGTTACAAAACTTGTATTCCGTAGGAAAAAAAAATAAACATGGTGACCTTGTCTAATGTAAGTCAGTGTGACCACGCAGCTCCTGCTCTCACTTTTCCAGTACCCGCGATGGAGCTGAGGCTCGGTTTGTCCAAGGCACTACAGCTCAGTTTGAATCTCTGGCGCTGAAAGAATCATTTCAGCTCCTGGTAGCCGAGGCCCCAGCTGTATCTTCCCTGTTACGAACAGGGGATTCAGCTGCCCACATAAATAAATCTATTAAAGCTACCTCTGAAAACGGATTCCCTTCTAGTCTCTCCTTCTCCTATGCTGAAATGGAAGAGAGACCTGACTATAAAGCATATCTCCACGTAGTGCATGATCCCACATAAAAGACGCTCACACCCATCCGAGCACAGACAGAGAAAAATAATAAAATAAGAAATACATAAGTGCTCAGTGGAAGAGTTATGCTGAGCCCTGGGTAATGATGACACCGAGTCTGGCGTGATCAAATTCTGTAGGAAATTTAAAAAAAATAAAGTCCCCCTCTGAGTTGCTAACTTCTGTAGCAGGTGTTACTGTATGTAGGTTGTAGCAGCTATTGGTCTGTAGTGCACTGCAAGATAGTAAGTCTACGAGAAACATACGCATTTTTCTCTTTTCTATGTAAAGCAACATATCCCTAGGAGCTTTCTGTATCAAATTTTACTTCTAAATGATGATGGTGCCAGAAGGTAGTAAACTTAAATGTTTCCAGATAGTACCTCAGCATTAAGGAGCTTGAAACGTAACGTGGAGCATTCCTGTTCTCTCTATTGAAATGCCTCTCTGCTTTTTGTTTTGTTTTGTTTTAGGCTGCACAAAAGTTTATACAAAGTCTTCTCACTTAAAAGCGCACCTGAGAACTCACACGGGTATGTAGCTGCTCCCTCACTGTCTCTTGTTCGTTCATGGCTTACGTGTTTTCTGAGAAAGCAAGCGTGTTTGACCTGCTATCTTCTCCTTACTTTCTGTAGAGTGATGTGGGTACAGGCTGGCGGTTCAGTTAAGAAAAATCTTAAGGTTTAGTCAATGAGAAGAAAAATTACTTTTAATGCAGTTTTGTTAAACCTTTTATAACACAGAACTCAAAACAGCTAAGAATAAAATGGATGGAAACTTTTCTTTTCAATCTAAAATGCTATAAAGTGTTTAAAAAAAAGGACTTTTTTTCCCTTGAATAATGAATTAAGCATAGTAAACATGTTACAGTTTTCAAGATTTATCTAAATAGATTTTTCCAGTTTGGGCTTTCTCTTTGACCTGTTAGAATTATTTAATCTTAGCATTTTACAGAAACATCATGAAAACTCCCAAGATAACTCCCATTTGCTTCATCCTTAGCGTTAAGTGAGCTCTTTTTTTTTTCCAAGACAAGTGCTTCTATATATTTACTTTTTTTTAAAAAAAGACATAATTTCAATTTTTTGTCAGTGAAAGACATTAAAATGGAGGAAATGAGAAGTGTCGGCGCGTCACAGTTGTTTTTCTGTACCTCGATCAAATTCTGCCTGCAGCCACAGAGGCCGTCCCCATTCACGGGCCGGCGTGGAGCGGGGCCGGGGACAGAGCGCTGCTCGTGCGTGGGCGCAGGAACCACGCGTGCGGCGGGCAGCGGCTGGGAGGTGGAAGGAGGCAGGGCAAAGGAGGAGAGAGGAGACGGGGAGGAAAACGTAGCTCACCATCAGCACGTCTGAAAGTATTCAGGACGGTTCTTTGCTGGGATCTTAGCACAGAACTGCTCATGGTAAATCAGTGAAAAGCATGTGACTGGTTTTGTAAAGAAACCAAATGAGAGGACTGTGACTCCTGTGTTTAAAACTGAGCTTGAACCCCAGCTCTTTTATGTGTGGATGTTGATTCAGAGCAAAACAGGAGTCACACTTCGAGCGACTCGCTTGTTGAAGCAGCCTGTCAGCGCTACGGCTGTGCCGTTCGAGTAATGGGGTTTCACCTAAGTTTAAACCAAAAGTCAAAACAAAACTTAGGGTGAGCTGTGATCTAGCAAAATGTTTCACTGTCTCTATGGAAACAAGCCTTTCTATCCAGCAGCTATTTTGAATGGATCGGTGGATTATCGTAAAGAAATTGAGTATCTTCAGGCTGAATGTTACTACGGAAATTTTGTTTTGATAAATGAGTTACCTGTGTTGCAGTCACAGTAAAAAATTAAAAGCAACTGTACAAAGGTTGTTGCTTTGCATTAGTAACAGACTTAAGAACACTGTAAAAAATATTTTTGATATATATAATCACTTGTTAGAAGTAAACTTAGTAAGAAAGGAATATTTTCATGAGGCTCTAAACCTGAATAATGTCAGAGTGTAATCCTGTTGCTCTTTAATAAATAATCTGCAAATTTAAGAGTGTACAATTTCCACTGAAGCCAGCAACTAAATACCGGTTTTAAATATCTCACTTTCTATTATACAATGGGTAGGAAGAGAGATAAAAGCAAAGCTTTAGTCAAAACAAATGAACATTACATAGTCAGCATTTGAAATGTACACTTTTCCTTTTTTAAATTAATTTATGTCTTTTTTTGTGCCTTGAGTAGTAATGACTTTAGGCTTTATAAAGTTAATACTTGTATGCGTAGAGATACATAGCACATCGCTAATGGGCATTGCTTAGGGTCACTAATGTTTATTGTTGCCTTCACTTTTTTACCTGTAGATATTTGACCTTAGAAATGTGGATAAATGTGCAAAGGTCAGGGAGCTATGTATTCATGGAAACAAGAATGTTGTTTTAGATAAAAATCTAGTGAACTTAAGCAGGTCTGTAATACAAAGGGTCTTCTGGGGAGGTGAATGAGGGGATAAACTGTCGAAAGCGTGCATTACATGCAAGAATGTGAAGTCTTTATCCTGTTACCTGTGTTATTTCAGAGTTTGCATTAGTTTAGCTCTCTTGAGTATGCACTTAATACTTGAAGATTTCCAGCACCGATTCTGCTCTCTGCCTTAACATACTGGTTGAAATGTGTATTACCAGCAAGATCTCTGACTTCGCCGGTGCTGTAAGTCGATTAAATGGATGTTAAAGTAAATGGGCACAAACTCGGGGAGAGCTGTGAAGTTGCACAGCTACCCCGGGAGTGCAGGGGAATCTCGCTATTGATCTCGAGAGAGAGACAAGGGCTCGGAGCTGAGGGCTAAATTCGGGTGTGTGCCTCTGTGCATCCCATCCCCCAGAACTATGGATTCATACAGCACTGTTAGGCTTTTATTTTTTTATTTCTTAATTTTATTTTTTTTAAAGGACTTAGGTGAAGCTTTTACCTTCAAAGTCTAAAGCGAGTGTCACGTAATCCATTTTAATAAAGTCGTGTGTGATATTCTTTCAAATCCCTTCAGGGTTAGCAGACCTGTTTATCTGGCTAAACCCGTTCTTTAGTAATCATGGACCACTGAAGTTGTTTTCTCCTTATTCTTAGTTTCTTAACAATACCTTTCAAAATTGGCTGCAGTCTCTCTCTCATCCCAACCAGTCCCCACCCTTCTCAGCAATCTGTCATCTTAAAATAAAAGAGCCTGCAGCAAAGTTTGTCTGCCATTAGAAGTCAAGACAGACCTTAAGGTTTTCCTTTTGTATCGGAAAATCTCAGCCTTTTCACAGTATTTATTTAGCAACCTTTCTTTTCTGAAAGGCTTTCACTGGGTTTAGGAGATGTTCTTTGAGAACAAACCGAAGGGAAGTGTTGTTTCTTTGATAGGTGGAATGTAGCCGGTAGTCTTTTTTCTAATTCAGATATGAACACACTGTCAGACTTAGTAAATTACATTTAAATAAAACTATAGGAGATGGGCAAGAGGAAGATCCCTTGCATTTTTCTTCTCAGGTGTTCCCAAGGTGTTTACCTTGCACCAAGTCAGCTGGTATAAACTGGTATGGTTATTCCGATTAAATGTAATTACACTGGACTTTTGCTGTTGATTAGGAATCCAGTATTCACGTAAAGAGCTAATCAAGATTAATGTATTTGTATCGGTCACTGAAGCAGGCACACATTTTTCTTTCTCTAGGTAATGCTTTAGTGTTTGTAAATTATGAAGTAAATTTTAGTTATTGGTAAACTGGTGACTTCATAATTGAACATGAACAAATATTTGAATGCTGCAAAGATACAGGGTGTTTTGTATCCATCTCCATGCACCTTTGGAGCAGATGTCTGGTACATTTTAATATCTTAAAATACTTCAGTGTGATATCTTAACTTGATATTAGTTATGCCTGGAACAGGTGAAATGATATTCAGTATGCTAAAGTACCTGTTGGAACATCTCTCAAAACGTACTGGATTTTCTGACCTTTTGAAGCCGGGATTTTCTTTTAAAATAATTTTACCCGTTAGTCACGGAACAAGTTTCATTTCATAGCCGGCGTTGTGCAACTACGGTATATAATGGGGGAGGGGGTTATGCATTTATTGAGGGCTGACCAGCAGTAAAACCACCTTAAGGCTCTGGCGTAACAGCTATATGTCCCACTTGAAAAACGTGCCAAATGTCAGTGAAAAGCAGTTACTTGTGTGTTGTAGATAAACCTCATTGGGTTCCTTTTCTGGCATCCGAGTATATACATACATTTCAAGTGATCCTTTAGAAACAGCAGTCCTAGAACTTGTCCTGTTACATTTCTTCATATGTTAAAAGTTTGGACTGTGGAAGTTGAGTCTTTGATATGCAGGCACCTGGAACGCCCTACCTGTACCCTACCTGTAATGCTGCAGAAGAGCTGCTGGCTCCTGGCTGGGGTATTTTTTTATTATTTCTGTGAACAGCTGCACACTTCAGAATTGTGTATGGTTTTAAGAGGAAAATCTGTCATTGTTTTGAACACATCAAGGCACGCACATTGAGGACGTTTTCCAGCTGCATGTTGGTTTTCAGTATACAGAGTCTTTGTACAGGCATGTTCTTGGGTCACATGGTGGGCTTGCCATTAATAGTTTCTAGCATTAACTGCAGAACTATTTCGTCTCTATCTATAGATCTAGTTTGTATTTGGTGATGGGAAGTGGAAGCCGAGATAAGTCAAGAGAAATGGCATTTCTCTAAATGAGATGCACTCAAAATACTTCCACCATCCCTAGTTATTTCAAATGTTTATATAGGCATGGGACAGCTGCTGACTGGTGTGGTTCCTCAAGGTGTTAAACGTTTTATTTTAATTTAGATCTCTGCCTTGATAAATCCAGAACTAGGCTCTGATGGTACATCGGAATTAGAACCAGTTGTGTGCAATAGGCTTCAGGAGTCTGTAGGACTTGGCTCTCCGAGTTTACCGTAGCTGTTGAAAGTGATACCGTTCAGAATTGCCTGGGAGTTCAGAATGCCCGTTCTTCAGCAGGGAAGACGAGTGGCAGTTGGACTGCTGCTGGCAAAAGAAGCGCCTTGCGAAAGCACGTATTGACTCAAATTATCCTGAGACGTAGGTGAGAGATTTCGCTCTTGGTGTGCAAGTGGGGAACGGAGGCCTCCAAAGACTCTGCCATGCTCATGGTTGCAGCATTCGGTAGCACACCTCCTCCTGGAAAAATCTTTGCATCATGAAAATAACATTAAGTAATATTTCTGTGCAGATTCTGCTTCTTTAACCTGTCAGATGAGTCAGTTGCACAGATTATACTTTAAAGACATATCAGTAAATGCCGTCATCGATAGAGACACTACGGAGGAGAGTTAAATAAAACTGTTGACAAAGCGCATTAAAGTGCAATGTTGCTAGACACTGCTGGAGAATATGTTGATATCTTTTATTTATGAATGCTGCTAAATCCATTAGTTGCCTGTGTGAGAAATGGAAGTACATTATTTTCCTGTGCAAACCACAGTTTGAGGGAAAATAATGCAGGATTTTTTTCAAACATTTTGTGAATGATCGCAGACCTTGGGATTAATTGATCCCGTTCTTTATCTGTAGTCATAACCTAAATGAGACATGTTTGAATGTGTTGCTCAGAAGAGGGTGAAATCTTAGCAATATAAACCTAAATTTTAATTAGATATTACTGGTCGTTCACATCAGAGTCCAGCACACAGTTTTTATGAAGCAGGAATTAAATTCCAAGGTGTCAGGTGCGGGGTACTCCTGTTAGATTTTAGATACTGAAAAGAAAAGCCTAATGTTTTCCTTTTGATTAAAAGCCTAGAAAGTCCCTCTAAGCACGAAAGCTTAAAAAAAAACCTGTTGTTTCTGTCAATTGCTCCCTGAGAGGATTAAACTTCAGTTCCAGGATATTTGATTCCTGATAAGGAAACTGTTGACCTAAGAGACCGGCTTTAAATATAGTTCATTTTGAGACCGCCCTACATAGGCTAATATAGTCCCAAGATTCACAGCAATTGCCGATGATTAAAACTTTCCATTATTTGATTAGACATTCCTTATTGTAATTACTTTCTGAGCTTGACTGTGACGATTGACTCCTGGTTCCAGGGTAGTGTGTTGTTTGTTGTTTGTTAGATGACCTGCACCTCCCATTGGTGAAAGATTAGAAACATTTAAGTAATGTCCTAGTTTAGTCTGAGTATCTTGGTAGCAGCATTCCTGTCCTGTCAGGCTGCATTATTTATATTCAGTGATGTCTAACAACTCAGATTAAGGACATATTAAAACCTTTGATTTTGGCAAGTGCACAGTGCTTCGCTTTGAGTTAAAAAAGCTTTAATGTATTGCTTTCAATTATTTTTTTCAATGTCTGTGTGCATACAGTAGATGGAAATCTGGAAGTGTACAGTACGTGCTTAATAAATTCCATTTTAAGAGCACCTCTTATCTGACTGTACAAGAGCCAGTGTTATTGGTGTGAGAGCTAAAGAGCTGTTCTTGCACCGCAGGCGTAGATGAGGAAATGTGTTCTTCAGCATAGGACGTGTAAGCACAGCCATGCACCCCAGATAGCATGGATTTCTTACAAACCTACTTTAAAAAAAATAAAAATTCCTTTCCTCTCTGTTTGCATATCTCCTTGAAGAGAGACCACCTCTGTTAAGACAGAATGTTACGCCAGAAAGAAAATAAACCACTGCACAGCCCAGTCGAGATTCCCCAGTAATCCTTGAACTGCGTAAGACAACACTTAGCTAAATAAGAGTGCTCCAGGCACTGGTGGGAGCTTCGAGAAGATAATGCCTCCTGCACCTCTGTAGTCAGAAAGTGAATGATGCACAACGCTTTTGACCGTCCTCTTTGCTTACCAGTCAGTATCGTTTTTCCTGTTCATGCTGGTGTTAGAGATGGAATACTGCTTGATTTGTCAGTGATCGGACTTACGAAGCGCAACAGCTCCCTGTTACAGGATTCCTTAAAATGCTGTGGTGAAGTAGTACTTAATGGTCACCCTCTAGCCGTTACTGTGCTAACAGAAGCTTTATCACATTTGAAAATGTGATATCATATCACTGGTGGGCTGGATGTTTCAAGAACGAAATTCACTTCGTCACACAAAATAAGCTGGGCGTGCCTTGCATGCCATCAGCCCTCTGATCCGTCTCCCTCTCGAACAACTGAGAATTTCAGTGCATTAAAGAGCTTTTAAACACCTGAATTTCAGTGCATTAAAGAGCTTTTGAACACCTGAGAGATTTTTTTATTTTGAAATTTTGGCTTTCTGCTCTTTCTTCAAAAAAACAACCTGTCTTAAAAAAGGGCAAAAACCCAACCAACAAGCTGCTTTTAACAGTGACTACAGCACTTAGTCAATAGCACAAGGAAGGTCTAATTTTAGGTAAACGTAGGGAGCTAAAACTTTCTTGTGAATGAGCGCAGACATAGACCCAAGTAGCTTCTTCTCGGTTCCAGTCAGCCTGGAAGAGACCAGAGTTTAAAATCGTGATGCTATGAACTAGAGGAAAGCTATTTCAGGCAAACTAAACCAGAGGAAAAACATTTCATTTGTTCTTATTTTTTTCTAAAAATTTGAGGCTATAGCATGTCAGGGAACTAAGACAACTGATGTTGAGATGTGAAAAATCTCAACACAAATGCACCAGAAAACTTTGAGACAACATAAATCTTTATAATAACCTGTTTTAAAACTGGACATAATACAGGTTATGTACATAACTGGTGCAATTACAGTGCGGAAGTTTCTGCTTTACCTCCCACCTTTTTATCACACTTAGTTTTTTAAGGTCGAACACCTGCTACTAGAAATAATTCCATAATAAACACAAGTAACGAAGTGATGGAAGGAATGGCAAGGGGCTGTCTTTATACTTTTATACCCTTA
Source organism: Tauraco erythrolophus (assembly GCF_009769465.1). NCBI lineage: Eukaryota > Metazoa > Chordata > Aves > Musophagiformes > Musophagidae > Tauraco > Tauraco erythrolophus. Next base: position 90,479,850 of record NC_141465.1, on the reverse strand, counting down.
TGAGCTGTGATCAGGTGGTGTCTTTTTGGAGTCTTTGAAAACCATACTGCTTTCTTTTGCTTAAGGAAGCTGCGAACTCACTGATGACAGAAATTTCTGATAGGAAATCAGAGAAGTTGCAGGCGTTGGCTGCTGTAATACCTGTATTTGGATTTCTGCATACCAACAGAGTTACCAAACTTCAGGTTTGAAAATCCAGCCCTTGCTGTTTGCAACTTTGTATTTAAAGAAAGCTGTCCTAGCAGTGAATTGCAGAAATAGAGTCACACAACTCTTTGGTGAAGTAAGGAAGCTTATTTTCTTGTTAATGGGGAAATTCATCACTAATGGAGGTTTTTCGGTGACTCACTTTTTCCAAACAGAATTTTAAACAGAAGCATTTTCTTGAATAGGGGCTACGTGTTGAAGGTGGAGGGTGTCTTCAAAATGGGCATCACTGCCCTCCGAGTGGCACTGTACCTTACCCAAGTGAAGACGGCCGCAACGGTCACTGCCAGTGGCTAGAATTAGTGTTAGGAAAGCAATGAGCATATTTTGAAATGACTGAATCCCAAGAAGATAAATTAAAGGGGGAAGAGCCAACGCAGTGTGCCTCACTGGTCCGGACCATTGTCTTGTGGTGTCAGCAAGGATCCCAAACCTTGGGATCTGCCTTGGAGTGGCTTATCTGTTGAAGTGACTGGTTAGGTTAGCATGTTCTATGTGGATATCCAGACATCTTTTTGACATCCTTGCAATCTCACACCGTTACAAATATTTTATTTTTTTTTAACAGACACGCACTGCAAGCAAAATAGTCTCCTTTCAGGCTAAACTCCCTTATCTCTTGTGAGGTGCTTTCTGTAAAAGAGCTTCCAAACTAAACATGAGGGCTTAAAATTTCTGTGCTCAAGTCCAAGTCTGTTTCTCGTGCTCTACAAATGTGTTTTTTTTAAACTGGAGAATGGATACATATTAACAGCGCAAGAACTTAAAAATATATTTTGTGATGTATAAGCCTAGCAAAATATTTTAAATCAGTGATACTGGAAGGAGGTTATGCAGAAATCCGATTAAACTTATGAAATCCCTATCCTGTTGAAGTATAATTTAAAGGAAAGCAGTTCTGTTTCCCAGAAGTGCTGTGTATAATATTTCTGGCTTGGGAAGAAAGGATTGGAGTGTGCTATTTGGCTGGAAATCGGTACCAGCTTCCTCCATGGTGTTTTAGTTGAACAGTGTTGACATTCTAACAAATCCCGTGGAAGCTCCCCTGAAGTGGAGGAGTTAGCTGTTTTCTTGCTTTTACAGTGAAATATCTGTTTGATACCGCGATCGTGTTCCAGTAACTGAGCCGTACTACCTTTGGATTTGATGACCAGTGGCATTCTTGGTTTAACACCCTATAGAAGCCCTAAATTGCTGGAGGAAAACCAAATATTTCTGAAACTTTACAGCTACTGTATTTTGCACAATCATTAAAGTAAACAAATCTTATATTACTGTGTAGCCAATGAAAACAGTGGATAAAGAGTTCAGTGTCCCTTGTTGTGTATACCTGCTTTTTTTAAAAATAAATCTGCAACCCCAGATTTCTCCGTGCTTTAAAGTCAGCAAAGCAAAGAAGTGGGATCACTTCAGAAAATATGTAACATGAAGCTCTTTTTCCCTTGCCTCAGGAACCTAAACTGAATTCTTATTTCTGCTAAATGACAAAAAGCATGTGTATAGGTTGAGAGAGAGAAAATACTACCAGCTAGTTGTTCTTCTGCTTTCTTTAAAGGAGTGAAAATAATCTCCACCTTCTTTTTTTTTGCCCCCCCTTCCTCCTTGCCCAAAAGGAAAACATTTGAAATTGATTCAGTTCTTAAATAGAACTTTCCAACGGAAACTAGCATTACAAACATAGATATTCAGTATTTTACCCCTAGGATTTATTCAAAATAATCCAGGCCTGTGCATTGGCACTAAAAATACATTTTCCAGTTCTTGCTGTTGGCCAAAGCAGGGGTTAAAAGCAGCATTCTGGCTTTAATTTCCAGTGCATAAAAGTAACACTGTTAAAACAATCTGTGTAAGGCACCAGCTCGTTCCCCTCCGCGCATCCCCTGAGCGCTGCTCGGTTTAGCTGGGGTCTGCCGAAGTCGGCCGGCAAGGAGGAGCCGTGCTGCTCTGCATGACACTGTCGAGCTTTTTCCCCTGAGCAGTGCCATTGCCTGGGAGGATTCGTGGCTGTGGCAGGCAGTGAAGTGACTGTGACAGTGGGGAGGTTTCTAGATGGTGTCTCTGGGAATCTGGGTCCCCTGGAATTTGATGGGAGTCTGGCTATTGGATTCAGTATCGACTTGCAAGCTGTGGCACCCAGCAAGGCACAGGGTTCACCGCTGCCCCAAATGCTGGCGGTTTGTATGCCAGGAGCCTTCATGTCACCTGCTGACGCTGCTCGCAGGTTAGAAAAAGTTCTAATGGGGGGCAGCAGTTTTGTTTGGATGCAGGCAGGGTCACGTAACACCTACACGGGACAACTTTGAGACTGCTTTTCCAGTACAGTGTAGTGTGACACACGGTGAGGTTTCACATACTTCGGTACCTCCTCAACACCAAGTTCGGAAACTCTTGATTTTAATCTCCTCGTCCTCATTCTGGTCTGGTTCGATCTGGATACAAGTTCCACAAGTGCTATTTTGCTGACCTCTTTACCATTTCCCTCATCGCCATGTAATTCTGGCAAATGGATAAGCAAGTGTTTGGAGTATACAGAGGCCTGTCTGCTCTCTCTGGGCAGTCAGAGTGGCAGGATCACAAGACTGGGAGTTTAGCATCAAGTATAATGTGACAGTTTTAGGTGAAGGTTTTTAAAAAATAGTTTGAAACTAATATGAGAGAAGAGGGGAAGGAAAGGAGAAGAAGAAAGGAATACACTGACTTTACATTAAGATGCTTCAAATGCAGAAGTAATGCTTTTGTGCAACCTTTGTGTGTGCACATGTGTTTTAACACAAAGTGTTCACAGAAGATCTCCCTGATGCTGTGCCTATGGATCAGCAATGCGGACTTTTGCAGACTGCGTTAGTAACCCAGCTGAAATACATGATGTGTATACTGCAAAAGATCCCTCTCTGAATAGAGGCCCCTTCCTGTCATTCTGCCGTGAAGACAAATGTATTATCTTGAACTGGCTTCTCAAATGTTAGAAAAGCTTTATGCACTGAGTTTGAATGAAGTCTGTATTTTAACCTATAGTATGCGTTGCACGAAGCAAAAAAGAGTCCTATATAGTAGATTATTCCAGTCTTCAATCAGCATCAGGCAGAGTAAATTCAACTGTAATAGAAATTTGTAATAACTTATGTTCTGATTTGCCATGCATGAAATAATTTTGAACTCGGTGAGAAGTTATGCCAGGCTCTAAGTTTGTTTTTCTTAAGGGATGATATTTTTCCACTGTGATTTCAATAAATCCTGGTCACCATTCATGGAAAGAGGTGGTCGTTTGACTGGACCATTAGATTTCCTTGTAGAGGTCTGGTTCTGGTTGTGAGTGTGCTGCCAACGTGAAGTCACATCTGCATTGTGAGCAAAGGGCTGATTCTGCTCTTAGTAGTAGACAAAGTTATTAGTTAGTCAATCAGAAGTAGCAGTAGAAACTCCTAGGCAAAACCAGTTTCATAATTTCATCTGAATGATAAAGTAGCATCTCTGAAGTAATGTTTTTAAGTTTCTCAGATGGTGGTCTCTGCCTAACTAGTGCAGAACAGTCTAATTGCAGGATACTGGCTTCTGTCCTTCTTTCACTTGCTTGTGTGATGGTAAAGCAGGGAAAAGTAGGAGTCGTGGCTCTGCAGTGCTGTAGGATTGAGTCTGTGAGGGTAAAGGTCTGAGGCCAATGGAGAGGGAGAAGATCTGTTAGATGTGTTGGAAAGGACTTCTGGGGAAGCCTTGGTCTGATTCTGCTCCAGATGAAGCTACTGCCGAGTGCTTTGTTGAAGTCGGTTTTCTTTCTCTTTTTGCCAAATGGATCAAGTTAATATAAAGGATATAGATAGCAGTCAGCTCTCCCAACTGAAAGGTGTTTTTGTCAACCAGCATCAACCAATAGCCTATAAATAGATAATCGTAGCCTCTTTATTTATACGGAGCTTGCTTGCATGGTGACGTCATGTCCATACCAGCTCCTGAGCAGGTGTATGTACATGCTTGAAGTTCTGGTTTCACACAGAAGTCATCTTGGCTTTGTGGCTCCCACGTTTCTCCCATTTCCACAAACGAATCTATAAATTATAGGCATATTTAAAATACCCCATTTATAGTTCTAAAATGGATGAATGCAAATATTTTGGGTGCTTGGACTGGTGTATTTAAGACGAGCTGGATACTTGGAAGTTATATTCAGAGCTGCTGTAACACAGCAAGTTTTCAGAGATGCTGTGCTGCCCCTGTGTCCGTATAGACTGATGGAGACAGCGAGCACTTACCACCTCTAAAATATGGCTATTTAAGCACTTGATTGTAGACATGCAATTCTGAAAACGGGTGCTTTGATCTTTTAGGTCCTTTCTCCTATATATAGCTAGCCCAAAGCAGGATACCGCAAGTTTTTATTGCCCCATACGTTTTAGAAAATACTATCCCCCTTGTGTTTGTAACACACTGTGCCCCTTTCTTTGCACATCAGAAGCTCTTGAAAAGATCTGCACACTACAAAGAATCTTTATAGAAATCTTCCTTCCCATTTCAGACCTCTTAAAAAAAGCCCTGTATAACTTAATTTACCTATTTTTAAAAAGTGCAAGCGTAAGTGACAAACAAGGCTGGATTGTCACGTGAGACTGCTTTTTTTTTCCTATTCCTTCTCGTATTGAGATGATTGCAAAGGAGCCTATTTCAATCTCATGCAGGTTTTTTTACTTCTGTGCATTTCTGTACTGTAGCTGTCTCCAATTT